>NC_086453.1:374758149-375428149 GCF_028390025.1 Pseudophryne corroboree
GCATATTCATAAGGTCCACATCATTGCGCTTCATCAAACAACGCCATCTTCCTTTTAACCTGCCAAAGGCGTTCTCAACCACCATCCTTGCTGAACTCAGGGTGTGAGTATAGGTTTGTTGCTCTGGGGTTAACTGGACCTGTTGGGTGTAGCCTTTCATAATCCAGGGGCGTAAAGGGTATGCAGCATCCCCGATGATGTGGACAGGGATCTCCACCCCATTCACAATCTTTGCACACTCTTTGGGGTACAGCCAGCCTCCCTGCTTCTCCTCTACGATGTTGTACAGGTCAGAATTGGCAAGAACTCGGGAGTCATGAGATCGGCCTGGCCAGCCAATAAACACATCTAGGAAACTAAAGAACAGTAAAATTGAAAACAATTAGAATGTAAAACTCACACATGCAACTCATCCCACCACCCCAAAAATAAACACTTACCAATATTTGTGGTCCACAACAGCCTGTAATATGATGGAGTGCCAGCCCTTCCTATTAAAATAGTCAGCATGGTTGTCACGTGGGGCAATAATGGGGATGTGTGTCCCATCAATCGCTCCTCCACACTGCGGATAGCCTCGCTTCACAAATCCAATGATGGTATCCTGTAAGCGCTGTCCTTGTGGTAGAGATATGAAGCGCTTGTATAAGGTAGATACAATTGCTTTAGTCACCTGGTGGACTATGACACAGCAGGTGGAGATTGCAACACCGAACAAGCATGAGACTGAGCGGTACTCTCCTGGGGTAGCATACCACCACAATGCAATAGCTAATCTCCTGCGTGCCTCGATGGGTCTCCTAAGCCTGGTGGTCTGCATGTCAAGTGCTGGGGTAATTCCAGGATGTAGTTAAAGGTTGCACGAGACACACGGAAGTTAGCCATCCACTCCTCATCCTGGTAAGCTTCCACGGTCCTCATAAAGGCTTCTCCGTGCCGGCGATCTCTGGACCAAAATGAGCGGTTAGGGCCCATACTCACGCTCAGTATGATACTCATCCTGGATGATATGAAGGCTCTCCTCCTGCGCAAATATTGGCGGCGACTAGCAGCCCTATCCAGCATAAATTGCGCCCTCCTCCTCCTCATAAAATATATGTGCAGTATACTGCACAGTGTGATAAACTGCATCATGCTGTCAGTGGCTGTATGAAACATCTGCAAAGCAGAAAGAATCATGAGCTCAGGCATACACACTGGTACTCTGTCGGCCATGACTGCAGCAATGGTGTGAGCAGGCACCACCCCTCCCTTTGTTGACTAGTGTGACCTCATCAATGTGAGCCAGAAAAGGCCATTTCTAATGACATACATGTGCATTTGCAGGGATATCCCGGGATCAGTGTAAATGGGGCTGTCCCGGGTCGATCCCAGGTCTTAGTGCAGTGTGAAAGGGGTCAGTCCCGGGAAGGCATCCCGGGACGCATCCCGGGAGTGACCCGGGAGTGCGAGTGTAAAAGTGGTATTACTGGTCTTACCAAAAAGAGACTCTCACCTCTACAATCCATTCTGATTGCAGCTGCGAGGCTAATCTTCCTTGCTAGACGTTTATCATCTGCAGATCCACTCTGTCAGTCCCTCCATTGGCTACCTGTATTCGACCGTATTCAACATAAAATACTTTTACTCACACATAAGGCCATTAACCATACTACACCAATGTACATCTCTTTGCTCATCTCAAAATATCTCCCAACCCGACCTCTCCGATCTTCACAAGATCTACGTCTCTCATCCACACGCATTACTTGCTCCCATGCACGATTGCAGGACTTCCTTCGGGCTGCACCCACTCTGTGGAATGACCTACCATGCACAGGATCCGGTCTCTAAGTCGACAGTAACTAGGTCGACAATGTCTTGGTCGACCACTATTGGTCGACAGTAACTAGGTCGACAGGGTCTTTAGGTCGACAGGTCAAAGGGTCGACATGAGTTTTTCACAATTTTTTTCTTTTTTTGAACTTTTTCATACTTAACGATCCACGTGGACTACGATTGGAACGGTAATCTGTGCCGAGCGAAGCGGTAGCGGAGCGAAGGCACCATGCCCGAAGCTCGCGAGGGGACGCGGTGCACTGATTGGGGTTCCCGGTCACTCTACGAAGATAACGACACCAAAATAACATTAAAAAACTCATGTTGACCTTTTGACCTGTCGACCTAAAGACCCTGTCGACCTAGACACCCTGTCGACCTAGTTACTGTCGACCAATAGTGGTCGACCAAGACATTGTCGACCTAGTTACTGTCGACTTAGAGACCGGATCCCGTGCATGGTAGGTCATTCCACAGAGTGGGTGCAGCCCGAAGGAAGTCCTGCAATCGTGCATGGGAGCAAGTAATGCGTGTGGATGAGAGACATAGATCTTGTGAAGATCGGAGAGGTCGGGTTGGGAGATATTTTGAGATAAGCGAAGAGATGTACATTGGTGTAGTATGGTTAATGGCCTTATGTGTGAGTAAAAGTATTTTATATTGAATACGGTCCTAAAGACCCTGTCGACCTAGACACCCTGTCGACCTAGTTACTGTCGACCAATAGTGCTCGACCTAGACATTGTCGACCTAGTTACTGTCGACCTTCAATACCACACCCCCATGCACAATAAGACTCTCCCCTAGTCTCCAAACCTTCAAACGTTCCCTGAAATCTCACCTCTTCAGGCTAGCTTATCACATTCCAGAACCGCTCACTCAACCTTCATAAGCTTTCCTATCCGATTATATTAATGCCTTTCCTTGTGCATATTTCCCTATAGATTGTAAGCTTGCGAGCAGGGCCTTCCTACCTGTTTGTTTATTACCAAGTATTGTTGTATCATTGTGTCCAATTGTAAAGCGCAATGGAATTTGCTGCGCTATTTAAGAAACTGTTAATAAATAATAAATATTGCATGAGTCTGTATACATTTACTGTTGTTTCTTACACAATGCGTCTGAATACGTTCGATATGTTTAAACATGATTCAGTAATATGTTCTCCTACATACTTAAAATGTAATTGTAGTTGATGATGTGCTCATATTGCTTATTATACTAATGTATAACATGTGACTGACTGCTAGTGTGATTGCTGACTTTACTATATGTCTGTCAGTTTGTTTTTTCCGATCCTCAATGCTGGTGCATGGGTAGGGTCGGATTGTATGTAACTTTAAAAAGTTTAAAGTGATTACAGTCACAAATTGTGTAGTACACTGTGCAAGTGCTGATTATTTATCATGTCTAAGAGCGGCAAAGGTGAGGAAGGTACACTCACAGTAACACCAACACTCACATCATGTTTGTCTTGCAAAGCTGTTTTATCCTCTCAGGATCTGGTTCAGGATGGTTTGTGTGCAAATTGTTTTAGCTTTCAACAGGGGTTATTGAAAAATACAAGGCAGATTCAGGTGCAGATGGATCCACCTTGGGCTATGTTTGCACAGACTTTATCCAGTATAGCTGAACGGATAATTCCTCCAACTCCTGTACCAGGGATCTATGGTGTATCACTTCCAGCAGCAGCATCTCAAAAGAAACAAGCTGATAAGCAAATCTTCACCTTCACAAGCTACACGATTCAGATGAGGATTTATCAGAAGATGAAAGCTCAATTAATTCTACTTCGGCATACGGAGAAGAGGAGGAAGGTCTCAGCTCAGTGGATATAGCCAAGTTAATTACAGCAATGAAAGCCATTCTATCCTTGGAGGATTCAGCAGAGCCTGTGTTAAAAACCAAGGCACCTGTGTTTAAACGTCCCAAAACAGTTAAAACTGGGTTTCCAGGGTCAGATCAGCTGACAGAAATCATGGAAGAGGCTTGGGCTGTGCCCAATAAGAAGTTTAAAATTTCTAAAAAATGGAATTCCAATTATCCTCTTCCAGCTGGGGATTGTTTAAAAAGGGAGGTGGCTCCTAAAGTAGATACGCATGTAATTCGATTGGTGTGAAAATCTACATTACCTTTGCCTTCAACATCATTAAATGATGTAACGGATAGGAGAGTGGATGGTTTTCTAAAACCCATTTTTTCTCTGTCTGGGGCAGTCATAAGGCCAGCCACGGCTTCAGCTTGGATGGCAAAGGAAGTGGCTGCCTGGGCTGATGCAATGGAGGGGGATTTTTCTGTAGCTTCTAGAGAACAAAAATCCCATATAGCACATATAAAACAGGCTGCAATGTTCTTGGAAGAAGCAGCATTGGATGTGGGTACTATTGCCTCCAGGGCATCAGCTTCAACAATAGCTGCTCGCAGAGTAGTTTGGCTACGCACGTGGAAAGCTGATTCAGAATCTAAGAAGGTTTTGAAAGCTTTGCCCTTTGCTGAAGATATTCTTTTTGGTAAAGAATTGACAGATATTCTGGAGTCAGAAGCAGACTCCAAGAAGGTCAAGTTTCCTTCCACATACAATTTCAAACCTAAAGGTCCGGCTTTTCGGCCTTTTCAGTCTCGAGAAAAAGCCAAAGGAAAAGGTGATGGCAGACAGTCCCAATACAACAAGTCTCGTAAGACTAAAAAACATTGGGCTACCAGAGGGCCGGCATCCAAATCGGAAGATAAGCGATCAGCCTGATGGTGCGGGCCTCCACCTGGGGGACCCCAGGGTGGGGGGCCAACTTCTTCAGGTTGCACAGATCTGGCAGCAGTCTACAACAGATGCCTGGGTGTAGGAAGCGGTATCTCAAGGTTACGCTTTTGCCTTCAAGAAACACCCTCCTCAAAGGGTTTTTTGTACCAGCCCGTCTCGGGTAGAGACGAAAGCCAGGGCTCTGTTAGAAGCAGTTCAGAAATTGCTTCAGTCAGGAGTAATCATTCCATTTCCTTCGGCACAACGAAGGCAGGGTTTTTACTCCAACCTGTTCTTAGTTCAGATACCTCGGTTTCACATGAAGACGTTATGTTCCATCATTTTGGCCTTGGAGCCAGGGGATTATATGGTATTCCTGGATATACAGGATGCTTACCTACATATTCCTATAGCACTGTCCCATCAGTGCTATCTCAGATTCACTATCCTCCAACAGCATTTTCAATTCCAGGCCCTACCTTTTGGGTTAGCCACAGCCCCCAGAGTATTTACCAAGATTATGGTGGTAATGGCAGCTTCTCTCTGTCAGCAGGGGATAAGAATATTTCCATACCTCGACGATCTTTTTATCCTGGCATAGACGCAGGAATTGCTCTTATGTCATCTGCAACAGACAATAACTGGTCTGCAGAACCACGGGTGGCTCATAAATTGGGCAAATCGTCTCTGGTTCCGTCACAGCGAATGACTAACTTGGGGGCTGTACTGGATTCAAGTCTTGAGAGAATAATTTTACCTCTGAATAAGATATCCAAGATTCAATCAAGGATTCAGGACTTGTTACACAGTCAAAAGGTATCCATTCACGCAGCAATGCGCGTGAGGAGTTTAATGTTGTCAACATTCGATACGGTGGAATATGCACAATTTCACTCGAGGCCTCTGCAGCGTCTGATTCTTGCCAAATGGAATGGGTTGCATCAGATGATAAAAAATAAGAATTTACTTACCGATAATTCTATTTCTCGTAGTCCGTAGTGGATGCTGGGGACTCCGTCAGGACCATGGGGATAGCGGGCTCCGCAGGAGACAGGGCACATCTAAAAAGCTTTTTAGGTCACATGGTGTGTACTGGCTCCTCCCCCTATGACCCTCCTCCAAGCCTCAGTTAGGTACTGTGCCCGGACGAGCGTACACAATAAGGAAGGATCTTGAATCCCGGGTAAGACTCATACCAGCCACACCAATCACACCGTACAACTTGTGATCTGAACCCAGTTAACAGTATGATAACAAAACGAAGTAGCCTCTGAAAAAATGGCTCACAACAATAGTAATAACCCGATTTTTGTAACAATAACTATGTACAAGCATTGCAGACAATCCGCACTTGGGATGGGCGCCCAGCATCCACTACGGACTACGAGAAATAGAATTATCGGTAAGTAAATTCTTATTTTCTCTAACGTCCTAGTGGATGCTGGGGACTCCGTCAGGACCATGGGGATTATACCAAAGCTCCCAAACGGGCGGGAGAGTGCGGATGACTCTGCAGCACCGAATGAGAGAACTCCAGGTCCTCTTTAGCCAGAGTATCAAATTTGTAAAATTTTACAAACGTGTTCTCCCCTGACCACGTAGCTGCTCGGCAAAGTTATAATGCCGAGACTCCTCGGGCAGCCGCCCAGGATGAGGCCACCTTCCTTGTGGAATGGGCATCTACATATTTCGGCTGTGGCAGGCCTGCCACAGAATGTGCAAGCTGAATTGTACTACAAATCTAGCGTGCAATAGACTGCTTAGAAGCAGGAGCACCCAGCTTGTTGGGTGCATACAATATAAACAGCAAGTCAGACTTTCTGACTCCAGCCGTCCTAACTATATATATATATATATATATATTTTTTTTTTAGGGCCCTGACAACGTCTAGTAACTTGGAGTCCTCCAAGTCCCCAGTAGCCGCAGGCACCACAATAGGTTGTTTCAGGTGACAACGCTGACACCCCTTTAGGAAGAAACTGGAGACGAGTCCCAGTTCTGCCCTGTTCAAATGGAAAATTCTAATATGGGCTTTTGTAAAACAAAACCGCCCATTCTTTTTGACAATCGCCTGGCCGAGGCCAGGACTAACAACATGGTCACTTTCCATGTGAGATATTGGTCAACAGCATGGTCACTTTCCATGTGAGATATTTCAAATCCACAGATTTGAGCGGTTCAAACCAATATGATTTTAAGGAATCCCAACACTATGTTGAGATCTCACGGTGCCCCTAGAGGCACAAAAGAACTGTATATGGAATACACCCTTTACAATCTGGACTTCAGGAACTGAAGTCAATTTTTTCTGGAAGAAAATCTACAGGGCCGAAATTTAAATCTTAATGAACCCCAATTTGAGACTCAAAACACTCCTGTTTTCAGGAAGTGCAGAATCGACCTAGTTGAATTTCCTTCGTGGAGCCTTCCTGGCCTTACCCACGCAACATATTTTCACCACATGTGGTGATGACGTTGTGCGGTCACCTCCTTCCTGGCTTTGACCAAGGTAGATATGACCTCTTATGGAATGCCTTTTTCCCTTCAGAATCCGGTATTCAACCGCCATGCCGTCAAACGCAGCCGCGGTAATTCTTGGAAAAGACATGGTACTTGCTGAAGCAAGTCCCTTCTTAGCTCCCCAGGCCCTTAGTCCTCTGTGAGCATCTCTTGAAGCTCCGGGTACCAAGTCCCTCTTGGCCCATCCGGAGCCACTAGTATAGTTCATACTCCTCTATGTCTTATAATTCTCAATACCTTGGTTATGAGAAACAGAGGAGGGAACCCATACACTGACTGGTACACCCACGGTGTTACCAGAACATCCACAGCTATCGCCTGAAGGTCTCATGACCTGGCGGAATACCTGTCCCGTTTTTCGGGCGGGACGCTATCATGTCCACCTTTGGTCTTTGCCAACGGTCCACAATCATGCTGAAAAACTTCCCTATGAAGTTTCCACTCTCCCGGGTGGAGGTCATGCCTGCTGAGGAAGTCTGCTTCCCAGTCGTCCACTCCCGGAAAGAACACTGCTGACAGTGCTATCACATGATTTTCCGCCTAGCGAAAAATCCTTGCAGTTTTGTCGCTGCCCTCCTGCTTCTTGTGCCGCCCTTTCTGTTTACGTGGGCGACTGCCGTGATGTTATCCCACTGGATCAATACCGGCTGACCTTGAAGCAGAGGTCTTGCTAAGTTTAGAGCCTTATAAATTTGCTCTAAGCTTATTTATGCAGAGAGAATTCTCCAGACTTAATCACACTTCCCTGGAAAAATTTTTTTTTTTTTCCCTGTGCGACTGTTCTCCAGCCTCTCAGGCTGGCCTCCGTGGTCACCGGCATCCAATCCTGAATGCCAAATCTGCGGCCCTCTAGAAGATGAGCACTCTGTAATCACCACAGGAGAGACACCCTTGTCCTTGGATATAGGGTTATCCGCTGATGCATCTGAGGATGCGATCCGGACCATTTGTCCAGCAGATCCCACCGAAGAGTTCTTGCGGGAAATCTGCCGAATGGAATTGCTTCGTAATAAGCCACCATTTTTACCAGGACTCTTGTGCAATGATGCACTGACACTTTTCCTGGTTTTAGGAGGATCCCGATTAGCTCGGAGAACTCCCTGGCCTTCTCCACTGGGAGAAACACGTTTTTCTGGACTGTGTCCAGAATCATCCCTATGAACAGTAGACGTGTCATCGGAAAAAGCTGCGATTTTGGAATATTTAGAATCCACTCGTGCTGACGTAGAACTACTTAAGATAGTGCTACTCCGACCTCCAACTGTTCTCTGGACCTTGCCCTTATCAGGAAAGCGTCCATGTTTCCTTTTAAGAAAAATCATCATTCCGGCCATTACCTTGGTAAAGACCCGGGGCGCCGTGGACAACCCAAACGGCAGCGTCTGAACTGATAGTGACAGTTCTGTACCAGGAACCTGAAGTACCCTTGGTGAGAAGGGCAAATTTGGACCTGTAGGTAAGCGTCCCTGATATCCAGTGACACCATATCGTCCCCTTCTTCCTGGTTCGCTATCACTGCTCTGAGTGACTCCATCTTGATTTGAACGCTTGTATGTAAGTGTTCAAATATTTCAGATCTCACCGAGCCGGTTGGCTTCAGTACCACAATATAGTGTGGGATACTACCCCCTTCCATGTTGTAAGAGGGGTACTTTGATTATCACCTGCTGGGAATACAGCCTGTGAATTGTGTGAGGGGGAGATGTCTCGAATTTCCAATGTACACCTGGGATACTACATGTAGGATCCCGGAGTTCCCTTGCGAGTGAGCCCCCTGCGTACTGAAACTCTTGAGATGACCCCCTACCGCACCTGAGTCCGCTTGTACGGCCCCAGCGTTATGCTGCGGACTTGGCAGAAGCTGTGAGGGGCTTCTGTTCCTGGGAATGGGCTGCTTGCTGCAGTCTTCTTCCCTTTCCTCTACCCCTGGGCAGATATGACTGGCCTTTGCCCGCCTGCCCCTATGGGGACGAAAGGACTGAGACTGAAAAGACTGTGTCCTTTTTTGCCGATATGTGATTCGGGGTAACAAAAAGTGGATTTTTCAGCTGTTGCCATGGCCACCAGGTCCGATGGACCGCCCCTTTATACGGCAATACTTCCACATGCCGTCTGGAATCTGCCTCACCTGACCACTGTCGTGTCTTCGTCTGGCAGATATGTAAATCACATTTACTCTTGATGCCAGAATGCAAATATCCCTCTGCGCATCACGCATATATAGAAATGCATCCTTAAAATGCTCTATAGTCAATAAAATCTTGTCCCTGTCAAGGGTATCAAAATTTTCAGTCAGGAAATCCGACCAAGCCCCCTCAGCGCTGCACATCCAGGCTGAGGCGATTGCTGGTCGTAGTATAACACCAGTATGTGTGTATATACTGTCATGATATTTTTCAGCTTCCTATCAGCTGGCTTCTTGAGGGCGGCCGTATCTAGAGACGGTAACGCCATGTTTTTATAAGCGTGTGAGCGCCTTATCCACCCTAAGGTGTGTTTCCCAACTCGCCCTTACTTCTGGCGGGAAAGGGTATACCGCCCATAACTTTCTATCGGAGGAACCCCACGTATCATCACACACTTCATTTAATTTATCTGATTCAGGCAAAACTACAAGTAGTTTATTCACACCCTACAAAATACCCTTATTTGTGGTACTTGTAGTATCAGAAATATGTAACAGCTCCTTCATTGCCCTTAACATGTAACTCGTGGCCCTAAAGGAAAATTACGTATGTTTCTTCACCGTCGACACTGGGGTCAGTGTCCATGTCTGTGTCTGTCGACCGACTGAGGTAAATGGGCGTTTTTACAAGCCCCTGACGGTGTCTGAGACGCCTGGACCGGTACTAATTTGTCCGCCGGCCATCTCATGTCGTCAACCGTCTTGCAGCGTGTTGACATTATCACGTAATTCCATAAGTAGACCATCCATTCCGGTGTCGACTCCCTAGAGAGTGACATCAACATTACAGGCAATTTGCTCCGCCTCCTCACCAACATTTTCCTCATACATGTCGACACACACGTACCGACATACAGCACACACACAGGGAATGCTCTGATAGAGGACAGGACCCACTAGCCCTTTGGGGAGACAGAGGGAGAGTTTGCCAGCACACACCAAAAGCGCTATAATGTATATAACAACCCTAGAAGGTGTTGTTTCTATATATGCGCTCTTAATATATCATTATATCGCCAATTTATGCCCCCCTTCTCTTTTAACCCTGTTTCTGTAGTGCAGTGCAGGGGAGAGTGGGAGCCTTCCTCACCAGCGGAGCTGATCAGGAAAATGGCGCTGAGTGCTGAGGAGAATAAGCTCCGCCCCCTTTTCGGCGGGCTTTTCCTCCCGGTTTTTTAATAACTGGCCTGGGTTAAAATACATACATATAGCCTTAATGGCTATATGTGATGTATTTATTTGCCAAATAGGTATTTATATTGCTGCCCAGGGCGCCCCCAGCAGCGCCCTGCACCCTCCGTGACCGTGTCAGTGAGCCGTGTGACAACAATGGCGCACAGCTGCAGTGCTGTGCGCTACCTCTCTGAAGACTGTGAAGTCTTCTGCCGCCTGTTTCCGGACCTCCGTTCCGCCGTCTTTCTTCAGCGTCTGTAAGGGGGATCGGCGGCGCGGCTCCGGGACGAACCCCAGGCTGACCTGTGTTCCGACTCCCTCTGGAGCTCAGTGTCCAGTAGCCTAAGACTTCAATCCTCCTGCACGCAGGTGAGTTGCCAGTCTCTCCCCTAAGTCCCTCGTTGCAGTGATCCTGTCGCCAGCAGGAATCACTGATTAGAAACCTAAAAAAAACTTTACTAAATAGCTCCTTAAGAGAGCCATCCAGTTTGCACCCTTCTCGGACGGGCACAAAAACCTAACTGAGGCTTGGAGGAGGGTCATAGGGGGAGGAGCCAGTACACACCATGTGACCTAAAAAGCTTTTTAGATGTGCCCTGTCTCCTGCGGAGCCCGCTATCCCCATGGTCCTGACGGAGTCCCCAGCATCCACTAGGACGTTAGAGAAACACAGACTATGGTTCTTACGATAGAAGTAAGAAGGTCATTAGCCTGGTGGCTACAGACATTCCATCTGAACAAGGGGAGACCCTTTTGGATATCAGATTGGGAAATTCTGACAGATGCAAGTCTCCAGGGCTGGGGAGCAGGGACAGGAAGGTTGTGTTGTCAGGGGCAATGGACCAAGGAAGAAAGTTGCCTGCCAATAAATATATTGGAACTTCGGGCCATATACATGGCACTGATTCAGGCAAAGGACATTCTTCGGGGGAAAATCAGTCCAGATCCACTCAGACAATGCGACGGCAGTAGTGTACCTCAACCATCAGGGAGGAACTCACAGCCGAAATGCGATGAAGGAGGTAAAGTCACATACTAAAGTAGGCAGAACTTCATCATCCAGCCTTGTCCGCAGTATTTGTTCCGGGAGTCCTAAACTGGAAAGCGGACTTTCTCAGTCGACACGCCATTCAGGCAAGCGAATGGGCCCTACAACCAGAGGTCTTCCAGACTCTAGTAGACAAGTGGGGGTTGCCAGAGATAGATCTCATGGCGTCCTGTCTGAACAACAAAGTGCTCGCATACGGGTCAAGAACAAAGGATCCCAGAGCGATCTTTGTGGATGCCCTGTCGGTGAGATGGAACTTTCATCTGGCTTATGTGTTTCCTCCAATCACCCTGTTACCAAGGGCGGTGAGAAAGATAAAGCAAGGAAAAAATGCTGTGATACTAACAGCTCCGGCTTGGCCCATAAGGCGTTGGTACACAGATCTGCAGAGGCTGTCGATGGATGCTCCACTTCTGCTCCTTCAACGTCCAGATCTACTGATGAAGGGTCCTTGTTATCGCAGACATCTGGATCGACTGTCTTTGACGGCGTGGCTTTTGAAACCTCTATCCTGAAGTTAAGAGGATTCTCACAACAGGTAATTCAAACTATGCTCAGAACAAGGAAACCTTCCTCAGCTCGCGTTTATCACCGAATATGGCAAACCTATATTTTTTGGTGCAGTGAACGGAAAATGGACCCCAAGTCTTTCAGAGTTTCCAGGGTCTTAGCATTCCTTCAGGCAGGAATGGATAAAGGTTTGAAGGTGGCTTCCTTGTGAGTGCAAGTGTCGGCATTGACTGTATGGTTCCAAAAGAAAATTGCCAATTTACAGGATGTGCGTACCTTTTTCCAGGGAATGCTGCTCATTCAACCTCCTTTTGTTCCTCCTACAGTGCCTTGGGACTTAAGTCTAGTCCTGATAGCCCTTCAAGTTGCCCCGTTTGAACCACTTAATAAAGTGGATCTTAAATGGTTGACAGCTAAAGTTCTCTTTCTACTGGCTATGGCATCAGCTAGAAGAGTATCAGATTTAGGGTCATTTTCCCCATTTCTGATTTTTTATCCAGATAAAGCAGTTCTCAGAACTAGATCTGGGTATCTTCCTAAGGTGGTGTCTAAGTTCCACCTTAATGAAGAAATTGTAGTCCCGGCTTTTCAGGTACCAGGACTTTCTGCGGGAGATGCATCGCTGGACGTGGTCTGTGCATTAAGGATCTACGTGGATCGTACCAGTGCCATCAGAAAGACAGATTCTCTCTTCATTCTCTATGGATTTCACAAGAGAGGATGGCCTGCTGGTAAGCAGATGCTGGCAAGATGGCTTAGGATGATGATTTCAGAAGCATATTCTCAGGCTGATCTCCCTGTTCCGGCTAATGTCTCTGCTCACTCCACTCGTAAGGTAGGTCCATCATGGGCAGCACAACAGATATGTAAGGCAGCCACATGGTCTTCCATTAACACATTCATTAGACATTGGATACATTTGCCTCTCATGACGCTGAATTCGGACGAAGGATTCTCCTGTCCAATCAGGAGCGTCCCCACCACTAAATTGCTTTGGGAAATCCCATTGTTATCCTGTGGATAACCTGTGGACCCTGCCGGAGAAATATACGTTATGGTAAGAACTTACCGTTGATAACGGTATTTCTCCTAAGTCCACAGGATCCACAGGGATCCCACCCTGATGTATCTGATTTGAGGATATTTTTACTCACTAACCTCTTCCTTCTTGTACGGAAGGGTGTGCATGTGTGTTCTTCTCGCCTGATTAGGGCTCTACATGATGCTCCTGCCTTGAGCTTTGGAATACAACTGATTTGCCTGAGCCTGGAGGCGGGGATATATGGACGGGCCCGTTGCATGCTGGGAGGCCGGAAAGCTTTGACCGATTGGTGCAAATCCGCTGTTGCTTCATCATATCCCATTGTTATCCTGTGGACTTAGGAGAAAATAAGAATTTACTCACCGGTAATTCTATTTCTCGTAGTCCGTAGTGGATGCTGGGGACTCCGTAAGGACCATGGGGAATAGACGGGCTCCGCAGGAGACAGGGCACTCTAAAGAAAGATTCAGTACTATCTGGTGTGCACTGGCTCCTCCCTCTATGCCCCTCCTCCAGACCTCAGTTAAGGAAACTGTGCCCGGAAGAGCTGACATTACAAGGAAAGGATTTTGGAATCCAGGGTAAGACTCATACCAGCCACACCAATCACACTGTACAACTTGTGACAAACTTACCCAGTTAACAGTATGAACAACAACTGAGCATCACCTAACCGATGCTACATAACCATAACCCTTTGTTAAGCAATAACTATATACACGTATTGCAGAAAGTCCGCACTTGGGACGGGCGCCCAGCATCCACTACGGACTACGAGAAATAGAATTACCGGTGAGTAAATTCTTATTTTCTCTAACGGCCTAGTGGATGCTGGGGACTCCGTAAGGACCATGTGGATTATACCAAAGCTCCCAAACGGGCGGAAGAGTGCGGATGACTCTGCAGCACCGAATGGGCAAACACAAGGTCCTCCTCAGCCAGGGTATCAAACCTGTAGAATTTTGCAAAAGTGTTTGAACCCGACCAAGTAGCAGCTCGGCAAAGCTGTAATGCCGAGACCCCTCGGGCAGCCGCCCAATAAGAGCCCACTTTCCTTGTGGAATGGGCTTTCACTGATTTCGGCTGCGGCAATCCCGCCGCAGAATGAGCCTGCTGAATCGTGTTACAGATCCAGCGAGCAATAGTTTGCTTTGAAGCAGGAGCACCCAGCTTGTTGGATGCATACAGGATAAACAGCGAGTCAGTCTTCCTGACTCCAGCCGTTCTGGTTACATAAATCTTCAAAGCCCGGACTACGTCCAGCAACTTGGAGTCCTCCAAGTCACGAGTAGCCGCAGGCACCACAATAGGTTGGTTCAAATGAAAAGATGACACCACCTTTGGCAGAAACTGCGGACGAGTCCACAATTCTGCCCTGTCCATATGGAAAACCAGATAGGGGCTTTTACATGACAAAGCCGCCAATTCTGACACACGCCTAGCTGAAGCTAAAGCCAACAGCATGACCACTTTCCACGTGAGATACTTTAGTTCCACGGTCTTAAGTGGCTCAAACCAGTGGGATTTCAGGAAATCCAACACCACGTTAAGATCCCAAGGTGCCACTGGTGGCACAAAAGGGGGTTGAATATGCAGCACTCCCTTAACAAACGTCTGAACCTCAGGCAGTGAAGCCAGTTCTTTTTGAAAGAAGATGGATAGGGCCGAAATCTGGACCTTTATGGATCCTAATTTTAGGCCCATAGTCACACCTGACTGTAGGAAGTGCAGGAATCGACCCAGCTGGAATTCCTCTGTAGGGGCCTTTCTGGCCTCACACCAAGCAACATATTTTCGTCATATACGGTGATAATGCTTTGCGGTCACGTCCTTCCTAGCCTTTATCAGCGTAGGAATAAGTTCATCCGGAATGCCCTTTTCTGCTAGGATTCGGCGTTCAACCGCCATGCCGTCAAACGCAGCCGCCCTGCTGAGGAAGTCTGCTTCCCAGTTGTCCACTCCCGGAATGAACACTGCTGACAGTGCTTGCACGTGATTCTCCGCCCAACGAAGAATCCTGGTGGCTTCCGCCATCGCCACTCTGATTCTTGTGCCGCCCTGGTGGTTTACATGAGCCACTGCGGTGATGTTGTCTGACTGAATCAGCACCGGTTGGTTGCGAAGCAGAGGCTCCGCTTGACTCAGGGCGTTGTATATGGCCCTTAGTTCCAGGATATTTATGTGCAGACAAGCCTCCTGACTTGACCACAACCCTTGGAAGTTTCTTCCCTGAGTGACTGCCCCCCATCCTCGGAGGCTCGCATCCGTGGTCACCAGGACCCAGTCCTGTACGCCGAACCTGCGGCCCTCGAGAAGGTGAGCACTCTGCAGCCACCACAGAAGAGACACCCTGGCCCTGGGGGACAGGGTGATCAGCCGATGCATCTGAAGATGCGATCTGGACCACTTGTCCAACAGATCCCACTGAAAGATCCTCGCATGGAACCTGCCGAAGGGAATGGCTTCGTATGATGCCACCATCTTTCCCAGGACTCGCGTGCAGTGATGCACCGACACCTATTTCGGTTTTAAGAGGTCTCTGACTAGAGTCACGAGCTCCTGAGCCTTCTCCGCCGGGAGAAACACCTTCTTCTGGTCTGTGTCCAGAATCATGCCCAGAAAGGGCAGACGCGTCGTAGGAATCAGCTGCGATTTTGGGATATTCAGAATCCAGCCGTGCTGTTGCAACACTTCCTGAGAGTGTGCTACGCTGATCAGCAACTGCTCACTGGACCTCGCCTTTATGAGGAGATCGTCCAAGTATGGGATAATTGTGACTCCTTGCTTTCTCAGGAGCACCATCAATTCCACCATTACCTTGGTAAATATTCTCGGTGCCGTGGAGAGCCCAAACGGCAACGTCTGGAATTGGTAATGACAGTCCTGTACCACAAATCTGAGGTACTCCTGATGAGGTGGATAAATGGGGACATGCAAGTAAGCATCCTTGATGTCCAGAGACACCATAAAATCCCCCTCTTCCAGGCTTGCAATGACCGCTCTGAGCGATTCCATTTTGAACTTGAATTTCTTCAGATAAATGTTCAGGGATTTTAAATTCAAGATGGGTCTGACCGAACCGTCCGGTTTCGGTACTACAAACATAGTGGAATAGTAACTCCTTCCCTGTTGAAGGAGAGGAACCTTTACAACCACCTGCTGGAGGTATAACTTGTGAATTGCTGCCAGCACTACCTCCCTTTCCATGGGGGAAACTGGCAAGGCCGATTTTAGGTAACGGTGAGGGGGCGTCACCTCGAATTCCAGTTTGTATCCCTGAGACACAACTTGTATAGCCCAAGGATCCACCCGTGAGCGAACCCACTGGTGGCTGAAATGTCGGAGACGCGCCTCCACGGCTCCTGGCTCCGCCTGTGGAGCCCCAGCGCCATGCGGTGGATTTAGTGGAAGCCGGGGAGGACTTTTGTTCCTGGGAACTAGCTGCGTGGTGCAGCCTCTTTCCTCTACCCCTGCCTATTTGGTAATACGGTGCCTTCTTAGGCTGTGGCGGGACATACGGCAAGAAATTTGACTTCCCAGCCGTAGCTGTGGAAACTAGGTCTGAGAGACCGTCCCCAAACAATACCTCACCCTTATAAGGTAAAACCTCCATGTGTTTTTTAGAGTCGGTATCCCCTGTCCATTGCCGAGTCCATAAGACCCTTCTGGCAGAAATGGACATTGCGTTTACTCTAGAGCCCAGCAGGCAAATGTCCCTCTGGGCATCCCGCATATATAGGACCGCGTCCTTGATATGTGCCAGGGTCATTAGAACAGAGTCCCTGTCCAGGGTATCTAACTCCTCAGACAGAGTATCCGTCCATGCTGCTACCGCACTACACATCCAGGCCGAAGCAATTGCTGGCCTCAGCAGCGTACCAGAATGTGTGTAAACAGACTTCAGGGTAGCTTCCTGCTTTCTATCCGCAGGATCCTTTAGGGCGGCTGTATCCTGAGACGGCAGGGCCACCTTCTTAGATAAGCGTATCAACGCCTTGTCTACCCTGGGGTAGGATTCCCAGCGTAACCTGTCCGTTGGCGGGAAAGTATACGCCATCAGCAATCTCTTGGAAATTACTACCTTCCTATCAGGGGAATCCCACGCTTTTTCACATAATTCATTCAATTCATGTGACGGGGGAAAAGCCACTTCTTGCTTTTTCTCCCCATACATATAAATCCTCTTGTCAGTGACAGGATTTTCCTCAGAAATGTGTAACACATCCTTCATTGCCACAATCATGTAGCGGATGGCTTTAGTCATTTTAGGCTGCAACTTTGCATCATCGTCATCGACACTGGAATCAGATTCCGTGTCGACGTCTGTGTCAACTAACTGGGATATTGGGCGCTTTTGAGACCCTGACGGCCTCTGCGCTGTGGGAGCAGGCATGGGTTGAGACCCCGACTGTCCCAAGGCTACAGCTTTATCCAATCTGTTATGTAAGAAGCTTACATTATCATTTAACACCTTCCACATATCCATCCAATCAGGTGTCGGCCCCATCGGGGGCGACACCACATCTATTTGCACTTGTTCTGCCTCCACGTATCCTTCCTCATCAAACATGTCGACACAGGCGTACCGACACACCGCACACATACAGGGAACGCTCTGACTGAGGACAGGACCCCACAAAGGCTTTTGGGGAGACAGAGAGAGAGAGTATGCCAGCACACACCCCAGCGCTATATAACCCAGGGATTACACTGTACCTTAGTGTTTACCCAGTAGCTGCTGTTTTATATATATATATATATATATATATATATATATATATATATATATATATATATTTCTCTGCGCCTAAATTTATGTGCCCCCCCTCTCTTTTTTACCCTCTATTGCACCTGTATACTGCAGGGGAGAGCTTGGGGAGCATCCTTCAGCGGAGCTGTGAAGAGAAAATGGCGCTGGTGTGCTGAGGAAGAAGGCCCCGCCCCCTCAGCGGCGGGCTTCTGTCCCGCTTCTCATGTGTAAAAATGGCGGGGGCTCGCACATATATACAGTGCCTGACTGTATATGTGTATACTTTTGCCATCAGGTATCTTAATTGCTGCCCCCCCGCGCCCTGCACCCTACAGTGACCGGAGTGTGTGGGTGTGCTGCGGGAGCAATGGCGCACAGCTGCAGTGCTGTGCGCTACCTTAAGTGAAGACAGGAGTCTTCTGCCGCCGATTTCGATGTCTTCTTGCTTCTGCTGCTTCTGTACTTCTGGCTCTGCGAGGGGGACGGCGGCGCGGCTCCGGGAACGGACGATCGAGGTTAGGTACCTGTGTCGATCCCTCTGGAGCTAATGGTGTCCAGTAGCCTAAGAAGCGCAACTTAGCTGCAGTGAGTAGGTTTGCTTCTCTCCCCTCAGTCCCACGTAGCAGAGAGTCTGTTGCCAGCAGAAGCTCTCTGAAAATAAAAAACCTAACTAAAATACTTTCTTTTCTAGCAAGCTCAGGAGAGCCCACTAGGAGCACCCAGCTCTGGCCGGGCACAGATTCTAACTGAGGTCTGGAGGAGGGGCATAGAGGGAGGAGCCAGTGCACACCAGATAGTACTGAATCTTTCTTTAGAGTGCCCAGTCTCCTGCGGAGCCCGTCTATTCCCCATGGTCCTTACGGAGTCCCCAGCATCCACTAGGACGTTAGAGAAATACCGTTATCAACGGTAAGTTCTTACCATAACGTATATATTCTGCCTGTCTCTTAGTTAGTTGCCTATGGTTCTGCGAGTTCTTTCTTTTAATGTAAAAGGGCTCAATAGCTCCCAAAAACACGGAAAACTCTTTGCCTCTCTTAAACTCCACAAGGGTGACCTGGTTTTTCTCCAGGAGACTCATTTCTTACACAACTCACATCCTTAATTACGATGTAAACTATACCTTGACTCCTTTCATGCTAAAAAACGAGGGGTCGCAATCATGATTGCTCGTCACCTCACCTTTGAACTTATTGATTCCCACAAAGAGGGCCGCTTCCTTATATTGGTGGGGAAACTGAATAATAAGCTATGTACGCTAGTTAACACATATGCCCCAAATCAACGCCAAGATCTATTTTTTTCCAAATTAGACACTTTCCTAACCCAATTTCGACAGGGAGAACTCATCCTCGCAGGAGATTTTAACTCGGTTCTAAACCCCACATTGGACCGTTCTGCCTCTGTACCCTCAGCCCCCTCATCGGACTCCCTCCACTCTAGATCTCTCCTCCGTCTCATGAAGTCCCAACTCCTCTATGACTCCTGGAGGATGAAGGATCCGTCTGCGCGTGACTACACATTCTATTCCTCACCCCACAATTCATACTCCCGCATCGATATGATCCTGCTCAGTTATGAATTTGCTCTGAATCTTCAATCTGCCCTTATTCACCCACTTATTTGGTCTGATCATGCTCCTATCTCTTGTGATATTTCAGGTTTACTCTCTCGCCCTTGTCCGATGACTTGGCGCCTTAACGATTCTCTGCTTCACAACCCTGAGGTCCTGTCCAATCTTCACGACCAGCTTTCTGACTATTTTGCTCTGAACGACTCCCCAAATATTTCTAGATCTACTCTTTCGTTAGCGCACAAGGCAGTTCTCCGGGGGCATTTGATCAGCAAGGCTTCCAAGAAAAAACAACAATCCCTCACCCAGATTAATGCACTTTCCCTTAAACTCCACGATTTAGAATCACAGCATAAAGCGTCTTCTGACCCGACTATTTTATCTGACCTTCGCACAGTTATGGCGGAACGATCTCCTTCTCTGTAGACAAGTGGCTACACGTCTTAAATGGCTTCGCAAATCTTTCTATGAGAAGGGGGACACGGCAGACAAGATCCTAGCTACACGACTTCAATCTACTAGGGCCCGAAACAATATCTAAAGGCTTGCCATTAGAGCTGCCTTTCAAGCCTACTATACTGACCTATAAAAGCTGACACTCTACCATTATAAAAGATTTAGCGTTATTTAATAAGGTAACTGTGATATGTGCTCTGAAGATCTTGAGGTGGTAAGCAGCTGGTTGTGTTAGGAGCAGTTTGGTGATAAACACATTTTCTACTATAGTGGCAGAGTGTACAGAAGTCAGGTGTGACATCACAAAAGTCTTGCAGATCCGGGTTAGGTGCATTGATGCACTTCACGTTCTCATCCATCTCTGGACACGGGACTTTTTTTGAATTTCCATAACCCGTTACCTAACCAGCCCGTACCTGTCACATAACACCCATTCTCTACTCTCCTTGTTGGCTGCCTGTAAGATGGCAAATCTATTTCAAGATTGGTTTACTGACTTGAGAAGCCCTACATGACCAGGGCCCAAGGTACCTGAAGCAGCTTCTGATTCCTTGCTACCCCACTGACTGCGATCTATAGATGAAAGGAGTATTAGCAGTACCTAGAATCTCGAGCTTTCAACTCTGCAGCTCCGACTCTATGGAACTTGTTTCCTTGCACAGCGTGAGAGGCCACCACCTCAGAATCCTTCAAAAATAGACTCAAGACTTTCCTGTCCACCCAAGCATTTCACTAATGTGCATTTAGTTCCTAAAACAATACACCTCAGGAGCTTAGTCCTTTGTTTTATTTAAACAAAACATTCCCTAGCGCATAACCAATAAAATCCTAAATATGTAAAAATTCCAAAGCTATGAATGTTGCTGTGTGCGTGCCAGATATTATTAGTGCACACCAGCAGATAATAGTCTGGTAGACACGCCCGGCGGATAGACTTAAACAACAACTAGTGTTTATTGTAGTACTCGGTCATCCCAGTTCTGATATACAGACAGTGGTGATGGTGCAGAGTATACAACGGAGGTGGTGCAGAGTATACAATGGAGGTGGTGCAGAGCATACAACGGAGGTGGTGCAGAGCATACAGAGGACCAGCTGGTCAGGAATGTAGGCAGAATCGGGTGTGGATCATAGGTTCGACCACTGTCTAGGACTATCGGTCGACAGTAAGTAGGTCGACATGGTTTCTAGGTCGACAAGACAAAGTTCGACATGAGTTTTTTTTTTTTTTTTAAATGGTGTTGTTTTATCCGTAGTGTGACCGGGAACCCCAATTAGTGCACCGCTTCGCTCGCCATGCTTCGGGCAAGGTGCCTGGCTCCGCTACCGCTGCGCTCGGCACAGGTTACCGTTCCCAATTGTAGTACACGTGGATCGTAAAGCATGAAAAAGTAAAAAAATAAAATAAAATAAAAAATTTGAAAAACTCAAGTCGACCTAGAACATGTCGACCTAGAGACCATGTCTACATACTTACTGTCGACCAATAGTGGTCGACCTAGACATTGTTGACCTAAGTGTGGTCGACCTAGAGACCGGATACCGGCAGAATCACAGTACACAGAATCTATGGGGGGGTCATTCTGACCCGTTCGCTCGCTGCTTTTTGTCGCAGCCGAGCGAACGGGTCCCTACTGCGCATGCGCCGTAGTGCGCCGGCGCATGCCAGACGGCCGAGGACCGTAGCAGGACTGCGATCGCCTCTGCCTGATTGACAGGCTGAGGCATAATGGGCGGGAGGGGGTAGAACGGCGGCGTTTCGTGGGAGCGGTCCGGCCAACGCAGGCGTGGCCGGAACGAATGGGTGGCGGGCAGCAGCGGCTGCGTGATGTCACACGCAGCCGCTGCGGGCCGGGGAGCGACAAGTAGCTCCCGGCCAGCACGCTAAAGTTGCGCTGGTTGGGAGCTACTCTTGAAGTGCAAAGGCATCGCCGCTGTGCGATGCCTTTACACTTCTGCGGGGGGGGGGGGGGGGGGGCGGCACTGACATATTAGGTGGTCAGCCTTGGTCACCATTACAGACTAGTTAAGGGTTATTTATTAATCGTAACACAAAGCACCGCTGCTACTTTCTAAGCATCTTATTTTTGCACTTTCCAGGTCAGGAGCTGCAGCAGTGAATTGCATGTGAATTACAGCCAAAAATAACCTGCAGTGAGGCCCCTGCAAGAGAGATTCCCCTAAGGGGGGGATACAAAACACCCGCTGATTAACTGCAAGAATGGTCCCATTTCCTATCATCCAGACAACATGTTATCAAATGCTCTGCACATTTTCTGCCTCCTGAATATACATTGCAGGGAATAGGCGGCCTGGGACTTCAGCAGTAAATAAACATTACAGGGCAGTCAGTGTTAATGTACATCAGCTGTTTGCCATTCTCACGCGTTGTCTTGGTCCTAGCCATGTAATATGCTGCGGAGCAATAATCACATTTGCATTCTCTTTTGCCGTCTCAGCAACGCGGCCCCTGGCTCTGTTACCATGGAGACAGAAATCCCTTAAGGTGTTCCAGCCAAACAAGGCCCACCGAAGTATCGCCGGCAAAGGCTAGAACTACACGCCGATCTCCATTACGTCACCGGGGTTCACCTCAAAAGACCAGCTACACTGAAACAGACAATCAGTATTCACTTCATCTGTGTGACTCTGTGAAATAATTCTGCACGCCGAGAACTTCTGCGCGCTGTAACGTAACATCACACAGGGGATGTTTTATCGGCTGTACATGGCAGAGAATGGAACACGCAGATTTACTTTACACGTCTAAATACTGAGAAATCATCTGACTGTTACAGTTGATTTCAATCTTAAGGCCCAGATTTATCAAACCCTGGAGAGTGAAAAATCGCATGGTGATAAAGTACCAACCAATCAGCTCCTAACTGACATTTTTCAAACACAGCCTGTGGCATGGAGCTGGTTGGTTGGTACTTTATCATCTTGCAATTTATCACTCTCCAATGCTTGATAAATCTGGGCCTAAACTTTGTCTTAAGGCCCATACACACTGGGTGATTTTGAGCTGAAAGCAGAACACTTTTGGTGTGTTGCCCCGGCGATGAGCGCTATTGCGCGCTCCCGCTACATCAACGGTGGGGTGAGCGGGTTTCCATAGCGTCCTGATATGGAAAGCCGTTCACCCCCGCCGACATCGCTGGGCAGGGGGGGGAAAGCGCTCAGTGTGTATGCACCGTTTTCATAATTCTCTCTCATTCACCTGGGAACAACAACTGCAGACAATAGAAAGCTCCGGGACCCAGTAACAACAAGAGCAAGATGTATCTGGTACCTTATTCGTAATAGTCTGAACATTCATTCCAGCTTTCCAGGGGAGGACATTGGCCATGGATTTGCATGTTTAACTGTGTAATGACCAAATGCTGTTTTTGCTACCTGCAGACATACAGTAGCACATGATCTGTCACTAACAGGACCACCTACATATGTGATCGAAAGGCTGATGGTAGACAGTAGTAACCGAACTGCACCCATTCCACATAGCTAATCACATCAACAGGTTTACTGACCACTGTACTGTGCTACACCATCCTAACAGGTTTACTGACCACTGTACTGTGCTACATCATAACAGGTTTACTGACCACTGTATTGTGCTACATCATAACAGGTTTACTGACCACTGTATTGTGCTACATCATAACAGGTTTACTGACCACTGTACTGTGCTACATCATAACAGGTTTACTGACCACTGTATTGTGCTACAGGATCCTAACAGGTTTACTGACCACTGTATTGTGCTACATCATAACAGGTTTACTGACCACTGTACTGTGCTACAACATAACAGGTTTACTGACCACTGTATTGTGCTACACCATACTAACAGGTTTACTGACCACTGTACTGTGCTACACCATCCTAACAGGTTTACTGACTACTGTACTGTGCTACATCATAACAGGTTTACTGACCACTGTACTGTGCTACACCATCCTAACAGGTTTACTGACCACTGTACTGTGCTACACCATCCTAACAGGTTTACTGACCACTGTACTGTGCTACACCATCCTAACAGGTTTACTGACCACTGTACTGTGCTACACCATCCTAACAGGTTTACTGACTACTGTACTGTGCTACATCATAACAGGTTTACTGACCACTGTACTGTGCTACATCATAACAGGTTTACTGACCACTGTACTGTGCTACACCATCCTAACAGGTTTACTGACCACTGTATTGTGCTACATCCTAACAGGTTTACTGACCA
Organism: Pseudophryne corroboree; assembly: GCF_028390025.1. Taxonomy (NCBI): domain Eukaryota; kingdom Metazoa; phylum Chordata; class Amphibia; order Anura; family Myobatrachidae; genus Pseudophryne; species Pseudophryne corroboree. Next base: position 374,782,206 of record NC_086453.1, read on the forward strand.
CTGTACTGTGCTACACCATAACAGGTTTACTGACCACTGTATTGTGCTACATCATAACAGGTTTACTGACCACTGTATTCTGCTACATCATAACAGGTTTACTGACCACTGTACTGTGCTACATCATAACAGGTTTACTGACCACTGTATTGTGCTACATCATAACAGGTTTACTGACCACTGTACTGTGCTACAGGATCCTAACAGGTTTACTGACCACTGTATTGTGCTACATCATAACAGGTTTACTGACCACTGTATTGTGCTACATCATAACAGGTTTACTGACCACTGTATTGTGCTACATCATAACAGGTTTACTGACCACTATACTGTGCTACATCATAACAGGTTTACTGACCACTGTACTGTGCTACATCATAACAGGTTTACTGACCACTGTACTGTGCTACATCATAACAGGTTTACTGACCACTGTATTGTGCTACATCATAACAGGTTTACTGACCACTGTATTGTGCTACATCATAACAGGTTTACTGACCACTGTACTGTGCTACAGGATCTTAACAGGTTTACTGACCACTGTACTGTGCTACATCATAACAGGTTTACTGACCACTGTATTGTGCTACATCATCCTAACAGGTTTACTGACCACTGTATTGTGCTACATCATAACAGGTTTACTGACCACTGTACTGTGCTACATCATAACAGGTTTACTGACCACTGTATTGTGCTACATCATAACAGGTTTACTGACCACTGTACTGTGCTACATCATAACAGGTTTACTGACCACTGTATTGTGCTACATCATAACAGGTTTACTGACCACTGTATTGTGCTACATCATACAGGTTTACTGACCACTGTACTGTGCTACAGGATCCTAACAGGTTTACTGACCACTGTACTGTGCTACAGGATCCTATCAGGTTTACTGACCACTGTACTGTGCTACAGGATCCTAACAGGTTTACTGACCACTGTACTGTGCTACAGGATCCTAACAGGTTTACTGACCACTGTATTGTGCTACAGGATCCTAACAGGTTTACTGACCACTGTGTTGTGCTACAGGATCCTAACAGGTTTACTGACCACTGTACTGTGCTACAGGATCATAACAGGTTTACTGACCACTGTACTGTGCTATACCATCCTAACAGGTTTACTGACCACTGTACTGTGCTACATCATAACAGGTTTACTGACCACTGTACTGTGCTACACCATCCTAACAGGTTTACTGACCACTGTATTGTGCTACATCCTAACAGGTTTACTGACCACTGTACTGTGCTACACCATAACAGGTTTACTGACCACTGTATTGTGCTACATCATAACAGGTTTACTGACCACTGTATTCTGCTACATCATAACAGGTTTACTGACCACTGTACTGTGCTACATCATAACAGGTTTACTGACCACTGTATTGTGCTACATCATAACAGGTTTACTGACCACTGTACTGTGCTACAGGATCCTAACAGGTTTACTGACCACTGTATTGTGCTACATCATAACAGGTTTACTGACCACTGTATTGTGCTACATCATAACAGGTTTACTGACCACTGTATTGTGCTACATCATAACAGGTTTACTGACCACTATACTGTGCTACATCATAACAGGTTTACTGACCACTGTACTGTGCTACATCATAACAGGTTTACTGACCACTGTACTGTGCTACATCCTAACAGGTTTACTGACCACTGTATTGTGCTACATCATAACAGGTTTACAGACCACTGTATTGTGCTACATCATAACAGGTTTACTGACCACTGTACTGTGCTACAGGATCTTAACAGGTTTACTGACCACTGTACTGTGCTACATCCTAACAGGTTTACTGACCACTGTATTGTGCTACATCATCCTAACAGGTTTACTGACCACTGTATTGTGCTACATCATAACAGGTTTACTGACCACTGTACTGTGCTACATCATAACAGGTTTACTGACCACTGTATTGTGCTACATCATAACAGGTTTACTGACCACTGTACTGTGCTACATCATAACAGGTTTACTGACCACTGTATTGTGCTACATCATAACAGGTTTACTGACCACTGTATTGTGCTACATCATACAGGTTTACTGACCACTGTACTGTGCTACAGGATCCTAACAGGTTTACTGACCACTGTACTGTGCTACAGGATCCTATCAGGTTTACTGACCACTGTACTGTGCTACAGGATCCTAACAGGTTTACTGACCACTGTACTGTGCTACAGGATCCTAACAGGTTTACTGACCACTGTATTGTGCTACAGGATCCTGACAGGTTTACTGACCACTGTATTGTGCTACAGGATCCTAACAGGTTTACTGACCACTGTGTTGTGCTACAGGATCCTAACAGGTTTACTGACCACTGTACTGTGCTACAGGATCATAACAGGTTTACTGACCACTGTACTGTGCTATACCATCCTAACAGGTTTACTGACCACTGTGCTACATCATAACAGGTTTACTGACCACTGTATTGTGCTACATCATAACAGTTTTACTGACCACTGTATTGTGCTACATCATAACAGGTTTACTGATCACTGTACTGTGCTACAGGATCCTAACAGGTTTACTGACCACTGTACTGTGCTACATCATAACAGGTTTACTGACCACTGTACTGTGCTACAGGATCACAACAGGTTTACTGACCACTGTACTGAGCTACATCATAACAGGTTTACTGACCACTGTACTGTGCTACAGGATCACAACAGGTTTACTGACTACTGCACTGTGCTACAGGATCCTAACAGGTTTACTGACCACTGTACTGTGCTACAGGATCTTAACAGGTTTACTGACTACTGCACTGTGCTACAGGATCCTACCAGGTTTACTGACCACTGTACTGTGCTACAAGATCTTAACAGGTTTACGGACTACTGTACTGTGCTACATCATAACAGGTTTACTGACCACTGTACTGTGCTACATCATAACAGATTTACTGACCACTGTGCTGTGCTACATCATAACAGGTTTACGGACCACTGTACTGTGCTACATCATCCTAACAGGTTTACTAACCAATGTACTGTGCTACAGGATCACAACAGGTTTACTGACCACTGTACTGTGCTACAGGATCCTAACAGGTTTACTGACCACTGTACTGTGCTACAGGATCCTAACAGGTTTACTGACCACTGTATTGTGCTACAGGATCCTAACAGGTTTACTGACCACTGTACTGTGCTACAGGATCCTAACAGGTTTACTGACCACTGTACTGTGCTACAGGATCCTAACAGGTTTACGGACCACTGTATTGTGCTACAGGATCCTAACAGGTTTACTGACCACTGTACTGTGCTACAGGATTACAACAGGTTTACTGACCACTGTACTGAGCTACATCACAACAGGTTTACTGACCACTGTACTGAGCTACATCATAACAGGTTTACTGACCACTGTACTGTGCTACAGGATCACAACAGGTTTACTGACTACTGCACTGTGCTACAGGATCCTAACAGGTTTACTGACCACTGTACTGTGCTACAGGATCCTAACAGGTTTACTGACTACTGCACTGTGCTACAGGATCCTACCAGGTTTACTGACCACTGTACTGTGCTACAAGATCTTAACAGGTTTACGGACTACTGTACTGTGCTACATCATAACAAGTTTACTGACCACTGTACTGTGCTACATCATAACAGGTTTACTGACCACTGTGCTGTGCTACATCATAACAGGTTTACTGACCACTGTACTGTGCTACATCATCCTAACAGGTTTACTAACCAATGTACTGTGCTACAGGATCACAACAGGTTTACTGACCACTGTACTGTGCTACAGGATCCTAACAGGTTTACTTACCACTGTACTGTGCTACAGGATCCTAACAGGTTTACTGACCACTGTACTGTGCTACAGGATCCTAACAGGTTTACTGACCACTGTACTGTGCTACAGGATCCTAACAGGTTTACTGACCACTGTACTGTGCTACAGGATCCTAACAGGTTTACTGACCACTGTACTGAGCTACAGGATCACAACAGGTTTACTGACCACTGTACTGAGCTACAGGATCACAACAGGTTTACTGACCACTGTACTGTGCTACATCATCAAAACAGGTTTACTGACCACTGTACTGTGCTACATCATCAAAACAGGTTTACTGACCACTGTACTGTGCTACAGGATCCTAACAGGTTTACGAACTACTGTACTGTGCTACAGGATCCTAACAGGTTTACGGACCATTGTACTGTGCTACAGGATCTTAACAGGTTTACAGACTACTGTACTGTGCTACATCATAACAGGTTTACTGACCACTGTACTGTGCTACATCATAACAGGTTTACTGACCACTGTACTGTGCTACATCATAAAAGGTTAACTGACCACTGTACTGTGCTACGTCATCCTAACAGGTTTACTAACCAATGTACTGTGCTACAGGATCGCAACAGGTTTACTGACCAATGTACTGAGCTACAGGATCACAACAGGTTTACTGACCGCTGTACTGTGCTACAGGAGCACAACAGGATTACTAACCACTGTACTGTGCTACAGGAACACAACAAGTTCACTGATCACTGTACTGTGCTACAGGATCACAACAGGTTTACTGACTGCTGTACTGTGCTACAGGATCACAACAGGTTTACTGACCACTGTACTGTGCTACAGGATCACAACAGGTTTACTGACTGCTGTACTGTGCTACAGGAGCACAACAGGTTTACTAACCACTGTACTGTGCTACAGGATCACAACAGGTTTACTGACCACTGTACTGTGCTACAGGATCCTAACAGGGTTACTGACCACTGTACTGTGCTACAGGATCATAACTATATAAAGCAAAACGTGTGAGTGTAGAGGGGGGGGGGGGGTTGGAAGGAGGGGAAACAATGACTGTACCGAAAAGTATATCTATATGACGCAGGGGACCACAAAGAGCACTGGCTTTCCCTAGGTCAACAACTGGAAATGGATATTTTCTTCTTTCTGGATTGGGAATTAATGATAATCTCAAGAATTAAAATAGAAGTGAATTGTAATTATTGACCAAAAGCCTGATAACACTGTATTAACATCTACAGACTGCGCAGTCCTGTCACCAGTGGCTTGACACAGAGAAGAGGGAAGGGGGGGGGGGTCGTTGACCAATATCCTCCATTGAATCACAACAATACAGCTGTGTTCTAAGAGCCCTTTATTATTATCTGTGTGCGAGAGATGAGCAGAGACTCATCTGTAGGAAAGCAGCACAGACATATTCCCCGTACAATTACAGCCGGTACATAACCTGCGACTCTCCCTCTTTATCTCAGCAAACCGGAAATCCCCCACATGCTTCCGTGGAAATGATTCAAGGTCTTCAAATGCATTAAAGGAAATTGGTGACTGGGTGACATGGGCTACAGCAATTCGGCAGTCAATACCACTCCATGGGAAGAATATTATAACTGCAAACTCTTATACATACTTTTAGAGAAGTTCCGCCAACTCTTATAATTAGTGAGGACCATTTGTCATTATTAGCACACCGAGACAATCTGTAGGGATTTATTTACAAAGCAGCTTCCGCTGGCGGGTAGAAGGTGAAAATTTAAAGGGGCACTCACAGTCAATGGAAGGCATGCCAGGCTGTACACTGACTGTAAATGCTGCTTTAAATTTTTACTTCCAACCCTGCTGGGAAGCGGAAGGCTTACAAAAGCTGCCACATACAGCTGGTAATCTCCAATATCTAATACTTGGGTGGTGATATATTGCATAGTGTCTAGGCGCAATCGTTTTGGCAATGAAACCCGTGTGTGCTCTTTCTCCACATTCTGGGGGTCATTCAGAGTTGATCGTAGCTGTGCTAAATTTAGCACAACTACAATCATCTTTCCTGATATGCGGGGGAACACCCAGCACAGGGCTAGTCGCCCCCCCCCCCCCCCGCACAAATACAAAAGCATCGCACAGCGGCAATGCTTTTGTATTTGTGGAGTAACTCCCGGCCAGCGCAGCTCCTGCAGCTGGTAGGGAGTTAATTGTCGCTGCCACTAGCCGCAGCGGCTGCGTGAGACATCACGCAGCCACCGCGGCCCGCCCCCCCCCCCCAATGGTTTGGCCACGCCTGCGTTGGCCGGACCGCGCCCCCTCCCGCCCTGCGACCGCCTCTGCCTGATTGACTACTGAACGACGGACTTCGGCCGTCCGGTATGCGCTAGCGCACTGCGGCACGGGCGCATGCACAATTCCAACCCGATCACTGCGTTGCGATAAACTGCAGCGAGCGATTGGGTCGGAATGAACCCCTCTGCCCATAGTTCCTACAGTTTACCCTGATGACCTCATTCTTCTTGTGGGTTGACACACGCAAATTCAGTGCAGGGTGGAAGAAAATCGGTAACTTAGAAATAAAAAGTTTGGAGTGTATCGGGTCTTTCAATTTGCTGAAACATCGTGTTGTTTGCTTAAAAAAAATTGTGTGGTAGCGTAATAGTTTTATTACGCTCATCATTATAACATTCAAAACTACTGGCCAGGAGAGACTGAAGAAGCACATAACATATCCAATAAAGTGATGGCCTCAATCAGGACCGCCGGCTGCTTCAATCCGGTGATAAATGATAACGAACAGTCAGGGGAGTCAACAAGAATATATTGCAGGGCGGTATGGGCGTAAGCTTATTTGTATTTCAATATAATGTCTAAGGGAATGATACCCAAAGTAACTTATCATCCCCAGATGTCTCTGACTTTGTAACGGCCCACGTTACAGACTGTCTCAATGCCATTTCATCTTGGATGTCCTCTCGCCACCTCCAGTTCAATCTTTCAAAAACAAAGCCAAAAATATTTCCACCAGTCAACAGAAATTACCGGCCTAATACCTCTATCTCCGTTGACAACACAACAATCAAACCGGCCTCTGGAGCTCTCTGCCTAGGTGTCATCCTTGTATCAGAACTGCCCTTTGTCGTCGTCCCCTATCCAATCTGTTTCCAAATCCTGTTATATACATCCAAGATATATTTCCAGAACACGCCCATAAATCACACAAGACACTGGAAAAACTCTAATAGACACCCTCATTAACTCCCACATTGACTATTGCAGTAGTCTTCTTACTGGTACCTGCAGGTAGGTGGACAGACAGGGTCAGAGTCTCTGGTGGGAAAATGTAGACAGGTGAACAAATGCGCGCTAGTGACAGGGATCGTGCTAGGAGGAGAGAATGACGGAAGAGCGATTACAGTCTGTGAGGAAGGGAGTGGTGAACTGGGAGAGAGTGTAGTTGTATGCAGTAGTGAATATGGAGAGCTTGTCTGAAGGTGTGGAGGCTGGCCGGGAGTCTGACAGAGCGAGGGAGTGAGCTCCATATTAGAGGGGAAGCACGGGAGAAATCTTGAATGCAGAAGTGAGAGGAGCTAAGCAGAGTGTAGGTGAGGCAGCAGTCACTACAAGGGCGGAGAGGTTGGGAGAGAGTGTGGACAGAAAGGTGGTCGGAAATGTACTGTAAGAGGGAGAGGAGTTATTGAGGTCTTTATATGTGAGGGTGAATTTACAGGGTATTCTGTGTTGGACAGGAAGCCTGTGAGCAATTTGCAGAAGGGGGAGTACGACAGAGGTAAATGAGACAGGAGGCAGCGTTCTTGATAAATTGCAGTGGGGAGAGACAAGTGAGAGGAAGACCAGAGATGAGGAAGTTGCAGTGATTAACGTGGGAAATGACAAGAGTATAAATGAGAGCTTTGATGGCACCCATGGTGGGAAAGGGTCATTAGCTAGAGATATTGCAAAGGTGGAAGCAACAAGAATGTAAGATAGAATGAATGTGGGGAGTGAACGAAGAAGATGAAGTCCAGGCAGCAAACTTTGGGGATAGAGGTGACTGTATTGAAGTCAATAGGCAGTGAGAGTGGGGAAAAGTGAGGAGGTCCTGGATTTGTGGGGGGTGGGGGTGGGGGAGATACAGTAAGTTCGGTTATATATACTGAGAAAGCAGCAGTTCTCTACTGGGCAAACCGAGGGGGTAATTCTGAGTTGATCGCAGCAGGAATTTTGTTAGCAGTTGGGCAAAACCATGTGCACTGCAGGGGGGGCAGATATAACATGTGCAGAGAGAGTTAGATTTGGGTGGGTTATTTTGTTTCCGTGCAGGGTAAATACTGGCTGCTTTATTTTTACACTGCATTTTAGATTGCAGATTGAACTCACCACACCCAAATCTAACTCTCTCTGCACATGTTATATCTGCCTCCCCTGCACTGCACATGGTTTTACCCAACTGCTAACAAAGTTCCTGCTACGATCAACTCGGAATTACCCCCCATGTGCACTGCAGGGGGGGGCAGATGTAACATGTGCAGAGAGAGTTAGATTTGGGTGGGGTGTATTATTTCTGTGCAGGGTAAATACTGGATGCTTTATTTTTACACTGCAATTTAGATTTCAGTTTAAACACACCGCACCCAAATCTAACTGACTCTGCACATGTTACATCTGCCCCACCTGCAGTGCACATGGTTTTGCCCAGTAGAGAACAATTTTGCAGCTGCGATAAGGTCTGAATTAGGCCCAATGTTCTGTTGCTGCTCCACTCTGTCAGTCCTTGTAATGGCATCTGTATCTTTTTTTTGTTTGTTAAATGTGTTTATTGACAAATGACACACATAGTATAGACGACAAACAAAGCAAAATATACATAACAACAGAGTCCAAAAATAAGTAACAACGGCATAAGTAAATTTTAACATGCGAAGCAGCAACTTTCATCAGTGTAATACCACAGAAGAAAAAGCACACAGAAAGACATAAAAAGTGCGTGTTTCCATATTGTACCATGCATTAGTCTGACCACTTTGCGGACATGTTCTTGAGTGGAAAGTGGTAGTGTAACTAGATAGGGTAACCATATAGAAAATAATTTGGAGGAGTGGGATTCCGCATCCAAAGAACAATCTACCCAGTCCATTTGGAAGAGAAAAGACAAACGGGGTAACATAAAAGAGAGGGTTATGGTTACCCCATATATCCATTGGGACAAAATAAGTTTTTTTGCTACTGCAGCAATAAGAGCCAGTAATAACTTTGTCCACCTGGATACCAAGGGAGTTTGGGAGTCAAAGTGATTCCAGAAAGCCCAAGCCATCGTGGTCATAAGAGATACCTAAATTAACATTGATATAAACTTGTACTTCCTTCCAAAATGATTGGACCACTGAGCAAGACCAAAGACAGTGAATTATGGGCCTAATTCAGGTTGGATCTCGAACGACTGCGCATGTGCAGCGTTTGCATTGCACACATGCTAGCAAAAACAGCAACAGAAAATGTGTGCACATAGTGATTGCAATGCAGCCGCTGTCTGAGTGACAGTAAGCCAGCGTTTCTTGGCGGAAACCCGCCATTTTCCGGGTGTGTCTGAAAACACGCAGGCGTGCCCAGGCGTTTTTAAGGAGGGCCCCTGACGTCAGCGATGACCACTTCCAGCCTCTTCTTTAGCAAAAATTGAGGACGACTTTGCCTGGAGCAGATAGGAAAAATCTTCGAAGATCCGGTAATTGCGTATGATTTTGCGATCAGCCCGCATATTGCAATGCAGTCGCAATTTTTGTCGATGGGCACTTCTTCTCTATGTCTGGGCGGCAGCTATTTGATCGCCGTAACTGCTTTTTAGCAGAAAAAAAGGCAAAATACTGCTGACAGCGCCTCCAAAAATAAAAACTATATGTGAATAGTATAATAAAAAATAATAGAAATCTCCTGAGAAACTGCGCCGCCGTACACAGTATGTGGACGTGATAGAGAATAGAATTTAAAGCAAAAAACGGCTGCGATGTATATCAGGAGAATATAAAAAGATGAGAGCCGGCATAAACAATATACATTTATTAACCATATAAAAGTTTAAAAAATAACTAATTGTGAATACACATCCATATATTGTATAAACACACCGTATTTGTCTCTAAGAAAGGTCTCTCTTTCAACATAGAGGGACAGTAACTGGAATGAATTCCTTTGGTAAATGTCCACAGTCACTGAATGCTGATAAGGATAGTGGCTGGTAATGGTGAATGATTGCAGCCGTCCCGGAATTTCAATTAATCAGTCTCACCATGCTCAGTAAAATGATTGAAGTTTACCTCTCTTTGTGGGCTGGTATTGGAACCGAGCGTCTTTAGTCCTGGATCTGTTTAAACTGTTGATACTCGCTGATGTGATGTAGGGGAACTATGTGTACAAAATGCACTATTTGGGTTAAATATGTAATGTTCTAATAACCCTCTATGCGCTCACAAACTCCACCGTAAATACCCATACCTAGCGCAGGAACGCGGGAGCCATCATACGCAAATTGCGGATATGTGCACGCACGGCGGAATAAGTGCACGCGCAGCGGGCATGTGTGTGGGGTTAGTACATGGTGTATGTATTACAATATTTTTCGACTTCGACAATCTTAACCATTCCAATATAAAACACTTGTACCAACAGACATAGGATTAAATAAAAATTTATTTTTAAACTCTAGCAATAATCCTGAAATTCTGCACACAGTGCGTCAGCAGTGACCTGTTCATACCATTTATCCTGTATAATTTTTTTTTATCAACTTCTTACCAAAGATGGCCACCAGCTGGGCAAGGGAGAACCCTGCACATGGTCACAAATGGGTGGAGCTTTAACTTCAGTGCCAATCTCGCTGAAATCCTGGCAGTTCTGTATTTTTGGCCTCCTATCCATACATCTCTTGGGTGCGGTATGGAAGGTAGATAGTAACTAGGTCAACAGTGTCTAGGTCGACCACTAATGGTCGACAGTAACTAGGTCAACTTGTTCTAGGTCGACAGGTCAAAAGGTCGACATGAGTTTTAATTGTTTTTTTTGTCGTTTTATCCGTACAGTGACCGTGAACCCCAATTAGTGCACCGTGTTCCCTCGCATGGCTGCGCTCGGCACAGGTTACTATTCCCAGTCGTAGTCCGCATGGATCATTAAGTATGAAAAAGTTCATAAAAAAAAATAAAATAAAAAAAATAAGAATTTACTTACCGATAATTCTATTTCTCGTAGTCCGTAGTGGATGCTGGGGACTCCGTAAGGACCATGGGGAATAGCGGCTCCGCAGGAGACTGGGCACATCTAAAGAAAGCTTTAGGACTATCTGGTGTGCACTGGCTCCTCCCCCTATGACCCTCCTCCAAGCCTCAGTTAGGATACTGTGCCCGGACGAGCGTACACAGTAAGGAAGGATTTTGAATCCCGGGTAAGACTCATACCAGCCACACCAATCACACCGTACAACTTGTGATCTGAACCCAGTTAACAGCATGATAACAGAGGAGCCTCTAGAAAAGATGGCTCACTACAGCAATAACCCGATTTTTTGGTAACAATAACTATGTACCAGTATTGCAGACAATCCGTACTTGGGATGGGCGCCCAGCATCCACTACGGACTACGAGAAATAGAATTATCGGTAAGTAAATTCTTATTTTCTCTAACGTCCTAAGTGGATGCTGGGGACTCCGTAAGGACCATGGGGATTATACCAAAGCTCCCAAACGGGCGGGAGAGTGCGGATGACTCTGCAGCACCAATTGAGAGAACTCCAGGTCCTCCTCAGCCAGGGTATCAATTTTGTAGAATTTTACAAACGTATTTGGTCCTGACCAAGTAGCTGCTCGGCAAAGTTGTAAAGCCTAGACTCCTCGGGCAGCCGCCCAAGATGAGCCCACCTTCCTTGTGGAGTGGGCATTTACAGATTTTTGGCTGTGACAGGCCTGCCACAGAATGTGCAAGCTGAATTGTACTACAAATCCAACGAGCAATAGTCTGCTTAGAAGCAGGAGCACCCAGCTTGTTGGGTGCATACAGGATAAACAGCGAGTCAGATTTTCTGACTCCAGCCGTCCTGGAAACATATATTTTCAGGGCCCTGACAACGTCTAGCAACTTGGAGTCCTTCAAGTCCCTAGTAGCCGCAGGCACCACAATAGGTTGGTTCAGGTGAAACGCTGAAACCACCTTAGGGAGAAACTGAGGACGAGTCCTCAATTCCGCCCTGTCCGAATGGAAAATCAGATAAGGGCTTTTACAGGATAAAGCCGCCAATTCTGACACGCGCCTGGCCCAGCAACAGCATGACCACTTTCCATGTGAGATATTTTAACTCCACAGATTTAAGTGGTTCAAACCAATGTGACTTTTGGAACCCAAAAAACTACATTGAGATCCCAAAGTGCCACTGGAGGCACAAAAGGAGGCTGTATATGCAGTACCCCTTTTACAAACGTCTGAACTTCAGGGACTGAAGCTAGTTCTTTTTGGAAGAAAATTGACAGGGCCGAAATTTGAACCTTAATGGACCCCAATTTCAGGCCCATAGACACTCCTGTTTGCAGGAAATGTAGGAATCGACCCAGTTGAATTTCCTCCGTCGGGCCTTACTGGCCTCGCACCACGCAACATATTTTCGCCAAATGCGGTGATAATGTTTTGCGGTCACATCCTTCCTGGCTTTGATCAGGATAGGGATGACTTCATCCGGAATGCCTTTTTTCCTTCAGGATCCGGCGTTCAACCGCCATGCCGTCAAACGCAGCCGCGGTAAGTCTTGGAACAGACAGGGTCCTTGTTGGAGCAGGTCCCTTCTTAGAGGTAGAGGCCACGGATCCTCCGTGAGCATCTCTTGAAGTTCCGGTTACCAAGTCCTTCTTGGCCAATCCGGAGCCACGAATATAGTGCTTACTCCTCTCCATCTTATCAATCTCAGTACCTTGGGTATGAGAGGCAGAGGAGGGAACACATACACTGACTGGTACACCCACGGTGTTACCAGAGCGTCTACAGCTATTGCCTGAGGGTCCCTTGACCTGGCGCAATACCTGTCGAGTTTTTCCCAACGGTTTATAATCATGTGGAAGACTTCTGGGTGAAGTCCCCACTCTCCCGGGTGGAGGTCGTGCTGAGGAAGTCTGCTTCCCAGTTGTCCACTCCCGGAATGAATACTGCTGACAGTGCTATCACATGATTTTCCGACCAGCGAAGAATCCTTGCAGCTTCTGCCATTGCCCTCCTGCTTCTTGTGCCACCCTGTCTGTTTACGTGGGTGACTGCCATGATGTTGTCCGACTGGATCAACACCGGCTGACCTTGAAGCAGAGGTCTTGCTAAGCTTAGAGCATTGTAAATGGCCCTTAGCTTCAGGATATTTATGTGAAGTGATGTCTCCAGGCTTGACCATAAGCCCTGGATATTCCTTCCCTGTGTGACTGCTCCCCAGCCTCGCAGGCTGGCATCCGTGGTCACCAGGACCCAGTCCTGAATGCCGAATCTGCGGCCCTCTAGAAGATGAGCACTCTGCAACCACCACAGGAGGGACACCCTTGTCCTTGGTGACAGGGTTATCCGCTGATGCATCTGAAGATGCGACCCGGACCATTTTTCCAGCAGGTCCCACTGGAAAGTTCTTGCGTGGAATCTGCCGAATGGGATTGCTTCGTAGGAAGCCACCATTTTACCCAGAACCCTTGTGCATTGATGCACTGAGACTTGGCTCGGTTTTAGGAGGTTCCTGACTAGCTCGGATAACTCCCTGGCTTTCCCCTCCGGGAGAAACACCTTTTTCTGGACTGTGTCCAGGATCATCCCTAGGAACAGAAGACAAGTCGTCGGAACCAGCTGCGATTTTGGAATATTGAGAATCCAATCGTGCTGCCGCAACACTACCTGAGATAGTGCTACACCGACCTCCAACTGTTCCCTGGATCTTACCCTTATCAGGGAATCGTCCAAGTAAGGGATAACTAAAATTCCCTTCCTTCGAAGGAATATCATCATTTCGGCCATTACCTTGGTAAAGACCCGGGGTGCCGTGGACCATCCATACGGCAGCGTCTGAACTGATAGTGACAGTTCTGTAGCATAAACCTGAGGTACCCTTGGTGAGAAGGGTAAATTTTGACATGAAGGTAAGCATCCTTGATGTCCCGAGACATCATGTAGTCCCCTTCTTCCAGGTTCGCAATCACTGCTCTGAGTGACTCAATCTTGAATTTGAACCTCTGTATGTAAGTGTTCAAAGATTTTAGATTTAGAATCGGTCTCACCGAGCCGTCCGGCTTCGGTACCACAACAGTGTGGAATAATACCCCGTTCCCTGTTGCAGGAGGGGTACCTTGATTATCACCTGCTGGGAATACAGCTTGTGAATGGCTTCCAAAACTGTCTCCCTGTCAGAAGGAGACATCGGTAAAGCCGACTTTAGGAAACGGCGAGGGGGAGACGTCTCAAATTCTAATTTGTACCCCTGAGATATCACCTGAAGGATCCAGGGGTCTACTTGCGAGTGAGCCCACTGCGCGCTGAAATTCATTGAGACGGGCCCCCCACCGTGCCTGATTCTGCTTGTAAAGCCCCAGCGTATACTGAGGGCTTGGCAGAGGCGGGAGAGGGTTTCTGTTCCTGGGAACTGGCTGATTTCTGCAGCCTTTTTCCTCTCCCTCTGTCACGGGGCAGAAATGAGGAACCTTTTGCCCGCTTATCCACGAAAAGACTGCGCCTGATAATACGGCGTCTTCTCATGTTGAGAGGCGACCTGGGGTACAAACGTGGATTTCCCAGCTGTTGCCGTGGCCACCAGGTCTGAAAGACCGACCCCAAATAACTCCTCCCCTTAATAAGGCAATACTTCCAAATGCCGTTTGGAATACGCATCACCTGACCACTGACGTGTCCATAACCCTCTACTGGTAGAAATGGACAACGCACTTAGACTTGATGCCAGTCGGCAAATATTCCGCTGTGCATCACGCATATATAGAAATGCATCTTTCAAATGCTCTATAGGCAAAAATATACTGTCCCTATCTAGGGTATCAATATTTTCAGTCAGGGAATCCGACCACGCCAACCCAGCACTGCACATCCAGGCTGAGGCGATTGCTGGTCGCAGTATAACACCAGTATGTGTGTAAATACATTTTAGGATACCCTCCTGCTTTCTATCAGCAGGATCCTTAAGGGCGGCCATCTCAGGAGAGGATAGAGCCCTTACAAGCGTGTGAGCGCTTTATCCACCCTAGGGGGTGTTTCCCAACGCACCCTAACCTCTGGCGGGAAAGGATATAATGCCAATAACATTTTAGAAATTATCAGTTGTTATCGGGGGAAACCCACGCATCATCACACACCTCATTTAATTTCTCAGATTCAGGAAAACTACAGGTAGTTTTTCCTCACCGAACATAATGCCCCTTTTTGGTGGTACTCGTATTATCAGAAATGTGTAAAACATTTTTCATTGCCTCAATCATGTAACGTGTGGCCCTACTGGAAGTCACATTTGTCTCTTCACCGTCGACACTGGAGTCAGTATCCGTGTCGGCGTCTATATCTGCCATCTGAGGTAACGGGCGCTTTAGAGCCCCTGACGGCCTATGAGACGTCTGGACAGGCACAAGCTGAGTAGCCGGCTGTCTCATGTCAACCACTGTCTTTTATACAGAGCTGACACTGTCACGTAATTCCTTCCAACAGTTCATCCACTCAGGTGTCGACCCCCTAGGGGGTGACATCACTATTACAGGCAATCTGCTCCGTCTCCACATCATTTTTCTCCTCATACATGTCGACACAAATGTACCGACATACAGCACACACACAGGGAATGCTCTGATAGAGGACAGGACCCCACTAGCCCTTTGGGGAGACAGAGGGAGAGTTTGCCAGCACACACCAAAGCGCTATATATATACAGGGATAACCTTATATAAGTGTTTTTCCCCTTATAGCTGCTGTATTGTTAATACTGCGCCTAATTAGTGCCCCCCTCTCTTTTTTAACCCTTTCTGTAGTGTAGTGACTGCAGGGGAGAGCCAGGGGAGCTTCCCTCCAACGGAGCTGTGAGGGAAAATGGCGCCAGTGTGCTGAGGAGATAGGCTCCGCCCCTTTTTCGCGGACTTTTCTCCTGCTTTTTTATGGATTCTGGCAGGGGTTAAAATTCATCCATATAGCCCTGGGGGCTATATGTGATGTATTTTCGCCAGCCAAGGTGTTTTTATTGCTGCTCAGGGCGCCCCCCCCTAGCGCCCTGCACCCTCAGTGACCGAAGTGTGAAGTGTGCTGAGGAGCAATGGCGCACAGCTGCAGTGCTGTGCGCTACCTTGGTGAAGACAGGATGTCTTCTGCCGCCGATTTTCCGGACCTCTTCTGTCTTCTGGCTCTGTAAGGGGGCCGGCGGCGCGGCTCTGGGACCCATCCATGGCTGGGCCTGTGATCGTCCCTCTGGAGCTAATGTCCAGTAGCCTAAGAAGCCCAATCCACTCTGCACGCAGGTGAGTTCGCTTCTTCTCCCCTTAGTCCCTCGATGCAGTGAGCCTGTTGCCAGCAGGTCTCACTGAAAATAAAAAACCTAAACTAAAACTTTCACTAAGAAGCTCAGGAGAGCCCCTAGTGTGCACCCTTCTCGTTCGGGCACAGAGATCTAACTGAGGCTTGGAGGAGGGTCATAGGGGGAGGAGCCAGTGCACACCAGATAGTCCTAAAGCTTTCTTTAGATGTGCCCAGTCTCCTGCGGAGCCGCTATTCCCCATGGTCCTTACGGAGTCCCCAGCATCCACTTAGGACGTTAGAGAAATGTGAAAAACTCATGTCGACCTTTTGACCTGTCAACCTTATTATATATTTTTCTCTCTCAAATTGTATATACGCACATACATACATATATATATATATAATATACCGTGCCACTTCTGATTATTTCTACTAGTGAAAGACAGTTCCTAAAGGTCAACCTTGATTCATCACATACAAGTGGCGGATTGATATGCTTTTTTATAACTTTTAAATGTAAGCGTTCTGGATGAATGAAGTGTAACTTTTTCTGGAAAAGGTGTTGCGCTACTGCTGTCTGTTTTTCGGTTTCCATTTGAGAGTAATCTTGCCATTACATCATGTTACGGATAATCTGAAAAGTGCTGAAACTGAATGACCTTCATCTTCCCCTAGTATAAATAAGATTTTACTTACCGGTAAATCTATTTCTCGTAGTCCGTAGTGGATGCTGGGGACTCCGTAAGGACCATGGGGAATAGACGGGCTCCGCAGGAGACAGGGCACTGTAAGAAAGAATTTGGATACTGGTGTGCTTTGGCTCCTCCCTCTATGTCCCTCCTCCAGACCTCAGTTAGAGAAACTGTGCCCGGAAGAGCTGACAGTACAAGGAAAGGATTTTGGAATCCAGGGCAAGACTCATACCAGTCACACCAATCACACCGTATAACTTGTGATAAACTTACCCAGTTAACAGTATGAACAACAACGGAGCATCAGATCAACCCTGATGCAACCAAACATAACCCTTATTTAAGCAATAACTATATACAAGTATTGCAGAAGAAGTCCGCACTTGGGACGGGCGCCCAGCATCCACTACGGACTACGAGAAATAGATTTACCGGTAAGTAAAATCTTATTTTCTCTAACGTCCTAGTGGATGCTGGGGACTCTGTAAGGACCATGGGGATTATACCAAAGCTCCCAAACGGGCGGGAGAGTGCGGATGACTCTGCAGCACCGAATGAGCAAACACAAGGTCCTCCTCAGCCAGGGTATCAAACTTGTAAAACTTTGCAAAAGTGTTTGAACCTGACCAAGTAGCCACTCGGCAAAGCTGTAATGCCGAGACCCCTCGGGCAGCCGCCCAAGAAGAGCCCACCTTCCTTGTGGAGTGGGCTTTTACTGATATTGGAAGCGGCAATCCAGCCGCAGAATGAGCCTGCTGAATCGTGTTACAGATCCAGCGAGCAATAGTTTGCTTTGAAGCAGGAGCACCCAGCTTGTTGGGTGCATACAGGATAAACAACGACTCAGTTTTTCTGACTCTAGCCGTTCTGGCTACATATACCTTCAAAGCCCTGACCACATCTAGTAACTCGGAATCCTCCAAGTCACGAGTAGCCACAGGCACCACAATAGGTTGGTTCATATGAAAGGATGACACCACTTTTGGCAGAAATTGTGGACAGGTCCGCAATTCTGCCCTGTCCATATGGAAAACCAGATAGGGGCTTTTATGTGACAAAGCCGCTAATTCTGACACACGCCTAGCTGAAGCCAAGGCTAATAGCATGACCACCTTCCACGTGAGAAATTTTAACTCCACGGTTTTGAGTGGCTCAAACCAGTGTGACTTCAGGAAACTCAACACCACGTTAAGATCCCAAGGTGCCACTGGAGGCACAAAAGGAGGCTTAATATGCAGCACTCCCTTTACAAACGTCTGGACTTCCGGAAGAGAAGCCAGTTCTTTTTGAAAGAAAATGGATAGGGTCGAAATCTGGACCTTAATGGAACCCAATTTTAGGCCCAAAGTCACTCCCGACTGTAGGAAGTGAAGGAAACGGCCCAGCTGGAATTCCTCCGTAGGAGCATTCCGGGCCTCACACCAAGCAACATATTTTCGCCATATACGGTGATAATGTTTAGCCGTCACGTCCTTCCTAGCCTTTATCAGCGTAGGAATAACCTCATCCAGAATGCCTTTTTCTGCTAGGATCCGGCGTTCAACCGCCATGCCATCAAACGCAGCCGCGGTAAGTCTTGGAACAGACAGGGCCCCTGTTGCAACAGGTCCTGTCTTAGAGGCAGAGGCCATGGGTCCTCTGTGAGCATTTCTTGCAGCTCTGGATACCAAGTCCTTCTTGGCCAATCCGGAACAATGAGTATTGTTCTCACTCCTCTTTTTCTTATGATTCTCAGCACCTTGGGTATGAGAGGAAGAGGAGGAAATACATAAACCGACTGGAACACCCACTGTGTCACTAGTGCGTCTACAGCTATCGCCTGAGGGTCTCTTGACCTGGCGCAATACCTCTGTAGCTTTTTGTTGAGGCGGGATGCCATCATGTCCACCTGTGGCAGTTCCCACCGACTTGCAATCTGTGCGAAGACTTCTTGATGAAGTCCCCACTCTCCCGGGTGGAGGTCGTGCCTGCTGAGGAAGTCTGCTTCCCAGTTGTCCACTCCCGGAATGAACACTGCTGACAGTGCTCTTACGTGATTCTCCGCCCAGCGAAGAATTCTGGTGGCTTCCGCCATCGCCACCCTGCTCCTTGTGCCGCCTTGGCGGTTTACATGAGCCACTGCGGTGATGTTGTCTGACTGAATCAGCACCGATTGGTCGCGAAGCAGGGTCTCCGCTTGACATAGGGCGTTGTATATGGCCCTTAGTTCCAGGATGTTGATGTGAAGGCAAGTCTCCTGACTTGACCACAGACCTTGGAAATTTCTTCCCTGTGTGACTGCCCCCCACCCTCGGAGGCTTGCATCCGTGGTCACCAGGACCCAGTCCTGAATGCCGAATCTGCGGCCCTCGAGAAGGTGAGCACTCTGCAGCCACCACAGAAGAGACACCCTGGCCCTGGGGGATAGGGTGATCAGCCGATGCATCTGTAGATGTGATCCGGACCACTTGTCCAACAGATCCCATTGAAAGGTCCTCGCATGGAACCTGCCGAAGGGAATGGCCTCGTATGATGCCACCATCTTTCCCAGGACTCGCGAGCAGTGATGCACCGACACCTGTTTTGGTTTTAATAGGTCTCTGACCAGTGTCATGAGCTCCTGAGCCTTCTCCATCGGGAGATAAACCCTCTTCTGGTCTGTGTCCAGAATCATGCCCAGGAGGGGCAGACGAGTCGTAGGAATCAACTGCGATTTTGGAATATTTAGAATCTAGCCGTGCTGTTGTAACACTTCCCGAGAGCGTGCTACGCTGATCAGCAACTGCTCTCTGGACCTCGCCTTTATGAGATCGTCCAAGTATGGGATAATTGTGACCCCTTGCTTTCGCAGGAGCACCATCATTTCCGCCATTACCTTGGTAAATATTCTCGGTGCCTTGGACAGACCAAACGGCAACGTCTGGAATTGGTAATGACAATCCTGTACCACAAATCTGAGGTACGCCTGATGAGGAGGATAAATGGGGACATGAAGGTATGCATCCTTTATGTCTAGAGACACCATAAAATCCTCCCCTTCCAGGCTTGCGATGACCGCTCTGAGCGATTCCATCTTGAACTTGAACCTTTTCAGGTATATGTTCAGGGATTTTAAATTCAATATGGGTCTGACCGAACCGTCCGGTTTCGGTACCACAAACATGGTCGAATAATAACCCTTTCCTTGTTGAAGGAGGGGAACCTTGACCACCACCTGCTGAAGACACAATTTGTGAATTGCAGCTAACACTATTTCCCTCTCTAAGGGGGAAGCTGGCAGGGCCGATTTGAGGTATCGGTGAGGGGGCATCTCTTCGAATTCCAGCTTGTATCCCTGAGACACAATCTCTATCGACCAGGGATCCACCTGGGAGTGAAACCACTTGTGGCTGAAATTTCGGAGACGCGCCCCCACCGGGCCTAGCTCCGCCTGAGGAGCCCCAGCGTCATGCGGTGGATTTAGTGGAAGCCGGGGAGGACTTCTGTTCCTGGGAACTAGCTGTCTTATGCAGCTTCTTTCCTTTGCCCCTGCCTCTGGCAAGAAAGGACGCACCTCGGACTTTCTTGCTTTTTTGTGATCGAAAGGACTGCATTTGGTAATACGGTGCTCTCTTAGGTTGTGAG
Source organism: Pseudophryne corroboree (assembly GCF_028390025.1). Classification (NCBI taxonomy): domain Eukaryota; kingdom Metazoa; phylum Chordata; class Amphibia; order Anura; family Myobatrachidae; genus Pseudophryne; species Pseudophryne corroboree. Next base: position 374,802,828 of record NC_086453.1, read on the forward strand.
GGAACATACGGCAAAAAATGTGACTTTCCAGCAGTAGCTGTGGAGACCAGGTCCGAGAGACCTTCCCCAAACAACTCCTCACCCTTGTAAGGTAAAACCTCCATGTGCCTTTTTGAGTCGGCATCGCCTGTCCATTGCCGAGTCCACAGGACCCTTCTGGCAGAAATCGACATTGCATTTATTCTAGAGCCCAGAAGGCTAATGTCTCTTTGAGCATCTCTCATATATAGGACAGCGTCTTTTATATGCCCCAGGGTCATTAATATAGTATCCTTGTCTAAGGTATCAAGTTCCTCTGATAAGGTATCCGTCCATGCTGCTACAGCACTACACACCCAGGCCGACGCAATTGCCGGCCTTAGTAAGGTACCTGAATGTATATAAATGGACTTCAGGGTACTCTCCTGCTTTCTATCCGCAGCATCTTTAAAGGTGGCCGTATCCTGTGATGGCAGGGCTACCCTCTTGGATAAGCGTGTTAGAGCTTTGTCCACCTTAGGGGAGGATTCCCCGCGTAACCTGTCCGATGGCGGGAAGGGATACGCCATAAGCATCCTCTTGGAAATCTGCAGTTTTTATCTGGAGATTCTCAAGCCTTTTCACATAACTCATTTAGCTCATGTGAAGGGGGAAAGGTCACCTCCTGCCTTTTCTCCCCATACATATGAACCCTCTTGTCAGGGACTGGGGTTTCCTCTGTGATGTGCAACACATCCTTTATTGCTGTAATCATATAACGGATGACTTTAGCCAATTTAGGCTGTAACTTTGCATCATCGCCATCGACACTGGAGTCAGAATCCGTGTCGATATCTGTGTCAACAATTTGGGATAGTGGGCGCTTCTGAGACCCTGACGGCCTCTGCGATATAGGATCAGGTATGGGCTGAGACCCCGACTGTCCTAAGGTTTCAGCTTTATACAACCTTTTATGCAAGGAATTAACATTATAATTTAAAACCTTCCACATATCCATCCAATCAGGTGTCGGCGCCGACCCCACATTCATTTGCTCCCGCTCTGCTTCCACATAGCCTTCCTCGTCAAACATGTCGACACAAGCGTACCGACACACCACATACATACAGGGGATGCTCTTTTTGAAGACAGTTCCCCCACAAGGCCCTTTGGGGAGAGAGAGAGAGAGTATGCCAGCACACACCCCAGCGCTATATGTCCCAGGAATCACACAGTAACTTAGTGTTAACCCAGTAGCTGCTGTATATAAAGCTTTTGCGCCTAATTTATGTGCCCCCCCTCTCTTTTACCCTCTTCTACCGTGTTTCTGCAGGGGAGAGCCTGGGGAGCTTCCACTCAGCGGAGCTGTGGAGAGAAAATGGCGCTGGTGAGTGCTGAGGAAGAAGCCCCGCCCCCTCAGCGGCGGGCTTCTGTCCCGCATTTCTGTGTAAAATAATGGCGGGGGCTCATGCATATATACAGTGCCCAACTGTATATATGCTCACTTTTTGCCAAGAGGTTCCTAATTGCTGCCCAGGGCGCCTCCCCCCTCCCCCCCTGCGCCCTGCACCCTACAGTGACCGGAGTATGTGGGTTTAACGTGGGAGCAATGGCGCACAGCTGCAGTGCTGTGCGCTACCTCAGTTTGAAGACTGGAGTCTTCTGCCGCAGATTTTGAAGTCTTCTTGCTTCTGTCACCGGCTTCTGTCTTCCGGCTCTGCGAGGGGGACGGCGGCGCGGCTCCGGGATCGGACGACAAAGGGTGAGATCCTGTGTACGATCCCTCTGGAGCTAATGGTGTCCAGTAGCCTAAGAAGCAGGACCTATCTTCAGTGAGTAGGGCTGCTTCTCTCCCCTCAGTCCCACGCTGCAGAGAGTCTGTTGCCAGCAGATCTCTCTGAAAATAAAAAAAAACTAACAAAATACTTTCTTATAGCAAGCTCAGGAGAGCTCACTAAGTAGCACCCAGCTCGTCCGGGCATAGATTCAAACTGAGGTCTGGAGGAGGGACATAGAGGGAGGAGCCAGAGCACACCAGTATCCAAATTCTTTCTTAAAGTGCCCTGTCTCCTGCGGAGCCCGTCTATTCCCCATGGTCCTTACGGAGTCCCCAGCATCCACTAGGACGTTAGAGAAATAAAGGAAGTTAAGAGAATGGGCTGTTGGTGAACTTATCCCAACAGAAGGTGCATTCTTCATATTTACAAGTGTAAGAGACTGAAATCCACTATTGCGATGCATTTTAAAAGGACTGGGATTGTTTACACTTATTCTATGAGCACATAATTATGTAATTATATACTCTGTCAGTAAGGTTAGCGCCATTTTGGAACAGGCAGGTACTTATTCATCATGTAATACCTTCAGGGAGACATCTGATTGGCTCCAAATGTACTCTGCAGCAGAACAAAGACCCCAAACACACAAGCAATGTCATTAAGAACTATCTTCAGTGTAAAGAAGAACAAGGAGTCCTGGAAGTGATTCTATGGCCCCCACAGAGCTCTGATCTCAACATAATCGAGTCTGTCTGGGATTACATGGAGACAGGAGGATTTGAGCAAGCCTACATCAACAGAAGATCTGTAGTTAGTTCTCAAAGATGTTTGGAACCACCCTGCCGAGTTCCTAAAAACTGTGTGCAAGTGTACCTAGAAGAATTGATGCTGTTTTGAAGGCAAAGGGTGGTCACACCAAATACTGATTTAATGTAGATTTCTCTTCTGTTCCTTCACTTTGCATTTTGTTAATTGATAAAAAATAAGATTTTACTTACCGGTAAATATATTTCTCGTAGTCCGTAGTGGATGCTGGGGACTCCGTAAGGACCATGGGAATAGACGGGCTCCGCAGGAGACATGGGCACTTTAAGAAAGAATTTAGATTCTGGTGTGCTCTGGCTCCTCCCTCTATGGCCCTCCTCCAGACCTCAGTTAGAGAAACTGTGCCCGGAAGAGCTGACAGTACAAGGAAAGGATTTTGGGAATCCAGGGTAAGACTCATACCAGCCACACCAATCACACCGTATAACTTGTGATAACTTTACCCAGTTAACAGTATGAACAATCACAGAGCATCAGATAAACTCTGATGCAACTATAACATAACCCTTATTGCAGCAATAACTATATACAAGTATTGCAGAAGAAGTCCGCACTTGGGACGGGCGCCCAGCATCCACTACGGACTACGAGAAATAGATTTACCGGTAAGTAAAATCTTATTTTCTCTAACGTCCTAGTGGATGCTGGGGACTCCGTAAGGACCATGGTGATTATACCAAAGCTCCCAAACGGGCGGGAGAGTGCGGATGACTCTGCAGCACCGAATGAGCAAACACAAGGTCCTCCTCAGCCAGGGTATCAAACTTGTAGAACTTTGCAAAGGTGTTTGAACCTGACCAAGTAGCCGCTCGGCAAAGCTGTAATGCCGAGACCCCTCGGGCAGCCGCCCAATAAGAGCCCACCTTCCTTGTGGAATGGGCCTTAACTGATTTAGGCAGCGGCAATCCAGCCGCAGAATGAGCCTGCTGAATCGTGTTACAGATCCAGCGAGCAATAGTTTGCTTTGAAGTAGGCGCCCCAAGCTTGTTGGAAGCATACAGGATAAACAAAGATTCTGTTTTCCTGACCTTAGCTGTTCTGGCTACATAAACCTTCAAAGCCCCGACTACATCCAGTGACTCTGAATCCTCCAAGTCAGTAGTAGCCACAGGCACCACAATAGGTTGGTTTATATGAAAGGATGAAACCACTTTCGGCAGAAATTGTGGGCGGGTCCGCAATTCTGCTCTATTTGCATGGAGAACCAGATAAGGGCTTTTATGTGACAAAGCCGCCAATTCTGACACACGCCTAGCCGAAGCCAAGGCTAATAGCATGACCACCTTCCACGTGAGATATTTTACTTCCACCGTTTTGAGTGGTTCAAACCAGTGTGATTTCAGGAAACTCAACACCACGTTAAGATCCCAAGGTGCCACTGGAGGCACAAAAGGGGGCTGAATATGCAGCACTCCCTTTACAAACGTCTGAACTTCAGGCAGAGAAGCCAGTTCTTTTTGAAAGAAAATGGATAAGGCCGAAATCTGAACCTTAATGGAACCCAATTTAAGGCCCAAAGTCACTCCCGACTGTAGGAAGTGAAGGAAAAGGCCCAGCTGGAATTCCTCCGTAGGGGCATTCCTAGTCTCACACCAAGCCACATATTTTCGCCATATACGGTGATAATGTTGAGCCGTCACATCCTTCCTAGCCTCTATCAGTGTAGGAATGACCTCATCCGGAATGCCTTTTTCTGCTAGGATCCGGTGTTCAACCGCCATGCCGTCAAACGCAGCCGCGGTAAGTCTTGGAACAGACAGGGCCCCTGTTGCACAAGTCCTGTCCTAGAGGCAGAGGCCACGGGTCCTCTGTGAGCATTTCTTGCAGATCTGGATACTAAGTCCTTCTTGGCCAATCCGAAACAAAGAGTATTGTTCTCACTCCTCTTTTCCTTATGATTCTCAGCACCTTGGGTATGAGAGGAAGAGGAGGAAAATAAGAATTTACTTACCGATAATTCTATTTCTCGTAGTCCGTAGTGGATGCTGGGGACTCCGTCAGGACCATGGGGATAGCGGCTCCGCAGGAGACAGGGCACAAAAGTAAAAGCTTTAGGATCAGGTGGTGTGCACTGGCTCCTCCCCCTATGACCCTCCTCCAAGCCTCAGTTAGGATACTGTGCCCGGACGAGCGTACACAATAAGGAAGGATTTTGAATCCCGGGTAAGACTCATACCAGCCACACTGTACAACCTGTGATCTGAACCCAGTTAACAGCATGATAACAGCGGAGCCTCTGAAAAGATGGCTCACAACAATAATAACCCGATTTTTGTAACAATAACTATGTACAAATATTGCAGACAATCCGCACTTGGGATGGGCGCCCAGCATCCACTACGGACTACGAGAAATAGAATTATCGGTAAGTAAATTCTTATTTTCTCTAACGTCCTAAGTGGATGCTGGGGACTCCGTCAGGACCATGGGGATTATACCAAAGCTCCCAAACGGGCGGGAGAGTGCGGATGACTCTGCAGCACCGAATGAGAGAACTCCAGGTCCTCCTCAGTCAGGGTGTGCCCCTGACCAAGTATCAGCTCGGCAAAGTTGTAAAGCCGAGACCCCTCGGGCAGCCGCCCAAGATGAGCCCACCTTCCTTGTGGAATGGGCATTTACATATTTTGGCTGTGGCAGGCCTGCCACAGAATGTGCAAACTGAATTGTACTACACATCTAACTAGCAATCGTCTGCTTAGAAGCAAGAGCACCCAGTTTGTTGGGTGCATACAGGATAACAGCAAGTCAGTTTTCCTGACTCCAGCCGTCCTGGAAACTATATTTTCAGGGCCCTGATAACATCTAGCAACTTGGAGTCCTCCAAGTCCCTAGTAGCCGCAGGTACCACAATAAGCTGGTTCAGGTGAAACACTGACACCACCTTAGGGAGAAACTGGGGATGAGTCCGCAGCTCTGCCCTGTCCGAATGGACAATCAGATATGGGCTTTTTTGAGACAAACGCCGCCAATTCTGACACTCGCCTGGCCGAGGCCAGGGCCAACAGCATGGTCACTTTCCCTGTGAGATATTTCAAATCCACAGATTTGAGCGGTTTAAACTAATGTGATTTTAGGAATCCCAGAACTACGTTGAGATCCCACAGTGCCACTGGAGGCACAAAAGGGGGTTGTATATGCAGTACTCCCTTGACAAACTTCTGGACTTCAGGAACTGAAGCCAATTCTTTCTGGAAGAAAATCGACAGGGCCGAAATTTGAACCTTAATGGACCCCAATTTGAGGCCCATAGACACTCCTGTTTGCAGGAAATGCAGGAAACGACCGAGTTGAAATTTCTTGATGGGGCCTTCCTGGCCTCACACCACGCAACATATTTTCGCCACATGTGGTGATAATGTTGTGCGGTCACCTCCTTCCTGGCTTTGACCAGGGTAGGAATGACCTCTTCCGGAATGCCTTTTTCCCTTAGGATCCGGCGTTCAACCGCCATGCCGTCAAACGCAGCCGCGGTAAGTCTTGGAACAGACATGGTACTTGCTGAAGCAAGTCCCTTCTTAGCGGCAGAGGCCATGAGTCCTCTGTGAGCATCTCTTGAAGTTCCGGGTACCAAGTCCTTCTTGGCCAATCCGGAGCCACGAGTATAGTTCTTACTCCACTACGTCTTATAATTCTCAATACCTTGGGTATGAGAAGCAGAGGAGGGAAGACATACACCGACTGGTACACCCACGGTGTTACCAGAAAACGTCCACAGCTATTGCCTGAGAGTCTTCGGACCTGGCGCAATACTTGTCCAGTTTTTTGTTCAGGCGGGACGTTTCCAACGGTTCACAATCATGTGGAAGACTTCCCGATGAAGTCCCCACTCTCCCGGGTGGAGGTTGTGCCTGCTGAGGAAGTCTGCTTCCCAGTTGTCCACTCCCGGAATGAACACTGCTGACAGTGCTATCACATGATTTTCCGACCAGCGAAAAATCCTTGCAGTTTCTGCCATTGCCCTCCTGCTTCTTGTGCCGCCCTGTCTGTTTACGTGGGCGACTGCCGTGATGTTGTCCCACTGGATCAATACCGGCTGACCTTGAAGCAGAGGTCTTGCTAAGCTTAGAGCATTGTAAATTGCCCTTAGCTCCAGTATATTTATGTGGAGAAAAATCTCCAGACTTGATCACACTCCCTGGAAATTTTTTCCCTGTGTGACTGCTCCCCAGCCTCTCAGGCTGGCCTCCGTGGTCACCAGCATCCAATCCTGAATGCCGAATCTGCGGCCCTCTAGAAGATGAGCACTCTGTAACCACCACAGGAGAGACACCCTTGTCCTTGGAGATAGGGTTATCCGCTGATGCATCTGAAAATGCGATCCGGACCATTTGTCCAGCAGATCCCACTGAAAAGTTCTTGCGTGGAATCTGCCGAATGGAATCGCTTCGTAATAAGCCACCATTTTTCCCAGGACTCTTGTGCAATGATGCACTGACACTTTTCCTGGTTTTAGGAGGTTCCTGACTAGCTCGGATAACTCCCTGGCTTTCTCCTCCGGGAGAAACACCTTTTTCTGGACTGTGTCCAGAACCATCCCTAGGAACAGCAGACGTGTCGTCGGAAACGGCTGTGATTTTGGATATTTAGAATCCACCCGTGCTGTCGTAGAACTACTTGAGATAGTGCTACTCCGACTTCCAACTGTTCTCTGGACCTTGCCCTTATCAGGAGATCGTCCAAGTAAGGGATAATTAAGACGCCTTTTCTTTGAAGAAGAATCATCATTTTGGCCATTACTTTGGTAAAGACCCGGGGTGCCGTGGACAATCCAAACGGCAGCGTCTGAAACTGATAGTGACAGTTCCGTACCACGAACCTGAGGTACCCTTGGTGAGAAGGGCAATTTGGGACATGGAGGTAAGCATCCTTGATGTCCAGGGACACCATATAGTCCCCTTCTTCCTGGTTCGCTATCACTGCTCTGGGTGACTCCATCTTGATTTGAACCTTTGTATGTAAGTGTTCAAAGATTTCCCATTTAGAATAGGTCTCACCGAGCCGTCTGGCTTCAGTACCACAATATAGTGTGGAATAATACCCCTTTCCTTGTTGTAGGAGGGGTACTTTGATTATCACCTGCTGGGAATACAGCTTGTGAATTGTTTCCAATACTGCCTCCCTGTCGGAGGAAGACGTTGGTAAAGCAGACATCAGGAGCCTGCGAGGGGGAGACGTCTCGAATCTCTGTACCCCTAGGATACTACTTGTAGGATCCAGGGGTCCACTTGCGAGTGAGCCCACTACGAGCTGAAACTCTTGAGACGACCCCCCACCGCACTTGAGTCCGCTTGTACGGCCCCAGCGTCATGCTGAGGACTTGGCAGAAGCTGTGGAGGGCTTCTGTTCCTGGGAATGGGCTGCCTGCTGCAGTCTTCTTCCCTTTCCTCTATCCCTGGGCAGATATGACTGGCCTTTTGCCCGCTTGCCCTTATGGGGACGAAAGGACTGAGGCTGAAAAGACGGTGTCTTTTTCTGCTGAGATGTGATTTGGGGTAAAAAAGGTGGATTTTCCAGCTGTTGCCGAGGCCACCAGGTCCGATGGACCGACCCCAAATAACTCCTCCCCTTTATACGGCAATACTTCCATGTTGGAATCTGCATCACCTGACCACTGTCGTGTCCATAAACATCTTCTGGCAGATATGGACATCGCACTTACTCTTGATGCCAGAGTGCAAATATCCCTCTGTGCATCTCGCATATATAGAAATGCATCCTTTAAATGCTCTATAGTCAATAAAATACTGTCCCTGTCAAGGGTATCAATATTTTCAGTCAGGGAATCCGACCAAACCACCCCAGCGCTGCACATCCAGGCTGAGGCGATCGCTGGTCGCAGTATAACACCAGTATGTGTGTATATACCTTTTTAGGATATTTTTCAGCCTCTCAGCTGGCTCCTTGAGGGCGGCCCTATCTGGAGACGGTACCGCCACTTGTTTTGATAAGCGTGTGAGCGCCTTATCCACCCTAAAGGGTGTTTCCCAACGCGCCCCAACTTCTGGCGGGAAAGGGTATACCGCCAATAATTTTCTATCGGGGGAAACCCACGCATCATCACACACTTCATTTAATTTATCTGATTCAGGAAAAACTACAGGTAGTTTTTTCACACCCCACATAATACCCTTCTTGTGGTACTTGTAGTATCAGAAATATGTAACACCTCCTTCATTGCCCTTAACATGTAACGTGTGGCCCTAAAGGAAAATACGTTTGTTTCTTCACCGTCGACACTGGAGTCAGTGTCCGTGTCTGTGTCGACCGACTGAGGTAAATGAGCGTTTTACAGCCCCTGACGGTGTTTGAGACGCCTGGACAGGTACTAATTTGTTTGCCGGCCGTCTCATGTCGTCAACCGACCTTGCAGCGTGTTGACATTATCACGTAATTCCTTAAATAAGCCATCCATTCCGGTGTCGACTCCCTAGAGAGTGACATCACCATTTCAGGCAATTGCTCCGCCTCCTCACCAACATCGTCCTCATACATGTCGACACACACGTACCGACACACAGCACACACACAGGGAATGCTCTGATAGAGGACAGGACCCCACTAGCCCTTTGGGGAGACAGAGGGAGAGTTTGCCAGCACACACCAAAAACGCTATAATTATACAGGGACAACCTTTATATAAGTGTTTTTCCCTTACAGCATTTTAATATATATACATATCGCCAAATAAGTGCCCCCCCTCTCTGTTTTAACCCTGTTTCTGTAGTGCAGTGCAGGGGAGAGCCTGGGAGCCTTCCCACCAGCATTTCTGTGAGGGAAAATGGCGCTGTGTGCTGAGGAGAATAGGCCCCGCCCCCTTTTCGGCGGGCTTCTTCTCCCATTTTTCTGAGACCTGGCAGGGGTTAAATACATCCATATAGCCCCCAGGGGCTATATGTGATGTATTTTTAGCTAGAATAAGGTACTATCATTGCTGCCCAGGGCGCCCCCCCCCCCCAGCGCCCTGTACCCTCAGTGACCGCTGCTATGAAGTGTGCTGACAACAATGGCGCACAGCTGCAGTGCTGTGCGCTACCTTATGAAGACTGAAGAGTCTTCTGCCGCCGTTTCTGGACCTCTTCACTTTTCGGCATCTGCAAGGGGGTCGGCGGCGCGGCTCCGGGACGAACCCCAGGGTGAGACCTGTGTTCCGACTCCCTCTGGAGCTAATGGTGTCCAGTAGCCTAAGAAGCCAATCCATCCTGCACGCAGGTGAGTTCACTTCTCTCCCCTAAGTCCCTCGTAGCAGTGAGCCTGTTGCCAGCAGGACTCACTGAAAATAAAAAACCTAATAAACTTTTACTCTAAGCAGCTCTTTAGGAGAGCCACCTAGATTGCACCCTTCTCGGCCGGGCACAAAAATCTAACTGAGGCTTGGAGGAGGGTCATAGGGGGAGGAGCCAGTGCACACCACCTGATCCTAAAGCTTTTACTTTTGTGCCCTGTCTCCTGCGGAGCCGCTATCCCCATGGTCCTGACGGAGTCCCCAGCATCCACTTAGGACGTTAGAGAAATACATAAACCGACGGGAACACCCACGGTGTCACCAGTGCGTCCACAGCTATCGCCTGAGGGTCTCTTGACCTGGCGCAATATCTCTGCAGCTTTTTGTTGAGGCGGGATGCCATCATGTCCACCTGTGGCAGTTCCCACCGACTTGCAATCTGCATGAAGACTTCTTGATGAAGTCCCCACTCTCCCGGGTGGAGGTCGTGCCTGCTGAGGAAGTCTGCTTCCCAGTTGTCCACTCCTGGAATGAACACTGCTGACAGTGCGCTTACGTGATTCTCCGCCCAGCAAAGAATTCTGGTGGCTTCTACCATCGCCACCCTGCTCCTTGTGCCGCCTTGGCGGTTTACATGAGCCACTGCGGTGATATTGTTTGACTGAATCAGAACCGGTTGGTCGCGAAGCAGGGACTCCGCTTGACGTAGGGCGAAGTATATGGCCCTTAGTTCCAGGATGTTGATGTGAAGGCAAGTCTCCTGACTTGACCACAGCCCTTGGAAATTTCTTCCCTGTGTGACTGCCCCCCACCCTCGGAGGCTTGCATCCGTGGTCACCAGGACCCAGTCCTGAATGCCGAATCTGCGACCTTCGAGAAGGTGAGCACTCTGCAGCCACCACAGGAGAGACACCCTGGCCCTGGGGGATAGGGTGATTAACCGATGCATCTGAAGATGTGATCCGGACCACTTGTCCAGTAAGTCCCATTGGAAGGTCCTCGCATGGAACCTGCCGAAGGGAATGGCCTTGTATGATGCCACCATCCTTCCCAGGACTCGAGTGCAGTGATGCACTGACACCTGTTTTGGTCTTAATAGATTCCTGACAAGTGTCACGAGCTCCTGAGCTCTCTCTATCGGGAGATAAACCCTTTTCTGGTCTGTGTCTAGGATCATGCCTAGGAGAAGCAGATGAGCTGTAGGAACCAACAGCGACTTTGGAATATATAGAATCCAGCCGTGTTGCCGTTACACTTCCAGAGAAAGTGATACGCTGTTTAGCAACTGCTCTCTTGATCTCGCTTTTATGAGGAGATCGTCCAAGTACGTGATAATAGTGACACCTTGCTTCCGCAGGAGCACCATCATTTCCGCCATTACCTTGGTGAATATTCTCGGGGCCGTGGAGAAACCAAACGGCAACGTCTGAAATTGGTAATGACAATCCCGTACCGCAATTCTGAGGTACGCCTGATGAGGTGGATAAATGGGGACATGAAGGTATGCATCCTTTATGTCCCGAGACACCATAAAATCTCCCCCTTTCAGGCTTGCAATGACCGCTCTTCGCGATTCAGCTTTTATCCCTGAGACACAATATCTATTGCCCAGGGATCTAACAGGGAGTGAACCCACTTGTGGCTGAACTTACGAAGGCGTGCCCCCACCGGGCCTAGCTCCGCCTGTGGAGCCCCAGCGACATGCGGTGGATTTTTGTAGAGGCCGGGGAGGACTTCTGTTCCTGGGAACTAGCTGTGTTGTGCAGCTTCTTTCCTCTGCCCCCGCCTCTGGCAAGAAAGGACGCACCTCTGACTTTCTTGTTTCTTTGTTCGAAAGGTTGCATTTGATAATGTCGTGCTTTCCTAGGCTGTGCAGGAATATAAGGCAAAATATCAGAATTACCAGCTATAGCTGTGGAGACCAGGTCCGAGAACCCTTCTCCACACAATCCTCAGCCTTCCATATGCCTCTTAAGTCGGCATCATCTGTCCACTGCATATTCTACAGGACACGTCAAGCAGAAATCGACATAGCTTTGACTCTAGGACCCAGTATACTCATGTCTCTTTGGGCATGTTTTATATATATATATATATATATATATATATATATATATATATATATATATATATATATATCTCTTAAGACAGCATCTTTAATATATATATATATATATATATATATATATATATATATATATATATATATCTCTATATACATATATATATATATATATACATATATATATACATATATATATATGTATATATATATATACATATATATATACATATATATATATACACACATATATATATATATATACATACATATATATATACATATACATATATATACATACATATATATATACATATACATATATATATAACATATATATACAGGTTGAGTATCCCATATCCAAATATTCCGAAATACGGAATATTCCGAAATACGGACTTTTTTGAGTGAGAGTGAGATAGTGAAACCTTTGTTTTTTGATGGCTTAGTGTACACAAACTTTGTTTAATACACAAAGTAATTAAAAATATTGTATTAAATGACCTTCAGGCTGTGTATATAAGGTGTATATAAAACATAAATGAATTGTGTGAATGTACACACACTTTGTTTAACGCACAAAGTTATAAAAAAATATTGGCTAAAATTACCTTCAGGCTGTGTGTATAAGGTGTATATGTAACATAAATACATTCTGTGCTTATATTTAGGTCCCATCACCATGATATCTCATTATGGTATGCAATTATTCCAAAATACGGAAAAATCTGATATCCAAAATACCTCTGGTCCCAAGCATTTTGGATAAGGGATACTCAACCTGTATATACACACACATATATATATACACATATATATATATACACATATATATATATATATACACATATATATATATATATACACACATATATATATATATATACACACATATATATATACACATATATATATACATACACATATATATATATACGTATATATATACATATATATATATACACACACACACACACATACATACATACATACATACATATATATACATACATATATATATATATATACACACACACATACTAGGGTCTCAATCTCTGCTGATAAGGTACCTGTCCACGCTGCCACAGCGCTATAAACCCATGCCGACACAATCGCCGGTCTAAGTAGTGTACCAGAATGTGCACGCTATCTGCAGGATCCCTGAGAATAGCTGTTACGTCAGGGCTACCTTTTGGGCAAACGTGACACCCTAGGGGAAGATTCCCATCATATCCTGGCCCTAGTGGGGAAAGGATACTCCCTGAGAAATCTTTGTGGGAAACTGCAGTCTCTTGTCTGGAGATTCCCGCTCTTTTTCTTCATGAGAGGAGGGAAATTTACCTCAGCTTTCTTCCCCTTAAACATGTGTACCCTTGTGTCAGGGACAAATGAGTCATCAGTGATATGCAAATCATCTTTTATTACAATAATCATATATTGAATACTTTTCTGCCATTTTGGCTGTAACTTTGCATTATCGTAGTCGACACTGGAGTCAGACTCCGTGTCGATATCAGTGTCTATTATTTTGGATAGTGAGCATTGAGAGACTCTGAAGGTCTCTGTGACATAGGGACAGACATGGGTAGATTTCCTGTCTGTTCTCTATTCTTTTGTGCAATAAATACACCTTAGCACTTAATTACACATATCCAAACAGGTGTCGGCGTTGTCGACGGAGACACCCTCTCACACACATTTGCTCCATCTCCTCCTTAGGGGAGCCTTTTACCTCAGACATGTCGACACACACGTACCGACACACCACACACTCAGGGAATGCTCATCTGAAGACAATTCCCCCATAAGGCCCTTTGGAGAGACAGAGAGAGAGTATGCCAGCACACACCCCAGCGCTATTAACCCAGGAATAACACAGTAACTTAATGTTAACCCAGTAGCTGCTGTTTATATTGATTTTTGCGCCTAATTATGTGCCCCCCCTCTCTTTTTACCCTCTTCTACCGTGTAACCGCAGGGGAGAGACTGGGAAGCTTCCTCTCAGCGGTGCTGTGGAGAAAAAATATGGCGCTGGTGAGTGCTGAGGAAGAAGCCCCGCCCCCTCGACGGCGGGCTTCTATCCCGCTTTTATGTACAATTTTGGCGGGGGCTCATACATATATACAGTGCCTAACTGTATATTATGCAAACTTTTGCCAAAGAGGTCTCTAATTGCTGCCCAGGGCGCCCCCCCCCCTGCACCCTGCATCCTTACAGTGACCGGAGTATGTGGGTGTAGTGTGGGAGCAATGGCGCACAGCTGCAGTGCTGTGCGCTACCTCATATGAAGACTGGAGTCTTCTGCCGCCGATTTCGAAGTCTTCTTGCTTCTTTCACCCGGCTTCTGTCTTCCGGCTCTGCGAGGGGGGCGGCGGCGCGGCTCCGGGATCGGACGACAAAGGGTGAGATCCTGTGTACGATCCCTCTGGAGCTAATGGTGTCCAGTAGCCTAAGAAGCAGGACCTATCTTCAGAGAGTAGGGCTGCTTCTCTCCCCTCAGTCCCACGATGCAGGGAGTCTGTTACCAGCAGAGCTCCCTGAAAATAAAAAACCTAACAAAATACTTTCTTATAGCAAGCTCAGGAGAGCTCACTAAGTAGCACCCAGCTCGTCCGGGCACAGATTCAAACTGAGGTCTGGAGGAGGGACAGAGGGAGGAGCCAGAGCACACCAGAATCTAAATTCTTTCTTAAAGTGCCCATGTCTCCTGCGGAGCCCGTCTATTCCCATGGTCCTTACGGAGTCCCCAGCATCCACTAGGACGTTAGAGAAATAAACTATTAATACTTCAAATTATTTTACGTATTCCTATTTTGCAGTTATTTTTTCCACAACTGCCTACAACGTTTGCGCAGTACTGTATATAAATATATATCATTAATGACCAAACAACCTAATGATGCATAATATATCACTAGGTCGTAGTATGCACCATGGACCTTATTCAGTAAGAATTGCAATTTCTGCTAAAAAGCAGTGACTGCGATCAAATAGTTGCCGCCCAGAAAATGCCCATTACAGAAATTGCGAAATATGCCGCTGTTCGCAGAACCATGCGCAATCACCGTAACATCAAAGAATTTTCCTATCTGCACCAGGCAAGGTTGTCCACAATTCTTGCGACACAAGAGGGTAGAAGTGGTCACCACTGACATCAGAAGCCCTCTTAAAAACGCCTGGGTAAGCCTGCGTTTACTCACCCCCCCCCCCCCCCCCAACAGAAAACGGGAGGTTTCTGGCCAGATACGCCGGCTTCCTGTCAGTCAAACAGTGGCTGCATTGTGATCACGATGTGTACGCTTTTTATGTTGCTATTTTTACTAGTGCATTCGCAGTCGTTCGATAATCGGACAGATTGCGATTCGCAAATTTAGTAATCCTTACTGAATGAGGTCTTATATCATTTGTCCGGGATTTCAAGGAAAATCAGGACGCCCATTGCGTCATTTGTGGAGAGAGATAAAGTACCAACCAATCAGCTCCTGTCATTTTTCAAACACAGCCTAAAATATGACAGTTAGAAGCTGATTGGTACTAGATCTCGCTCCAAGCTTTGATAAATCTCCACCTACGTTCTATATGGAGAGGTATAAAACAGGTGCCATTTCCCTAAGTAACCCATCTGATGTTCTTTACTTTTCTAAATTGGACTGAGAATGTACCTCTGTCACAGAACTGTGTTTTTACTCTTTTTTTTTTTTTTTGCAATTATATGTGCACAATTCTTCAAGACACAAGACCACGGATGACAGGTATTGTTGGGGTCCAGCTAGCACAGGAACACGGGTGTAATATGGCGCCACCTGCAGTCAACTTTATGTAGAACTGTTTTTGCTCATTGATGGATGAAATTCTTCGATGCACTTAAATTACAATCTATATTGCTGTACTATAATATTTCAGCTATTTATAGAATTATAAATTGTGCATTGTCTCCAAAAACAGACAAAGAGGAAAAACACGGTCTCAGACAATTCTGAGGTATATTCATTCAGGTCACAGAACTGCCAATATTACACTCACCTTCCTCACACATCACGTGTTATCTCACAATGCACCCCGCTCCCATTCACAGACCGGCGCGTGCTGCCATTATTGGCAGTTTCCATAGTGACGAGTGCTCCCCTGGGTGTGGAATGGTCTTGAAAGGATGAAGAAGAGAACATGGTTTTAAGAGCTTTAGAAATTTAACTGGCAAAAGACCTTGCATGAGTCAGAAAGGACAATCTCTGCAATCAGCATATTATAGGACATACTGTGTGTAAGGTGAGCTGAAACTACAGGGGAAATAACCTGGTAAATGGATGGAATCAGCTGCAGCTTAACCCTTGTTAAGCAATGTCTAGTACATATTAGAGAGAATGGACATAGCAGGTCTGCAAATACATAAGGGTGTAGTACGGGTGACCGGCGGTCTCCTGACCGCCGGTCACCTTACCGACGCCGGGATCCCGGCGGGGAGGGGCAGTGCAGCAAGCCCCTTGCGGGCTCGCTGCGCTCGCCACGCTGCGGGCTCGGTGGCGACCTGCGGTCGCCACGGGTTCTATTCCCACTCTATGGTTGTCGTGGACACACACGAGTGGAAATAGTCCCTGTTGGTCGGCATGCCGACCATCGGGATAGTGAGCCGTCGGGCTCACGGAGGAGGTCATGTGACTGTCGGTCAGCCGACCGGCGGTCACATGACTACCACCCAATACATAACAATCAGTAGTGCTTTTAAATGGTAAGTGCACAGGAAATCAGAATATAATGCAGCCCTTAATGTGCATGCATCTTTCAAAACTGCAATATTAACATAGGGGATCATTCCGAGTTGATAGCTCGCTAGCTACTTTTTGCAGCGCTGCGATCAGATAGTCGCCGCCTACAGGGGAGTGTATTTTTGCTTTGCAAGTGTGCGATCGCATGTGCAGCCGAGCGGTCCAAAAAAGTTTTGTGCAGTTTCTGAGTTGCCCAGAACTTACTCAGCCGCTGCGATCACTTCAGCCTGTCCGGGACCGGAATTGACGTCAGACACCCGCCCTGCAAACGTTTGGACACGCCTGCGTTTTTCCAACCACTCCCAGAAAACGGTCAGTTGCCACCCACAAACGCCTTCTTCCTGTCAATCTCCTTGCGATCGGCTGTGCGAATGGATTTTTCGTTAAATCCATCGCTCAGCATCGCTCCGCTTTGTACCCGTACGACGCATATGCGCATTGCGGTGCATACTCATGCGCAGTTCTGACCTGATCACACCGCAGCGAAAAAACCTAGCGTGCAATCAGGTAGAAATGACCCCCATAGTACATAAGAGACAAGGATAATGTATTCCTTCATGAAACATCAGTCCGCAGCTTCACCTGTACATCGGATTCCTTATGATCGAGGGAATATTATCTAATAAAGCAATGGAAGTGAACAGAGTTCTAGGTCAGGTTGGGTGCCCGAGTCCCGACACATCCAACATTTTCTCCCTAACCCCTGCAGGCTAGCCCTAGCTTTCCCCTTATGCCTAACCCTAACCACCGGTACTTCCCTCCGGTATGTGTTAGGATCCTGACTACCGATATTTTGACTGGATCCTCCTAAGTCCTTTTACTGTGTTTATTCTACCAATGAACTTGAAACAGACAATACTGTGCCTTAAGATAGGTGCACATTATAGAATTATTGGACCGATTTGAGTAAGGTGATCAGCCTGTTTTATCATATCATGTAGTGTGTAGGCATGAGCATTTTGGTCAAACGCCAATAAAACAATTCTAAAAGTTCTGGTAACGCTCGGTTTCGATTATCCAATAGGTCGACCTTGACAGAAGTTATCGTCTGAAAGGTCCCAATATGGGGCAGTGTGCGCGCATTCTCAATAATCTGCCCTCATTTCCTATGGTTGATCTGGATTACCTCCTCTCCCTTGTTGGCTGTACATATGTAAATTCAGTATGGTGTGACAGAATATAAAAAAAAATAAAAAAAAAAATAGGATTTTACTTACCGGTAAATCTATTTCTCGTAGTCCGTAGAGGATGCTGGGGACTCCGTAAGGACCATGGGGAATAGACGGGCTCCGCAGGAGATAGGGCACTTTAAGAAAGCTTTGGATTCTGGGTGTGCACTGGCTCCTCCCTCTATGTCCCTCCTCCAGACCTCAGTTAGAGAAACTGTGCCCAGAGGATATGAACAGTACGAGGAAAGGATTTATGTAACCTAAGGGCGAGATTCATACCAGCCACACCAATCACACCGTATAACTTGTGATAAACTACCCAGTTAACAGTATGAACAAGTAACATAGCCTTGGTTCAAGACCGACCAACTACAACATAACCCTTATGTAAGCAATAACTATATACAAGTCTTGCAGAAGTAGTCCGCACTTGGGACGGGCGCCCAGCATCCTTTACGGACTACGAGAAATAGATTTACCGGTAAGTAAAATCCTATTTTCTCTAACGTCCTAGAGGATGCTGGGGACTCCGTAAGGACCATGGGGATTATACCAAAGCTCCCAAACGGGCGGGAGAGTGCGGATGACTCTGCAGCACCGATTGAGCAAACAGGAGGTCCTCCTCAGCCAGGGTATCAAACTTATAGAACTTTGCAAAGGTGTTTGACCCCGACCAAGTAGCAGCTCGGCACAGTTGTAGTGCCGAGACCCCTCGGGCAGCCGCCCAAGATGAGCCCACCTTCCTAGTGGAATGGGCCTTAACCGATTTAGGCAATGGCAATCCTGCCGTAGAATGCGCCTGCTGAATCGTGTTACAGATCCAGCGAGCAATTGTCTGCTTTGAAGCAGGAGCGCCAACCTTGTTGGCCGCATACAGAACAAATAGAGCTTCAGTCTTCCTGATCCTAGCTGTTCTGGTCACGTAAATCTTCAAAGCCCTGACCACATCCAGGGACTCGGAGTCCTCCAAGTCCCGTGTAGCCACAGGCACGACAATAGGTTGGTTCATATGAAAAGATAAGACCACCTTGGGCAGAAATTGAGGACGAGTCCTCAACTCTGCCCTATCCACGTGAAAAATCAGGTATGGGCTTTTATATGATAAAGCCGCTAATTCCAAAACACGCCTTGCAGAAGCTAAGGCCAACAACATGACCACTTTCCAAGTGAGGTAATTCAACTCCACTGTTTTGAGTGGTTCAAACCAAGGTGACTTGAGGAAACTTAATACCACGTTAAGATCCCAAGGCGCTCCCTTCACAAAAGTCTGTACTTCAGGAAGAGAAGCCAATTCTCTTTGAAAGAAAATGGATAAGGCCGAAATTTGGACCTTTATGGACCCTAATTTTAGGCCCAAATTCACTCCCGTTTGAAGGAAGTGAAGCAGACGGCCCAAATGGAACTCCTCCGTAGGAGCAGCTCTGGCCTCACACCAAGAAACATATTTCCGCCATATACGGTGATAATGTTTCGATGTCACATCCTTCCTAGCCTTGATCAGGGTAGGAATGACCTCCTCCGGAATCCCTTTTTCAGCTAGGATCCGGTGTTCAACCGCCATGCCGTCAAACGCAGCCGCGGTAAGTCTTGGAACAGACAGGGCCCCTGCTGCAGCAGGTCCTGCCTTAGAGGAAGAGGCCACGGATCTTCTGTGAGCAACTCTTGCAGATCCGGATACCAAGTCCTCCTTGGCCAATCTGGAACAATGAGAATTGTTCTGTCACCGACCTAGGTTGGGGGTGTTGTGAACTCGGGGGTTCTCCCGATGGTAGGGGAGAGGAACCACAGTTGGGTCGGAACAGGGATGACTTAATATAGGTCTTCCTCATACAGGACTCTGACAGTAAAGCTTGGTTTAATATTAAAGAACTTTATTGCAGGAAGAGAGCAACACAATGTCACATAGCAGAGAAGGAACGTTTGGGGAAATGTCCAGGCCTATAGGAGAACTTGTAAGCAATGCTAAGGATTCCAGGAAAAGAAGTATTTGTGAGTGTTGGTACAAGATAATAATGACTGAAGAACTTGTAAGTGATGTTTTTAAAGATACTGGTGATTTGAAGAACTGGTGAACGGTGGTTAAAGACTCTGACGATTTGAAACACTTGTGAGCGGTGGTTAAAGACACTGATGATTTGTATGACTTGAGAGCGGTGACTAAAGATACTGATGATTTGTAAAACTTGAGAGCGGTGGTTAAAGACACTGATGATTTGTAGAACTTGAGAACGGTGGTTAAAGACACTGATGATTTGTATGACTTGAGAGCGGTGATTAAAGACACTGATGATTTGTAGAACTTGAGAGCGGTGATTAAAGACACTGATGATTTGTAGAACTTGAGAGCGGTGATTAAAGACACTGATGATTTGTAGAACTTGAGAGCGGTGATTAAAGACACTGATGATTTGTAGAACTTGAGAGCGGTGTTTAGCCCGCAGCACACGCTGACTCCAAGAAGCACTGGTGACTGGATTGCAGAGAAACACACCAGCCGCAGTATACGCTGAACTGTGCAGCAACTGACACCTGGAAGTGCCGGAGACATTGGGGTACGACTGCAGAGAGATACGTCGGGAACAAGAGCACTGGCATCCACGTCAGGGGAAAAGACGATACTCAGTCGCCGAGGCTCTGCCCGGCGTCTGACTTTGAGTCTCGCGCCTCCGCTGGATTGGCGGAACAGTCTGATGACGTCACCTGCTCCCCGCCCACGTGATGCCGGGTGTCATGGCGGTGCCCCTGCCCCGGGGAACCGCCGGGAGCCGCGCCAGCCCGACGCCCGTGGACCACTGAAGGCGGAGGCCGCAACACAGACCAGCAAGCATGCAGGGGTAAGCGCGGTGAACGCCGCCTATGGCGTGTGACAGTAGCCCCTCCTCCTGGACACTTTCCAGGTTTTGTTGGATGTCTGGAATGGAAAATCCGCACCAGTCGGGGAGCCATAACTTCAGTAGCCTTGACCCAGCTCCTCTCCTCGGGGCCAAAACCTTTCCACTCCACTAAATACTGTAGATTCTTGTGAAGATAACGAGAGTCAAGAATAGCTTTGATTTCAAAGTCCGCTCCAGCTTCAGACTCTGCAGAGGTTGGCCTCGGGGACTTTAAATGGAACCGGTTTAAAATAAGGGGGCCAAGGAGAGAAACATGAAAGGAGTTTGGTATTCGGAGGTGGGAAGGCAATCCCAATTTGCAGACAACCGGATTCAGAACTTGTAACACGGGGTAAGGACCAATAAACTTTGGGGCGAACTTCATAGTGGGCACCCTTAACCGGATGTTGCGGGTGGAGAGCCATACCCTGTCACCAACCTTGTATTGGGGAGCTGCTCGTCGCTTCCTATCCGCAAAGAACTTATAGCGGCCGGAAACTCTCTTGAGATTAGCATGAACTCGACTCAAAATTTGACTGAAGTGCCGAAGAGTAGAGGCTGCAGCAGGAACATCCTCCGGAGGACAAATAGGTAATTCAGGAACTTGAGGATGGAACCCATAATTAATGAAAAATGGGGACTCACCAGTCGAAGAGTGGTACAGATGATTATGGGCAAACTCGGCCCATGGCAACAGTTCCACCCAATCATCTTGCGAGGGAGAGAGATAAACACGGCGAAAAGTCTCTAAATCTTGATTCACGCGTTCAGTTTGCCTGTTGGTCTGTGGATGGTAAGCGGATGAAAACTTGAGTTTTATTTCTAAGGCCGTACAGAGAGCTCTCCAGAATCTTTCAGTGAATTGTACCCCCCGGTCAGAGACTATTTCCTGAGGTAAGCCGTGCAGGCGGAAATGTTCTCGGATAAATAACAAAGCCAACTTGGGAGCTGATGGTAACCCGGTCAAAGGTACAAAATGTGCCATCTTAGAGAAACAGTTGATAATTACCCAGACAGTATTGTGACCCTTGGAGAGGGGCAATTCAGTGACAAAGTCCATAGAGATATGGGTCCAAGCCCTCTGAGGAATGGACAGTGGATGCAACAACCCCGCAGGAGGCAAACGAGGAATTTTGTGCTGAGCACACTGAGGACATGAGTTGACATAATCTTGAATATCCTTCTTCATAGTGTCCCACCAGTAACACCTTCGTAGAAACTCCCACATCTTTTGAACTCCAGGATGACCGGAAAACTTGGAAATATGAGCCCACTGCAACAACCTTGGTCGAAATTTAGCTGGCACAGACATTCTCCCAGGAGGAGGACCCAGAGCGGTGGGAGCCGCCGACATAGAAACTGGACTGAGAATCAAAGCCTTCTCAACGGAATTCTCCTCATCCGAAGCTGTTAAGGAACGGGATAAAGAATCAGCCTTGGTGTTAAAAGTCCCAGCCCGGTACTTAATGACAAACGAAAACCGAGTAAAGAAGAGCACCCATCTAGCTTGACGGGGATTCAAGCACTGGGCCGTCTTGAGGTACAGCAAATTCTTATGAACAGTGAAAATTGTAATTAGGTGTTTAGCACCTTCCAAAAGATATCTCCATTCCTCCAAGGCAGATTTTATTGCCAAAAGTTCTTTGTCTCCAATGGTGTAATTCTGTTCCGCAGGAGAGAATTAGCGAGAATAGAAACCACATGGATGTAACTTCCCATCTGGAGCGTACTGCGAAAGCACCGCACCTATGCCTACCGTGGAAGCATCAACCTCCAAAAAGAATGGTTTTGAAAAATCTGGTTGCTGAAGTACTGGAGCGGACATAAAGGCTGCCTTTAACTGAGCGAACGCTGCTACAGCTTCGGAGGACCAATGACTTGGGTCAGAACCCTTCTTGGTTAGGGCAGTAATAGGTGCCACGATGCTAGAGAATCCCTTTATGAATTTCTGGTAGTAATTTGCAAAGCCCAGAAATAGTTGTACCGCTTTCAAAGAAAGAGGCTGAGTCCAGTCCCGGATGGCAGTGAGTTTCTCTGGATCCATACGAAGCTCCGTGCCCGAAATGATGTAACGAAGAAATGGAATAGAAGAAACCTCAAAGGTACATTTGGAAATCTTGCCATAAAGATGATTCTCTCGTAATCGAAGAAGTACCTCTTTGACCTGTATTCTGTGCTCTGTGAGATTTTTAGAAAATATCAGAATGTCATCCAAATATACCACGACACTTAGGTATAGCATATCCCTGAAGACTTCGTTAATGAATCCCTGGAAGACGGCAGGGGCGTTGCTGAGGCCAAACGGCATTACCAGGTACTCGTAATGCCCGTCCCTGGTATTGAAGGCCGTCTTCCATTAGTCTCCCTGTCGGATACGTATCCAATTATAAGCTCCCCTTAAATCAAGCTTGGTGAAAACTCGGGCTCCGCGAACTCTATCAAAGAGCTCCGTAATGAGCAGCAAAGAATACTTATTCTTAATGGTGACATCATTTAGACCACGATAGTCAATACATGGTCTTAGCCCTCCGTCCTTCTTCACAAAAAAGAAACCCGCCCCCGCCGGGGAGGTAGAGGGGCGGATGAATCCTTTCTGCAAATTAGACTTGATATAGTCCGACATAGCTTGGGTCTCGGGTAATGATAAGGGATAAGTGCGACCCCGAGGTGGCATTTCCCCCGGAATGAGCTCAATGGGACAGTCCCAGGGTCTATGCGGTGGTAGCAGGTCGGCCGCTTGCTCCGAGAACACGTCAGAAAACTCCCGATAGGCCTCCGGAATGAGCCCTTCATCTGACTTGGAAGATACACAGAGCGGATAGACAGGGGTGAGACAATTTGAATGACAAAAAGGACTCCAAGATGTTATTTGTGTCGAACTCCAGTCGACGTGAGGGTTGTGAAGTTTAAGCCAAGGAAGGCCAAGAACCAGATCGTGGGGCATCTCCCGAATCACTAGGAACTCCAGATGTTCTTGATGCAGAGCTCCCACTTGCAGTTTGATTGGTACTGTACAACTTGAAATCAGACCGTTAGAAATTTGGGTACCATTGATAGCAGTCAACGCAATAGGTCGTTCGACAGACCGTAGCGGAAAACCCAGCTTCTGAGCACAGGAAAGGGAGATAAAATTTCCTGCAGCCCCTGAGTCCAGCAGAGCCTTAACGGGTTTGGCTATTGACTCGGAGAACAGAGACACGGAGAGTAAACAGTCCACTGACGGAGAAGGTTTAGAAGAAACCCCTAGCTCGACTCCTCCGGAACAAGCTAGGATTGCCCGTTTCCCGGACGAGACTTGCAAAACTTGAGAAAATGATCCGCGGCTGCACAGTAGAGGCAGCGTCTACCCTCATGACGACGCTGACGTTCTTCTGGGGACAGCCGAGATCGATTAATCTGCATGGGTTCATCAGGACTTGGAATAACCGTTTGCTTAGACGGAAAAGATCGGACCCTTGATCGATCTGACCGACTACGTTCGCCACCTCGTTCCTGCATGCGAAGATCCACCTTTACACAGAGCGAGATCAACTGTTCTAAAGAATCCAGCAAATCTCTAGTGACCAACTCATCCTTTAGACGATCGGAGAGCCCGTTCCAAAAGGCACCCCGAAGGGAATCATTACAGTTCTGAGGCTATGGTCTGAAAATGAATCACATACTGTCCCACTGAACGAGAGCCTTGTCGGACACAAAGCAAGTCTGCAGAGGCAGCGGTCGGCCTCCCTGGCTCATCAAAGACTCCGGAATGATGCAATGAAATTGGTGTAACTAGAAACCAATGGATCAGATCGCTCCCATAACAGAGACACCCAATCCAACGCTGAACCCTCGAGCAAAGAAATAATGTATGCCACCTTGGACCGATCAGTATGGAAGTTATGTGAAAGAAGTTCAAAATGTACCTCGCACTGATTGAGAAAACCACGGCAATTCCTAGGAATCCCATTATAGCGAGAAGGAGTAGGGAGCTGAAGGCGTGACCTGGTTCCAGAGGAGGATGGAACATTACTAGAAACAACCACTGGAGCAGGTACTGGAGCTGGGACCGGTACTACTGAAGCCAGAGAAGTCTGAATTTGATCCAGCCGGCCAGACAATTCCTGGAGATAATGCATCACCTGGCCCTGTGCTGCTTCCTGACTTTGTACTCGAGAAATCAAGTCCTGGATGGTACTTGCCTCTGGGCTCCGATCCCCCGGGTCCATGAGGCCTGAGTATACTGTCACTGACCTAGGTTGGGGGTGTTGTGAACTCGGGGGTTCTCCCGATGGTAGGGGAGAGGAACCACAGTTGGGTCGGAACAGGGATGGCTTAATATAGGTCTTCCTCATACAGGACTCTGACAGTAAAGCTTGGTGAAAATATTAAAGAACTTTATTGCAGGAAGAGAGCAACACAATGTCACATAGCAGAGAAGGAACGTTTGAGGAAATGTCCAGGCCTATAGGGGAACTTGTAAGCAATGCTAAGGATTCCAGGAAAATAAGTACTTGTGAGTGTTGGTACAAGATAATAATGACTGAAGAACTTGTAAGTGATGTTTTTAAAGATACTGGTGATTTGAAACAATTGTGAGCGGTGGTTAAAGACACTGATGATTTGTATGACTTGAGAGCGGTGATTAAAGATACTGATGATTTATAAAACTTGAGAGCAGTGGTTAAAGACACTGATGATTTGTATGAGTTGAGAGCGGTGATTAAAGACACTGATGATTTGTAGAACTTGAGAGCGGTGGTTAAAGACACTGGCAACTTGCAAAACTTGTGAGCGGTGGTTAAAGACACTGATGATTTGTATGACTTGAGAGCGGTGATTAAAGATACTGATAATTTATAAAACTTGAGAGCAGTGGTTAAAGACACTGGTGATTTGTAGAACTTGAGAGCGGTGATTAAAGACACTGATGATTTGTAGAACTTGAGAGCGGTGATTAAAGACACTGATGATTTGTAGAACTTGAGAGCGGTGTTTAGCCCGCAGCACATGCTGACTCCAAGAAGCACTGGTGACTGGATTGCAGAGAAACACACCAGCCGCAGTATACGCTGAACTGTGCAGCAACTGGCACCTGGAAGTGCCGGAGACACTGGGGTACGACTGCAGAGAGATACGTCGGGAACAAGAGCACTGGCATCCACGTTAGGGGAAAAGACGATACTCAGGCGCCGAGGCTCTGCCCGGCGTCTGACTTTGAATCTCGCGCCTCCGCTGGATTGGCGGAACAGTCTGATGACGTCACCTGCTCCCCGCCCACGTGATGCCGGGTGTCATGGCGGCGCCCCTGCCCCGGGGAACCGCCGGGAGCCGCGCCAGCCAGACGCCGGAGCCCGTGGACCACCGAAGGCGGAGGCCGCAACACAGACCAGCAAGCACGCAGGGGTAAGTGCGGTGAACGCCGCCTATGGCGTGTGACATGTTCTGACCCTTCTTAGTCTTATTAATCTCAACACCTTGGGTATGAGAGGCAGAGGAGGAAACACATAGACCGATCTGAACACCCATGGTGTCACCAGAGCGTCTACCGCTACCGCCTTAGGGTCTCTTGACCTGGCGCAATACCTCTTTAGCTTTTTGTTGAGACGGGACGCCATCATGTCTATTTGAGGCAGTCCCTACCGATCCACGATCTGTGTGAAGACTTCTTGATGAAGTCCCCACTCTCCCGGATGCAGGTCGTGCCTGCTGAGGAAGTCCGCCTCCCAGTTGTCCACCCCCGGGATGAACACTGGTGATAGTGCACGTACATGGCCTTCCGCCCAGCGCAGAATCCTGGTCGCCTCTGCCATGGCCACTCTGCTCCTTGTGCCGCCTTTAGCGGTTTACATGAGCCACTGCCGTGATATTGTCCAACTGAATCAGAACCGGTTTGTTATGAAGCCATTCCTCCGCCTGGCGTAGGGCGTTGTAAATGGACCTTAACTCCAGGACACTGATGTGGAGATAAGTCTCTAGGCTTGACCAGAGACCTTGGAAATTTCCTCCCAGTGCGACAGCCCCCCAACCTCGGAGGCTCGCGTCCGTGGTCACCAGGATCCAGTCCTGAATGCCGAACCTGCGACCCTCTAGGACAGAGGTTCTCAAACTCGGTCCTCGGGGGCACACACAGTGCATGTTTTGCAGGTAACCCAGCAGGTGCACAGGTGTATTAATTACTCACCGACACATTTTAAAAGGTCCACAGGTGGAGCTAATTATTTCACTTGTGATTCTATTAGGAGACCTGCAAAACATGCACTCTGTGTGCCCCCGAGGACCGAGTTTGAGAACCTCTGCTCTAGGAGGTGAGCACTGTGCAGCTACCACAGGAGAGATACCCTGACCCTGGGAAACAGGGTGATCCATTTCTGCATATGTAGATGGGACCCGGACCATTTGTCCAATAGGTCCCATTGGAAAGTCCTCGCATGGAACCTGCCGAAGGGGATGGCCTCGTATGAAGCCACCATCTTCCCCAGAACCTTTGTGCAATGATGCACCGAAACCTTATATGGCTTTAAAAGGTTCCTGACCAGGACTATGAGCTCCTGAGCCTTCTCCACCAGAAGAAAAACTCTTTTTTGGTCTGTGTCTAGAATCAGGCCCAAAAAGGTCAGACGCGTTGCAGGTACTAGCTGGGATTTCGGTAAATTGAGAATCCAGCCATGCATCTGCAACGTCTTCACAGACAGAGACACGCTGTCCAGCAACTTCTCCCGAGATCTCACCTTTATAAGGAGATCGTCCAAGTACGGGATAATTGTGACTCCCTGCTTGCGCAGGAGCACCATCATTTCCACCATTACCTTGGTGAAAATTCTCGGGGCCGTGGAAAGACCAAACGGCAACGTCTGAAATTGGTAGCGACAATCCTGTACTGCAAATCTCAGAAACGCCTGGTGAGGGGGGAAAATCGGAACATGAAGGTACGCATCCTTTATGTCCAGGGACACCATCCAATCCCCTCCCTCCAGGCTGGCGATGACCATTCTGAGCGATTCCATTTTGAACTTGAACCTCTTCAAGTACAGGTTCAGGGATTTTAGATTTAGAATGGGTCTGACCGAACCGTCCGGTTTCGGTACCACAAACAGGGATGAATAATAACCCTCTCCTTGCTGGAGATGAGGAACCTTGATTATCACCTATTGAATGTACAATTTGTGAATTGCCGCTAACACTAGCTCCCTCTCTGACGGGGAAGCCGGCAGAGCCGATTTGAAAAACCGGCGAGGGGGCATGTCTTCGAATTCCAGTCTGTATCCCTGGGAAACAATCTCTATTGCCCAGGGATCCACTGTGATTGAACCCAGACGTGGCTGAAAAGACGAAGACGTGCCCCCACTTGATCTGACCCCCCCCCCCCCGGAAAGCCCCAGCGTCATGCTGTGGACTTTGCGGCAGTAGGGGAGGACTTCTGCTCCTGGGAACTAGCTGAGTGCAGCTTTTTTCCCTTGCCTTTACCTCTGGCAACGAAGGACGATCCTCGTACCTTCTTGTTTTTATTGGATCGAAAGGACTGCATTTGATAATGTGGTACCTTCTTAGAATGCTGCGGGGGAACATAAGGTAAAAAATTCGATTTACCGGCCGTAGCAGTAGAGACTAGGTCCGAGAGGCCTTCTCCAAACAACTCCTCCCCCTTGTAAGGCAATGACTCCATATGCCGCTTTGAGTCGGCGTCTCCCGTCCACTGTCGGGTCCACAGGAGCCGCCTAGCAGAAATAGACATAGCGTTTATTCTAGAGCTTAGAAAACAAATGTCTCTCTGAGCATCCCTCATATACAAGGCAGCATCTCTGATATGCTCCATGGTCATTAGAATGGTATCCCTATCTAAGGTGTCCATCTCCGTAGATAAGGAGTCTGCCCATGCCACGACAGCACTACAAACCTAGGCCGACGCCATGGCCGGCCTAACTATAGTTCCTGAATGTGTGTAAATGTGCTTCATGGTAATTTCCTGCTTGCGATCAGCAGGATCCTTGAGGGAAGCAGTATCCGGAGAAGGCAGTGCCACCTTCTTGGATAAGCGTGTCAGCGCCTTGTCTACTTTAGACACAGATTCCCATCGTATCCGATCCTTCAGTGGAAAAGGATACGCCATGAGAATCCTTTTGGGAACATGGAGTCTCCTATCCGGAGATTCCCAAGCCTTTTCGCATAATTCGCTTAGCTCAAATGAGGACGGAAACGTGACCTCAGGCTTTTTCCCTTTATACATGTGAACCCTCGTGTCAGGGACAGGGGGTTCCTCCCTGATATGCAAAACCTCTTTTATGGCAATAATCATGTACCTAATACCTTTTGCCACCTTCGGCTGCAATTTTGCATCCTCATAGTCGACACTAGAGTCAGTATCTGTGTCGGTATCTGTGTCAGCGACCTGGGATATGGGGCGCTTTTGAGACCCTGAAGGTCCTGGCCCCACAGGGACAGGCACGGACTGGCTACCTGACTGATCCCTAGCTTCAGCCTTGGCTAATCTTTTATGCAGGAGATTTACATTTGCATTCAAGACATTCAGCATATCCACCAAGTCCGGTGTCGGTGTTGCCGATGGCGACCTGACATTCAAGCACTCCCCCTCCACATTAAGCGAGCCTTCCTCATCAAACATGTCGACACACCCGTACCGACACACTGCACACACCCAGGGAAACTTTTTCTGAAGACAGTATCCCCTGAAAGGCCCTTTGGAGAGACAGAGAGAGAGAGTATGCCAGCACACACCCCAGCGCAACAACCTGGAGACCAACACAGAATGCTTTTCCCCAGCAGCGCTGTATTATACTTTATCCGCCAATTATGTGCCCCCCCCTCTCTTTTTAAACTCCCTTCACCGTGTGTAAGCAGAGGAGAGTCCAGGGAGCTTCCTCTCAGTGTTCTGTGGAGAGAGAAATGGCGCTGTTGAGTGCTGAGGGAGAAGCCCCGCCCCCTCGGCGGCGGGCTTCTGTCCCGCTCAAAATCGTGTAAAATGGCGGGGGCTCAATTATATACATGTACAGTGCCCAGCTGTACATGTATATACCTATTTGCCATCTAAGAGGTGTTATTATTGCTTCCCAGGGCGCCCCCCCTTGCTCCCTGCACCCATACAGTGACCGGAGTGTGTGAGGTGATGTGGAGCAATGACGCACAGCTGCAGTGCTGTGCGTTACCTCTGTGAAGCTGAAGGCTTCTGCCGCCTGAGACGTCTTCTTGCTTCTGTTCTTCTGGCTCTGTGAGGAGAACGGCGGCGTGGCTCCGGGGGTGGACGCCCAGGACGAACCTGTGTTCACCCCCTCTGAAGCTAATGGTGTCCAGTAGCCGAGGAAGCAGATCCTATCAGTTAAGTAGGTCTGCCCCTCTCTCCTCAGTCCCTCGATGCAGGGAGCCTGTTGCCAGCAGTGCTCCCTGTGAAAAAGTAAAAATCCAAACAAAAATGCTTTCTGTAGCAAAGAACTCAAGAGAGCTCCCTGCAGTGCGCCCTTCATCCTCTGGGCACAGTGTAAAACTGAGGTCTGGAGGAGGGACATAGAGGGAGGAGCCAGTGCACACCCAGAATCCAAAGCTTTCTTAAAGTGCCCTATCTCCTGCGGAGCCCGTCTATTCCCCGTGGTCCTTACGGAGTCCCCAGCATCCTCTAGGACGTTAGAGAAAACAAAAAAAACTATTCTAAATATGTAGCGCAGATATCGGCCCATTTTTCAGTTCGACCACACAAATTGCATAGTGTGTACATAGCTAAAGAGTGTCACCACAGAATGCCAGATAGGAAATACATTGTAGCAACTATTAATACCCACACTTCAAAGAAGGGATGGCCATCGGTGGTTAAACTTGATGGTATAAAACCATCTGCAAAGGAACCATCGATGGTTCCACCCACTAATGGTCATCCCTTATTTTACTATTCAATGGGCTGCGGGACAATAAGAACCTGGGGGTGGGGCTTCACTGGTGTCAGGGTGGAGCTATGTTCCATGTCACTGCACCTTGTAGAAAAAAAAAACAGAACTGGCATCGGGTGGTTTTGTACCATCGATGTTGGGAAACCATCTGGTTCTCCACCAATTGCAAAAGTATTCAACATCAGTCAGAGACCAGCGATTATTTCAAAACATTGATGGACGATGACCATCCCTACTTCTATGAGTACTGCAAGCAACATCATGGTGAATCTGTGGCCTACACAGTGGCAGCAGCCATCTTGTGGGTGGGATTTATGTTTACCATATCATTTCACTATGCAGTTGTTGTTGTTTTTTAATGTTTACTCTATCTAAATAAGAATAGCATTAGTGGGGCATTTCCAGTGTATGTACCGCTGCTACACTCCCCACCGATTTCAGTATTCTACCACGACAAATTCAAAAGGCCAAGTTGGTTGTGCCCTTTAAATGATTGCCACTATAAAACATTGGGCAGACTTGCTGAGATCTCGCCAATGATTGCAATTATATGTGTACGTTTACCCCATGGTGTTCACCTGAACATTGGAACCCAAAGTTTGGCAACCATCGGCGTTTCACATGGTGGAAAAACAATGGTCATATGCAATCAAAGGGCATGTAACAATCCCACTTGGCCATATAGTGTACATTTCATGACTCATATATTAAGCCCGTATTATAATCACCAGCATGGAATACACAATTGTCAGCCACATTATAGACTATAATTGGTCAACGTATATTAATTGGCATATTATAAACCAGTCAGCATGTTTCACCGAGAAATTACCAAAATTGACCAAGCATATTCTACAAAACATATAGGAACTCCACAAGAATCTACCCATGAAGATCAACAGGCTGCACCTTCAAATTCATCCGGACCTACGCAAAGTTCCAATGATAATGCATCAACTTTCAAGGGAAAATATTCCAATCATTATAAGACCTGGCAGTGAATCATGGTCCAAACTAAAGTTCAGGACTTTGCCACATTAACATAATACCCACTCCACCCTATTTGTGTCAATTATCTCTTTAGTTTAACATCTACAGGGAAGAAATGTTTACGAGTGGTCTACTGGAACGGTCTTGCAGTAACAAGAGGTGTAGTAGTGGCTATAAGTGGGGATGAGAATCAAATGATAAAACATTAACATTTTGGTTCCAAAGTTCAGTGAGTTTACAATGTTTATCCACCATCGATAGTTTCCTTCCAATGTCTTCTTCAAGGCTTCCGAAGGATTCCAGTGGCCGAAAATCCCCTGCCCACCTCTTCCACCCAGCTCAGGGCTACATGGCAGGCTCGCAGCACTGATGTTTGGTCAGCAGACAGCTCGCCCCAGCATCGCAGTGTAACAACCAACCAAGGTTCCTGCACACCCCTGTGCAGGTAAATGAATGCAGCTATGACAATTGTTCGGGAGACATGCAGACAGGGTGTCTCTGAGGGAGGTAATGGGGGGAGTGGGGACTCACACACAGGCATGTTGCGAACGTTTCGGGGGCATATCGCAACTGCGATCTTGTACCGTTACAATGGCTTCAGTGTTTTACTTACGATGACCATGACCGTACGTAGGTCAATTATCGTCCAATGTGTGTATGATGATGGTCCTTAGTGTTATGTTATCACAACGTCCACACGGTTCCAATGGTGGTATCCAATGGTAGTCACATAAAAATAAAACATATAATAGTGTAATACTGTAGATGTTATCAATTGCACCAACAAGTGATCAAAGGTATAGAAGGATAGTCCCACCAGCAGACTCAGATACCCTCTTTCCTTTAATCAACACAAAAATGATGATAAATGAGGGCTGTATAAATTCTTACATGGATGCTTACTTGCAATAATAAGAATTTACTTACCGATAATTCTATTTCTCGTAGTCCGTAGTGGATGCTGGGGACTCCGTCAGGACCATGGGGACTAGCGGCTCCGCAGGAGACAGGGCACAAAAGTAAAAGCTTTAGGATCAGGTGGTGTGCACTGGCTCCTCCCCCCATGACCCTCCTCCAAGCCTCAGTTAGGATACTGTGCCCGGACGAGCGTACACAATAAGGAAGGATTTTGAATCCCGGGTAAGACTCATACCAGCCACACCAATCACACTGTACAACCTGTGATCTGAACCCAGTTAACAGCATGATAACAGCGGAGCCTCTGAAAAGATGGCTCACAACAATAATAACCCGATTTTTGTAACAATAACTATGTACAAGTATTGCAGACAATCCGCACTTGGGATGGGCGCCCAGCATCCACTACAGACTACGAGAAATAGAATTATCGGTAAGTAAATTCTTATTTTCTCTGACGTCCTAAGTGGATGCTGGGGACTCCGTCAGGACCATGGGGATTATACCAAAGCTCCCAAACGGGCGGGAGAGTGCGGATGACTCTGCAGCACCGAGTGAGAGAACTCCAGGTCCTCCTCAGCCAGGGTGTGCCCCTGACCAAGTAGCAGCTCGGCAAAGTTGTAAAGCCGAGACCCCTCGGGCAGCCGCCCAAGATGAGCCCACCTTCCTTGTGGAATGGGCATTTACATATTTTGGCTGTGGCAGGCCTGCCACAGAATGTGCAAGCTGAATTGTACTACACATCCAACTAGCAATCGTCTGCTTAGAAGCAAGAGCACCCAGTTTGTTGGGTGCATACAGGATAACAGCAAGTCAGTTTTCCTGACTCCAGCCGTCCTGGAAACCTATATTTTCAGGGCCCTGACAACATCTAGCAACTTGGAGTCCTCCAAGTCCCTAGTAGCCGCAGGTACCACAATAAGCTGGTTCAGGTGAAACGCTGACACCACCTTAGGGAGAAACTGGGGACGAGTCCGCAGCTCTGCCCTGTCCGAATGGACAATCACATATGGGCTTTTGTGAGACAAAGCCGTTAATTCTGACACTCGCCTGGCCGAGGCCAGGGCCAACATCATGGTCACTTTCCATGTGAAATATTTCAAATCCACAGATTTGAGCGGTTTAAACCAATGTGATTTGAGGAATCCCAGAACTACGTTGAGATCCCACAGTGCCACTGGAGGCACAAAAGGGGGTTGTATATGCAGTACTCCCTTGACAAACTTCTGGACTTCAGGAACTGAAGCCAATTCTTTCTGGAAGAAAATCGACAGGGCCGAAATTTGAACCTTAATGGACCCCAATTTGAGGCCCATAGACACTCCTGTTTGCAGGAAATGCAGGAATCGACCGAGTTGAAATTTCTTCGTGGGGCCTTCCTGGCCTCACACCACGCAACATATTTTTTTGCCACATGTGGTGATAATGTTGTGCGGTCACCTCCTTCCTGGCTTTGACCAGGGTAGGAATGACCTCTTCCGGAATGCCTTTTTCCCTTAGGATCCGGCGTTCAACCGCCATGCCGTCAAACGCAGCCGCGGTAAGTCTTGGAACAGACATGGTACTTGCTGAAGCAAGTCCCTTCTTAGCGGCAGAGGCCATGAGTCCTCTGTGAGCATCTCTTGAAGTTCCGGGTACCAAGTCCTTCTTGGCCAATCCGGAGCCACGAGTATAGTTCTTACTCCTCTACGTCTTATAATTCTCAGTACCTTAGGTATGAGAAGCAGAGGAGGGAACACATACACCGACTGGTACACCCACGGTGTTACCAGAACGTCCACAGCTATTGCCTGAGGGTCTCTTGACCTGGCGCAATACCTGTCCAGTTTTTTGTTCAGGCGGGACGCCATCATGTCCACCTTTGGTCTTTCCCAACGGTTCACAATCATGTGGAAGACTTCCCGATGAAGTCCCCACTCTCCCGGGTGGAGGTCGTGCTGAGGAAGTCTGCTTCCCAGTTGTCCACTCCCGGAATGAACACTGCTGACAGTGCTAACACATGATTTTCCGCCCAGCGAAGAATCCTTGCAGTTTCTGCCATTGCCCTCCTGCTTCTTGTGCCGCCCAGTCTGTTTACGTGGGCGACTGCCGTGATGTTGTCCCACTGGATCAATACCGGCTGACCTTGAAGCAGAGGTCTTGCTAAGCTTAGAGCATTGTAAATTGCTCTTAGCTCCAGTATATTTATGTGGAGAGAAGTCTCCAGACTTGATCACACTCCCTGGAAATTTTTTCCTTGTGTGACTGCTCCCCAGCCGTTCAGGCTGGCATCCGTGGTCACCAGGACCCAGTCCTGAATGCCGAATCTGTGGCCCTTTAGTAGATGAGCACTCTGCAGCCACCACAGAAGAGACACCCTTGTCCTTGGAGACAGGGTTATCCGCTGATGCATCTGAAGATGCGATCAGGACCATTTTTCCAGCAGATCCCACTGAAAAGTTCTTGCGTGAAATCTGCCGAATGGAATCGCTTCGTAAGAAGCCACCATTTTTCCCAGGACCCTTGTGCAATGATGCACTGACACTTTTCCTGGTTTTAGGAGGTTCCTGACTAGCTCGGATAACTCCCTGGCTTTCTCCTCCGGGAGAAACACCTTTTTCTGGACTGTGTCCAGAATCATCCCTAGGAACAGCAGACGTGTCGTCGGAGACAGCTGCGATTTTGGAATATTTAGAATCCACCCGTGCTGTCGTAGAACTACTTGAGATAGTGCTACTCCGACCTCCAACTGTTCTCTGGACCTTGCCCTTATCAGGAGATCGTCCAAGTAAGGGATAATTAAGACGCCTTTTCTTTGAAGAAGAATCATCATTTCGGCCATTACCTTGGTAAAGACCCGGGGTGCCGTGGACAATCCAAACGGCAGCGTCTGAAACTGATAGTGACAGTTTTGTACCACGAACCTGAGGTACCCTTGGTGAGAAGGGCAAATTGGGACATGGAGGTAAGCATCCTTGATGTCCAGGGACACCATATAGTCCCCTTCTTCCTGGTTCGCTATCACTGCTCTGAGTGACTCCATCTTGATTTGAACCTTTGTATGTAAGTGTTCAAATATTTCAGATTTAGAATAGGTCTCACCGAGCCGTCTGGCTTCAGTACCACAATATAGTGTGGAATAATACCCCTTTCCTTGTTGTAGGAGGGGTACTTTGATTATCACCTGCTGGGAATACAGCTTGTGAATTGTTTCCAATACTGCCTCCCTGTCGGAGGGAGACGTTGGTAAAGCAGACTTCAGGAACCTGCGAGGGGGAGACGTCTCGAACTTCCAATCTGTACCCCTGGGATACTACTTGTAGGATCCAGGGGTCCACTTGCGAGTGAGCCCACTGCGCGCTGAAACTCTTGAGACGACCCCCCACCGCAGCTGAGTCCGCTTGTACGGCCCCAGCGTCATGCTGAGGACTTGGCAAAAGCGGTGGAGGGCTTCTGTTCCTGGGAATGGGCTGCCTGCTGCAGTCTTCTTCCCTTTCCTCTATCCCTGGGCAGATATGACTGGCCTTTTGCCTGCTTGCCCTTATGGGGACGAAAGGACTGAGGCTGAAAAGACGGTGTCTTTTTCTGCTGAGATGTGACTTGGGGTAAAAAAGGTGGATTTTCCAGCTGTTGCCGTGGCCACCAGGTCCGATGGACCGACCCCAAATAACTCCTCCCCTTTATACGGCAATACTTCCATGTGCCGTTTGGAATCTGCATCACCTGACCACTGTCGTGTCCATAAACATCTTCTGGCAGATATGGACATCGCACTTACTCTTGATGCCAGAGTGCAAATATCCCTCTGTGCATCTCGCATATATAGAAATGCATCCTTTAAATGCTCTATAGTCAATAAAATACTGTCCCTGTCAAGGGTATCAATATTTTCAGTCAGGGAATCCGACCAAGCCACCCCAGCGCTGCACATCCAGGCTGAGGCGATCGCTGGTCGCAGTATAACACCAGTATGTGTGTATATACTTTTTAGGATATTTTCCAGCCTCCTATCAGCTGGCTCCTTGAGGGCGGCCGTATCTGGAGACGGTAACGCCACTTGTTTTGATAAGCGTGTGAGCGCCTTATCCACCCTAAGGGGTGTTTCCCAACGCGCCCTAACTTCTGGCGGGAAAGGGTATAACGCCAATAATTTTCTATCGGGGAAAACCCACGCATCATCACACACTTCATTTAATTTATCTGATTCAGGAAAAACTACAGGTAGTTTTTTCACACCCCACATAATACCCTCTTTTGTGGTACTTGTAGTATCAGAAATATGTAACACCTCCTTCATTGCCCTTAACATGTAACGTGTGGCCCAAATGGAAAATACGTTTGTTTCTTCACCGTCGACACTGGAGTCAGTGTCCGTGTCTGTGTCGACCGACTGAGGTAAATGGGCGTTTTAAAGCCCCTGACGGTGTTTGAGACGCCTGGACAGGTACTAATTGGTTTGCCGGCCGTCTCATGTCGTCAACCGACCTTGCAGCGTGTTGACATTATCACGTAATCCCTAAATAAGCCATCCATTCCGGTGTCGACTCCCTAGAGAGTGACATCACCATTACAGGCAATTGCTCCGCCTCCTCACCAACATCGTCCTCATACATGTCGACACACGTACCGACACACAGCACACACACAGGGAATGCTCTGATAGAGGACAGGACCCCACTAGCCCTTTGGGGAGACAGAGGGAGAGTTTGCCAGCACACA
This sequence comes from Pseudophryne corroboree, assembly GCF_028390025.1. NCBI lineage: Eukaryota > Metazoa > Chordata > Amphibia > Anura > Myobatrachidae > Pseudophryne > Pseudophryne corroboree. The sequence continues at coordinate 374,839,959 of NC_086453.1, forward strand.
CCAAAACGCTATAATTATACAGGGACAACCTTTATATAAGTGTTTTTCCCTTATAGCATCTTAATATATATAATCATATCGCCAAATAAGTGCCCCCCCTCTCTGTTTTAACCCTGTTTCTGTAGTGCAGTGCAGGGGAGAGCCTGGGAGCCTTCCCACCAGCATTTCTGTGAGGGAAAATGGCGCTGTGTGCTGAGGAGAATAGGCTCCGCCCCCTTTTTGGCGGGCTTCTTCTCCCGTTTTTCTGAGACCTGGCAGGGGTTAAATACATCCATATAGCCCCAAGGGCTATATGTGCCAGTATAGGTATTTCATTGCTGCCCAGGGCGCCCCCCCCAGCGCCCTGCACCCTCAGTGACCGCTGGTGTGAAGTGTGCTGACAACAATGGCGCACAGCTGCAGTGCTGTGCGCTACCTCATGAAGACTGAAAAGTCTTCTGCCGCCGGTTTCTGGACCTCTTCGGCATCTGCAAGGGGGTCGGCGGCGCGGCTCTGGGACCGGACTCCATGGCTGGGCCTGTGTTCGATCCCTCTGGAACTAATGGTGTCCAGTAGCCTAAGAAGCCAATCCATCCTGCACGCAGGTGAGTTCACTTCTTCTCCCCTAAGTCCCTCGTAGCAGTGAGCCTGTTGCCAGCAGGACTCACTGAAAATAAAAAACCTAACAAAACTTTTACTCTAAGCAGCTCTTTAGGAGAGCCACCTAGATTGCACCCTTCTCGGCCGGGCACAAAAATCTAACTGAGGCTTGGAGGAGGGTCATGGGGGGAGGAGCCAGTGCACACCACCTGATCCTAAAGCTTTTACTTTTGTGCCCTGTCTCCTGCGGAGCCGCTAGTCCCCATGGTCCTGATGGAGTCCCCAGCATCCACTTAGGACGTCAGAGAAAAAATAAGAATTTACTCATCGGTAATTCTATTTCTCGTAGTCCGTAGTGGATGCTGGGAACTCCGTAAGGACCATGGGGAATAGCGGGCTCCGAAGGAGGCTGGGCACTCTAGAAAGATCTTAGACTACCTGGTGTGCACTGGCTCCTCCCACTATGACCCTCCTCCAAGCCTCAGTTAGGTACTGTGCCCGGACGAGCGTACACAATAAGGAAGGATTTTGAATCCCGGGTAAGACTCATACCAGCCACACCAATCACACCGTACAACTCGTGATATGAAACACAGTTAACAGTATGAAACAATAGAGCCTCTCAACAGATGGCTCAACAATAACCCGATTTAGTTAACCATAACTATGTACAAGTATTGCAGATAAACCGCACTTGGGATGGGCGCCCAGCATCCACTACGGACTACGAGAAATAGAATTACCGGTGAGTAAATTCTTATTTTCTCTAACGTCCTAGTGGATGCTGGGAACTCCGTAAGGACCATGGGGATTATACCAAAGCTCCCAAACGGGCGGGAGAGTGCGGATGACTCTGCAGCACTGAATGAGAGAACTCCAGGTCCTCCTCAGCCAGGGTATCAAATTTGTAGAATTTTTGCAAACGTGTTTGCCCCTGACCAAGTAGCTGCTCGGCAAAATTGTAAAGCCGAGACCTCTCGGGCAGCCGCCCAAGATGAGCCCACCTTCCTTGTGGAATGGGCATTGACAGATTTTGGCTGTGGCAGGCCTGCCACAGTATGTGCAAGCTGAATTGTACTACAAATCCAACGAGCAATAGTCTGCTTAGAAGAAGGAGCACCCAGCTTGTTAGGTGCACATAGGATAAACAGCGAGTCAGATTTTCTGACTCTAGCCGTTCTGGAAACATATTTTCAGTGCCCTGACAACGTCTAGCAACTTGGAGTCCTCCAAGTCCCTAGCAGCCCAGGCACCACAATAGGCTGGTTCAGGTGAAACGCTGACACCACCTTTGGGAGAAACTGGGGACGAGTCCTCAATTCTGCCCTATCCATATGGAAAATCAAATAAGGGCTTTTACAAGACAAAGCCGCCAACTTTGATACTCGCCTGGCAGAAGCCAAGGCCAATAACATAACCACCGTCCACGTGAGATATTTCAGATCCACGGTTTTTAGTGGTTCAAACCAATGTGATTTTAAGAAACTCAACACCACGTTGAGATCCCAAGGTGCCACAGGAGGCACAAACGGGGGCTGACTCTGCAGCACTCCTTTTATAAATGTCTGAACTTCAGGTACTGAAGCTAGTTCTTTTTGAAAGAAAATCGACAGAGCCGAGATCTGTACCTTAATGGAACCCAATTTAAGGCCCATAGTCACTCCTGCTTGCAGGAAATGCAGAAATCGACCTAGTTGAAATTCCTCTGTTGGGGCCCTTTCGGCCTCACACCATGCAACATATTTTCGCCATATGCGGTGATAATGAGTTGCTGTAACCTCTTTCCTGGCTTTAGTAAGCGGAGGAATGACTTCCTCCGGAATGCCCTTTTCCTTCAGGATCCGGCGTTCAACCGCCATGCCGACAAACGCAGCCGCGGTAAGTCTTGGAACAGACAGGGCCCCTGCTGCCGCAGGTCCTGTCTGAGTGGCAGAGGCCATGGGTCCTCTGATATAAATTCTTGAAGTTCTGGGTACCAAGCTCTTCTTGGCCATCCACGAGTATCGTTCTTACTCCTCGCCTTCTTATTATTCTCAGTACCTTTGGTATGAGAGGCAGAGGGGAGAACACATAAACCGACTGGTACACCCACGGTGTTACCAGAGCGTCCATAGCTATCGCCTGAGGGTCCCTTGACCCGGTGCAATATCTTTTATAGCTTTTTGTTGAGGCGGGACGCCATCATGTCCACCTGTGGCCTTTCCCAATGGTGTACAATCCTATTGGAAGACTTCTGGAGGAAGTCCCCATTCTCCCGGGTGGAGGTCGTGTCTGTTGAGAAGATCTGCTTCCCAGTTGTCCACTCCGGGAATGAACACTGCTGACAGTGCTAACACATGATTTTCCGCCTATCGGAGAATCCTTGTGGCTTCTGCCATCGCCATCCTGCTTCTTGTGCCGCCCTGTTGGTTTACATGGGCGACTGCCGTGATGTTGTCTGATTGGATCAGTACCGGCTGGTTTTGAAGCAGAGGCCTTGCCGGCCTCAGGGCATTGTAAATGGCCCTCAGGTCCAGAATATTTATGTGTAGGGAAATAACCTGACTTGACCAAAGTCCCTGGAAATTTCTTCCCTGTGTGACTGCCTCCCAGCCTCAAAGGCTGGAATCCATGGTCACTAGGACCTAGTCCTGTATGCCGAACCTGCGGCCCTCTTGAAGATGGGCACTCTGCAGCCACCACCGTAGAGATACCCTGGTCCTTGGAGACAGGGTTATCAGCCTATGCATCGGAAGATGCGATCCGGACCACTTGTCCAACAGGTCCCTCTGAAAAGTTCTTGTATGGAACCTGCCTAATGGGATTGCTTCGTAGGAAGTTACCATTTTTCCCAGGACTCGCGTGCAATGATGCACCGCTACCTATTTTGGCTTCAGGAGGTCTCTGACTAGAGATGACAACTCCTTGGCTTTCTCCTCCGGGAGAAACACTATTTCTGGTTTATGTCCAGAACCATCCCCAGGAACAGTAGACGTGTCATAGGAACCAGCTGTGACTTTGGACTGTTTAGAATCCAACCATGCTGTTGTAGCACTTTCCAAAATAGTGCTACCCCGACTACCAACTGCTCCTTGGACCTCGCCCTTATAACGAGATTGTCCAAGTACGGGATAATTACAACTCCCTTTTTTTTTTTTTTTTTGAAGGAGTATCAACATTTCGGCCATTACCTTGATAAAACACCCTCGGTGCCATGTACAGTCCAAACGGCAGTGTCTGGACTTGGTAATGGTAATCCTGTACCACAAATCTGAGGTACTCCTGGCGAGGATGGTAAATGGGGACATGCAGGTAAGCATCCTTGATGTCCCAGGATACCATGTAATCCCCCTCGTCCAGGCTTGGAATAACCGCCCTGAGCGATTCCATCTTGAACTTGAATTTTTGTGTTCAAGGATTTTAAATATAAAATGGGTCACACCGAACCATGCGGTTTCGGTACCCTAACCCGTGTGGAATAGTAACCCCGTCCTTGTTGAAGTAGGGGCACCTTGAGTATTACCTGCTGGGAATACCGCTTATTAATTGCCTCTAGCACAGCCTCCCTGCCTGAGGGAGTTGTCAGCAAGGCATATTTTAGGAAACGGCTGGGGGGAGACATCTCGAATTCCAGCTTGTACCCCTGAAATACTACTTGAAAGAAACAGGGATCCACCTGTGAGCGAGCCCACTAATTGCTGAAATTTTTGAGACGGCCCCCCACCGTACCTGGCTACACCTGTGGAGCACCCGCGTCATGGTGTGGCCTCACAGGAGGCGGGGGAAGAATCTTGATTCTGGGAACAGGCTGACTGGTGCAGCTTTTTTCCCTCTACCCTTGTCTCTGTACAGAAAGGAAGCGCCATTTGACCAGCTTGCTTTTCTGAAGCCGAAAGGACTGTACCTTTGTCTGTGAGGAAACCTGAGGTAAAATTATTTCTTCCCAGCAGTTGCTGTGGATACGAGGTCCCAGAGACCATCCCCAAATAATTCCTCACCCTTATAAGGCTCTCTATGCGCTTTTTAAGTCAGCATCACCTGTCCAGTGACAGGTCTCTAATACCCTCCTGACAGAATGGACATTTCATTTATTTTGGATGCCAGCCGGCAAAATATCCCTCTGTGCATCCCCCATATATAAGACGACGTCTTTAATATGTTTTTATGTTTTCCAACTAGTATCCCTGTTTGACAGGGTCACCGACCACGCTGCAGCAGCACTATCTGCAGGTCACAGTCTAGTACCTGAGTGTGTAAATACAGACTTCAGGATAGCCTCCTGTTTTTTATCAACAGGTACCTATTAAAGTGGCCGTATCCTAAGACGGCAGTGCCACCTTTTTTGACAAACGTGTGAGCGCCTTATCCACCCTAGGGAATATCTCCCAGCGTAACTTATCCACCTGGCGGGAAAGGGTACGCCATCAGTAACTTTTTATAAATTACCAGTTTCTTAACGGGGGAACCCACGCTTTCACACACTTCATTTATTCATCTGATGGGGGAACAAAACACTGCCTGTTTTTTCTCCCCAAACCTAAAACCCATTTTTAGAGGTGCTTGGGTTAAAGTCAGAAATGTATAACACATTTTTTATTGCCGGGATCACGTCACGGATGTTCCTAGTGGATTGTGTATATGTCTCCACCTTGTCGACACTGGAGTCAGACTCCGTGTCGACATCTGTGTCTGCCATCTGAGAGAGCGGGCGTTTTTGAGCCCCTGATGGCCTTTGAGACGCCTGGGCAAGCGCGGGCTGCGAAGCCGGCTGTCCCACAGCTGTTACGTCATCCACCCTTTTATGTAAGGAGTTGACACTGTCGGTTAATACCTTTCACCTATCCATCCACTCTGGTGTCGGCCCCACAGGGGGCGACATCACATATATCGGCCTCTGTTCTGTCACCATATAAGCCTCCTCATTCAACATGTCGACACAGCCGTACCGACACACCGCAGACACACAGGGAATGCTCTAAACGAGGACAGGACCCACAAAAGCCCTTTGGGGGGACAGAGTAAGAGTATGCCAGCACACACCAGAGCGCTATATATATACAGGGACTAACTGAGTTATGTCCCTAATAGCTTTTATATAATATACTGTATACAGTGCCAATTTTAATGCCCCCCCTCTCTTTTCCCTCTTACTGTACTGTAGAATTGCAGGGAAGAGCCAGGGAGCTTCCCTCCAGCCGAGCTGTGAGGGAAAAATGGCGCCAGTGTGCTGAGGAGATAGGCTCCGCCCCTTTTTCGCTGCCTATTCTCCCGTTTTTTTATGGAATTCTGGCAGGGGTATTTACCTCATATATAGCCCCTGGGGCCATATATTGAGGTATTTTAGCCAGCCAAGGTGTTTTTATTGCTGCCTCAGGGCGCCCCCCCCAGCGCCCTGCACCCTCAGTGACCGGAGTGTGAAGTGTGTGAGAGGAGCAATGGCGCACAGCTGCAGTGCTGTGCGCTACCTTGGTGAAGACAGAGTCTTCATGCCGCCGATTTTCCGGACCATCTTCTTGCTTCTGGCTCTGTAAGGGGGACGGCGGCGCGGCTCCGGGACCGAACATCAAGGCTGGGCCTGCGGTCGATCCCTCTGGAGCTAATGGTGTCCAGTAGCCTAAGAAGCCCAATCCGGCTGCAAGCAGGCGAGTTCGCTTCTTCTCCCCTTAGTCCCTCACTGCAGTGAGCCTGTTGCCAGCAGGTCTCACTGAAAATAACAAATTCTAAGACTATAACTTTCTAAGAGCTCAGGAGAGCCCCTAGTGTGCATCCAACCTCGGCCGGGCACGAAATCTAACTGAGGCTTGGAGGAGGGTCATAGTGGGAGGAGCCAGTGCACACCAGGTAGTCTAAGATCTTTCTAGAGTGCCCAGCCTCCTTCGGAGCCCGCTATTCCCCATGGTCCTTACGGAGTTCCCAGCATCCACTAGGACGTTAGAGAAATGGTTATGAAGCACATAAAGGTTTCTTTGAATTTCTATTGGGGCCCCTCTGGATATTGATGCAAGCGAATATTGCTTATTTCTCGTAAATATATAACCAGAAAGGGACACACACAGGACATAGGGCAAGACAACCATACCATATAGATGTAACATAGAATCCACTGAGAGAAGATGTAACCCAGGTATCAATATACAGTGGGCTCAAGAATACGGATCGAGATTGTTGTGCCAAATAAAAAACACTTTTCAATGCGTTTCGACGCTCTGCTGAGTCTTTTTCAAGTTGACTGTAGTGTTGTTAACACTTATATGTCAAAAATCCTCAGAGGGATCTTCTGATCCAAATTAGTGTGGTAAACACTTACAACACTTTGGCACATCTGCGATCAAAAGTCACCAAATTTCCAGCAGTATATACTGCTGTACCTTTGTAAAATGCCCACACGAACCCTTGGCCTCATATACTTGCTCCGGTGCTAACCAGTGCTCCCTGAGCCATTTACCTCACCGCACGCCCCCTCCAGTACTATTTTGAAAGAAAAGTGATAACCATCGGTGGGTGAAACCATTGATGGTCTTCCATAGCATAGTCTGTTCCCATTGATGATCACTCATAGCTTCACCATCGATGGTATGCCAATGGCCATCCCTACGCGATGATGCACTACCAGTGAGCTACTGGGAGGTCTTTTTGTACGCCGCCCAGTAGATGGATGGATGCTTCCTCAGCGTCTGGGGTTTATCTACTAAGCGGCAGCTTGTAAAAGTAGCAGCCCCCCAGCGTCGTGTTTAAGCCCAGAATGTAAATGGGCAATGCCTGCAATAGTACAACACCCCATGGTTTGCTGTAAGCATTGTTACCTGAAATTTCAGGCATAAATACTCTGGTGGCAAGAGGCCACTGCTTTGTATAAAAACCCGCCACGCTGCCAGCTGTCACACATGGAGGAGGCAGCATGATGGTCAGGCTCTATTGCTGGACCCTGAGGCAGTGAATGGCACCATGAACCAAAGCGGCACCACATCATATTGCAGTGCCATGCGGTGCCCTCTGTTGTATATGCACATGGTCAGTCACACAGCTCCATGGTCAGTCACAGCTGAGTGCAGTTGTGCACTAGTATATGGAGCTCAGTAGTATTAGCACTGCTATAATGGCGGCATACCGGGTCACACAGCGGCAGCTGTGATAGGGGTGACCCAGGGGAGAGGACACAGACACGGAGTAAAGCATACTGCCAGCAACGCCTCTCACACCCGGCGCACTGGCCGACTGCTGACTGACTGGCGGCGGCGCGCTTCCCGCCTCCTCACACACAGAGTACGTAGACTACACATCCCGGCATGCAGCGGGCGGAGACTCCACTTCCCGGCATGCAGCGGGCAGGGAGCTGGGGAGAGAGAGGACTCCATTTCCCAGGAGGCGTTGCGGGCTGGGGCATGCGCACTGCGGGCGGGGCCCGGGTGTTGTGATCCAGCTGTAGACAGATTCCTGTAGGTGAGGTACCGGGATCTCCTGTGTGTGTGTGTGTGACCCGCATACAGTGTAATGTCAGCGTGTGGGGTGTATATATATATATATATATATATATACATATATATATACTGTGTCTCATGTATTTCATTCATGTGTACTGTGTGTCATATAGGCGGGTGGTGTATGTGTATACATGTCACTGGGGTCCTGTCATCTAAGTGGGGTGTATATACATACTGTGTCCATACACACACACACACACACACACACACACACACACACACAATTATATTATATATATATATAGAGAGAGAGAGAGAGAGAGAGAGAGAGAGAGATATTTGTGTACAGATGTCCTGTCATGTAGATGTTGTGTGTTATACATGCTGTGTTATGTAGGTGCGGTTGTGTTATTGCAGTGTTGACATGTAGGTGGTGTATGTGTACATGCTGTGTGTTATGTAGGTGGTGTGTATGTGTGTATTTTCTGCATATATACATGCAGAGTGGGTATATCCATGTCCTGTCATGTAGGTGTTTGTGTATATTGGGGGTCATTCTGAGTTGTTCGCTCGTTATTTTTTTTTGCTACGGAGCGATTAGTCGCAAACTGCGCATGCGCAATGAACGCTGTGCGCCTGCGCTAAGTAAATTTGCACAATAGTTTGGTATTTTACTCACGGCCTAACAAGGTTTTTTCATCGTTCTGCTGATCGGAGTGTGATTGACAGGAAGTGGGTGTTTCTGGGCGGAAACTGGCCATTTTCTGGGAGTGTGCTGAAAAACGCAGGTGTGTCAGGGAAAAACGCGGGAGTGTCTGGAGAAACGGGGGAGTGTCTGGGCGAACGCTGGGTGTGTTTGTGACGTCATACCAGGAACGAAACTGACTGAACTGATCGCAGTGTAGGAGTAAGTCTCGAGCTACTCAGAAACTGCTAAGAAATTTCTTTTCGCAATTCTGCTAATCTTTCGTTCGCAATTCTGCTAAGCGAAGATACACTCCCAGAGGGCGGCGGCCTAGCGTGTGCAATGCTGCTAAAAGCAGCTAGCGAGCGAACAACTCGGAATGAGGGCCTTTGTGTGTATACATGCTGTGTGTTATGTAGGTGGGGAGTGTGTGTGTATGCATGCTGTGTGTGTATGTATGCATGTACTGTCATGTAGGCGTTTATACATATTGTGTGTATACATGCTGTGTGTTATGTAAGTGGGGTCAGGTGTGTGTGTGTGCGTTATGTAGGTGGGGTTGTGTTATTGTTGTACAGTATGTGTGGTTCTGGTGATGTAGGTGTTTATACGTATTGTTTGTGTGGTATCCGGACTCCAGGTCGACAACAAAAAGGTCGACACACCTTAGGTTGACGTCAATTGGTCGACATGGACAAAAGGTCGACATGGAAAAAGGTCGACATGAGTTTTTCACAATTTTTTTTTCTTTTTTGGGACCTTTTCATACTTAACGATCCACGTGGACTACGATTGGAACGGTAACCTGTGCCGAGCGAAGGCACCATGCCCAAAGCATGGCGAGCGAAGCGGTGCACTAATTGGGGTTCCCGGTCACTCTACGAAGAGAACGACACAAAAAAAGCATGAAAAACTCATGTCGACCTTTTTCCATGTCGACCTTGTTCCTGTTGACCTTTTGTCCATGTCGACCTTTTGTCCATGTCGACCTAAGGTGTGTCGACCAATTGGCGTTGACCTAAGGTGTGTCGACCTTTTTGTTGTCGACCTGGAGTCCCAGACCCGTTTGTGTATACATGCTGTGTGTTATGTCAGTGGGGTCAGGTGTGTGTGTGTGTGTTATGTAGGTGGGGTTGTGTTATTGTGGTACAGTATGTGTGGTCGCGGTGATGTAGGTGTTTATACGTATTGTGTGTATACATGCTGTGTGTTATGTAGGTGGGGTCAGGTTTGTGTGTGTGTTATGTAGGTGGGGTTGTGTTATTGTGGTACAGTATGTGTGGTCGCGGTGATGTAGGTGTTTATACGTATTGTGTGTGTGTATACATGCTGTGTGTTATGTAGGTGGGGTCAGGGGTGTGTGTAATCATGCTGTGTGTTATGTAGGTGGGGTCAGGGGTGTGTGTATACATGCTGTGTGTTATGTAGGTGGGGTTGTGTTATTGTGGTTCCGGTGATGTAGGTGTTGTGTGTGTTGTTTCCCTTGTTCCCTGTCCAGCCTCCAGTGAAAGTGACCGTGTCTTCATTCTCTGCCTTGCAGGCCTGGTGGGGTCCACGCTTCCTCCATGATGACCGGTTGCGGGTCATCCCTCCTCATCTCTCCGTACAGCTGATACGCGACAAACGTGAACGGTTCACAGCTGGAAAATGGCCGACAGTTTGAAGAGTTTTCTGCAGGACCTTGCCCGGGTAGCTCTGTCCATAGACGTCTACAGATATTTATATCTGTCGTTGCCACATACAAGATAAACTAGTAATACCAGTGCAGGCAGCCATGAGGGTGTTAATTACATATATGCTGATATTTTACATAAGATGCGTCTTGTAAGGTTCTTTCGTTATGGGGGCGGTGTTATCCTTTTAGCTGTGCCCTGTGCATTTAAGGAGCCATTTGTATAATGAATTATTAATAATTAACTAACTTTATATCATGTAGGGTATTAAAGACTCCATTTGGGGAATTTGTACGATCTCCAAGCTCGATGCTCGGATTCAGCAGAGGAGGGAGGAGCAGCGGAAGCGCCGTGCCAATAGCGCACTGGCCCAGAGACGGGCGCAGAGCGAGGAGAGAAAGCCGGAGAAGTGAGTGACTATTCCTCACCCCTTATTATAACTTAAACATGGAAAGTAATCCTGAAATCCAGGCAGCAGTGCAGGTTACAGGAACGGTGGAAACAAAGTACACGATCTTTCAAATCTTTGTCGTTTACATATCAAGCAATCATTAACCATCATTCAGTCCTTGCCAAAGTCCTAAAATTACATTCATCTTCTCTAACAAAATGACCTGGAATAGATTTAACTTTTCTTGTCCTTTATCCAACAAAAACACACTAACAGAAAAAGTAAGTACACCCTCAAAGCTTCTGTAGCCAGGCAGAAGGTCATTTGGACCAAGTATTGCTGTTGATTTCAGTGAACCAATTGTTGGGGCTCATCAGAGCGAGACAGGACTATATCCATTACACTGATGTCCACCATCCAGCACTGAGCGGCCATTCAGGCTAGAAAACATTGAAGACAGCTGCCAGTAATCTTAGGAATGGTGGCCTCAGAAAATTCACCCTAAGTGGAGACCATAGAATTATCAGAGAACTCACACAGAGACCAAATAGGGGTCTGGAGGCCTCTATCAACATAACATGAAGAAGACAACTTATGGAACAATGTTCTCTGGACAAATGAGACCAAGTGGAGTCATATAACATTGATACACAACTCTGAGAAATAAAACCGTGTGTCGTCACAAAAACTCAATTCCCCCGACCATCACGCTACGAAGCAGAGAGGTGGTAAGATGGACTTTTTTTGCAGCCAGAGGTTCTGGACCACTCAATCAGTGAGTCCACATTTGAACTCCTCTTTATAAAAGAGTGCTACAACTTTAAAGTGTAGTCAGTGATCCGAAACCCCAGCAAATCTACAACGGAGTGGCTGGAGAAGAGAATGAAGGTTTTGGAATAGCAAAGTGAAAGGCCAGACCGTAACCCGATAATGATGCTCTCAATAATCAGAGAACTGAAGCCGTGGTGTTAGTTTTGGCCTGGTCCTCCAGTATAATGCGAGAGACCGATAAACTAATGCAAAAATTGTCTAAGTTAAAGCTGCCAAAGGTGGTTCTTATGAAGCATGGGGTGTACTTACTGTTCCTCACATGGGGGATCATTCCGAGTTGTTCGCTCGCTAGCTGATTTTAGCAGCATTGCACACGCTAGGCCGCCGCCCTCTGGGAGTGTATCTTAGCTTAGCAGAATTGCGAATAGAAATTTCTTAGCAGTTTCTGAGTAGCTCGAGACTTACTCCTACACTGCGATCAGCTCAGCTAGTTTCGTTCCTGGTTTGACGTCACAAACACGCCCTGCGTTCGGCCAGCCACTCCCCCGTTTCTCCAGACACTCTCACGTTTTTCCCTGACACGCCTGCGTTTTTCCGCACACTCACAGAAAACGTCCAGTTTCCGCCCAGAAACACCCACTTCCTGTCAGTCACACTCCGATCACTTCAACGATGAAAATTCTTCATTTGGACCTGAGTAAATCTACTAAGTTTTGTGCTAAAATACTTAGCGCATGCGCATTTTCGCCTTAATCGCTCCGTTGCGAAAATCGTCAACGAGCGAACAACTCGGAATGACCCCCATGATGTCTTCATACGGGTTTATCTTCTAATGTTGCGTGTTATTTGTCAAATAGGATTTCATTTATTACAGTGTAGGGCTCGATGGCGAAGTAACTGGTAGATAAGTACCGATATGTAATAACCACCCCCACCTCCTCCCTCAGATGTAAAATCAGATGTTCTTGACTATAATCACAGTGGTCATTGTCCTTGTCCCCAACGCTTCCTGTTGCTCAGGTGTTATATATTCCTCACAGCTCTGCAACAGGAATGTGCACAATGGCCCATATTTTGTATATAAAGGGAGGTCTATGGGGGTCCTGCCCTCTAGAGCTTGCAATCTGAGAAAACATCAGGTCAGAATTGGCACAGTGCTTTTGGGCTGTATTGCTGGAACCCTAGATGGAGAGAGACGACAAAAAACAAGCCTAGGGTATGAATTCGGGGCATCACTTTAAGAACGGGAGGTGGCAAGAAAGTAACCTCTTAATGGGCCTAATTCAGAGTTGATCGCAGCAGCAAATTTGTTAGCCATTGGGCAAAACCATGTGCACTGCAAGGGGGGCAGATGTAACATGTGCAGAGAGAGTTAGATTTGGGTGGGGTGTGTTCAATCTGAAATCTAAATTGCAGTGTAAAAATAAAGCAGCCAGTATTTACCCTGCACAGAAACAAAATAACCCACCCAAATCTGACTCTCTCTACAAATGTTATATCTGCCCCCCCTGCAGTGCACATGGTTTTGCCCAACTGCTAACAAATTTGCTGCTGCGATCAGATCTGAATTCCCCCCCCCCCCCCCCCCCCCCCCGATGTCTCATCTTGTAGACCCCAAGTTATCACATTGCCCATGCTCTCTCTCTGCGTTTATCCCTTAATCTCCTCTCTGTGTTATTGTAGTTCTCTAATACAAACTGCATTATATAGATCCTATTATCATTCTGTGTTTCTTTTGTCCCCCCAGTGAGCCTCGTATTGTCACCCGGATCTTTCAGTGTTGTGCTTGGAATGGTGGAGTCTTCTGGGTACGTAGTTTTATACTGTAACTGCCTGATATTTGTTATTTTGATTATTGTCTATAAGGTACACAAGAGTTCCATAGCACCGTACATAGTGGATGGGGTAAAAAAAACCGGAAAATAACACTGTACATGCGGATCAAACAGGACAGTTATAGACTGGTTCACATCTTTACAGATGTAGTTAATAACATCATTCTTATAGTTTATTTATATGGCGCCACCAGGGATCCGCAGCGCCTAACAAAGAACGTAAGCAAATGAGCAAAATAAGAAAACAGCGACTTACAGTACAAGAGAATGTAGGACAAGTACAGGGTATATATACATTGCCTGATCAGGGGACAGGACACTGACATAAGCATTAGGGTGGCAGTAACCAGGGATTGCAGAAGCTCCCATTGTATGGAGTAGAACATTGTCTAAGTAAGAGAAGGAAAAACATGAGGGGAGAGGGCCCTGCTCGTTAGAGCTTACATTTTAAAGGGGAGGGGGCAGACAGACGGGTGACACAGATTGCGCAGAAGTGAGCATGTAACAGAGGTTTAGGATGAGAGACGGCTGGGTTTGATGAAGAAGTGGGTCTTGAGAGTCTGTTTGTAGTTTTGTATCAGGATTACACAGGAAGAGGGCACTGATCGCAGTAGCTGACGGTCTGTGCTAATGAGCCAAAACATTATGACCATTCTCATATGTAGCGAATGATGTTAATCATCTTGTTAAATGGCACGGATATGTGAGATGGTAAATTGACATAAGACTTTTGCAGTCGACGTCCTGAATGCAGAAGATATGAGTAGGTGTAAAGAACCGAGTGACTTTAGTGAGGGCAAAATCATTATGGGCAGACAACTGCGGCAGAGCATTTCAGAAGCAGGAAGGTGCTCCAGGTCAGTGAGTATCTACTGACAGTCCGACTACCGACCGTGATCCCTGGAGGGAAAAACTACTAGCTGCCGAAAGGGGGTTGGGTGGCCGAGACTCATCCATGTGAGAGGTCAACGAAGGCTGTGCCATTGGTAGGAACCAACAAAAGGGCTACGGCAGCACACATCACTAAGAATTGTAATGATGGTGACCGGAGTAGTGTGTAGTAGTGTTCACAGTGCATGGAACCCTGATGTGTAGCCGCAGGCCAGTCAGCATGCACCTGTTCTCCATGAAATGTGCCTACACTGGGCACGCAAGCGTCTGTACAGGACCTCGGATCAGTGAAAGAAGTCCACCTGGACTGATGAATTCTGCTTTATGTTGTGTTATGTGAAAGGCTGGGTACCTGTGCTTAGTTTACCCGGGAAGGAGACGGCACCAGGATGCACTGTGGAGGGAATGTGATGCTTTGGGCAATGTTCTGCTGGGTTACTCTGGGTCTCAGTCATTCATGTGGACATTAATTTAACTCTACCTGATGGACCAGGTACATCTTTCATGGCAGCGATATCCTCAGAGGGAAGTGGCCTCAGCAGGATATCGCGCCCCATCCCACCACATGGATTGTTCAAGAATGGTTTGTGGAACATGAGGAAGCGTTTGAGATGCTGCCATGGCCTCCAAATGCACCAGATCTCGCTCCAGCTGACCATCTGTGGTGTATTTTGGAGCAACAAGTCCATTCCGTGGGAGCTCCAACTTGCTACTTACTGGCGTTAAGGGATCTGCTGGTAACATCCTGGTACTGGATAGCATGCCTCAGTGGGCATCAACATATTGGGCAGGTGGTCACAATGTTTTGGCTCAGTGTATGAATCTAATAGTTATAAATAGTGCCTGTTGTTATTATACTTACCTTGTGCCGGCAAGTGAGTCCCCACTGTTATGCAGCAACATCTTCCCAGTGACATCTTTGGAAAGATGGTGCCGCGCAGTCACTGTGCAAGAGTGTTTGCTATACTGTGTGTATGCACCAGCTTCTCTAATATCAGTTGGAAGATGGCACCTGCAGGAGGGGGAAGCCCACTTGTCGGTGCTAGGGAAGATGTGAGGGGGGTACTGCCCAGAGGAGGGGGTCCTCGGGCATTAATACGCCCCTGCTTGTGGTCATCATCGAGTATACCAGCTGTTAGGGACATTGTCCCCGGCACTTAGTACATTCAATCCTTTGTTTTGTTTCTAGTTGAGTCTCTTCTTGTTCTACCGAATGTTCATCCCATTGCTGCAGTCAGTCACAGCGCGGATAATTGGTGAGTCCCCTCGTTACTCCACTCCTCTTCCCTTATGTCACCTGATTAAACCGGCTTTGGAATCGGACTACATTGGAAGGTGGTCGTTATCTATCTGATTTATAAATTGCATTTTAATATACTGTATGTGTATATGTATACGTGAGTTTCTTGAGTACACCTGCGCCACTACGATAAAGTCTCCGGCATTGTTTCCTGTCTGCGGACAGGTGTATACACTGTGGTGAACGCAGGGTGCTCCCTGACCTCTGGTTTCCCAGGACAGTATAACGCTTTCACCACCCACATGTTCTGCTCATTCATTATAGAGACTTATATTATAATTATGTTACAGAGTGCCTACATACTTTGACGAACTGTACAGGTGATAATGATGATCACTCCTGACTATAGCATGTCTTGACAGGTGACCCGTCATTGCATGGAGATGTCTGGACCTGGCTGGAGTTCATCCTCACGTCTGTGTTTAGTGCCCTCTGGGTCCTGCCGCTCTTTGTTCTCAGCAAAGTGGTCAACGCCATCTGGTTCCAGGTGGGGCACTCCGTTTATATAAGTTGCTGCCTGCCATCAGGTAGTTGTATTACAGGCAACATCAGCTAGGCCTTAAGTGGCAAGTAACACTGAGATACACTCCACCTGTACCTTGCAGGACATTGCAGATTTGGCCTTTGAGATGTCTGGAAGAAAAGCACAGCCCTTCCCCAGTGTCAGTAAGATCATTGCCGACATGCTGTTTAATCTACTGCTGCAGGCGCTCTTCCTCATCCAGGTACTGTCACATGGTGTCCTATTGATTACACTTATAGCCATGTAGCGGTCTGCGGTCAGGCTGTATGGAAAAGGTCCAAGGTGAAAGTGATGGAGCACGAGCAGCCCTGGATCCTGCATTTCAGATCTCTAAATTGATCAGTTGTATCCAAGGCAACAGGATAACTCGATTTTAATTTCTAAGAATTCTGACACTTTTGTAATACGCTATGGGGGTCATTCCGAGTTGATCGCTCGCTAGCAGTTTTCAGCAGCCGTGCAAACGCTATGCCGCCGCCCTCTGGGAGTGTATTTTAGCTTAGCAGAAGTGCGAGCGGTTGTATCGCAGAGCGCCTGCAAAAAATTTTTGTGTAGTTTCAGAGTAGCTCTAAACCTACTCAGCGCTTGCGATCACTTCAGACTATTCAGTTCCGGATTTGACGTCACACACCCGCCCAGCCACGCCTGCGTTTTCCCTGGCAGCGCCTGAGTTTTTCCGAACACTCCCTGAAAACGGTCAGTTGCCACCCAGAAACGCCCACTTCATGTCAATCACTCTGCGGCAACCAGTGCGACTGAAATGCATCGCTAGACCCTGTGCAAAACTGTGTCGTTCGTTGTGCCCGTACATTGCGCCGCATACGCATGCGCAGAACTGCCGTTTTTTAGCCTGATCGCTGTGAACAAATGCAGCTAGCGATCAACTCGGAATGACCACCTATATTCGTTGCTACAGTTGTTCTCCATTCGATATGAAAAACATTTTATTCCTATGGACAGAGCAGTCTTTGAAACAAAGGAATATTCATACAATGTCCTGTGTCTGTTCCGTTGCAGGGCATGTTTGTCAGTCTCTTCCCGATCGATGTCATCGGACAGCTCATCAGTCTCCTCCACATGTCTCTGCTCTATTCCCTCTACTGTTTTGAGTATCGATGGTTCAACAAAGGTAAGTAGATGCTATTGTCACAGCAGGAATCCACTGGGACGTCAGTGTGGCAGTTTGTGATTCTGAGCGTCTGGTGTGTGATCCATTGACACTCGCCCTAAAATAACAGGATAATCTACTAAATCCGTGCTTCTCAACTCCCGTCCTCGGGTTCCAGCGACAGGCCATGTTTTATGGATGTCTCTAATAATGCAAAAGTGAGCTAATCTATTTTGCTGGGTCAGTAATGATCCCCCTTCCTCCGCAGACAGATATCCTCAGAGTGACCTGTTGGGGGTACATGAGGTTTGGAGTTGAGGATTGCTATACTAAATGATCGGGTTGTGATTCGCATTCCTGTCTGGGTCACACACTACTATATACTGTCATATACAGCTGTGCTCCCTCTCTCTCTCTGGCAGGGGTGGAAATGCATCAGCGGTTATCCAACATTGAGCGCAACTGGCCCTATTACTTTGGATTCGGTTTACCCCTGGCCTCCCTGACAGCCATGCAGTCATCCTATATCATCAGGTAAATTGGTAATGCCTGGCTTCTTGGCTTGAATGAAGGGTATGGTGATAAAATTCTATCTTCTCTGAGCTATATTTAGGAACATGGGGCCTGATTCATGTTTGTAAGCAAAGCAAAAATAGCAAATAAATTTGTGTCCGGAGCAAACCGTGCTGCCATGCAAGGGTTGCAAATGCATTTATATTTTTTCTGTGCAGGGTAAATACTGGCTGTTTTTGCATGTAGCCCACAAATGTTAGCTTTATTTTTACACTGCAATTTAGATCTCCTTTTGGACACACTCCACTCAAATCTAACTCTCTCTGCACATGTTACATCTGCCCCACCTGCGCTGCAGCATGGTTTTGCATTGAGGGAGATGCAGGATCGGGTAATATATTTTCCCAGGCAGATTACTGGGCCTGAGAAATTTCCTCCTGTGGGGTGTTACTGGTCCGTGTTTCCATCCACCTCACCGTCACTCAGGGAATAGTGAAGATAATTGTGCGGTTGTAGTGCACTCCCTCCTGGGGATGGTATTGACTATGGGTAGCAGTCAGGGGGTATTATTGGATCAGGGTTACCAACCAACCCTCCCCCTTTACAGGAAATATGAGGCTCTGCGTTATCGCCCTGTAAGCGAGTAACGAGGATCTTTGCACCAGACCATTCTCCCTGGTCAGACAGGTCACACATTACCATTACAAAAAGCGATGAATAAGGTAATTACTAAAATTGCTGAAAGGTGCAATTCTGCAGGTAACCATGGCAGTCCCTTGCACATATGCTGCCATTGTCCCGTTGTCATACTGTAGGTTACTGTACATTTGCCCCTTCTGAGAAATGTAAGTAACCTTGTTTTCCTCTGTAAGAGAACATGGTATTAGTGTACTGAACCCTTTATCCGCACTGGGGGGGTAATTCAAAATTGATCGCAGCAGCAAATTTGTTAGCAGTTGGGCAAAACCATGTGCACTGTAGGCGGGGCAGATATAACATGTGCAGAGAGAGTTAGATTTGGGTGAGTTATATTGTTTCTGTGCAGGGTAAATACTGGCTGCATTATTTTTACACTGCAATTTAGATTTCAGTTTGAACACCCCCCACCCAAATCTAACTCTCTCTGCACATGTTACATCTGCCCCCCCTGCAGTGCACATGGTTTTGCCCAATGGTTAACAAATTTGCTGCTGCGATCAACTCTGAATTAGGCCCTAGTGCTGAGGTGTATTGGTAATTACTAGGGTGTAATAAGTTGCCTGGTTAACGGAGTAACATATTGTGACGGTGTTATTTGTACGCTGCCTTTTCATTGGATTAAACACTGATTTATTTTGCAGTGGCTGTCTCTTCTCCATTCTCTTCCCGCTCTTCATCATCAGTGCTAACGAAGCAAAGACCCCTGGGAAAGCGTAGTAAGTATCCGGGGAGCACACTCCCTACAGGTTTTCTTAGCTGGGGGGAGGAGACCACAGATGCGAAAGTAACGCAATGCACAGATTAGCCGCTACTCCAGACGTTCACAGTGATTTCATGTACAGCAAAGACTAGCGGCTAATCTGCTGTATGGTCGATGCACTGCACAGTACCGGTCGTGTGTAGGCATTAGCCTGCTAGACTGGAGACAGTGGGTCACGTGTATTGGCATTCGCCTGCTAGACTGGGGGGATAGTGGGTAGCATGTATTGATATTAGTCTGCTATTGTGGGGATGAGGTATAATGCAGACCAGGCCTGACCAACATGTGTCTTTTCAGCTGTTGGAAAACTACACATCCCAGCATGCCTTGCCACAGTTTAAGCACTCCATAATAGCAAAACCGTGGCAAAGCATGCTGGGATTTTTAGTTTCACAACAGCTGGAGAGATACAGGTTGACCAGGCCTGATGTAAACATTAGCCGTGGGTAGCATGCATCAGCATTAGCCTGGTGTAGCAGGTACAGCGGGTAGCATGGACTAGGTGTGGCTAATAAATAATGAGACTATACCTGGAATAAAAGAAACCATGCTGCGTCAGATAAAAGGGAGTGAGGGAACTTGGACTATCCCAAAACAGTTTTACAAGTTCCACCCCCTCACACAGATAGTTGCTGTCAGACAACACAGCATTCGAAGAAGTTGTGTTTTTCCCGTGCGTCGTAAAAATGCTTCGCTGTAAAGCAGAGCAACGTCTTCACTCCAAAGTTTTAGTCAAATTGAACAAACCTTCCACCAAATCTTTCTGCAAGCTAACTGAGGCTTACGTAGCAGATTGCATGCCATGTGTGTCTGAGTGGCACAAAAGATTTCTTGACGGTCGTGACGATGAACGTTCCGGAAGGCCTAGCACAGCAAAAACAAACAAAAATGTGGGAAAAACTTTAGAAAATTGTTCAAATTGAACGTTGACTCGAATGATATCAGAAATGGTAAAGAGCGACAGAGAAACTGTTAGGGAAGTTTTGCACCAAGATCTTAATATGATGAAAGTTTGTGCTAAGATGGTTCCATGGCTTCTCACTGCTGAGCAGAAAGAAAATTGAAACATATTTATACAGACATTATGGAACAAATTGGCAATTTTTAGATAAAGTAAATTACTTGTGATAAAACATGGATCCATCAGTACGATCCTGAGACAAAACAGTCCATGCACTGAAAAACACCATTACCAACAATGAAGAAAGCACGTCAAAGCAAATCTAAAGCCATGTTAATTGTTTTCTTAGATAATAAGTGTATTATTTTAGCAGACTGGGTAGCAGAAGGCGCAACAGCAAATCAGCATTGCTAAAAAAAGAGTTCTAGAAACTTTGTGGAAAAGAATCCGAAGAAAGAGGCCAGAGTTGTGGACAAATGGTTTCATCCTTCATCAGAACAACGCACCACAGCCCACACAGCTCTCTCTCTCTCTCTGAAGCAGTTTTTGGCCGAGAAGCAGATTGCAGTGCTAGATCACCTTCCACACTCTCCAGACCTAGCACCGTGTGACTTCTTTCTTTTTCCTAAAGTCAGATCTGTACTCAAGGGAACCCGTTTTGCATCAGTTACTGAGGTAAAGAAGAATTCAACGGAGCTTGTAAGCCAGCTGACAGATAATGAGCTACAGCACGGCTCTGATCAATGGAAAATAAGAATAAAAAGGGGAACAGAGTTAAAAATTGACTTAATATAATTAAACATAAATTATAGCCTCAGTCTTGTTATTAATAGCCACACCTAGTATCGGTATGTGAGTAGTTTAGAACACAGCTCCTGTAAGAAGCGCAATCTGATTCTCTATCCTCTATTCACAGTCACTTCCAGTTGCGTCTCTTCTCGCTGGTCGTCTTCCTCAGCAACCGGCTCTTTCACAAGACCGTCTACCTGCAGTCCACGCTGAGCGCCTCCACCAGTCCACACCAGTCGCCTGCCAAACACAAGGTCACTTCGGGACACTGATCGAACACGGAAGAAGTCCGTCCCCTCCGCCATGTTTCTAACCCTTTGTGACTGGCGCAAATCTTGTGCCATGTTGGTTATTTCTGTTTTCCTCCCTAGTAGCTGGGACCTTTGGATCCGTCAGTTTGTGAACCTCGGAAGTGTGTCAAAATAGTGACTGCGCCCCGGATCCCCCTCTTTTTACAGTTTGTAGAGAAACCTGAAAACTTCGCCATCCCCAACATTCTATTCGCGTAGAGTAACCCGCTCTGGTGCTGAGGTGTATGTACAGACGTGCTGAGTGTTTCTGACCATGTAGTTTACAGCACAGGAACTTGGACCACACTAGGCAGTTAGGCCTCTGTTGAGCAAGTACCGAGTTCATGACCTTGTGATACCTTGTATGAAATGAGCGTGAATTACCCATCTTACGTTACATGGGACTGTGGTGACTTTTCCGCCAGGTGTTTTCCCTTGATAAATAGGAGTCTCTGAGCACTGACAGCCAGTCTGTGAGATTGGTTTTCTGGCATAAGTACGGCAGGTATTGAGTGGTTGTCCTGTAATTACTAAGCACTATGGATCCAGCCTTCAGGGATGAAGAGTTAATTCCTGTTTTTAATGTTAATTATTTGTGTCTAATTGAGCTATGGACAAAATATGTCTGAATTTGACCATTTTTGTGATTTTAAAAAGCAGCAAATGAACAATTTTTATGTGACTTGTGTTTCCTGGTATATCGCGGTATTCTGTGTCTCCGCCGTGGACTTAGCTGTAGCAATTGTGTGCGCCTCCCATCTGCAGGACACTGCGTGACCAGGAGTATAGATCAGCACCAAGCAGCCTATCAGAGGCTTCTAAGTGCGACCCGGGAGTAAAATCCCGGGTCGCACCATTCACACTTAACCCAGAAAAACCCTGGTCAGTAGAATGGGCGCCGACGCGAAAACGTGTTTCTGGGTTGGTTCCTTTCAGACATACACAAGAGCTGATTGGTTTGGCAAAGCCCCGTCAAAGACTCGGGAATCTCAGCACGTCTGAAAGAGGTATTAGAAGCAACATATTTACAAGTAAAATAATCCCTTTGTCTGTTGTGCTGGGTGTAATAAATACATACATATTACACTGATAAATACCAAAATGGGAACCACTGAAGAGGGGGAGCTACTAGCAAATAAAACACACAATATAATACAATATGTTCCTAGATGTAAATTTATGAATGTCCTTTTTTGCTTTCGAATTCAGATATTCTCTTCTTCTTTTCCAAGATAATATATGGAAAGTAGAAGAAGAAAAATAGAAAAAAATAGGATTTTGATACCTACCGGTAAATCCTTTTCTCCTAGTCCGTAGAGGATGCTGGGGACCACATCAAGACCATGGGGGTATAGACGGGATCCGCAGGAGACATGGGCACTCTTAAGACTTTTCATTGGGTGCGAACTGGCTCCTCCCCCTATGCCCCTCCTCCAGACCTCAGTTATAGGAACTGTGCCCAGGGAGACGGACATTTCGAGGAAAGGACTTACTTTAATACTAGTGGTGAGATACATACCAGCTCACACCCTCAACCATGCCGCACACATGGCATTTAACACATGTCAACAGGCATGAAACAATTGCAGCAACATGCTGAACCTAAGATAACACAACTTGTGTAACCCGAATAACTAAACTGCAGGTAAAGTACGCACTGGGACGGGCGCCCAGCATCCTCTACGGACTAGGAGAAAAGGATTTACCGGTAGGTATCAAAATCCTATTTTCTCATACGTCCTAGAGGATGCTGGGGACCACATCAAGACCATGGGGTTTATACCAAAGCTCCAGTGCGGGCGGGAGAGTGCGGATGACCCTGCAGCACCGATTGACCAAACTTTAGGTCTTCATCGGCCAAGGTGTCAAACTTGTAGAACTTAGCAAATGTGTTTGACCCCGACCAAGTAGCTGCTCGGCACAGTTGTAATGCAGCCGCCCAGGATGAGCCCACCTTCCTAGTGGAATGGGCCTTCACCGACGTCGGTAACGGCAATCCAGCCGTAGTATGAGCTTGCTGAATCGTATTTCTGATCCACCGTGCAATAGTCTACTTGGAAGCAGGACACCCAATTTTGTTGTGAGCATACAGGACAAACAGGGCCTCTGTTTTCCGTATACGAGCCGTTCTAGCAACATAGATTTTCAAAGCTCTAACCACATCTAGAGATTTTGATTCAGTGAATGTGTCAGTAACTACTGGCACTACAATAGGTTGGTTTATGTGAAAAGATGAAACCACCTTAGGAAGAAAATGTTGTTGAGTTCTCAACTCTGCCTTATCTTCATGGAAGATCAGGTAAGGGCTCTTGTGAGACAAGGCCCCCAATTCAGACACCCGTCTTGCAGATGCCAAAGCCAAAAGCATCACCACTTTCCAAGTGAGAAACTTCAACTCTATCTTTTGTAGAGGCTCAAACCAATCCGATTGAAGGAACTGCAATACCACGTTAAGGTCCCATGGTGCCACTGGAGGCACGAATGGAGGCTGGATGTGGAGAACGCCTTTCACGAAGGTCTGAACCTCTGGAAGAGAGGCCAATTGTTTTTGGGAGAACACTGACAAGGCCGAAATCTGGACCTTGATTGATCCCAATCGGAGGCCCGCCTCCACACCATTCTGCAAAAAATGGAGCAAACGCCCAAAGTGAAACTCTTCCGTAGGAGCTTTCTTGGATTCACACCAAGACACACATTTTCTCCAAATACGGTGGTAATTTTTCGACGTTACTCCCTTTCTGGCCTGAATAAGGGTAGGGATGACTTCCTTGGTAATACCCTTCCCGGCTAGGATACGGCGCTCAACAGCCATGCCGTCAAACGTAGCCGCGGTAAGTCTTGGTACACGCACGGCCCCTGCTGCAGCAGGTCCTCGCGAGGAGGTAGAGGCCGAGGATCTTCTATGAGCAACTGCTGAAGATCTGGGTACCGAGCCCTCCTCGGCCAGTCTTGGGGCAATGAAGATTGCTCGAACCCTTGTTTTTCTTATGATTCTGAGTACTTTTGGGATCAGCGGAAGTGGAGGGAAGACATACACTGACGGGAAAACCCACTGGGTCACTAGCGCATCCACTGCTACTGCTTGAGGGTCTCTCGACCTGGAACAGTATCTCTGAAGCTTCTTGTTGAGACGAGATGCCATCATGTCTACTTGAGGAACTCCCCAAAGACTTGTCACCTCTGCGAAAACTTCTTGGTGGAGGCCCCACTCTCCTGGATGGAGATTGTGTCTGCTGAGGAAGTCTGCTTCCCAATTGTATACTCCTGGAATGAATATTGCCGACAGAGCTTGTAGATGTTTTTCTGCCCAGCGGAGGATTTTTGTCGCCTCTGCCATTGTCGCTCTGCTTTTCGTTCCGCCCTGCCTGTTTATGTACGCGACTGCTGTTACATTGTCCGCCTGGATCTGCACGGGGCGGTCTTGAAGAAGATGTACCGCTTGTTGAAGGCCGTTGTAAATGGCTCTTAGCTCCAGCACATTTATGTGAAGGCAGGCTTCCTGATGTGACCAACGTCCTTGGAAGTTTTCTCCCTGAGAGACTACCCCTCAGCCTCGGAGACTTGCATTCATGGTTACCAGGACCCAGTCCTGAATCCCGAACCTGCGTCCCTCTAGTAGGTGAGAGCTGTGTAACCACCACAGGAGCGAAATCCTGGTTTTTGACGACAGGATTATCTTTCGTGCATGTGTAGGTGTGACCCCGACCACTTGTCCAACAGGTCCCACTGGAATACTCTGGCATGGAACCTGCCAAACTGTATGGCCTCGTAGGCCGCCACCATCTTCCCCAACAACCGAATGCACTGATGGATCGACACACAGGATGGTTTCAATATCTGTTTTACCATTTTCTGGATTTCCAGAGCCTTTTCCACCGGAAGAAATACTCTCTGAACTTCTGTGTCCAGAATCATCCCGAGGAAAGACAACCTTGTCGTCGGTTCCAACTGTGACTTTGGGTAATTTATGATCCACCTGTGTTGTTGGAGTATTGACAGAGAGAGTGATATGTTTTGCAACAACTGCTCCCTGGATCTCGCCTTTATCAGGAGATCGTCCAGATAAGTATTTATATTGACTCCCTTCTGACGAAGGAGGACCATCATCTCCGCCATCACCTTGGTGAATACCCTCGGCGCTGTGGAGAGGCCAAAAGGTAACGTCTGGAATTGGTAATGGCAATCCTGAACCGCGAATCTCAGATAAGCCTGGTGAGGAGGATAAATGGGAACATGCAGGTAAGCATCCTTTATGTCCACCGACACCAAGTAGTCCCTCTCCTCCAGACTGGCAATCACCGCCCGAAGTGATTCCATCTTGAACTTGAACCTTTTCAGGTAGCAATTCAGATCCTTTAGATTTAGGATCGGTCTGACCGAGCAGTCCGGCTTCGGAACAACAAAGAGGCTTGAATAAAAACCCCGCCCTTGTTGTGACAACGGTACCAGGACTATGACCTGGTCTTGACATAATTTTTGGATTGCCGCTGTTACTGCTTCTCTTTCTGGCGGAGAAACTGGCAAGATCGATTTGAAAAATCGGCATGGGGGAACGTCTTGAAACTCTAGTTTGTATCCCTGGGATACTATCTGCAACACCCAGGGATCCAGGCCAGACAGAATCCAACCTTGGCTGAAGAGTTTGAGACGTGCCCCCACCCGAGCGGCCTCCCGCAAGAGAGCTCCAGCGTCATGCTGAGGAATTGGCAGAAGTAGGGGTAGACTTCTGCTCTTCTGAACCTGGAGCCGCTATGGGCTTCTTTCCCCTTCCTCTTCCCCTACCTGCAAAGAAGGGGGAACCTCTCGTCTTTTTGTATTTATTGGGCCGAAAGGACTGCATTTGCGGGTGATAGGTCTTTTTTGCCGGTGCAGGCGCAGAGGGCAATAATGTCGACTTACCTGCGATAGCCGCCGAGACTAACGCATCCAGGCCATCGCCAAATAAGGCCTCACCTTTATATGGGAGCGCCTCCATGTTTCTTTTGGAATCTGTATCCGCGTTCCACTGGCGAATCCACAGCTCCCGCCTAGCCGATACTGCCATGGTAGCGGCTTGTGAACTCAAGAGTCCAATATCCTTCATTGCTTCCAGCATGTAGGCGGCAGCGTCCTTGATATTCCCTAACTTAAGGAGTATCTCATCTTTATCAATCGTGTCAATTTCTGATGACACGCATTCTGACCATTTTTCAATAGCGTGACTCACCCACGCGCAGGCAATAGTGGGCCTGAGCAGTGTACCATTGGTAACATAAATGGATTTCAATGTCGTTTCCATTTTGCGGTCTGCCGGCTCCTTAAGTGAAGCCGTGCCAGGTGCAGGGAGAATCGCCTTCTTTGTCAACCTGGAAAGCGCACTGGGGGTGACTCCTATTTTTTCCTGTCCTCAGCCGGGAAAGGATAAGCTATCTGAATCCATTTGGGAATACGAAATTTATTTTCGGGATTCACCCACATCCCTTCAAACAGAGCATTTAGTTCGTGTGAAGGAGGGAACGTGACTTTGGATTTCTTTTCCTTACATAAATAAGCCTTCTCCTGAGGTACAGGAGTGGTGTCTGTAATCTCCAACACGTCCCTTATAGCCACAATCATATATTGTATACTTTTTGCCAATTTATGATCTATCTCTCTGGAGTCACTATCGTCGACACAAGAATCAGAGTCCGTGTCGGTATCAGCGTTTACAACATTCGCAAATGGTCTCTTATGTGACCCAGAGGGGCCGTCCGCATAAGGAATAACAGCATCCTGAAAAATCACATCTTCCACAGATTTTCTCCAGCATGCAGCCTTAGATTCAGACTTATCTAATCTTCGGTTAATCAGATGCATACTGTCACGTATCTCTTTCACCCATGCAGGCTCTTGGTGTGCCGGTAGCACCACCACATTACAACTCTGTGTCCCTAAAATGGCTTCCTCCGGGGAGGAACTCCCTGCCTCAGACATGCCTCACACGTGCACACCACACTCACAGACACACTGGGACAGACCCACAGTAAAATCTGTCAGTGGGACACAGTATAGGAGCAGCCAGTTCACAATCCCAGCGCCAGTATGCTATGCCTGTGAACACAGAATGCCCGCACCCAAATAGTGCTTTTAAACAGTAATTCACACTATTAAATGCACCACAATCGCTTTGTGCCCCCCTTAATAGCACCCTGTACTTGTCAGAAGTGGAGGAGAGGACCAGCGTGTTCTCTGCAGCCTGAGGAGAGAGAGAAAATGGCGCTGAGCAGTGTGCTGGCTGCCTGAGGAAGAAGCTCCGCCCCCGCAATGGCACGTCCATACACTCAGTACACATTATGATATTTATACTGGCGGGGGTAGGGCTGTGCCAGCGGCATCTTATGCCCCCTTTTAGCCAGTTTGAGGTATATTTCTTGCTGCCCAGGGCGCCCCCGCGCCCTGCACCCTGCAGTGCCTGTGTGTGTGGGCAGCAATGGCGCGCTGCGCTCCCGCCAGCCGCGCCGTACCTCTGCCGTCACTTACTTGATAGAAGTTCATTCTTCTCATATTCCCCTGTCTTCTGACTTCTGGCTCTGCGAGAGGGGTGACGGCGTGCTGTGGGAGTGAGCATCTAGACACGGCTAGCGTTCAGTACCCTTTAGGAGCTAATGGTGTCCTGTCAGCCAGAAGCAGAGCCTTGAAACTCTTTAGGAAGTTGGTTCTGCTTCTGCCCCCTCAGTCCCACGAAGCAGGGAGTCTGATGCCAGCAGCTCTCCCTGAAAATAAAAACCTAACATGAGTCTTTCCTGAGAAACTCAGTAGAGCTCCTCAGAGTGCATCCAGTCTGCCTGGGCACATTTCTAAAACTGAGGTCTGGAGGAGGGGCATAGGGGGAGGAGCCAGTTCGCACCCAATGAAAAGTCTTAAGAGTGCCCATGTCTCCTGCGGATCCCGTCTATACCCCCATGGTGTTGATGTGGTCCCCAGCATCCTCTAGGACGTATGAGAAAAGTCCAATGTGTATTATGTTCTTCAGTTGTTACACATACAGATGACACCCAGTGCAGATAGTACATGTGGTGGTAGACATACTGTATGTAAAAAGGGTCAAATTCCTGTTGTGTAATGTTCTTAAACAGACAAACATGGCCGTCCCCCACTCACACTCTGGAATGATGGTTTCTACAGATAAAGGTTTCTTTTTATTCCCAAACTCAATCTCTTGTTTACCACACAGTAGTTGTGCTCCCAGTACTATGCCCCCTGTAGCTGTGTCCTCAGTAGTTGTGCCCCCTGCAGAGTTGTGTCCCCAGTACTGTGCCCCCTAGTTGCGCCGCTTACCAAAAAAACAAAAAATTCATAAATACTCACCACCCTCGCTCCTGCTTCCCGACTGCTGCTGCTGTCTCCGGCCGCCGGCACCGCTCCTGGGATCTATGTGAGAGATGTCATGACCTCTCTCCTATAGCACCGCATAGACACTAGATGACAATTATGACCTCTAGAGTCTATGTGCCGCTCCCACAATGCCGTGCGGTGCGCGATGAAGTCATCTCGCACCTTACAGCACCGGCACCAGTAGTGGATCTTGCCACGGCGGCGGCTCCCTCCGGACAGCGGCGTCCCGGGCAAAAATCCTGCTTCCCCGTGGCAAGATCCGCTACTGCATGGGCGTACTCCACTCACTCTGCTTGAACGTGTCAACTACACATAAAGGTTTCTTTATGGCCAAATAGACCCCAAAATATAGTGAGCGTACCTCCACTCCTAGTGTTGTAAACTGTGTGAATCATATAAAGGTTTCTTTAAATCCTAATTTTTACAAGGAAACTGCTTCTTACACTCATGGAATGGTACCCATACAGAAAAAAATCCAGAGTATAATACATTTTTAAAGTTTATTGACAAATTCCCTTACAAGGGATAAAACAAATGAAATCCTATATGAGTAAAAGTTTGGAGCAAGGCTAAATCACAAAAATAATGTTCTGGACAAAATAAGATGGTTCAGGGTGAGTGTGAGCAGCTTATTTCTCCTTTGCTATATCCTGGAGGTTCATGAGAACTACACTAAAGGTCGATTTTGGGCGATTTTAATCGATTTCAGGCTTCCAGGACTAAAACACACATTTACTAATATTTAAAAATGTATATAAAAAATCATCGGTTAGTAAATGTGTGTTCAGCTCTGGAAACCCAACATCTGAAATCAAGTAAAATCAACCTTTAGTAAATATACCCCCATGACATGCATGTGAGCCGCAGTGCGCAGTGAAATGCGATTGCCGTCGCACCAAGGAATTAGTCGCAAAGTGAGTGACAGGAAGACAGCGTTTGGGGGTGGGAACGGAGTGGTCGGCCAAACGCAAGCGCGTCATTGCTGTTCAGGCTGCGTTTTCTGGGTGTGCTTCAATGGTGGCTCCAGAGGTGGGGCTGCAGCAGAGTCCAAAATTCAAACGGTAGCCACACCAACTGGTATGGCAGTGTTTGGGATGACAGTTGGTGCGGCACCCCTTTTTGAATTTTGCACTGCGCTGCAGCCCCCCTCTGGATCTGCCACTGGTGTGCATAAATTAGCAGCTGCGCTCTTACTTGCTACTGGAGAGCCCTCTGCATCCCAGGAGAGCAGCTCAGCCTGAGCGTCTTCAGGAGGCACTCTGCGATATGACCCGATTTCTACCGATATAGCAGCAATTATACGCCGTTGGATGGAAATGATGCAACTGCAGTGGGCGTCTCTACGATCAGGAAAGATGTACTGCTCATGAGGAGGTATATACCGTGCACACTATATAATATACTCTACAGGAGGAGGTATATACTGTGCACACTATATAATATACTCTACATGAGGAGGTATATACTGTGCACACTATATAATATACTCTACATGAGGAGGTATATACCCTGCACACTATATAATATACTCTACATGAGGAGGTATATACCCTGCACACTATATAATATACTCTACATGAGGAGGTATATACCCTGCACACTATATAATATACTCTACATGAGGAGGTATATACCCTGCACACTATATAATATACTCTACATGAGGAGGTATATACTGTGCACACTATATAATATACTCTACATGAGGAGGTATATACCCTGCACACTATATAATATACTCTACATGAGGAGGTATATAGTGTGCACACTATAATAAGAATTTACTTACCGATAATTCTATTTCTCGTAGTCCGTAGTGGATGCTGGGGACTCCGTCAGGACCATGGGGAATAGCGGCTCCGCAGGAGACAGGGCACAAAAATAAAGCTTTAGGATCAGGTGGTGTGTACTGGCTCCTCCCCCTATGACCCTCCTCCAAGCCTCAGTTAGGATACTGTGCCCGGACGAGCGTACACAATAAGGAAGGATATTGAACCCCGGGTAAGACTCATACCAGCCACACCAATCACACCGTATAACTTGTGATCTGAACCCAGTTAACAGTATGACAAACGTAGGAGCCTCTGGACAGACGGCTCACAACAAATAACAACCCGATTTTTTTGTAACAATAACTATGTACAAGTATTGCAGACAATCCGCACTTGGGATGGGCGCCCAGCATCCACTACGGACTACGAGAAATAGAATTATCGGTAAGTAAATTCTTATTTTCTCTAACGTCCTAAGTGGATGCTGGGGACTCCGTCAGGACCATGGGGATTATACCAAAGCTCCCAAACGGGCGGGAGAGTGCGGATGACTCTGCAGCACCGAATGAGAGAACTCAAGGTCCTCCTCAGCCAGGGTATCAAATTTGTAGAATTTTGCAAACGTATTTGCCCCTGACCAAGTAGCAGCTCGGCAGAGTTGTAATGCCGAGACTCCCCGGGCAGCCGCCCAGGATGAGCCCACTTTCCTTGTGGAATGGGCCTTGACAGATTTAGGTTGTGGCAAGCCTGCCACAGAATGTGCAAGTTGAATTGTGCTACAAATCCAACGAGCAATCGTCTGCTTAGAAGCAGGAGCACCCATCTTGTTGGGTGCATACAATATAAGCAGTGAGTCAGACTTTCTGACTCCCGCCGTTCTTGAAATATATATTTTCAATGCCCGGACCACGTCCAACAACTTGGAATCCTCCAATTAGTTAGTAGCCGCAGGCACCACAATAGGCTGGTTCAGGTGAAACGCTGACACCACCTTAGGCAGAAAATGAGGACGCGTCCGCAGTTCTGCCCTGTCCGTATGGAAAATCAGATATGGGCTCTTATATGATAAAGCCGCCAATTCTGATACTCTCCTGGCGGAAGCCAGGGCCAGTAGCATGGTTACTTTCCATGTGAGATACTTCAGCTCCACCGATTTGAGCGGCTCAAACCAATGGGATTTGAGAAAATCCAAGACTACATTAAGATCCCACGGTGCCACTGGGGGCACAACCGGGGGCTGTATATGTAGTACTCCTTTTACAAAGGTCTGGACTTCAGGAACTGAAGCCAATTCTTTCTGGAAGAAAATCGACAGGGCCGAAATTTGAACCTTAATGGACCCCAATTTGAGGCCCATAGACAATCCTGTTTGCAGGAAATGTAGGAATCGACCCAGTTGAAATTCCTCCGTGGGGGCCTTCCTGGCCTCACACCACGCAACATATTTTCTCCAAATGCGGTGATAATGTTGTGCAGTCACCTCCTTCCTGGCTTTTACCAGTGTAGGAATGACCTCTTCCGGAATGCCTTTTTCCTTTAGAATTCGGCGTTCAACCGCCATGCCGTCAAACGCAGCCGCGGTAAGTCTTGGAATAGACACGGTCCCTGCTGAAGCAGGTCCCGTCTTAGAGGTAGAGGCCACGGATCCTCCGTGAGCATCTCTTGAAGTTCCGGGTACCAAGTTCTTCTTGGCCAATCCGGAGCCACTAGTATCGTTCTTACTCCCTTCTGCCGTATAATTCTCAGTACTTTTGGTATGAGAGGCAGAGGAGGGAACACATACACTGACTGGAACACCCACGGTGTTACCAGCGCGTCCACAGCTATTGCCTGAGGATCTCTTGACCTGGCGCAATACCTGTCCAGTTTTTTGTTGAGGCGGGACGCCATCATATCCACCTTTGGTTTTTCCCAACGGTTCACAATCATGTGGAAGACTTCTGGATGAAGTCCCCACTCTCCCGGGTGTAGATCGTGTCTGCTGAGGAAGTCTGCTTCCCAGTTGTCCACTCCCGGAATGAATACTGCTGACAGTGCTATCACATGATCTTCCGCCCAGCGAAGAATCCTTGCAGCTTCTGCCATTGCTGTCCTGCTTCTTGTGCCGCCCTGTCTGTTTACGTGGGCGACTGCCGTGATGTTGTCCGACTGGATCAACACCGGCTGACCCTGAAGCAGGGGTTTTGCCAGACTTAGAGCATTGTAAATCGCTCTTAGCTCCAGTATATTTATGTGAAGAGACATCTCCAGGCTTGACCATACTCCCTGGAAGTATCTTCCTTGTGTGACCGCTCCCCAGCCTCTCAGACTGGCATCCGTGGTCACCAGGACCCAGTCCTGTATGCCGAATCTGCGGCCCTCTAACAGATGAGCACTCTGCAACCACCACAGAAGAGACACCCTTGTCCGTGGCGATAAGGTTATCCGCTGATGCATCTGCAGATGCGATCCGGACCATTTGTCCAGCAGATCCCACTGAAAAGTTCGTGCGTGGAATCTGCCGAATGGAATCGCTTCGTAAGAAGCCACCATCTTTCCCAGGACTCTTGTGCATTGATGTACAGACACTGTCCCTGGTTTTAGGAGGTTCCTGACAAGTTCGGATAACTCCCTGGCTTTCTCCTCCGGAAGAAACACCTTTTTCTGAACCGTGTCCAGAATCATTCCCAGGAACAGCAGACGTGTTGTCGGGGTCAACTGAGATTTTGGAAAATTCAGAATCCACCCGTGTTGTTGCAGCACTACTTGGGTTAGTGCTACTCCGTCCTCCAGCTGTTCTCTGGACCTTGCCCTTATCAGGAGATCGTCCAAGTAAGGGATAATTAATACGCCTCTTCTTCGCAGAAGAATCATCATTTCGGCCATTACCTTGGTAAAGACCCGAGGTGCCGTGGACAATCCAAACGGCAGCGTCTGAAACTGATAATGACAGTTTTGCACCACGAACCTGAGGTACCCTTGATGTGAAGGGCAAATTGGGACATGCAGGTAAGCATCCTTTATGTCCAGGGACACCATAAAGTCCCCTTCTTCCAGATTCGCTATCACTGCTCTGAGTGACTCCATCTTGAACTTGAATTTTTGTATGTACAGGTTCAAAGATTTCAGATTTAGAATAGGTCTTACCGAGCCGTCCGGCTTCGGTACCACAAATAGCGTGGAGTAATACCCCTTTCCCTGTTGTAGGAGGGGTACCTTGACTATCACCTGCTGAGCAAACAGCTTGTGAATGGCTTCCAATACCGTCGCCCTGTCTGAGGGAGACGTTGGCAAAGCAGACTTTAGGAACCGGCGAGGGGGAGACTTCTCGAATTCCAACCTGTAACCCTGAGATACTACCTGCAGAATCCAGGGGTCCACCTGTGAGCAAGCCCACTGTGCGCTGAAATTCTTGAGTCGACCCCCCACCGTTCCTGAGTCCGCTTGTAAGGCCCCAGCGTCATGCTGAGGGCTTTGCAGAACCCTGGGAGGGCTTCTGTTCCTGGGCAGGGGCTGCTTGCTGCCCTCTCTTACCCCTTCCTCTGCCCCTAGGCAGATATGACTGTCCTTTTGTCCGCTTGTTCTTATAGGACCGAAAGGACTGCGGCTGAAAAGACGGTGTCTTTTTCTGTTGGGAGGGGGTCTGAGGTAAAAAGGTGGATTTTCCGGCAGTTGCCGTGGCCACCAGATCCGAAAGACCGACGCCAAATAATTCCTCCCCTTTATACGGCAATACTTCCATATGTCGTTTGGAATCCGCATCACCTGACCACTGTCGCGTCCATAAACTCCTTCTGGCAGATATGGACATCGCATTTACTCTCGATGCCAGAGTGCAAATATCTCTCTGCGCATCTCGCATATAAAGGAAAGCATCCTTTAATTGCTCTATAGTCAATAAAATACTGTCCCTATCCAGGGTATCAATATTTTCAGTCAGGGAATCCAACCAGACGACCCCAGCACTGCACATCCAGGCTGAGGCGATGGCCGGTCGCAGTATAACACCAGTATGTGTGTATATACTTTTTAGGGTAGTTTCCAGTCTCCTATCTGCTGGATCCTTGAGGGCGGCCGTATCCGGAGACGGTAACGCCACTTGTTTTGATAAGCGTGTGAGCGCCTTATCCACCCTAGGGGGTGTTTCCCAGCGCGCCCTAACCTCTGGCGGGAAAGGGTATAATGCTAATAACTTTTTTGAAATTAGCATTTTTCTATCTGGGTTAAACCATGCTTCATCGCATACATCATTTAATTCCTCTGATTCAGGAAAAACTACAGGTAGTTTTTTCACCCCCCACATAATACCCCTTTTTGTGGTACTTGCAGCATCAGAGATATGCAAAGCCTCCTTCATTGCCGTGATCATATAACGTGTGGCCCTACTTGAAAATACGTTTGTTTCATCACCGTCGACACTAGATTCAGTGTCTGTGTCTGGGTCTGTGTCGACCGACTGAGGTAAAGGGCGCTTTACAGCCCCTGACGGTGTCTGAGACGCCTGGGCAGGTACTAACTGGTTTGCCGGCCGTCTCATGTCGTCAACTGATTTTTGTAATGTGCTGACATTATCACGTAATTCCATAAACAAAGCCATCCATTCCGGTGTCGACTCCCTGGGGGGTGACATCACCATTATCGGCAATTGCTCTGCCTCCACGCCAACATCGTCCTCATACATGTCGACACACACGTACCGACACACAGCAGACACACAGGGAATGCTCTTATCGAAGACAGGACCCCACTAGCCCTTTGGGGAGACAGAGGGAGAGTTTGCCAGCACACACCCAAGCGCTATAATATATATGGGAACAACCTTATATAAGTGTTGTTCCTTATAGCAGCTTAAATATATCCAGTATATCGCCAAAAAATGCCCCCCCTCTCTGTTTTACCCTGTTTCTGTAGTGCAGTGCAGGGGAGAGTCCTGGGAGCCTTCCTCACAGCGGAGCTGAGCAGGAAAATGGCGCTGTGTGCTGAGGAGAATAAGCCCCGCCCCCTATTTCGGCGGGCTTTCCTCCCGTGGATTTAGATAATTGGCATGGGTTAAATACATACATATAGCCTTAATGGCTATATGTGATGTATTCTTTTGCCTTAAGGTAATAAAATATTGCTGCCCAGGGCGCCCCCAGCAGCGCCCTGCACCCTCCGTGACCGCTTGGTGTGAAGTGTGTGACAACAATGGCGCACAGCTGCAGTGCTGTGCGCTACCTTCATAAAGACTGAAGAGCCTTCTGCCGCCTGTTTCCGGACCTTCAATCTTCAGCATCTGTAAGGGGGGTCGGCGGCGCGGCTCCGGGACGAACCCCAGGGTGAGACCTGTGTTCCGACTCCCTCTGGAGCTAATGGTGTCCAGGAGCCTAAGAATCCAATCCATCCTGCACGCAGGTGAGTTGAAATTCTCTCCCCTAAGTCCCTCGATGCAGTGAGCCTGTTGCCAGCAGGACTCACTGAAAATAAAAAACCTAAAAAACTTTTTCTAAGCAGCTCTTTAAGAGAGCCACCTAGATTGCACCCTGCTCGGACGGGCACAAAAACCTAACTGAGGCTTGGAGGAGGGTCATAGGGGGAGGAGCCAGTACACACCACCTGATCCTAAAGCTTTATTTTTGTGCCCTGTCTCCTGCGGAGCCGCTATTCCCCATGGTCCTGACGGAGTCCCCAGCATCCACTTAGGACGTTAGAGAAATAATATACTCTACATGCGGAGGTATATACTGTGCACACTATATAATATACTCTACATGAGGAGGTATATACTGTGCACACTATATAATATACTCTACATGAGGAGGTATATACCCTGCACACTATATAATATACTCTACATGAGGAGGTATATACTGTGCACTATATAATATACTCTACATGAGGAGGTATATACCCTGCACACTATATAATATACTCTACATGAGGAGGTATATATTGTGCACACTATATAATATACTCTACATGAGGAGGTATATACCCTGCACACTATATAATATACTCTACATGAGGAGGTATATAGTGTGCACACTATATAATATACTCTACATGCGGAGGTATATACTGTGCACACTATATAATATACTCTACATGAGGAGGTATATACCCTGCACACTATATAATATACTCTACATGAGGAGGTATATACCCTGCACACTATATAATATACTCTACATGAGGAGGTATATACCCTGCACACTATATAATATACTCTACATGAGGAGGTATATACCCTGCACACTATATAATATACTCTACATGAGGAGGTATATACCCTGCACACTATATAATATACTCTACATGAGGAGGTATATACTGTGTACACTATATAATATACTCTACATGAGGAGGTATATACCCTGCACACTATATAATATACTCTACATGAGGAGATATATACCGTGCACACTATATACTATACTCTACATGAGGAGGTATATACCCTGCACACTATATAATATACTCTACATGAGGAGGTATATACCCTGCACACTATATAATATACTCTACATGAGGAGGTATATACCCTGCACACTATATAATATACTCTACATGAGGAGGTATATACCCTGCACACTATATAATATACTCTACATGAGGAGGTATATACTGTGCACACTATATAATATACTCTACATGAGGAGGTATATACCCTGCACACTATATAATATACTCTACATGAGGAGATATATACCCTGCACACTATATAATATACTCTGTATGAGGAGGTATATACTGTGCACACTATATAATATACTCTGTATGAGGAGGTATATACTGTGCACACTATATAATATACTCTGTATGAGGAGGTATATACCCTGCACACTATATAATATACTCTGTATGAGGAGGTATATAGTGTGCACACTATATAATATACTCTACATGAGGAGGTATATACTGTGCACACTATATAATATACTCTGTATGAGGAGGTATATACTGTGCACACTGTATAATATACTCTACATGAGGAGATATATACCCTGCACACTATATAATATACTCTACATGAGGAGATATATACCCTGCACACTATATAATATACTCTGTATGAGGAGGTATATACTGTGCACACTATATAATATACTCTGTATGAGGAGGTATATACTGTGCACACTATGTAATATACTCTACATGAGGAGGTATATACTGTGCACACTATATAATATACTCTACATGAGGAGATATATACCCTTCACACTATATAATATACTCTGTATGAGGAGGTATATACTCTGCACACTATGTAATATACTCTACATGAGGAGGTATATACTGTGCACACTATATAATACACTCTACATGAGGAGATATATACCCTTCACACTATATAATATACTCTGTATGAGGAGGTATATACCCTGCACACTATATAATATACTCTGTATGAGGAGGTATATACTGTGCACACTGTATAATATACTCTACATGAGGAGGTATATACTGTGCACACTATATAATATACTCTACATAAGGAGATATATACCCAGCACACTATATAATATACTCTGTATGAGGAGATATATACTGTGCACTATATAATATACTCTACATGAGGAGATATATACTGTGCACACTATATAATATACTCTACATGAGGAGGTATATACCCTGCACTCTATATAATATACTCTACATGAGGAGGTATATACCCTGCACACTATATAATATACTCTACATGAGGAGGTATATACCCTGCACACTATATAATATACTCTACATGAGGAGGTATATACCCTGCACACTATATAATATACTCTACATGAGGAGGTATATACCCTGCACACTATATAATATACTCTACATGAGGAGATATATACCCTGCACACTATATAATATACTCTGTATGAGGAGGTATATAGTGTGCACACTATATAATATACTCTACATGAGGAGGTATATACTGTGCACACTATATAATATACTCTGTATGAGGAGGTATATACTGTGCACACTGTATAATATACTCTACATGAGGAGATATATACCCTGCACACTATATAATATACTCTACATGAGGAGATATATACCCTTCACACTATATAATATACTCTGTATGAGGAGGTATATACTGTGCACACTATATAATATACTCTGTATGAGGAGGTATATACTGTGCACACTATGTAATATACTCTACATGAGGAGGTATATACTGTGCACACTATATAATATACTCTACATGAGGAGATATATACCCTTCACACTATATAATATACTCTGTATGAGGAGGTATATACTGTGCACACTATGTAATATACTCTACATGAGGAGGTATATACTGTGCACACTATATAATACACTCTACATGAGGAGATATATACCCTTCACACTATATAATATACTCTGTATGAGGAGGTATATACCCTGCACACTATATAATATACTATGTATGAGGAGGTATATACTGTGCACACTGTATAATATACTCTACATGAGGAGGTATATACTGTGCACACTATATAATATACTCTACATAAGGAGATATATACCCAGCACACTATATAATATACTCTGTATGAGGAGATATATACTGTGCACTATATAATATACTCTACATGAGGAGATATATACTGTGCACACTATATAATATACTCTACATGAGGAGGTATATACCCTGCACACTATATAATATACTCTACATGAGGAGGTATATACCCTGCACACTATATAATATACTCTACATGAGGAGGTATATACCCTGCACACTATATAATATACTCTACATGAGGAGATATATACCCTGCACACTATATAATATACTCTGTATGAGGAGGTATATAGTGTGCACACTATATAATATACTCTACATGAGGAGGTATATACCCTGCACACTATATAATATACTCAACATGAGGAGGTGTATCCCCTGCACACTATATAATATACTCTACATGAGATATATACCCTGCACACTATATAATATACTCTACATGAGGAAGTATATACCCTGCACACTATATAATATACTCTACATGAGGAGGTATATACCCTGCAGACTTTATAATATACTCTACATGAGGAGATATATACCCTGCACACTATATAATATACTCTGTATGAGGAGGTATATAGTGTGCACACTATATAATATACTCTACATGAGGAGGTATATACTGTGCACACTATATAATATACTCTGTATGAGGAGGTATATACTGTGCACACTGTATAATATACTCTACATGAGGAGAGATATACCCTGCACACTATATAATATACTCTACATTAGGAGGTATATACCGTGCACACTATATACTATACTCTACATGAGGAGGTATATACCATGCACACTATATAATATACTCTACATGAGGAGATATATACCCTGCACACTATGTAATATACTCTACATGAGGAGATATATACTCTGCACACTATATAATATACTCTACATGAGCAGATATATACCCTGCACACTATGTAATATACTCTACATGAGGAGATATATACCCTGCACACTATATAATATACTCTACATGAGGAGATATATACTGTGCACTATATAATATACTCTACATGAGGAGATATATACTGTGCACACTATTTCTCTAACGTCCTAGTGGATGCTGGGGACTCCGTCAGGACCATTGGGATTAGCGGCTCCGCAGGAGACAGGGCACAAAAATAAAGCTTTAGGATCAGGTGGTGTGCACTGGCTCCTCCCCCTATGACCCTCCTCCAAGCCTCAGTTAGGTTTTTGTGCCCGTCCGAGCAGGGTGCAATCTAGGTGGCTCTCCTAAAGAGCTGCTTAGAAAAAGTTTTTAGGTTTTTTATTTTCAGTGAGTCCTGCTGGCAACAGGCTCACTGCATCGAGGGACTTAGGGGAGAGAAGTCAACTCACCTGCGTGCAGGATGGATTGGCTTCTTAGGCTACTGGACACCATTAGCTCCAGAGGGATCGAACACAGGCCCAGCCATGGAGTCCGGTCCCGGAGCCGCGCCGCCGACCCCCCTTGCAGATGCCGAAGATGGAAGAGGTCCAGAAGCAGGCGGCAGAAGACTTTTCAGTCTTCCTGAGGTAGCGCACAGCACTGCAGCTGTGCGCCATTGTTGTCAGCACACTTCACACAGCGGTCACGGAGGGTGCAGGGCGCTGGGGGGGCGCCCTGGGCAGCAATGTATAATACCTTTTTATGGCTAAAAAATACATCACATATAGCCCTTGAGGCTATATGGATGTATTTAACCCCTGCCAGATCTCACAAACTCCGGAGAAGAGCCCGCCGAAATAGGGGGCGGGGCTTATTCTCCTCAGCACACAGCGCCATTTTCCTGCTCAGCTCCGCTGTGAGGAAGGCTCCCAGGACTCTCCCCTGCACTGCACTACAGAAACAGGGTAAAACAGAGAGGGGTGGCACTTTTTTTGGCGATATTACTATATTTAAGCTGCTATAAGGATACAACACTTATATAGGGTTGTTCCCATATATATTATAGCGCTTGGGTGTGTGCTGGCAAACTCTCCCTCTGTCTCCCCAAAGGGCTAGTGGGGTCCTGTCTTCAATAGAGCATTCCCTGTGTGTCTGCTGTGTGTCGGTACGTGTGTGTCGACATGTATGAGGACGATGTTGGTGTGGAGGCAGAACAATTGCCGGTAATGGTGATGTCACCCCCCAGGGAGTCGACACCGGAATGGATGGCTTTGTTTATGGAATTACGTGATAATGTCAGCACATTACAAAAATCAGTTGACGACATGAGACGGCCGGAAAACCAGTTAGTACCTGCCCAGGCGTCTCAGACACCGTCAGGGGCTGTAAAACGCCCTTTACCTCAGTCGGTCGACACAGACCCAGACACGGACACTGAATCTAGTGTCGACGGTGAAGAAACAAACGTATTTTCCAGTAGGGCCACACGTTATATGATCACGGCAATGAAGGAGGCTTTGCATATCTCTGATACTACAAGTACCACAAAAAGGGGTATTATGTGGGGGGTGAAAAAACTACCTGTAGTTTTTCCTGAATCAGAGGAATTGAATGATGTATGTGATGAAGCGTGGGTTAACCCAGATAGAAAAGTGCTAATTTCAAAAAAGTTATTGGCATTATACCCTTTCCCGCCAGAGGTTAGGGCGCGCTGGGAAACACCCCCTAAGGTGGATAAGGCGCTCACACGCTTATCAAAACAAGTGGCGTTACCGTCTCCTGATACAGCCGCCCTCAAGGATCCAGCTGATAGGAGGCTGGAAACTACCCTAAAAAGTATATACACACATACTGGTGTTATACTGCGACCAGCCATCGCCTCAGCCTGGATGTGCAGTGCTGGGGTGGTCTGGTCGGATTCCCTGACTGAAAATATTGATACCCTGGATAGGGACAGTATTTTACAGACTTTAGAGCAATTAAAGGATGCTTTTCTTTATATGCGAGATGCTCAGAGGGATATTTGCACTCTGGCATCGAGAGTAAGTGCGATGTCCATATCTGCCAGAAGAAGTTTATGGACACGACAGTGGTCAGGTGATGCGGATTCCAAACGGCATATGGAAGTATTGCCGTATAAAGGGGAGGAATTATTTGGCGTCGGTCTATCGGATTTGGTGGCCACGGCAACTGCCGGGAAATCCACCTTTTTACCTCAGACCCCCTCCCAACAGAAAAAGACACCGTCTTTTCAGCCGCAGTCCTTTCGGTCCTTTAAGAAGCGGGCAAAAGGACAGTCATATCTGCCCCGAGGCAGAGGAAAGGGTAAGAGAGGGCAGCAAGCAGCTCCTTCCCAGGAACAGAAGCCCTCCGCGGGTTCTGCAAAGCCCTCAGCATGACGCTGGGGCTTTACAAGCGGACTCAGGAACGGTGGGGGGTCGACTCAAGAATTTCAGCGCGCAGTGGGCTTGCTCACAGGTGGACCCCTGGATCCTGCAGGTAGTATCTCAGGGTTACAGGTTGGAATTCGAGAAGTCTCCCCCTCGCCGGTTCCTAAAGTCTGCTTTGCCAACGTCTCCCTCAGACAGGGCGACGGTATTGGAAGCCATTCACAAGCTGTTTTCTCAGCAGGTGATAGTCAAGGTACCCCTCCTACAACAGGAAAAGGGGTATTACTCCACGCTATTTGTGGTACCAAAGCCGGACGGCTCGGTAAGACCTATTCTAAATCTGAAATCTTTGAACCTGTACATACAAAAATTCAAGTTCAAGATGGAATCACTCAGAGCAGTGATAGCGAATCTGGAAGAAGGGGACTTTATGGTGTCCCTGGACATAAAAGATGCTTACCTGCATGTCCCAATTTGCCCTTCACATCAAGGGTACCTCAGGTTCGTGGTGCAAAACTGTCATTATCAGTTTCAGACGCTGCCGTTTGGATTGTCCACGGCACCTCGGGTCTTTACCAAGGTAATGGCCGAAATGATGATTCTTCTGCGAAGAAGAGGCGTATTAATTATCCCTTACTTGGACGATCTCCTGATAAGGGCAAGGTCCAGAGAACAGCTGGAGGACGGAGTAGCACTAACCCAAGTAGTGCTGCAACAACACGGGTGGATTCTGAATTTTCCAAAATCTCAGTTGACCCCGACAACACGTCTGCTGTTCCTGGGAATGATTCTGGACACGGTTCAGAAAAAGGTGTTTCTTCCGGAGGAGAAAGCCAAGGAGTTATCCGAACTTGTCAGGAACCTCCTAAAACCAGGAAAAGTGTCTGTGCATCAATGCACAAGAGTCCTGGGAAAGATGGTGGCTTCTTACGAAGCAATCCCATTCGGCAGATTCCACGCACGAACTTTTCAGTGGGATCTGCTGGACAAATGGTCCGGATCGCATCTGCAGATGCATCAGCGGATAACCTTATCGCCACGGATAAGGGTGTCTCTTCTGTGGTGGTTGCAGAGTGCTCATCTGTTAGAAGGCCGCAGATTCGGCATACAGGACTGGGTCCTGGTGACCACGGATGCCAGTCTGAGAGGCTGGGGAGCGGTCACACAGGAAAGAAACTTCCAGGGAGTGTGGTCAAGCCTGGAGATGTCTCTTCACATAAATATACTGGAGCTAAGAGCGATTTACAATGCTCTAAGCCTGGCAAAACCCCTGCTTCAGGGTCAGCCGGTGTTGATCCAGTCGGACAACATCACGGCAGTCGCCCACGTAAACAGACAGGGTGGCACAAGAAGCAGGAGAGCAATGGCAGAAGCTGCAAGGATTCTTCGCTGGGCGGAAGATCATGTGATAGCACTGTCAGCAGTGTTCATTCCGGGAGTGGACAACTGGGAAGCAGACTTCCTCAGCAGACACGATCTACACCCGGGAGAGTGGGGACTTCATCCAGAAGTCTTCCACATGATTGTGAACCGTTGGGAAAAACCAAAGGTGGATATGATGGCGTTTCGCCTCAACAAAAAACTGGACAGGTATTGCGCCAGGTCAAGAGACCCTCAGGCAATAGCT
Source organism: Pseudophryne corroboree (assembly GCF_028390025.1). Classification (NCBI taxonomy): domain Eukaryota; kingdom Metazoa; phylum Chordata; class Amphibia; order Anura; family Myobatrachidae; genus Pseudophryne; species Pseudophryne corroboree. Next base: position 374,883,562 of record NC_086453.1, read on the forward strand.
GTGGACGCTCTGGTAACACCGTGGGTGTTCCAGTCAGTGTATGTGTTTCCTCCTCTGCCTCTCATACCCAAAGTACTGAGAATTATACGGCAAAGGGGAGTAAGAACGATACTCGTGGCTCCTGATTGGCCAAGAAGAACTTGGTACCCGGAACTTCAGGAGATGCTCACGGAAAATCCGTGGCCTCTACCTCTAAGACGGGACCTGATTCAGCAGGGACCGTGTCTATTCCAAGACTTACCGCGGCTGCGTTTGACGGCGTGGCGGTTGAACGCCGAATTCTAAGGGAAAAAGGCATTCCAGAAGAGGTCATTCCTACACTGGTTAAAGCCAGGAAGGAGGTGACTGCACAACATTATCACCGCATTTGGAGAAAATATGTTGCGTGGTGTGAGGCCAGGAAGGCCCCCACGGAGGAATTTCAATTGGGTCGATTCCTACATTTCCTGCAAACAGGATTGTCTATGGGCCTCAAGTTGGGGTCCATTAAGGTTCAAATTTCGGCCCTGTCGATTTTCTTCCAGAAAGAATTGGCTTCAGTTCCTGAAGTCCAGACTTTTGTAAAAGGAGTACTACATATACAGCCCCCGGTTGTGCCCCCAGTGGCTCCGTGGGACCTTAATGTAGTTTTGGATTTTCTCAAATCCCATTGGTTTGAGCCACTCAAATCGGCGGATTTGAAATATCTTACATGGAAAGTAACCATGCTACTGGCCCTGGCTTCAGCCAGGAGAGTGTCAGAATTGGCGGCTTTATCGTATAAAAGCCCATATCTGATTTTCCATTCGGACAGGGCAGAACTGCGGACGCGTCCTCATTTTCTGCCTAAGGTGGTGTCAGCGTTTCACCTGAACCAGCCTATTGTGGTGCCTGCGGCTACTAGCGATTTGGAGGATTCCAAGTTGCTGGACGTTGTCAGGGCATTGAAAATATATATTTCAAGGACGACTGGAGTCAGAAAATCTGACTCGCTGTTTATACTGTATGCACCCAACAAGCTGGGTGCTCCTGCTTCTAAGCAGACGATTGCTCGTTGGATTTGTAGCACAATTCAACTTGCACATTCTGTGGCAAGCCTGCCACAGCCTAAATCTGTCAAGGCCCATTCCACAAGGAAGGTGGGCTCATCCTGGGCGGCTGCCCGAGGGGTCTCGGCATTACAACTCTGCCGAGCAGCTACGTGGTCGGGGGAGAACACGTTTGTAAAATTCTACAAATTTGAAACCCTGGCTAAAGAGGACCTGGAGTTCTCTCATTCGGTGCTGCAGAGTCATCCGCACTCTCCCGCCCGTTTGGGAGCTTTGGTATAATCCCCATGGTCCTGACGGAGTCCCCAGCATCCACTAGGACGTTAGAGAAAATAAGATTTTACTTACCGATAAATCTATTTCTCGTAGTCCGTAGTGGATGCTGGGCGCCCATCCCAAGTGCGGATTGTCTGCAATACTTGTACATAGTTATTGTTACAAAAAAATCGGGTTGTTCTTGTTGTGAGCCGTCTGTTCAGAGGCTCCTACGTTGTCATACTGTTAACTGGGTTCAGATCACAAGTTGTACGGTGTGATTGGTGTGGCTGGTATGAGTCTTACCCGGGATTCAAAATCCTTCCTTATTGTGTACGCTCGTCCGGGCACAGTATCCTAACTGAGGCTTGGAGGAGGGTCATAGGGGGAGGAGCCAGTGCACACCACCTGATCCTAAAGCTTTATTTTTGTGCCCTGTCTCCTGCGGAGCCGCTAATCCCCATGGTCCTGACGGAGTCCCCAGCATCCACTACGGACTACGAGAAATAGATTTATCGGTAAGTAAAATCTTATTATAATATACTCTACATGAGATATATACTGTGCACTATATAATATACTCTACATGAGGAAATATATACTGTGCACTATGTAATATACTCTACATGAGGAGATATATACCCTGCACACTATGTAATACATACCTCACATTTTTCGGGGACTGTCCCACCCGTGGGCAGCAGTGTGCCGGGTAGGGGGACAGTTGGGAGGCTCCTGTCCATTGTAGTTCTGCGCACAGCGTCTGTTCATTATTATTACTAGTTATATATATAGCGCACACATATTCCGCAGCGCTTTACATGGAATATTTGGCCATTCACATCAGATCCTGCCCCAGGAGCTTACAATCTATATTCCCTATCACATGTACACACACATTCACGCTAGGGTTAATTTTGTTGGGAGCCAATTAACCTACCAGTATATTTTTGGATTGTGGGAGGAAACCGGAGTACTCAGAGAAAACCCACGCAAGTACGGGGAGAATATACAAACTCCACACAGTTAGGGCCATGGGTGGAATCGAACCCATAACCTCAGTGCTGTGAGGCAGTAATGCTAACCACTACACCATCCGTACTGCCCCATGGGACACAGAAGGACTGAGGGCATACCAGTGGCTCACAGAGCGCTTGGCATGCCCCCTCAGTGACGGAATACAGGTCAGGGTGGATGATCAAGGCTGTCCGTCTGCAGCTGCAGATTAAAGATACTGAAGTGCCAATGGCTACTAAGGCCCCCTTCTTCAAAAGGAAGAGGAAGGATCCCGCGGTGTTACCTCCCTCTTCTCACTTAAGCGCAAGCTTTAAGGAACCCTGAGCACACCCAAATAACAATTTTTTTTGCTGTCCCACTGCATTGCTACCTTGTATCCAGTTCCAGAAGAAGAACAGAAAAAATGGGAAACACCTCCTCCCGAGGACGCCCATATAGCCAGACTGGTCAAAACGACCGCCTTGCCTATTCCTGATGTCACATCTTTACGAGTCCTACTGACGAAAAGTTGGAGCAACTCCTCAAGGTAATATTTACTAATGCGGGCGCAGCTACCCGTCCGGAGTTTGCTTCGGCCTGAATGTCTTTAGCCATCGGAAGCTGGGCAGATGCCCTGAGAGAAGGTCTCCAGTCTGGGACATGATGCTCTGACTGACTCTCCTTTGTAGACTACATCAGAGAAGCTAACACCTGGGTGAAGCAGAGCTAGATGCTGACACCTTTGCTTCCAAGATTCCAGCTGCCTCTGTGGCGGCTAGGCGTGCGTTGTGGCTTCACTTGTGGAGAGCAGATAAGTCTAAGAAAGTTTTAGAGGCCAAAGTCCAAACAAACTTTCACAAGGCAAGGTGAGAGGGCAGTCCTGTACAGCAGAGGTTCCCAAACTGTGTGCCGTGGCTCCCTGGGGTGCCTCGGGACACTTGCAGGGGTGCCCTGGGTTGGTGGTCCAGGACCAATCCAAATTATTCATGGTCAATATAATAGGCAAAACCAGTGCTGGTGGCTGCCAGTCATAAAATATGTGGCCAAACAGAAGCAAATCTTGTCCCTCACCACACAACTGACCCTAAGGATGACATATTATAAACGCCATCTACTTAATGTAATATTTCATTCTAAATTTCTCAATAATAAATTTTTGGCCTAGGGGTGCCGTGAAAAAAAATCTGATATTCTAGGGCGCCGTGATTCAAAAAAGTTTGGAAACCACTGCTGTACAGGGATCCATGTCTAAACCAACCAAGCCAAAGGGTAGTCAGTCCCAGGTTGGCCGCCGTCAAACCCCTAAACAAACTGACAAACCGTCAGCGTGACGCTCAGGGTCCCCACCTGGACTCATCCACAGTGCCTGGTCGGCTTCTGCAGTTCTCCGACATCTGGCTGGCCTCCATGTCCGACTCCAGGGTGTCAGGCATAGTATCCAGAGGATACGCCCTCAACTTTCTGGAGCGACTGCCTCTTCAATTTTTCACCACCAATCTGCCTGTGGACGTCGGCAAGGCCACCATCCTTCAGTCTTCCATCAGACCCTCCTGTGGGGAAAAACCCAATGCTGTGTTTTTGTTTTTAAATCCACTTTTAATTGAATCCCCCCCCATAGCGCTCATTGGATGGTTTGCCTAGTGCGGTGAAATGTGTAATCCTAGAGTCACCGCGACACAGGCTCTGATTACAGACCGTCACAAGCACACCATCACTCTACTCCCAGGGTTCTGCTGCGCATGGGCAGTGCACATAAGTGGTAATGAGCGCAGCGGTCAGCTCCGGCCTGCCAGGTCTCCCCCTGGCAGGGCAATAACACCATCTGAAGATGGCGCTGACTAAAGCAAGCAAGCTCCAAAATGGTGAGCTCTTCGGGGCTTGTTAAATAGCCCCTGCAAGCGGGGTGAGTAGCCAGCAAATGGGAGTGGCTTACATGATGGGGACGGAGTTTGTGTGAAATAGGCTCAGGTATTTGGGGAGGGGGTAAATTATCACACATTGGCCCTGATGAAGGTTGGGATTACGCCACGCATCTCCAGTGCTGGATGAAGGATTACTATGTGCGCTAGTTGTACTAGAACACGGGCAGCCGCCATTGGGTGCAGGTGTAGAGCGATATGTAACCGCAACACCCGCCGTGCCGCACCGGCTCCATATTGTGAGGGCCGCCCGCCGTCACCGCTCAGCTGCAGTACATTGCTCGACAACCTCTTCTCACATAGGGAGCTGCAGCATGGGGCAGCAAAGAAGAGAGGAGAGGACTGCCGGCTGGTCAATAATAATAATAATAAGATTATTTATATAGCGCTCTCTTTCTCCAAACAGGACTCAAGGCGCTTAACAGACATTAAAACAATAAACATTATACAGAAGATTAATACAGCAATACACACAGACACAAAAATGAAAACCTAGAACGCATAGAGTAATCATAATGCAGGATTGGTGTAGGCCTTTTGGGTAATAACTTCCGTGGGTTGTGTATTCCACCCTCACAGGGTACCAGGTGCGGCAGCCATCTTGGGTGCACTGCGTAGGATTACCGTGGGGGGAATAGTCCAACCCTAGAAGAGATGACACAAAATGTGGGTGATTGCAGCATCCTAACGTTCAGAGTAGGGTACCAACAAAACTATCAGGTCCATGTATTTTCATCCCATCCACAAGCGTACCAGATGAGGCAGCCATGTTGGGCGCACCACTGGGAGGTAAGCCATACATGGGCCCAATGCATACATGGGAGAATGGGCACTAGTGTAGTCGTATTATATAGCCTGTAGGAACAATCCACGTGAGGCACTGTGTTAGATGCTGCTGGCAGAGTGTGCAATCAGTGGGACACACCTAACAGGAATAACACACGGTGGGGTGGAAGTATGCAGTAAAAGTTTTTTCTTTTCTTTTAAAGAAAGCACATGGTGAGATCACCTCTGCAGGTAAACACCAAAAGGAGGGAAATTATCCTGGTCTAATAGGAGCAGTACGGGGTGGAGTATGAGAATGTGGGGAGCACACCACAATCCGATGAATTGTTCAATGTTTGTTCAACTGTTTTTTTAACTGTTAATTTTCTCTGACGTCCTAGTGGATGCTGGGAACTCCGTAAGGACCATGGGGAATAGCGGCTCCGCAGGAGACTGGGCACAACTAAGAAAGATTTAGGACTACCTGGTGTGCACTGGCTCCTCCCTCTATGCCCCTCCTCCAGACCTCAGTTAGAATTTTGTGCCCGGCCGAGCTGGATGCACACTAGGGGCTCTCCTGAGCTTCTAGAAAAGAAAGTATAAATTAGGTTTTTTATTTTCAGTGAGATCTGCTGGCAACAGACTCACTGCTACGAGGGACCGAGGGGAGAGAAGCGAACCTACCTACTTGCAGCTAGCTTGGGCTTCTAGGCTACTGGACACCATTAGCTCCAGAGGGATCGAACACAGGCCCAGCCTCGGTCGTCCGGTCCCGGAGCCGCGCCGCCATCCCCCTTGCAGAGCCAGAAGCAAGAAGACGTTCCTGGAAATCGGCGGCAGAAGACTTCGGTCTTCATTAAGGTAGCGCACAGCACTGCAGCTGTGCGCCATTGCTCCCCATGCACACCACACACTCCGGTCACTGATGGGTGCAGGGCGCTGGGGGGGGGGCGCCCTGAGCTGCAATAAGAGTACCTTACTTGGCAAATTACCACATAATATAGTCATTAAGACTATATATGTGTAAAATCCCCTGCCATAACTTTCCATAAAAAGCGGGAGAAGTCCGCCGAAAAAGGGGCGGAGCTATCTCCCTCAGCACACTGGCGCCATTTTCCCTCACAGCTCCGCTGGAAGGACGCTCCCCAGGCTCTCCCCTGCAGTTTCCAGACTCCATAGAGTAAAAAAGAGAGGGAGGGCACTAAATTTAGGCGCAATCTGTGTAATATTAGCAGCTATAGGGGAAAAATCACTGTGTGTAGTGTGAATCCCTGCATTATATAGCGCTCTGGTGTGTGCTGGCATACTCTCTCTCTGTCTCCCCAAAGGACTTTGTGGGGTCCTGTCCTCAGTCAGAGCATTCCCTGTGTGTGTGCGGTGTGTCGGTACGGCTGTGTCGACATGTTTGATGAGGAGGCTTATGTGGAGGCGGAGCAGGTGCCGATAAATGTGATGTCACCCCCTGCGGGGTCGACACCTGAATGGATGGACATGTGGAAGGAATTACGCGACAGTGTCAACTCCTTACAGGCCCGTCTCCAGAACTTCAGCGACCAGTGGGCTCGCTCACGGGTGGATCCCTGGATTCTACAAGTAGTATCTCAGGGGTACAAGCTGGAATTCGAGACGTCTCCCCCTCGCCGTTTCCTCAAATCTGCCTTGCCGACAGCTCCCCCGGACAGGGAGGCAGTGCTGGAGGCAATTCACAAGCTGTTTTCTCAGCAGGTGATAATCAAGGTACCCCTCCTTCAACAGGGACGGGGTTACTATTCCACAATGTTTGTGGTACCGAAACCGGACGGTTCGGTGAGACCCATTTTAAATTTAAAATCTTTGAACACTCATATAAGAAGGTTCAAGTTCAAGATGGAATCACTCAGGGCGGTGATTGCAAGCCTGGACGAAGGGGATTACATGGTATCACTGGACATCAAGGATGCTTACCTGCATGTCCCCATTTACCCTCCTTTCCAGGAGTACCTCAGATTTGCGGTACAGGACTGTCATTACCAATTCCAGACGTTGACGTTTGGTCTGTCCACGACACCGAGGGTATTTACCAAGGTAATGGCCGAAATGATGATACTCCTTCGAAAAAAGGGAGTTTTAATTATCCCGTACTTGGACGATCTCCTTATAAAGGCGAGGTCCAGGGAACAGTTGTTGTTCGGAGTAGCACTTGCTCGGGAAGTGCTACAACAGCACGGCTGGATCCTGAATTTTCCAAAGTCGCAGCTGGTTCCTACAACGCGTCTACTGTTCCTGGGGATGGTTCTGGACACGGAACAGAAAAAAGTGTTTCTCCCGGAGGAGAAGGCCCAGGAGTTGTCATCTCTAGTCAGAGACCTCCTAAAACCAAAACAGGTGTCGGTGCACCATTGCACGCGAGTCCTGGGAAAGATGGTGGCTTCTTACGAAGCAATTCCTTTCGGAAGGTTCCATGCAAGGATCTTTCAGTGGGATCTGTTGGACAAGTGGTCCGGATCCCATCTTCAGATGCATCGGCTGATAACCCTGTCTCCAGGGAACAGGGTGTCGCTGTTGTGGTGGCTGCAGAGTGCTCATCTTCTAGAGGGCCGCAGATTCGGCATACAGGACTGGGTCCTGGTGACCACGGATGCCAGCCTTCGAGGTTGGGGGGCAGTCACACAGGGAAGAAACTTCCAAGGACTATGGACAAGTCAGGAGACTTCCCTACACATAAATATTCTGGAACTAAGGGCCATTTACAATGCCCTAAGTCAGGCAAGACCCCTGCTTCAACACCAGCCGGTGCTGATCCAGTCAGACAACATCACGGCAGTCGCCCATGTAAACCGACAGGGCGGCACAAGAAGCAGGATGGCGATGGCAGAAGCCACAAGGATTCTCCGATGGGCGGAAAATCACGTGATAGCACTGTCAGCAGTGTTCATTCCGGGAGTGAACAACTGGGAAGCAGACTTCCTCAGCAGGCACGACCTCCACCCGGGAGAGTGGGGACTTCATCCAGAAGTTTTCAAGCTGATTGTAAATCGCTGGGAACGGCCACAGGTGGACATGATGGCGTCCCGCCTCAACAAAAAGCTAAAAAAAAATATTGCGCCAGGTCAATTGACCCTCAGGCGATAGCTGTGGACGCTCTAGTGACACCGTGGGTGTACCAGTCGGTTTATGTGTTTCCTCCTCTGCCTCTCATACCCAAGGTACTGAGAATAATAAGAAGGAGAGGAGTAAGAACTATACTTGTGGTTCCGGATTGGCCAAGAAGAGCTTGGTACCCAGAACTTCAAGAAATGATCTCAGAGGACCAATGGCCTCTGCCGCTCAGACAGGACCTGCTGCTGCAGGGACCCTGTCTGTTCCAAGACATACCGCGGCTGCGTTTGACGGCATGGCGGTTGAACGCCGGATCCTGAAGGAAAAGGGCATTCCGGAGGAAGTCATCCCTACGCTGATTAAAGCTAGGAAGGAGGTGAACGCAAACCATTATCACCGCATATGGCGAAAATATGTTGCGTGGTGTGAGGCCAGAAGGGCCCCAACGGAGGAATTTCAGCTGGGTCGATTTCTGCACTTCCTACAGTCAGGGGTGACTATGGGCCTAAAATTGGGTTACGTTAAGGTCCAGATTTCGGCTCTGTACATTTTCTTCCAAAAAGAACTGGCTTCACTGCCTGAAGTTCAGACTTTTGTTAAGGGAGTGCTGCATATTCAGCCCCCGTTTGTGCCTCTAGTGGCACCGTGGGATCTCAACGTGGTGTTGGATTTCCTGAAGTCGCATTGGGTTGAGCCACTTAAATCCGTAGAGCTAAAATACCTCACGTGGAAAGTGGTCATGCGATTGGCCTTGGCGTCGGCCAGGAGTGTATCAGAATTGGCGGTTTTGTCATGCAAAAGCCCTTATCTGATTTTCATATGGATAGGGCGGAATTGAGGACTCGTTCCCAATTCCTTCCTAAGGTGGTATCAGCTTTTCATGTGAACCAACCTATTGTGGTGCCTGCGGCTACGTGGGACTTGGAGGACTCCAAGTTACTGGACGTAGTCAGGGCCCTGAAAATAGATGTTTCCAGGACGGCTGGAGTCAGGAAAACTGACTCGCTATTTATCCTGTATGCACCCAACAAGCTGGGTGCTCCTGCTTCTAAGCAGACTATTGCTCGCTGGATCTGTAGCACGATTCAACTTGCACATTCTGCGGCTCGACTGCCGCACCCTAAATCTGTAAAAGCCCATTCCACGAGGAAAGTGGGCTCTTTTTGGGCGGCTGCCCGAGGGGTCTCGGCTTTACAACTTTGCCGAGCTGTTACTTGGTCAGGTTCAAACAATTTTGAAAAAGTCTGCAAGTTTGATACCCTGGCTGAGGAGGACCTTGAGTTTGCTCATTCGGTGCTGCAGAGTCATCCGCACTCTCCCGCCCGTTTGGGAGCTTTGGTATAATCCCCATGGTCCTTACGGAGTTCCCAGCATCCACTAGGACGTCAGAGAAAATAAGATTTTACTCACCGGTAAATCTATTTCTCGTAGTCCGTAGTGGATGCTGGGCGCCCATCCCAAGTGCGGATTGTCTGCAATACTTGTATATAGTTATTGCCTAACTAAAGGGTTATTGTTATAAGCCATCTGTTCGTGAGGCTCAGTTGTTATTCATACTGTTAACTGGGTATAGTATCACGAGTTATACGGTGTGATTGGTGTGGCTGGTAGGTGTCTTACCCGGGATTCAAAAATCCTTTCCTTATTGTGTCAGCTCTTCCGGGCACAATTTCCTAACTGAGGTCTGGAGGAGGGGCATAGAGGGAGGAGCCAGTGCACACCAGGTAGTCCTAAATCTTTCTTAGTTGTGCCCAGTCTCCTGCGGAGCCGCTATTCCCCATGGTCCTTACGGAGTTCCCAGCATCTACTACGGACTATGAGAAATAGATTTACCGGTGAGTAAAATCTTATTTTCAAACCGCTTTGAGTATTGGAACGCACGGCTGACACGCACAGCTATGCATGGTTGAAGCTACAGATATACCATGGTAAATTGACACAACTACAGTTGAGGCAAATGTCCCACTAATCAAAGGTGTTAGATTGCACAGTGTTTGACTATGCAAACACCAGCCCAGTCAGCCTTCATTAAATATGCGGCCCTGACCAAAATTTCAAACACAGGTATTTTAAATTACAAACACATCCTGAAATCACAAACCTATCTAACAAATTGTTTGCATAGTGTTCATTTAGTATAGAAATGGTTTGCAGAGCTTCAGATTGCAGTAAGCAGATTACAGGGTAAAGGGGGGGTACTCACGGTGCGATCCCAGCCCAAAATCCTAGCAATCTGACTAGATTGCCTGATTTTAAGCATTATCTCCCCGTGTGTACCCCCCACAGCGATAGCGATGCGCAGCCCCGCGCATCGCTATCGCTGGTGCTAGATTGGCCTGCATGCAGGCTTAATCTAGCAGGTCGCTCATTTCACCCACTGGTAAATGAGCTGCCCCCCCCCCCCGTCTCCCCCCGCACGCTCAGCACACATCGCGCTGTGCTGAGCGGGGGGAGAGATGTGTGCTGAGTGGTATAATAGAGTATAATAAACACACACACCGTCTCTCCCTATTTCTTACCGTAATGTGAAAAAAGCGGACTCCGCCGCCATAATGTGTCAAAAGGGGGTTCTGCCTGCCGTAATGTGTAAAAGGGGGCTCTACCTGACGTAATGTGTAAAAAGGGGGCTCTGCCTGGCGTAATGTGTAAAAGTGGGCTCTGCCTGGCGTAATGTGTAAAAGGGGGCTCTGCCTGGTGTAATATGTATAAGGGGCTCTACCTGGCGTAATGTGTATAAGGAGCTCTACCTGGCGTAATGTGAATAAGTGGCTCTGCCTGGTGTAATGTGTATAAGGGGCTCTACCTGGCGTAATGTGTATAAGGAGCTCTACCTGGCGTAATGTGAATAAGTGGCTCTGCCTGGTGTAATGTGTATAAGGGGCTCTACCTGGTGTAATGTGTATAAGGGGCTCTACCTGCCGTAATGTGTATAAGGGGCTCTACCTGGTGTAATGTGTATAAGTGGCTCTGCCTGATATAATGTGTATAAGGGGTCTACCTGGAGTAATGTGTATAAGGGGCTCTACCTGCCGTAATGTGTATAAGGGGCTCTACCTGCCGTAATGTGTATAAGTGGCTCTGCCTGGTGTAATGTGTATAAGGGGCTCTACCTGGCGTAATGTGTATAAGGGGCTCTACCTGGTGTAATGTGTATAAGTGGCTCTACCTGGCGTAATGCGTATAAGGGGCTCTACCTGGCATAATGTGTATAAGTGGCGTTAATGTGTGGTATAATTTGAATAATGGAGGCTACTGTGCGATGTACTATGAATTGGTATTATTATGTGACAACGCCCCTTATCAATGAAGCCACGCCCCTAATATATTTTTTCCACGCGATTTCGGCACGCACTTTCCTGATTTTAAACATGGGGGACAGCACCAATTCCCTTTCTGGCACAGGGCACCAAAATGTCTAGTTACAGCACTGGTATCAAGTGTAGGACTAGTGCAGAGTTGCTCTGATTGCTATGGGCAACACCTCTTCTTCTCCCCTTTAGAAATGCTTGATAAATCCCCCACCCCCGCCCCCAAATGTGAGCAGCACCTCCTACAGTATGGTCAGGATAACATGTAATGAGCACTCTCCGACGCCTGGTGGCGCTGTCTCCCCCACAGCACTCGGGGACAGCCCTGACATTGACCGTGTGCGGTATTCCTCCTCCTCCCCGCCTGGTGGCGCTGTCTCCCCTCCCCAGCCCCGCGCGCCTTGCAGGAATGGACACGTCACTCCTCGCACCTCAACCGAACGTGGCCTTGCTGCAAGCGCTGCTGTGACAGTACACGAACATGGACACTCCCCTATCCGGACGCGTATACCCGGCAGCCAATGGCCTGCTGCCCCTTCGGCTTCCCTCAGCCGTCCTTGTTTGTTTCTCCCAATGAGAACGGAGACGGAAGCGCGGCTGGCCAATCAGGGGACGCGGCCGCTGTGGAGGCGGTGGCTGTCCAGCTGTCAGGTTAGGCTGAGAAAGTGTGGGGAGTTTGATGGGGAGAGTGAGGAGAGAGAAGCGGCCGCTACCAGGTGAGCGCGGGGCCCGGGGGTGCGGATGGGGGGGTCGCCGGGTGCCCGCACCCCACCTTTTAGATTACATTACACGCGTGCGTGTACAGGGGGCATCATTACCAGTACATGTATGTGTGCAGCATGCCATAGGGAGGCGTCCATTATGTTCCTGTGTCATCCTATCACTGGCTGGCCGCCCTGTGCGGGTCCCTCAGCGGCAGCACCCCAGGGTGTATACAGTGGGGCATGTGGGGTGGTACATCCCATTGTATACACACTGGCCTCTGTATAGGTCACCCTGTGCACTACCTGTGTGTGTATATATACTGTGTGTATGTATGTATGTATATATATATATATATATATACTGTTTGTGTATATATGTGTGTGTATGTATATATATATATACATACATACATACACACACACACACACACACACACACACACACACACACACACACTGTGTGTGTGACCCCCCCCCCCCCTCAATATACGAGGTGAGTCGGGGGCTCCTCCATTCTGTGTAGGTGCAGATAGCGCTGGCGGTGCGCGGGATGTGTGTACATAGATATAGGGGTATGTTACTGTAGTAAGTACAGTAGGTGCACATATGTGATGACATGTCCCGGGTGTGTTATTAGATGTGCCCCTATATGGAAGCATGCCGTGTGTTACCTGCGTGGCCGCTCAGTGCAGGAGGCCGGGGGTACTGAGTGGGGCTGGCTGGGTACGCTGACTCTGCGTTAGGGAGCTGCAGGACGGGACGCCCATCCTCGCTGTCGGGACTTGACCTGTCCTGCAGAGACACGCCTCAGTAATGATGGATGTTGTCTGCTCGCACATGAAGGTGTTTTCCCTGAAGGGTGTTTGCACCAGGATACAGCGGTGGTGGCTTTCTCTGTACATTGGGGGTCATTCACACTGACATGAGGGGGGATGCCCAGCACAGGGCTAGTCCGCCCCGCATGTCAGTGCTGCCCCCCGTGCTCCTTACGCAGAAGTGCAAAGGCATCGCACAGCAGTGATGCCTTTGCACTTCAAGAGTAGTTCCCGACCAGCGCAGCTTTAGCGTGCTGGCTGGGAGCTACTCGTCGCTCCCTGGCCTGCAGCGGCTGCGTTTGACGTCACGCAGCCGCCGTGGCCCGCCCCCCCAATGGTCCGGCCACGCCTGTGTTGGCCGGACCACGCCCCCTAAACGGCAGCTTAACACCGCCGTCCAGCCCCTTCCCGCCCAGCGACCGCCTCTGCCTCAGAGGTGATCGGTAGGTAACGACGGCTGACATGTGCTGGCGCATGCGCAGTTCCGACCCGATCGCTGCGCTGCGAGAAACTGCAGCGAACGATCGGGTCGGAATGACCCCCATTGTGTGTATCCGGTCTCCTGCTGTCCCGGTGGGGGAGGGGGATGGGGATCATGCTATGTAGGATATACCGAGGAGGGGAGATTGTCAGTGGGGGTAATTCAGACCTGATCGCTGGGCAGTGATTTTTGCTGTCCTGCGTTCAGGTAGTCGCCGCCTACAGGGGGAGGGTTTTTTGTGTATGCGGGTGTGCGTTCGCATTTGCAGGAGAACTGCATAAAGAGCAGTCTCTGCACAGCTCAGGACTTACCCGCTGCGATGATCGGGGCCAAAGATGACGTCATGAATCCTCCCACAAAACGCCGGGTCCCTCCTGCGTTTTTCCGGACATTTCCTAGAAACGGTCAGTTGACGCCCACAAACGTCCTCTTCCTGTCAGTCGTCTTGCGTTTGCCGGTGCAATTGAATTTCTTGCACCATCCCGTCGCTGACCGGCGCTCCCTGTCACTGCGGACCGTCACGCCTGCGCATTGTGGTGCATACGTATGCGCAGTTCAGACCTGATCGCCCCCTGTGCGGAAACACACAGCAGCAATCGGGTCTGAATTACCCCCGGTGTAGGATGTACCAAGGAGGGGAGTTTGTACAGGATGTACCCAGATCATACAGTGTAGGATGTACCGAGGAGGGGGGATCGTACAGTGTAGTATGTACCGAGGAGGGGGGATCGTACAGTGTAGGATGTACCGAGGGATCGTACAGTGTAGGATGTACCGAGGAGGGGGGATCGTACAGTGTACAGTGATCGCGCTAAGACCAAAAAAAAGTGGGTCCCAGGGACCCCTCACTTTTAAAAATTGGGGTCCTACTTGTCCTTTTCTGGGTCCCATCGGAATGAAGGTTTTAATTAGTCTTATTAATGATTCAAACATAAAAACACAAACTTGATTTGGACACTACAAAAGGGGTGCAAGGGGGAGGATGGGGTGACGATGCTGCTGGGCTGTGTAGCATACAGGACACCCCGCACTTTAGATGTACTTAGACATTTTGGTGACCTTGTGGCAGAAAGAGAATTGGTTCTCCCGCACTGAGACTGAAAACTGTGACAGTGCGCGCCGAAGGCGCGCTGGAATTTTTTAGGGGCGTAGCTTCGTGGGGTAGGGGCGTGGTCACATAATAGTACCAATTCACATTATTCCACACAGTAGTGCCGCTTATACACATTGCACCAGGTAGAACCTCCTATACACACTGAGCCAAGGAGAGCACGTTATTCACATTGCACCACACATTGCACCAGGTAGAGCACGTTATACACATTGCGCCACACATTGCACCAGGTAGAGCACGTTATACACATTGCGCCACACATTGCACCAGGTAGAGCACGTTATACACATTGCGCCACACATTGCACCAGGTAGAGCACGTTATACACATTGCGCCAGGTATAGCACGTTATTCACATTGCGCCAGGCAGAGCACGTTATTCACATTGCGCCAGGTAGAGCACTTAACAATTATATGATTAAAAAACAGGACAACATTATTAAATAATACATTTTCTATATGTAATGGCTTTATGGTGCCGCTATAATAGAGCCCCAGACTGGATTTAGACACTACAAAAGTGTTGTGGGGGAGGGAGGGTGACAATGCTGCTGGGCTGTTATCATATCGGAAGTATGCATTCAGGATCCTGGCTGTCGGGATCCCAGCAGCCGTAATACCGATGCCGGAATCCTGACAGCAGCCACAATACCAACACTGGCATCCAGAGGTGATCAGGATCCCGGCAACGATATCCTGACAGTCAGGATCCTGAAGGGAAGTATGCACTGCCGCCACTGGTTTAGCGTGCGGGTGGGAAGGGGGGGGGGGGGGGTTAGGATATGGTGTTGGGGAGGGTTAGGCTGCAGAGGGGGGGGGGGGGTATAAGTGTTAGGCACTAAGGGGGTGGGTTAGGTTTAGGCTGCGGGAAACGGAGGGTTAGGGGTGGGAGGTTAGGGTACCCTCTGCACTCGTCACTCTTGTCGGCTTTGCTGCGATCGGGATGCTGGTGTCGGTATACTAAATGCCAACATCCTGACGACGACTTCGGACACTTGGTACAACCACTGGATTTGAGTCATGCTGCCTGTAATTTATGTGCTGACTGATCAACTTCAGTGACAATCACTGTACTGGCTGCTTTTACAGTAACCAGCGGCAACCAGCAGTAACCAACAGCAACCAGCAGTAACCAACAAAGGCAGCCAGAACAGTGAGTGTCACTGAAGTTGATCAGTCAGCACATAAATTACAGGCAGCATGACTCGAATCCAGTGGTTGTATCAAGGGTCCTGTATGCTGCAGAGCCCAGCAGCACTGTCACCCTCTCGCCTCACCCCCACTCCATACCACAAAAATGTTGCGTTTAACACATGTTTGCAGGCGCCATGCAGCCCCCATCTCCGCCATCCCACCGATATGAGCAGCCCCCCAGCCGCCACCGCAAGTCCAGCTCACCCCTCCGCACAGCAAGCACAGTCCCCGGTCACCGGCGTTCAACATCCCCGCAGCACAGTGTGTAGCGCGCCGCAGAGCCGTCCTCACTGTCTGTCCGGCTCCCGTGAAGCTCCAGCGGGTGATCGGCGGGGGGGGGGCGTCCTCACTCTGTCCGGCTCCGTGAAGCTCCAGCGGGTGATCGGCGGGGGGGGGCGTCCTCACTCTGTCCGGCTCCCTTGAGGCTCCAGCGGGTGATCGGGGGGGGAGGCGGGCCGCACCGCCACAAGAGGACTTATAGAAGACCAGCTTCAGCGGAGCATCTTGCCCCCGGTGTGATGTGTGTGCGCGGTGTAGGGGGCGGGGCCTTCTGGGTGCATGCGGATAGAGAGATGCGGCGGCGATTGGATGAGGAGGCGCGGCGGTGATTGGATGGGAAGACAGAGTCTCCTATTGGTGCAGTGATACACAGCGCGTCCTATGGGACCCGCTAATTTTTTAAAACCGGGTACGTCTCTTCCTGTAGCGCGTAAAAACGCGCTATAGCGCGTATTTTGCGATCACTGAGTGTAGTATGTACCGAGGAGGGGGGATCGTACAGTGTAGTATGTACCGAGGAGGGGGGATCGTACAGTGTAGGATGTACCGAGGAGGGGGGATCGTACAGTGTAGGATGTACCGAGGAGGGGGGATCGTACAGTGTAGGATGTACCGAGGAGGGGGGATCGTACAGTGTAGGATGTACCGAGGGATCGTACAGTGTAGGATGTACCGAGGAAGGAGGATCGTACAGTGTAGGATGTACCGAGGAGGGGGGATCGTACCGTGTAGGATGTACCGAGGAAGGAGGATCGTACAGTGTAGGATGTACCGAGGAGGGGGGATCGTACAGTGTAGGATGTACCTAGGAGGGGGGATCGTACAGTGTAGGATGTACCGAGGAGGGGGGATCGTACAGTGTAGGATGTACCGAGGAGGGGGGATCGTACAGTGTAGGATGTACCGAGGAGGGGGGATCGTACAGTGTAGGATGTACCGAGGAGGGGGGAGGATCGTACAGTGTAGGATGTACCGAGGAGGGGGGAGGATCGTACAGTGTAGGATGTACCGAGGAGGGGGGATCGTACAGTGTAGGATGTACCGAGGAGGGGGGATCGTACAGTGTAGGATGTACCGAGGAGGGGGGATCGTACAGTGTAGGATGTACAGAGGAGGGGGGATCGTACAGTGTAGGATGTACCGAGGAGGGGGGATCGTACAGTGTAGGATGTACCGAGGAGGGGGGATCGTACAGTGTAGGATGTACCGAGGAGGGGGGATCGTACAGTGTAGGATGTACCGAGGAGGGGGGATCGTACAGTGTAGGATGTACCGAGGAGGGGGGATCGTACAGTGTAGGATGTACCGAGGAGGGGGGATCGTACAGTGTAGGATGTACCGAGGAGGGGGGATCGTACAGTGTAGGATGTACCGAGGAGGGGGGATCGTACAGTGTAGGATGTACCGAGGAGGGGGGATCGTACAGTGTAGGATGTACCGAGGAGGGGGGATCGTACAGTGTAGGATGTACCGAGGAGGGGGGATCGTACAGTGTAGGATGTACCGAGGAGGGATGGGGGGATCGTACAGTGTAGGATGTACAGAGGAGGGATCGTACAGTGGAGGATGTACCGAGGAGGGGGGATCGTACAGTGTAGGATGTACCATGGAGGGATCGTACAGTGGAGGATGTACCGAGGAGGGATGGGGGGATCATACAGTGGAGGCTGTACAGAGGAGGGGGGGATTGTACAGTGTAGGACGTAACGAGGAGGGATGGGGGGATCGTACAGTGTAGGATGTACCTAGGAGGGATGGGGGGATCGTACAGTGTAGGACGTACCGAGGAGGGAGGGGGGGTTTCGTACAGTGTAGGATGTAACGAGGAGGGGGGATCGTACAGTGTAGGATGTACCGAGGAGGGGGGATCGTACAGTGTAGGATGTACCGAGGAGGGGGGATCGTACAGTGTAGGATGTACCGAGGAGGGATGGGGGGATCGTACAGTGGAGGATGTACCGAGGAGGGATGGGAGGATCGTACAGTGTAGGATGTACCGAGGAGGGATGGGGGGGATCGTACAGTGTAGGACGTACCGAGGAGGGAGGGGGGGTTTCGTACAGTGTAGGCTGTAACGAGGAGGGGGGATAGTACAGTGTAGGTTGTAACGAGGAGGGATGGGAGGAGCGTATAGTATAGGATGTACTGAGGAGGGGGGGATCGTACAGTGTAGGATATACCGAGGAGGGGGGGGGGGGGTTGTACAGTGTAGGATGTACTGAGAAGGGGGGATCGTACAGTGTAGGATATACCGAGGAGGGGGGGTTGTACAGTGTAGGATGTACTGAGAAGGGGGGATTGTACAGTGTAGGATGTACCGAGGAGGGATGGGGGGGATCGTATAGTGTAGGATGTACTGAGGAGGGATGGGGGGATTGAACAGTGTAGGATGTAACGAGGAGGGATGGGGGGATCGTACAGTGTAGGATGTACCGAGGAGGGATGGGGGGATCGTACAGTGTAGGATGTAACGAGGAGGGGGGATCGTACAGTGTAGGATGTCTGTAGGATGTACCGAGGAGGGATGGGAGGATCGTACAGAGGAGGGGGGATCGTACAGTGTAGGACGTACCGAGGAGGGGGGATCGTACAGTGTAGGACGAACCGAGGGGGGGTTTCGTACAGTGTAGGATGTAACGAGGAGGGGGGATCGTACAGTGTAGGATGTACCGAGGAGGGATGGTAGGATCGTACAGTGTAGGACGTACCGAGGAGGGGGGATCGTACAGTGTAGGATGTACCGAGGAGGGGGGATCGTACAGTGTAGGATGTACCGAGGAGGGATGGTAGGATCGTACAGTGTAGGACGTACCGAGGAGGGGGGATCGTACAGTGTAGGATGTACCGAGGAGGGGGGATCGTATAGTGTAGGATGTACCGAGGAGGGGGGATCGTACAGTGTAGGATAAACTGAGGAGGGATGGTAGGATCGTACAGTGTAGGACGTACCGAGGAGGGGGGATCGTACAGTGTAGGATGTACCGAGGAGGGGGGATCGTACAGTGTAGGACGTACCGAGAAGGGGGGATCGTACAGTGTAGGACGTACTGAGGGAGCAGCCAGTAGAGCACATGGAATCCGGAGACCATCACATGAAATGTTATTGTTGCATGATACCCTGATCATAGCTTTATGTAAAGAGCCTGTCACACATTTATAGATGGATCAAAGAACAAAATGTCACCTGGCGCCAATTAAATATAATATATGTATAAATCGATATCTATTTGCCTGCTGCTCTGTATTATAACAGGGAGTATTCAACCCTTTTATATAAGAAAACAGAAAAGATAAATAAAAAGCGCTGGCAAACAGCAATATATCTAAAAAAAAATTTTTTTATTTATTTATCCTTATTTTTTCTTTTCATTTAATTTTCCATATAAAATCAATAAAAAAGAAACACTCTCAATATCTTCCAGTTGGTCAAAATTAGTGATAACTTTTATATTAATCCTGATGTGTCCACCGCCGCCGCTGACAGCGTCCCACGCCGCCTGACGGGTACCCCCGGCTGCTGCAGTTACTTCTACCTGGCCGCCGCTGATGTGTCCCCCCGCCGCCGCTGACGGCGTCACCCGCCGCCTGACAGGTACCCCAGGCTGCTGCAGTTACCTCTCCCTGGCCGCCGCTAACGAGTGTCCCCCTACCCCCCCACCCCCCCTGCCGCCGTTGACAGCTACCTCGGGTAGCCGATAGCAGCAGCAGGACGGGACACCGTGAGCGGACAAAACCGACAGTCTGATTTGGCCGCTCATTTGAATAGGGCTTGTCGGGTCCATTCCGACAAATGCATGTCGGAATGGACCCGACTTGAATGTACCCCATAATCTGCTATTAAACATACATTGTTTTTACATGTACACAAAAAAACAACCACCCTATACATCCAAGAAAAAAAGTCCTTTTATACAATGCTCAGCATATACATGGTATCCGTTCTCAATATACATTTGCAAGAAAAAGTATGTGAACCCTTTGGAATTTCCTGGATTTGTGCATAAATTGGTCATAAAATGTGTCCTGATCTTCATCTAAGTCACAACAATAGACAAATACAGTCTGCTGAAACTAATACCACACAAGCAATTATATGTTCTCATGTTTTTATTGAACACACCATGTAAACATTCACAGTGCAGGGTGGACAAAGTATGTGAACCCTTGGATTTAATAACTGGTTGACCCTCCTTTGGCAGCAATAACCTCAACCAAACGTTTCCAATAGTTGCATATCAGACCTGCACAACGTTCAGGGGGGATTTTGGACCATTCCTCTTTACAAAATGGTTTCAGTTCAGCAAAATTCTTGGGTTGTCTAGTATGAATCACTCTCGAGGTCATGCCACAGCATCTCAATCGGGTTGAGGTCAGGACTCTGACTGGGCCACTCCAGAAGGCGTATTTTCTTCTGTTCAAGCCATTCTGTTGTTGATCTACTTCTGTACTTTGGGTCGTTGTCCTGTTGCATCACCCATCTTCTGTTGAGCTTCAATTGGTGGACAGATGGCCATAAGTTCTCCTGCAAAATGTCTTGATAAACTTGGGAATTCATTTTTCTGTCTGATAGAAATCTGTCCAGGCCCTGAGACAGCAAAGCAGCCCCAAACCATGATTCCCCCTCCACCATACTTCACAGTTGGGATGAGGTTTTGATGTTGGTGTACTGTGCCTTTTTTTCTCCACACTAGTGTTGTGTGTTCCTTCCAAACAACTCATCTTTGGTTTCATCTGTCCACAGAATATTTTGCCAGTAGTGCTGTGGAACATTCAGGTGCTCTTTTGCAAACTTCAAACGTGCAGCAATTATTTTTTTGGACAGCAGTGGCTTCCTCCATGGTATCCTCCCATGAACTCCATTCTTGTTCAGTGTTTTACGTATGGTAGATTTGTCAACAGAGATGTTAGCATGTGCCAGAGATTTCTCTAAGTCTTTAGCTGACACTCTAGGATTCTTCTTTACCTCATTGAGCATTCTGCGCTGTGCTCTTGCAGTCATCTTTACAGGACGCCCACTCCTAGGCAGAGTAGCAACAGTGCTGAACTTTCTCCATTGATAGACACTTTGTCTTACCGTGGACTGATGAACATCAAGGCTTTTAGAGATACTTTTGTAACCCTTTCTTAATCGTAGGTCTTCTGAGAGCTTTTTTCTGCGAGGCATGGTTCACATCAGGCAATGCTTCTTGAGAATTGCAAACTCAAAACTGGTGTGTGTGTTTTTATAGGGCAGGGCAGCTTTAACCAACACCTCCAATCTCATCTCATTGATTGGACTCCAGGTTGGCTGACTCCTGACTCAAATTAGCTCTTGGAGATATCATTAGCCTAGGGGTTCACATACTTTGTCCACCCTGCACTGTGAATGTTTACATGGTGTGTTTAATAAAAACATGAGAACATATAATTGCTTGTGTGGTATTCGTTTCAGCAGACTGTGTTTGTCTATTGTTGTGACTTAGATGAAGATCAGAACACATTTTATGACCAATTTATGCACAAATCTAGGAAATTCCAAAGGGTTCACATACTTTTTCTTGCAACTGTATAGAGATCTCTCGGTATGGATATTTTATATTCTATTTTTAAACAGCTATTTTTCAATTCTGTTAGCGCAACAAATGAAGCTTTCATGCAGAAGCACACCAGGTTAGATAGTTTGTATCCAATTCTTGAAGTAGGTGTTAGTCTTATAGTTCCATTTAAGAAAAGATAGAGAAGTTTTCATGCAAAAACGTGTAGAATTAGAGGCTTAGTTGTTAATTAGTTATTATAAGCTTATTTGTTAGTAAGATCTTAAGGTCCGTACACATTAGACGATGTCGCTCTGTGAGCGACGTCATCTAATGTTTCCCCTCCCGGGCCGGCCTGTCGGCGGCCGACTGTACACACTGAGTGATATGACCGCTCTTATCGCTCAGTGACGTCACGCCTCTGCCAGCCCTGCATGCAGGTCGTGGACAACAGTCCAGATCCTGCATGCATGCACTGGCGACAGCGCCGATCAATGCCAACCCGTGGGGCCGCGCATCGGTCATCGCTGACGGGCATACACACTTGCCGATAAAATGAGCGACGTTGCTCAGGGAGGGGGAAGATGAGTGACATCGCTCATTTTATCGGCAAGTGTGTGTGGGCCTTTAGAACATGGCCATGTCATAAATAATTAGAGAAAATTTACCACGTCCTTCCTCTGATGCAACTCCTGGACCCCTGGCTCTGGAGCTGAATCCCTTTTATGAAGCCATGTCTGGAGGATATCACAGAAGTCTTCGAGAGATTGCCAGGATCGTGTTCTCCACAGTAGTAGATCAGCTGGTGTAAAATGTGATCTAAAAACGCGTTTCCCTGCCTGAATCACCTGTCAGCGGTTTCCTTAGTAAGTATGACTGCGGAAACTGCTGACGGTTGATTCAAGCTGTGAAACGCGTTTTTATTAGTGATGAGCGGATTCGGTTTTACTCGGTTCTCAAAACCAAATCTTATTGGCTCACTGATGTCACGTGTTTTGGATAGCCAATAAGATTCGGTTTTGAGAACAGAGTATAACCGAGTAAAACCGAATCCGCTCATCACTAGTTTTTATATCACATTTTACACCAGCTGATCTACTACTGTGGGCCCAATTTACCTTCTTTGTTTTCTATCCAGATTCCAGAAGAATCCTCCTGCAATTAGGACAGCTGGGTACACAGGGCAGTCAGGAACACACACATACAGGGCGTGACGGCTTCAGTGCTAAAAGCGATGAGCAGGCGGGATACGGTGGGGGGCCGAGATCTGCGCAGCTCCCCCCATGGACACTTCCCCATCCTCTATCCCTATCTTCTCGTGCATGTACAGAACGGTGAATGCTGATCACGGCAGAAGGGCCAACAGTAACTCATCTGGTGGTGGTGGGCCGCGTTCCATTGTTTTTTGGTTTGTTTTTAAAAAATAAATAAACTTGGGCCACAAAAGTATAGTTTGTGGACCACATGCGGGCAGCCAGTTTGACACGTCTGCACTCCAACATACTGATACTCCCATAGAAGGCACTTCTGTAAGTGATCACACAAGACGACTGGCTAACTACAGGCTTCGCAGCCCCCTGATCTGACCGAATAGTTGGCAAGTAAAAGTCTCGGGTTTGATCTTTATAGATACACAATTCATTTACTCTATGGAACGATTACCTTTTATTTATAATGATTATAAATCTATTTTAGTGCACAAACTATATTTAAAACACAGATGCAAAAAATGAATATTGTGAGAAAGCTGTGTCCTTTACAGTTGCCTGGCAAGGTCGCATCAAGTGTCAGAATGCCGGCATACTGATCAAAAGTATGCTGGACTGGGTTTTAGGATCAGGCTGCGGTGTGTGTGGGAGGTAGGTTTAGGCAGCGGGGGCAAGGTTAGGATTGGGGAGGGGGGGGGTTAAGGTCAGGCTGCGGTAAGTTACGCCGCTTACCCACCAGATGTCTGGATCCTCCACATCGCAATGTCACTGTCAGTATTCTGACCGCCGGGATTCCGATACCAACCCCTGAATGAGACCTCCCCCTACCGTCTGTGCCACTTAATGTCGTGACTGGGATCTCATGATTTTTACCCATTTTGGCAAAACTGCATAAATGAGACCGCACGATTATACATTACTCCATTATCAAAGCAACAATCCTGTTCATATAATGCTCTGTAATACAGATACCACTGAGACATAAGAAGAATCTTGGTATTTACCATTTGTGCAATAAAAAAAAAATATCACCTCCACAGCTACTGGGTGCCTAAACTGAGCAAAAATTGAATTGCTCCATTTTGCTCCCCCTGGTGGTTGCTGCAGGGTAAAACAATTGAATTGGCCCCATTTTGTACAGGCACACGGGGGGGTCATTCTGAGTTGATCGCTAGCTGCCGTTGTTTGCTGCGTAGCGATCAGTGAATAAAACGGCTAATCTGCGTATGCACTGCAATGCGCACACGCGTGTCGTACGGGTATGAAGTCCATTGTTTTGCACTGGTTCTAGCGACGATTCCAATCGCACAGCTGAACGCAAGGAGATTGACAGGAAGTGGGAGTTTCTGGGTGTCAACTGACCGTTTTCTGGGAATGTTTGGAAAACCGTAGGCGTGGCCGGGTGTTTGCTGGGCGTGTATCTGACGTCATTACCGTGTCACTCGTCGCAGCAATCATCGCACAGAATAAGTAACTACAGGGCTGGTCTTGTTCTGCACAAAAAGATTTTGCAGGCGCTCTGCTGCACAGGCGTTCGCACTCCTGCAAAGCGAAAATACGCTCCACCGTGGGCGGCGACTATTCGTTTGCACGGCTGCTAAAAACTGCTAGCGAGCGATCAACTCAGAATGACCCCCCATGATGTAATGAGCGGAGAGGCTTTGGAATGCCTCTCTGTGCTCTGACTTCTATTTATTGTAAGATCATTTCCCTCTGCTTCACGACTGCGCTCGGTATATTTTACCATCATAGTTGTTACGCCGTCATTCATCATGTGACAATAATGAAGCGTCAACATGACGAGAATGTGAACACTGTTTTAAAGGTCAAAGTAGTGCTGACCATGGTGTAAATATCGGCATTTTCCATATGTCGACATTTCAACCATCTTAAGATCATGGATGTCGACATTATCATCGTTGACATGGAGACTGCATCCCCTCACGACTTGCTGGGAGTCTGTAATTTGTAACCTCCAGAGAGATTTTGAAAAGGAGATACTGATTTTAGCTGCCACTGCGTTCACATGATGCAGCTCACTGAATAAAGAGAATATTCAGTTTGGTGTAAAAGTGAGAGCTGTTTGCATCGGAAAACATTGCATTTGCTTTTAGGTACAATATGACTGGTGAGGAGATTGTGCGCAGGAGAACTAGTCAGGCGTTGCAGTCTCACGGGGTTTTGGATTGGTCCACGCAGTCGCACCCAGTTTCAGACCGTGCAATACATGTAATAGTCTGTGTGATTTCAACGACTTGGCCACTAGATGTAAACCGTCAATAATTGAAAAGGCAGAACCAACCAAATATTTCCGCATTAATTCTTGCGGCTACATTGGTGAAACCTCGCCGCTGCCTGCATCTGGAAGGTTATTCTACTCATCCCAATGTTTTGGAAATGTTCCAACCACCTTATTATCCCCCCTTAGAGACACTTTGTTGGCGTCCCTCTCTGGTATAGGCAGAGGCGTCACTAGGGTTGGTGTCACCCGGTGTGGTAACTCATGGTGTCACCCCCCACGGACGTCCTCCCGTAGCACACCACACGGTTTCTTATCAGTGTGTGTGTATATATATATATATATATATATATATATATATATATATATATATATATATATATATATATATATATATATATACACACACATACATACACACACACACACACACACACACACACACACACATACCTATACACACATACGGTGATCGAAGTGGGATTTTGAAGTGGGGGTATGGAAAATTGAAAGGGGTAGTGTCCACTCGATGGTGTACTGTGGCAGATGCCGAAAATGGGGTGTGGTCAATCAGAAGGCGGTTGTCCTTAAGAGGCACTGGGTGAGAGGGAGGACACATGGTGGAGGAAGGGACTGAGGAGGCCGGGGGCATTAGGTGAGAGGGGGATGCAGGGTGGGAGAAAGACATAATGGATAGAGGGACAGAGGAAGGGGGAGATGCTGGGTGGGAGAGGATGCAGAGTGGGAGGACGACAAACTGGGAATGGGGACGCTGGGTGGGAGAGGACGCAGGGTGGGAGGGGGACATACTGGGGATTGGGACGCTGGGTGGGAGAGGACGCAGGGTGGGAGGGGGACATGCTGAAGATTGGGACGCTTGGTGGGAGAGGGACATGCTGGGGATTGGGACGCTGGGTGGGAGAGGACGCAGAGTGGAAGGGGGCATACTGGGGATTGGGACGCTGGGTGGGAGAGGACACAAAGTGGGAGAGGGACATACTGGGGATTGGGACGCTGGGATTGGAGAGGACGCAGAGTAGGAGGGGGACATACTGGGGATTGGGACGCTGGGTGGAAGAGGACGCAGAGTGGGAGGGGGACATACTGGGGATTGGGACGCTGGGTGGGAGAGGACGCAGAGTGGGAGGGGGACATACTGGGGATTGGGATGCTGGGTGGGAGAGGATGCAGAGTGGGAAGGGGCATACTGGGGATTGGGACGCTGGGTGGGAGAGGATGCAGAGTGGGAGAGGGACAGACTAGGGATTGGGACACTGGGTGGGAGAGGGACAGAATAGGGATTGGGACACTGGGTGGGAGAGGGACAGAATAGGGATTGGGACACTGGTTGGGAGAGGACACAGGGTGCGAGTACATACTGAGGATTGGGACGCTGGGTGGGAGAGGATGCAGAGTGGAAGAGGGACAGACTTGGGATTGGGACACTGGGTGGGAGAGGACGCAGAGTGGGAGAGGGGCAGATTAGGGATTGGGACACTGGGTGGGAGAGGGACAGACTAGGGATTGGGACACTGGGTGGGAGAGGATGTAGGGTGGGATGACATACTGGGGATTGGGACGCTGGGTGGGAGAGGATGCAGAGTGGGAGAGGGACAGACTAGGGATTGGGACACTGGGTGGGAGAGGGACAGAATAGGGATTGGGACACTGGGTGGGAGAGGGACAGAATAGGGATTGCGACACTGGTTGGGAGAGGACACAGGGTGGGAGTACATACTGAGGATTGGGACGCTGGGTGGGAGAGGATGCAGAGTGGAAGAGGGACAGACTTGGGATTGGGACACTGGGTGGGAGAGGACGCAGAGTGGGAGAGGGGCAGATTAGGGATTGGGACACTGGGTGGGAGAGGGACAGACTAGGGATTGGGACACTGGGTGGGAGAGGATGTAGGGTGGGATGACATACTGGGGATTGGGACGCTGGGTGGGAGAGGATGCAGAGTGGGAGAGGGACAGACTAGGGATTGGGACACTGGGTGGGAGAGGACGCAGAGTGGGAGAGGGACAGACTAGGGATTGGGACACTGGGTGAGAGAGGACGCAGAGTGGGAGAGGGACAGACTAGGGATTGGGACACTGGGTGGGAGAGGATGTAGGGTGGGAGGACATACTGGGGATTGGGACGCTGGGTGGGAGAGGATGCAGAGTGGGAGAGGGACAGACTAGGGATTGGGACACTGGGTGGGAGAGGATGCAGAGTGGGAGAGGGACAGACTAGGGATTGGGACACTGGGTAAGAGAGGACGCAGAGTGGGAGAGGGACAGACTAGGGATTGGGACACTGGGTGGGAGAGGGACAGACTAGGGATTGGGACACTGGGGGGGAGAGGATGCAGACAGGGAGGGGGACATACTGGGGATTGGGACACTGGGTGGGAGAAGATGCAGGGTGGGAGAGGGACAGACTGGGGATTGGGACACTGGGTGGGAGAAGATGCAGGGTGGGAGAGGGACAGACTGGGGATTGGGACACTGGGTGGGAGAAGATGCAGGGTGGGAGAGGGACAGACTGGGGATTGGGACGCTGGGTTGGAGAGGAACATACTAGAGATTGTCATTTAATTTAAAAGCCTACCAGCTCCAGCGGCGGCAGGTACAGGAACCAAGTGCCCGGCGGTGGTCCTTCAGCGGCAGGGACGAGATCCAGGCGCATCTCCTGTGCGCGCCTCGCGGTGCTCCGGCGGTGGCAGGCAGGGAGGAGAGCCGGGTACCCCGCTAGCTGCAAAGACGGGAGCCGGGCGCACCCCACGTGGGCACCATGCACTCGACTCCCATTCTCCCTCACAGAATGGTCTGCCCTGCGGTGCCGGCGTGCGCGATGACGTCACGGGAGTGATGTCCTGCACCCGGCATCTATAGATTGCGGCTGTACAGATTCGGCGGCGCCGTGGAGGTGAAAATAGTTAGGCCGGGCGGGTGTCTGTATAACTGGCGGAAGTGAGTGTGGGTGTACAACTTTTTTTGGTGTCACCCCATTGAAGGGTGACACCTGGGTGCGGGCCGCACCCCCCGCACCCCCCTCATGACGCCACTGGGTATAGGTTCAGCACACGGCACATCCGCTTAATTTTTATCAGCACTGATATTAACATTGATCCTGGAAGTCAGATTTTGTCTTGCATGCCACGGACACCTTAGTGGGGTGGTGTTTTTCTTTCTTTTAAACACATAACCAAGTCACTGTAGACGAGAGATACGGCGCAATACAACAATTCAATTCCGCCCACTGAATTCAACAAGAGCACGAGCGCATTCTCTCGTGTCTTGCAGGACAGTAATTAGCAAAAGGCCACTGTTAGGTTGTGCACGATCCCAGTAAACTAATGTTGGGCACACACTAAGTGATGTGTTCCCCAGCCGATGGCACGACCAATAGAACAATATATCGCGTGATAGATCGTCAGTGGCCTCATTTGATATGTATGCCGCTGTAGCCAGGACGACCCAACAAACGGCCGGTGGGACTGCGCGATCACAGGTACACACTAGACAATAAGGCCGCGTCCACCCAAGGTCTCGCTTGCGGGAGCCGGTTGGACGCTGCTCTAAGCGGCGGCTGTGACATCCTCCGGTGCTGCTCTCCCCCCGTCTGCCCGCGGCTCTCCCGGGCTCTGCTCCCGCATCTCACTTCGACTTTTTTTTTAAGTCGAATTGAGATGGTCGAAAAGGGGGCCAAAACCGCTTTCGACACAAGCACGTGGATCGGCAGCTATTCCGCCGATCCACGTACTTTTTGACAAGCTGAGTTCCTTGACTTGTCGAATAATTTGGGGTTAGATTGAATCAGTCGGAATCCCTTCCGACTTAAAAAAGTCGAAAACGGACTTCTTTTCGACAGACCTCAGCTTTCAACTTAATTTGAATATACCCCTTAATGTCCTCCAGGGTAAGGGGAGGAACCTGATCCGGGAAATATAGGTGGGTACACACTAGTAGATATATCTGCTGATCAATTGATCTGCAGATATATCTATGGACGGATCGAGCAGTGTGTTCAGCATACACACTGCTCGATCCGTCGGGGACTGACGTCATGAACTGGGCGGGCGTGTATACCCGCCCGCCCAGTTCAGCTGTCAATCACCGCCGGCCGCCGCAGCATATGTACGGTCGGTCGGCCGACCGCCCCGTACACACACAGCGACGCGCCAATATATCGGTAGATATATTGGCCGTCGGCTGTGCTGCGGGGCTGATGCGATACGTCTGTGAACGACGGAGTTCACAGACGTAACGGCCGTACACACTGGCCGACGGTCCCGCGATATATCGGCCGTTCAAGAGAACGGCCGATATATCGACCAGTGTGTACGGGCCTTAAGAGTGAAAGATGCAGGATTCGGAGAGGGACTGATTGGGGGTGAGTGAGAGGAGATTGAGGAGAGGTCATGTGGGATAGATTTATTTTTGGAGGCGAAGCGTTGATGATGGTGAGGATTGGGAGGAGATGAGAGATGTAGGACTGATTAGATAAACCAAGTGCAGAACTGTAGCAGGACTGGATGTAGTTGAAAGGGGAGGAATTCACCAAGAGTGATATTTCATCCTGAGGCGCTCAGCAGGCTAAGGGGAGAAGTTGATTGTTTTTAAGTGTTGGGTATGGTATGCCGACGGCTGGGATCCCGGCGATCAGCATACCGACGCCGGGATCCTGGACACCAGAATGCCTGCAGGGGGGCGAGCGCAAAAAAATCCCTTGCGGGTTTACTGCGCTCACCATGCTGCGGGCTCTACTCCCACTCTATGGGTGTCGTGGACCAGCACGACTCGGAATAACCCGTTAGCCCGGAATTCTGACTGTCTGCATTGTCAGTGGTCAGGATCCCGACTGCCGGCAGTGTTACCGCACCCCGTTTTTAATGCGGCTATTAGTTTAGGGCGCACGACTGAGCGATTCAATTGTTGCTGCGTTGGTGTGCGAATAGCTGCGGCTGCGCACTGGGGCGGCCAATAACGGGATCGGTTGGATCCCGGCCTAAAATGGTCCTAGTTCCAATCCCGGGGATTTCGGGATTGGTCAGCAACTTCGTTTTTTATATGCCTGGTAGCGTTGAGCTCAGACGCTGTTCAGCTCGCCGTGCTCACCTCCCCCCGGCTCCGGCTGGGCGCACTGTCAGAAGTCATGCTGCGCAGCCACCTGCCCAGCCGCCGAACCTCACCGCCACACTGCCTGCTCAGCCACCGGATATCGTAGGAAGTGTCCCACCCTCCCGTCCAGATTGTTGTGAGTTATCTGGGCTGGGGGGATGGGACACATTGAAATGCAGCCAATACCGGGATTGAAAAAATGGCCTGGGATTGGCCACCCTACTGCACACATTTCAGCTCGCAGCCCCTGGAGGCACTTTTCCCGTCCTACCCATTGGGTTAGTCGCTTTACACGGCTCAAACCTGTCTAGTTGGGCATGATAATTAAAGGACACCCAAAGCGATTGAATTGCAGCACTAGGCGCATATTAATTATTGTGTTTTAAAAAAAACCCCAAAAACAATTGAATTCCCTCCTAAGAGCACTGTTGATAATGGCGGGCTGAAGGGGAGTTGACCTAGGATGTTTGTTACTGCCAGGGCAGGAAGTAAAAGATAGAGGTGAGGGTGCGGTTATGAAGAGTGGCCGTTTGGTCAGGGCAGTAATGGGGTAGAGGAGATTCCAACAAGGAGGAGAAGCTGGAGGTGGAAGAGGAACTAACCTACCAGTATGTCATACCCAGGCAAAGTCCAAACGCAGGGGCTTTGTTCCGCTCACCCCCTGCCGGCATTCTGACGGTTCGGGATTCCGGCTTCGGTATCTTGACCGCTGGGATCCCGTACCCAACCCGTTATAAGTAATTAGTCGCGTGACTCCCAGAATGCTGCCTCTCTGTTACCTATAGGAATATACACTGTGTGTCTTGCATTCTTTGTGTACAGTTTACCCTCTTCTGTCTTGCAGGTGTATAAGTGTTGTGTGTCCCATCCCTACATGTGAAGATGACTAGACTAGGATTCCTCCGGCTGTCCTACGAGAAACAGGACACTCTCCTCAAACTCCTCATCCTGTCCATGGCCGCAATTCTCTGTGAGTGTCCGCCTCCTCCTGCGTCTCCATAATCTCTCTCTCGTATTGGTGTAGCCCCTGTATATCTCTATACTGGTGTGCACCCTCTCTGTGTGACTGTATCGCATTAATGTCCTTTATGTGCTTTCAGCTTTCTCCACCAGGTTGTTCTCCGTGCTGCGGTTTGAGAGCGTCATCCACGAGTTTGATCCGTAAGTTGTGTTTTATCACCTAAATGCATGATTATTTATGGAGGTGGTGGCCGGGGAGTAGCTGCACCAGACAGACCGGTTCTTGTACTGTTTTGTGTGTGTGTGATGGCGATAGATTAAAGTGATGACTCGCGTGTCTACATTCCACACCCCTGGTTCTTACAGCCTGCATTATGGTATATACGATGCTCTCTGTAGTGGTTATGCTGCCTGTTTAAATTCCTGGGATTATTCAGCCTGGTCACCTGGGGTCTGGAGCTGTAAATACATTAAGTATGTCCCCATTCCATGATGTCACATTGACGCGGGATTGAACGGCAGTCTGCAAGTAGCTGCTATCTCCTGCCTTGCGTTCAGTCACTGCAGCGCATACACATCGGTGCCCTGTGTTTGTATGGAGTTTGCGTTCAGTCACTGCAGCGCATACACATCGGAGCCCTGTGTTTGCATGGACTTTGCGTTCAGTCAGTGCAGCGCATACACATCGGAGCCCTGTGTTTGCATGGAGTTTGCGTTCAGTCACTGCAGCGCATACACATCGGAGCCCTGTGTTTGCATGGACTTTGCGTTCAGTCACTGCAGCGCATACACATCTGTGCCCTGTGTTTGCATGGACTTTGCGTTCAGTCACTGCAGCGCATACACATCGGTGCCCTGTGTTTGTATGGAGTTTGCGTTCAGTCACTGCAGCGCATACACGGCGGTGCCCTGTGTTTGTATGGAGTTTGCATGCAGTCACTGCAGCACATACACATCGGTGCCCTGTGTTTGTATGGAGTTTGCGTTCAGTCACTGCAGCGCATACACGTCCGTGCCCTGTGTTTGCATGGAGTTTGCATTCAGTCACTGCAGCGCATACATGTCGGTGCCTTGTGTTTGTATGGACTTTGCATTCAGTCACTGCAGCGCATACGCGTCGGTGTCCTGTGTTTGTATGGACTTTGCATGCAGTCACTGCAGCGCATACACGTCGGTGCCCTGTGTTTGCATGGAGTTTGCATTCAGTCACTGCAGCGCATGCACGTCGGTGCCCTGTGTTTGCATGGACTTTGCATTCAGTCACTGCAGCGCATGCACGTCGGTGCCCTGTGTTTGTATGGAGTTTGCATGCAGTCACTGCAGCGCATGCACGTCGGTGCCCTGTGTTTGTATGGAGTTTGCATTCAGTCACTGCAGCGCATGCACGTCTGTGCCCTGTGTTTGCATGGACTTTGCATGCAGTCACTGCAGCGCATGCACGTCGGTGCCCTGTGTTTGCATGGACTTTGCATTCAGTCACTGCAGCGCATGCACGTCGGTGCCCTGTGTTTGCATGGACTTTGCATTCAGTCACTGCAGCGCATGCACGTCTGTGTCCTGTGTTTGTACGGACTTTGCATTCAGTCACTGCAGCGCATGCACGTCGGTGCCCTGTGTTTGTATGGAGTTTGCATGCAGTCACTGCAGCGCATGCACGTCGGTGCCCTGTGTTTGTATGGACTTTGCATTCAGTCACTGCAGTGCATGCACGTCGGTGCCCTGTGTTTGCATGGAGTTTGCGTTCAGTCACTGCAGCGCATACACGTCGGTGCCCTGTGTTTGCATGGAGTTTGCGTTCAGTCACTGCAGCGCATACACGTCGGTGCCCTGTGTTTGCATGCAGTCACTGCAGCGCATACACGTCGGTGCCCTGTGTTTGTATGGACTTTGCATTCAGTCACTGCAGCGCATGCACGTCGGTGCCCTGTGTTTGCATGGACTTTGCATTCAGTCACTGCAGCGCATGCACGTCGGTGCCCTGTGTTTGCATGGACTTTGCATTCAGTCACTGCAGCGCATGCACGTCGGTGCCCTGTGTTTGCATGGACTTTGCATTCAGTCACTGCAGCGCATGCACGTCGGTGCCCTGTGTTTGTATGGACTTTGCATTCAGTCACTGCAGCACATACACATTGGTGCCCTGTGTTTGTATGGAGTTTGCATGCAGTCACTGCAGCGCATACACGTCGGTGCCCTGTGTTTGCATGGACTTTGCATTCAGTCACTGCAGCGCATACACGGCGGTGCCCTGTGTTTGTATGGAGTTTGCATGCAGTCACTGCAGCGCATGCACGTCGGTGCCCTGTGTTTGTATGGACTTTGCATTCAGTCACTGCAGCGCATGCACGTCGGTGCCCTGTGTTTGTATGGAGTTTGCGTTCAGTCACTGCAGCGCATGCACGTCGGTGCCCTGTGTTTGTATGGAGTTTGCGTTCAGTCACTGCAGCGCATACACGGCGGTGCCCTGTGTTTGCATGGAGTTTGCATGCAGTCACTGCAGCACATACACATCGGTGTCCTGTGTTTGTATGGAGTTTGCGTTCAGTCACTGCAGCGCATACACGTCCGTGCCCTGTGTTTGCATGGAGTTTGCATTCAGTCACTGCAGCGCATACATGTCGGTGCCTTGTGTTTGTATGGACTTTGCATTCAGTCACTGCAGCGCATACGCGTCGGTGTCCTGTGTTTGTATGGACTTTGCATGCAGTGCATACACGTCGGTGCCCTGTGTTTGCATGGACTTTGCATTCAGTCACTGCAGCGCATACACGGCGGTGCCCTGTGTTTGCATGGAGTTTGCATTCAGTCACTGCAGCGCATACACGTCGGTGCCCTGTGTTTGTATGGACTTTGCATTCAGTCACTGCAGCGCATACACGTCGGTGCCCTGTGTTTGTATGGAGTTTGCATGCAGTCACTGCAGCGCATACACGTCTGTGCCCGCCTGTGACTTTATGCAACTGCCGGTACAAACTCCGTCCCTTGCCTACATCCGTGCGGCCGAATGTGAAAGGACTGAGACGCCCACTGTTAGTGTCCATACCGATTTGTGCGTCCTTACACGCCACCATCTGTCGCACTCTACTCTTGCACCAGCCGTATAGCAGGTGCCGTTTCTCTGTCTGGCCATGGCCTCCTATGGCTGCGGCTGTGCATTTGGGAACACCGCGTTGACGCACTGTGTATAAGCGTAGGACTGTCCCTGCCACTGTCCTGCTCTCCTTACGGCCGATCTGCCAGTGCTTGATGTTTGGTTTCCAACGTTTTCTCTTCCAGGTATTTCAACTACCGGACCACCCGGTTCCTGACAGAGGAAGGGTTCTATAAGTTCCTGAATTGGTTCGATGACCGAGCATGGTATCCCCTGGGGAGAATTATAGGGGGAACCATCTACCCAGGTAGGTTTGCTGGAAGAGCATTGTTACAGTAATCAGGCGGCCTTTTCTTAAGAGAAACTCTCTTCATTTGTGTTTATCATTATTAAGTTCAACAGCAGCGAGGAGGAGGATATTTAACCATAAGAGCTAGTCACGTCTGCAGCTGCGGTGCTTGGCTTATGCTCATGAGACGAAGACAGAGATTTGTGTTACTGTAATGTGGGTGCAGCTTATTCATTGGGACCATCTTACCAGTGCCTCCTACAGGACAGACGTGGTCATGCAGTACCTGTGACCATCACAGGTCAGGGCAGATACGGGAGGCCCAGGACCCTACAGCCCAGCTGCCAGAATGAAACTTATTGTTGCTCTTGCGACCGCATTATGTCATGCCCACAAATATGAAGCAGTGTGTGAAATCTGTCTGCTAATTCTGCTCGCTCTTCATGCTTCCGCCACAGGTTTGATGATAACATCAGCAGCGTTTTACCACACTATGCACTTCTTCCACATCACCATCGACATCAGGAATGTATGCGTGTTCCTAGCGCCTCTCTTCTCCTCCTTCACCACTATCGTCACTTATCACCTGACCAAAGAGCTGAAGGTAAGTGAGGCTACACTGCGTAGGTCTCCTCTGTGTGTGTCTGTATCTGTGTAGCCGGGCTGATACGGGTAGTCAAGGTGCAAAAATGGATTTCAAATTTCTATCTTTGTTTTAAAGAGCAAATAAAGCCAGTGTATGACATTAATATTAACGGCTGTGTGTCACTCTGCTGGATGGTATACCGGGAACACCTAACTTGATTACACTAGGCCAGTGGTTCCCAAACTTTTTTGAATCACGGCGCCCTAGAGCATCAGAATTTTTATCACGGCACCCCTAGTCCAAAAGTTTCTAATTGGGAAATTTATAAAAAAATATGAAATTAAGTAAATTAGGTTCAGTTATGTGGTGAGGGACAAGATTTGCTTCTGTTTGTACACATATTTTATGACTGGCAGCCACAAGTACTAGTTTTTACTATTACATGGATAATAAATAATTTGAATTGGTTCTGGACCACCAACCCGAGGCACCCCTGCAAGTGTCCCGCGGCACCCCAGGGTGCCACGGCACACAGTTTGGGAACCACTGCACTAGGCTATAGATGTCCTCCATATTCTTTGTTGCTTCTCCAGCAAGGTGCCAAACGGTTATTGATGTCACAGCAGCTAAAAAGACTGCTATCTGGGATAATTTTAACCTGGCTCCATTCCATTTCGGAACTGACTGTACAGGAAGGGACACACACACACACACACACACACACACACACACACACACACACACACACACACACACACACACACACACACACACACACACACACACACACACACCCCTGTTACATGACTGACATTGCTTTGGTTTGCAAGTTGGGTGCCGCTGTAACTGGTGGCTGAGTAACCCTACGATGTCTGTAACTGGTGGCTGAGTAACCCTACGATGTCTGTAACTGGTGGCTGAGTAACCCTACGATGTCTGTAACTGGTGGCTGAGTAACCCTACGATGTGTGTAACTGGTGGCCGAGTAACCCTACCATGTCTGTAACTGGTGGCTGAGTAACCCTATGGTGTGTGTAACTGGTGGCTGAGTAACCCTATGGTGTGTGTAACTGGTGGCTGAGTAACCCTACGATGTATGTAACTGGTGGCTGAGTAACCCTGCGATGTGTGTAACTGGTGGCTGAGTAACCCTACGATGTGTGTAACTGGTGGCTGAGTAACCCTACGATGTGTGTAACTGGTGGCTGAGTAACCCTACGATGTGTGTAACTGGTGGCTGAGTAACCCTACGATGTATGCAACTGGTGGCTGAGTAACCCTAAGGTGTGTAACTGGTGGCTGAGTAACCCTACGATGTGTGTAACTGGTGGCTGAGTAACCCTACGATGTGTGTAACTGGTGGCTGAGTAACCCTACGATGTGTGTAACTGGTGGCTGAGTAACCCTACGATGTGTGTAACTGGTGGCTGAGTAACCCTACGATGTGTGTAACTGGTGGCTGAGTAACCCTACGATGTGTGTAACTGGTGGCTGAGTAACCCTACGGCGTCTGTAACTGGTGGCTGAGTAACCCTACGGCGTCTGTAACTGGTGGCTGAGTAACCCTACGGCGTCTGTAACTGGTGGCTGAGTAACCCTACGGCGTCTGTAACTGGTGGCTGAGTAACCCTACGGCGTCTGTAACTGGTGGCTGAGTAACCCTACGGCGTCTGTAACTGGTGGCTGAGTAACCCTACGGGGTCTGTAACTGGTGGCTGAGTAACCCTACGGCGTCTGTAACTGGTGGCTGAGTAACCCTACGGCGTCTGTAACTGGTGGCTGAGTAACCCTACGGCGTCTGTAACTGGTGGCTGAGTAACCCTACGGCGTCTGTAACTGGTGGCTGAGTAACCCTACGGCGTCTGTAACTGGTGGCTGAGTAACCCTACGGCGTCTGTAACTGGTGGCTGAGTAACCCTACGGCGTTTGTAACTGGTGGCTGAGTAACCCTACGGCGTCTGTAACTGGTGGCTGAGTAACCCTACGATGTCTGTAACTGGTGGCTGACTAACCCTACGATGTCTGTAACTGAGGATTGTTGCTTTGTGTCCCTCCCGTAGGATGCAGGTGCCGGTCTGTTAGCAGCAGCGATGATTGCTGTAGTGCCGGGATATATCTCCCGATCTGTGGCTGGATCGTATGATAATGAAGGTAAGATGTCTTCTCCTAATGGGAAGAACGGAGGCAGCCTGCAGCCCGGTGTGAGGTTTCAGGCTCAGTGTTTTGCACTTTTCTGATACATTGGTCTTTGTTTCCTTTTAGGTATTGCCATCTTCTGCATGTTGCTTACATACTACATGTGGATCAAGGCAGTAAAGACTGGCTCCATCTACTGGGCCGCTATGTGTGCCCTTGCCTATTTTTACATGGTAAGTGTAAAGTACTGGTATCACTGTGCTATCCCTGCGTTATAATCTAGAAGGTAAAGTGTACTGTATATTTATATCCAATCTCTAGATGTCTTGTGTTTTTGTTTTGAGCATGAAGAGGTCTCCCTTTGCAGTTCTAGCTTCATCTTCCGTCACACACCTACGCTGTATTCTAGTAGACTACCGTCATGAAACATAATAATCACACATTTTATATATATATATTTCTGTTTGCGTAGGTCTCTTCCTGGGGAGGTTACGTGTTTCTGATCAATCTGATCCCTCTTCATGTCCTCGTCCTGATGCTGACTGGCCGCTTCTCCCACCGCATCTACGTGGCCTATTGCACAGTCTACTGTCTGGGTACCATCCTGTCTATGCAGATCTCCTTTGTTGGTTTTCAGGTAAGTTGTGACTATGAAGCCGGCCACATGTGCGTTCCTCCTTGTACAGTCTGTCCGTTCTATGGCCTCCTCATTGAACAGTCTGTCCGTTCTATGGGCGCCTCATTGAACAGTCTGTCCGTTCTATGGCCTCCTCCTTGTACAGTCTGTCTGTTCTATGGCCTCCTCCTTGTACAGTCTGTCCGTTCTATGGCCTTCTCTTGTGTAGTATGAGATGCGGTGCCTGGCTCCTCTGTACATTCGCTCTCCCCTACCTGCTCTGTGGCTGCTGTAATGAACACTGAATAATATACGGTCATGTGTTATTCCCAGCCGGTTCTGTCCTCTGAACACATGGCGGCCTTAGGAGTGTTTGGACTGTGCCAGATACATGCGTACGTGGACTATCTGCGGAGCAAGCTGAACCCCCAGCAATTTGAGATTCTCTTCAGAAGCATCATCTCCTTGGTTGGGTTTGTCCTGCTGACTGTGGGGGCCGCGCTGATGCTGACAGGTAGGAGACTTGGTGTTCTGTCACTTTTACATGCGCCTTATCCAACTCTACCTACCGAGCATGTGGGGGTGGGGGGACGCTGTGTGCGGCACACCGTGTGTGTTACCCAACTCTGTGCCACCGCCCTTAGCGGTTGTCTGCTGCCATGGGTGCGGGCAAGGATTGTTGAAATGTGTTGTGTTGTGGGAAGGGTGTGTGGAGTACAAGTGTGGAGTACAAATTTGACAGATGGCTGGCATTAGTTGGGGTATATTCAGCCTAGGGAATGACCCATCTTGGATAGGAAATAACTGTTTGAGCTCCGCCCTAGGTAAAATCTCTCCATGGACCGGACGTTTCTATTCCCTCCTGGATCCGTCTTACGCCAAGAACAACATTCCCATCATTGCGTCCGTTTCTGAACATCAGCCCACTACCTGGTCCTCCTACTACTTTGACCTTCAGCTCCTCGTCTTCATGTTTCCAGGTCAGGTTACACTTCTATTATTCGTATTGTAACTTCTTACTGTGCTCATTTGCAACCTAAGGGCAGATGTATTAACCCTGGAGAAGTGGAAGGTGATCACACACCAGCCAATCATTTCAGGTTTGGAAAATAACAGGAGCTGATTGGCTGGTGTGTTATCACCTTCCACTTATCACTGCTTTATCGCTTCTCCAGGGTTAATACATCTGCCCCCTAGTTACGGATACCTTTCATAGCCTTCATATTTGCGTATTCATAGTCATTTGATTGAAATGTTGATTTATACGTGGCCTATCGTTACTATGCCTAATTTACAATCGTAATCCCGAAATTTATTACATGTTGAGTCTCCCATATCCGAAGTGCTTGTCACCAGAAGCATTTTGGATTTGGAATCTTTCCGTATTTCGTAATAATTTGGACAGGGATGGTGTAAGAGGCTAGTGAGTTTCTGCCCGGACCCTGGCACCGGTGATCTGGTCTGCTTTTACCTCTCCGCGCTCCGGAGGTCCTTGGCTTGCTTGTGTGCAGTTCTGTATCCTTATTGCGGGCACCATCGTGGTATTCAGCCCTGGTGGCTTACTGCTCCTGGCTCCAGTGCTTCTTGCCTGATACGTCCCCTGCGTGCTCTGCCACAGGCTGTGCCAAGCTCTCTGTGTTCCTCCACAGACCTGCAATTCCTGGACCCGGCCGCCATCTTGGTTTGGAAAAACATTGGTGTTAGGAATATTTCAGTATTTAGAATACCGGCTATAGGAGACTCAACAGGTATTGCCTTTTCTAACCACTTATTGTGTACTCGGCTGAATCCTCCTTGTCTTTCTCCCGTAGTGGGTCTGTATTACTGCTTCAGTAACCTGTCTGATGCCAGAATATTCATCATCATGTACGGAGTCACTAGCATGTACTTCTCCGCCGTCATGGTAAATACTGTGGGCATGGGCCGGGGCTTTGTGTAGATTTACACCATTACATGCCGCTACAGTGTGACGGGGAGTTACTGCACTAATATTGATGCATGGGATCCATCAATAGAAAGGGTGACAGGATAGTCTATTGTATTGCTAGGCGGATCTACTGGACTTGGCCTAATTTCTATAAGGACAGAAGAGGAGCGGGGCCTGATTTTGTTTTTACTTCCTGCTGCTTCCTATTGGTTTTGTTAACTCTGCCCACTACAGCTGAAGGGGAAATAGAGCAATAACTCTGCCCACTACAGCTGAAGGGGAAATAGAGCAATTTATCTGCTTGGCTGTGTGTAGTCGGCAACATACAACCTGATCTATCCTCACACAGGTGCGTCTGATGCTGGTCTTGGCCCCCGTCATGTGTATTCTGTCCGGTATTGGGGTATCTCAGGTATTAACTACTTACATGAAGAACCTTGACATAAGCCGTCCTGATAAGAAAACTAAAAAACAACAGGATTCCACATACCCAATTAAAAATGAGGTAAGTGTCT
Source organism: Pseudophryne corroboree (assembly GCF_028390025.1). Taxonomy (NCBI): domain Eukaryota; kingdom Metazoa; phylum Chordata; class Amphibia; order Anura; family Myobatrachidae; genus Pseudophryne; species Pseudophryne corroboree. The sequence goes on from NC_086453.1 coordinate 374,923,686, forward strand.
GCAGGCGGTGGGTGGGAGAAGCACTGTTACGCCAAGCTGGCCCTTTAAATGTGACATGGCGGATGCTTTAGATAATAGTCTAGAACCAGGTCTCTATCTGCGCTACCGCCTGCAGCAGCCCAACTGCGGAGTTGCTGACCCGTACTTCTCCGTCACACACACTGGCTTACGGTCAGTATCTTACAGTCGGCATTATCATACGTCCGTTGGAAGAATTTGATACACACAAGTGAAGCTCCCGGCATGAATTGGCGTATTAATGTGAATGTGCTTTGGCCGACAGGTTGCCAGTGGAATGATCATGGTAATGGCGTTCTTCCTGGTCACTTACACATTCCATTCCACCTGGGTCACCAGCGAGGCGTACTCTTCGCCCTCAATTGTGCTGTCTGCGCGGGGAGGAGATGGGAGCCGCATCATATTTGATGATTTCAGAGAGGCCTACTACTGGCTTCGACACAACACCCCCGAGGTAAGCGCTGCGGCAGTACAGTGCGTTACTATAAAAGGTGACTGTTATGGCGTTTAGAGAAGCATTTAATTTAATGTCGTATAACACACATGCTGTCTTATTGGTTTCTACAGGACGCCAAAGTCATGTCATGGTGGGATTATGGATACCAGATTACTGCAATGGCCAATCGAACAATCCTGGTGGATAATAACACCTGGAACAATACGCACATTTCCCGTGTGGGCCAGGTAAGACCCCATCACTTGGCTGTTTTGATGATGAGTGAATAGCATTTGAGTTTTATAGGAGGACTCCCAATCTCCCCAATACACATTACGTGGGACCTCCCCTGAAATTGGCTATGGCTGAAATGACACCAATATGTTGGAATTGGTTAATCGCAGTATTTTGACTAGACCAAGTATACTGGAAAACTCGGCCAATGTAACGTTCCCTCTGTTGTGTTTGTATGGTAGGAGAAATAATCAATGTAACAGTCACTAATCGCTGGGCTGTATCATGTCGTTCATGCGGTCTAACGTAAAAAACGGAACACCACTGATGCACCCATTTATATATAATCCCCTATTATAAACCTTACTGAATTTGTAGAGAAATTGCCATAGTGTTTTTGTTAAAATATTCAGTATTTTTTTTTTTTTTTTTTTTTAAATGGCCCTTGTGCAACATCACTTACAATAGAAGGTTTCTGCCGCTTGAATTTGTCTCTCGGTCAACACAACTAGAATTTCGGAAAGTTGCCTTTTGTCCGCTTCACTATATAACTATAAGGGTTGTCTTGAAACCTTAAAAAAAAAATATCAGCCTTGCTATACAGCTGGCATTTGAATGCTGAACTTTAGATACTAATTGCTTTGGTGGGGGAAGGGGTGTATGTGTTCCTTGCCTCTTCCCCTGACCCCTGTATGTGTTCCTTGCCCCTTCCCCTGACCCCTGTATGTGTTCCTTGCCCCTTCCCCTGACCCCTGTATGTGTTCTTTGCCCCTTCCCCTGACCCCTGTATGTGTTCCTTGCCCCTTCCCCTGACCCCTGTATGTGTTCCTTGCCCCTTCCCCTGACCCCTGTATGTGTTCCTTGCCCCTTCCCCTGACCCCTGTATGTGTTCCTTGCCCCTTCCCCTGACCCCTGTATGTGTTCCTTGCCCCTTCCCCTGACCCCTGTATGTGTTCCTTGCCCCTTGCCCTGACCCCTGTATGTGTTCCTTGCCCCTTCCCCTGACCCCTGTATGTGTTCCTTGCCCCTTCCCCTGACCCCTGTATGTGTTCCTTGCCCCTTGCCCTGACCCCTGTATGTGTTCCTTGCCCCTTGCCCTGACCCCTGTATGTGTTCCTTGCCCCTTGCCCTGACCCCTGTATGTGTTCCTTGCCCTGACCCCTGTGTGTGCCCCTTCCCTTGACCCCTGTGTGTGCCCCTTCCCCTGACCCCTGTGTGTGCCCCTTCCCCTGACCCCGTGTGTGCCCCTTCCCCTGACCCCTGTGCGTGCCCCCCTTACCCTGACCCCTGTATGTGTGCCCCTTGCCCCCCTTACCCTGACCCCTGTATGTGTTCCTTGCCCCTTCCCCCTGACCCCTGTGTGTGTTCCTTGCCCTGACCCCTGTATGTGTTCCTTGCCCCTTCCCCCTGACCCCTGTGTGTGTTCCTTGCCCCTGACCCCTGTGTGTGTTCCTTGCCCTGACCCCTGTATGTGTTCCTTGCCCCTTCCCCCTGTGTGTGTTCCTTCCCCTGACCCCTGTATGTGTTTCTTGCCCCTTCCCATTCCTGGCCTGACCTTGTGCTTTATATTTCCCCATATATAACGGTATAAAGACAATATCTGCGTGTCTTCGGTCTCTGTAGCTCTAACCAGTCTCTCCATTGACGCTAGGCCATGGCATCCACAGAAGAGAAAGCCTATGAGATTATGAGGGAGCTGGACGTCAGTTACGTCCTGGTTATATTTGGAGGCCTCACCGGATACTCGTCGGATGGTAAGGACGCACAATAAACTGCTGGAGAGACGAGGAGGTTAATGTGGCGCCAGCTTCTGTGGTTAGAGCCATCTGTGCGCACAGCGCAGTCCTCTAGTGCAGTAACAGAAAAGCCAAATACTGCACACGTGTGTATAATTGTGCAAAACGTTCTCATGCCAAACTGTTGTGATACAGCCAGCAATGAGCAGACCGGAAACTGAGCGGCGTGTATATGTTCATACAGACATGGGGGTCATTCCGAGTTGATCGCTAGATGAAAATGTTCGCTGCGCAGCGATGATGCCAAAAAATGGCACTTCTGCACATGCGGCACAATGCGCACGCGCAACGTACTTTCACAACGGCCGATGTAGTTTCACACAGGGTCTAGCGAAGCTTTTCAGTCGCACTGCTGGCCGCAGAGTGATTGACATGAAGTGGGCGTTTCTGGGTGTCAACTGACCGTTTTCAGGGAGTGTTCGAAAAAACGCAGGCGTGGCAGGAAAAACGCAGGCATGGCTGGGTGAACGCAGGGCGTGTTTGTGACGTCAAATCCGTAACTGAACAGTCTGAAGTGATCACAAGCGCTGAGTAGGTCTGAAGCTACTCAGACACTGCACAAAATTATTTTGTAGCAGCTCTGCGATCCTTTCGTTCGCACTTCTGCTAAGCTAAAATACACTCCCAGAGGGCGGCGGCATAGCGTTTGCACGGCTGCTAAAAACTGCTAGTGAGCGAACAACTCAGAATGACCCCCATTGTCCAGTATTACAGAGCAGAGTTGTTTTATTCAGCATCTGCGATTATATGAAGCGTCTCAGATGAGAAAACATCGGTCTGTTATCACACACCTCACGTTGTACACAGAATGGAGTATACAAATGCAGATATCTGTAAAGTCTATGTGCCCAAGCTCTTCTTCAGACAAAGAGGATTCTTACCACCGTGTTATCTGCTTTTCAGATATTAACAAGTTTTTGTGGATGGTGAGAATTGGTGGCAGTACAGACACCGGTAAACACATAAAGGAACACGATTACTACACACCAACAGGAGAGTTCCGTGTGGATAGAGAAGGGTCCCCGGTTCTTCTCAACTGCCTTATGTACAAGATGTGCTACTACCGATTTGGACAAGTATACACAGAAGCCAGTGAGTATGTTCTTAGCATGTCCTAGGATGGTGCGTGGCAGGCAGCAGTCACTATGGGGTCCTGCACGTTTGTTAGCACGGCCATGTATAGAGGGGTAAGAATATTTACCCGGATAACAAAATGTTTTCCTCTGTGTGACGGAGTCTCGATCACAGCTGTTGCAGGGGTTTTATCTGGGTTGCTCATCAGGAAAAAGCTGGGTTTTTTTTTTTTTAGTTGGGTCTGCTTTGTGCTCCCGGCTACTTGTGACTACTTTTGGCTACTTGCCTTTCAGAGCGGCCTCCAGGCTATGACCGGGTCAGGAATGCTGAAATCGGAAATAAAGATTTTGAGCTGGATGTCTTGGAAGAAGCCTACACCACTGAGCATTGGCTGGTCCGAATATACAAAGTATGTGTTACTAATCCCTTGCTGTGCGACTCCACAAATCGCTAGGAATAGCTCTAAAAAATTGCTAATAATGATATGATGGTGCAATATAGGGGGCGATGCACACATTAAAGCACATTACATAATAAAGTCACGATTGTCCACTTATATGAGGCATTGTGCATTCACCAGGGCTGCTAGGCACAAATGCCCTTTAAAAATAAATGTGGCGGAGAGGGGAGCTGATGCTGATAGACAAAATATTGATAACTGATTTAATCAGATTTAATAATCTCTTTATTAACCCTCTGGAAGTGCACTTCATGTATTACTATGGTAGCGTTACTATTGTAGTAAGGGCATTGTAAAACACCCGTTTCGTGCTGACTACTTCCTGTTTCATCTGTTACAGGTAAAAGATCTTGACAACCGCGGCCTTTCCAGGACATAACGTTGCCTTCAGCTTTAACACAAACAGCACTGAGAGAGCCCTCGCCTGTGAACCAGATTTTTATACTGTTTCTATTGACGGGAAGAATGAAACTTGATTGGCCAATGGGGTTGCACTGGTCGCTGCACATTCTGCGTGGAATGCTTTTTATCAATATGAATGTGTTACCAAAATAGTTGAATTTGTGGGTATGACAATGGTCAATTAAAGATGGGGATTAAATTCTGTCTTTACTATTTTTTGAGAAAGTTCTCACAGATGATTGTATTACTAATCTCTTGGAGGAAAGATCTTTTGTCTCAGGTTATCAACTATTCCCCCCCATGTTGCGGTTGCTCCCTGTCCAAGGTTTAGGGGGTCATTCCGAGTTGATCGCTAGTTAAAAATGTTCGCTGCGCAGCGATGAGGCAAAAAAACTGCACTTCTGCTTATGCGGCGCAATGCGCACGGCGACGTACTTTCACAACGTCCGAAGCATTTTTACACAAGGTGTAGCGAAGCTTTTCAGTCGCACTGCTGGCCACAGAGTGATTGACAGGAAGAGGGCGTTTCTGGGTGTCAACTGACCGTTTTCAGGGAGTGTTCGAAAAAACGCAGACGTGCCAGGAAAAACGCAGGCGTTGCTGGGGGAACGCAGGGCGTGTTTGTGATGTCAAATCCGGAACTGAACAGTCTGACGTGATCGCAAGCTAGGAGTAGGTCTGGAGCTACTCTAAAACTGCACAATTTGTTTTTGTAGTCGCTCTGCGATCCTTTCGTTCGCACTTCTGCTAAGCTAAAATACACTCCCAGAGGGCGGCTGCTTAGCGTTTGCGTCTGCTAAAAACAGCTAGCGAGCGATCAACTCGGAATGACCCCCTTAGTTACACTTCTGTATTATACATTTCTCTTTCATCCACTAGGGGACACTGGAACTCTTCAGACAGCTGGGGTGTGAAGTATGCAGACCGGAGGTAGCACAATCTAAATAAGAAATGTATGCACAGATGGCTCCTCCCCCTTCACGCCCCACAATCCCCCAGTTTGAAAAATTGTGCTGTAGGTGCAATGCTCCACTAAAGAATTAATTTTTATATAATAATCTTACTTGAGCCGAGCCAACCTATCTGAAATGGGGGCAAAGGCTCCAAAGAGTAGGAGAGACAAAGATCCTGTTTGAAGGGGTCGGCATCTCTCAGAGTGAGTAATCACTGAGGGGAAGATACAGCGGTTTGGCGCCGGGCAGCAAAGGGACACCTGGGCCAAAACCTCACCAGAAGTCTGGGCCATCAATATTATCTCCCAGGGATACCAAATACAGTTTCTACACCGCCCTCACAGTCACTTCTTTACAACAGGCCTTCCTCGGTGTCCTCAGAAAGCGAGGGCATTAGATACGGCGATTCAAAAGTTACTTCAGACGGAAGTAATTATGCCTGTCCCAACTTCTCAAAGAGGAATGGGATTTTATTTGAATCTTTTGTAGTGCCAAAACCGGATGGGTCTGTCAGGCCAATTCTCAATTTAAAAGTTTTGAATCGGTGCCTGAAAGTTTACAGGTTCAAGATGGAGTCAATACAGTCGGTTATTGCGGGACACGAACAGTAGGAGTTCATGGTGTCCATGGACATAAAGGATACGTACCTTCAGGTCCCAATTTGGACCACACACCAAGCCTATTTACGATTTGCAGTGGGCAAGAATCACTACCAGTTCAGAGCCCTACCATTCTGCCTATCATCAGCCCCGAGAATCTTCACGAAGATAATGGTAGCGAAATTAAGATTGTGAGGTGTAACGATAATCCCATATCTGGATGAACTTTTTATCAAGGCTCCCTCTCAGGACCAGTTGATTCGGGATGCTCAAACCACTTATCAGTCTCTGATTCGACACGGCTGGATCATGCATTTAAAAAAATCCAACCTACATCCAACGCAGAGGATTCAATTCCTGGGTCTCATTTTGGATACGATACATATGAAAGTGTTTCTTCAAGAAGACAAGATTCTAGATGTTGGTACGTCAGGTTCTGCAGAACCAGACGCTCTCTCTGCATCTTTGTGTAAAGCTTGTGGGAAAAATGGTAGCATCCTTCGAAGCGATACAATATGGCAGACTACATTCCAGATCCTTTCAGCTGAATCTGATTGCTCAGGGGGCAGGCATGCATTGCCCCAGGCCAGGACCTTGGTGATTTGGTGGTCGGTCCACAAGAATCTAGCGGCAGGAAAGAGGTTTGGAAATTGGGATTGGAAGATTCTGACAACAGATGCCAGTCTCAGAGGATGGGGAGCTGTACTGGAAAACCATCCGTTTCAGGGAAGATGATCACCGCAGGAGAGCAGCCTTCCAAAAAATATTTTGGAATGAAGAGCCATTTACAGTGCACTACTTCTGGCCGAGGACCTAGTGAGGGCTCAACATGTGAGTTCAGTCGGACAATGTGATGACCATGGCATACATAAACCGTCAGGGAGGAACAAAAAGCTGCATGGCTTTAAGGGAGGCCACAAGGATCCTGTCTTGGGCAGAAAAACGCAACATAATCTTGTCAGCAGTCTTCATTCCAGGAGTGGAAAATTGGGAAGCAGACTATCTCAGTCGCCAAGATATGCATCCAGGGGAGTGGTGTCTGCACCCACAAGTTTTCGAGGCAGTAGTACAACGGTGGGCACGACCGCAAATAGACCTAATGGCCTCTTGAAACAACCATCAGTTACCGAGGTATGTGGCCAGGACGCGGAATTGAGCAACAGAGGTGGTGGACGCACTGGCGATTCCCTGGTCATACGATCTGGTGTACATCTTTCCGCCGTTTCCCCTTTTACCAAGTGTTGAGGTAACAAAGGAAAGTGCCTGGGTGATTTTAATAGCACCAGACTGGCCTCGCAGAAGTTGGTACTCAGACCTGAGGGGACTCTTAGCGGAAGATCCTTGGAGGCTTCCTCAGAGAAAGGACCTCTTGTCACAAAGCCCATTCCTTCACCAGACTTGTACCGTCTACGTTTGATGGCGTGGTTCTTGAGACCAGGATTTTGTTCAAACATTTTTATGTAAATTTTCAATGTTAACGTATGAGAGCTGTATAAAAGTATCACCAAATCAGGGAGGTAGGGTACAGAGGTATTCACCATAACAAAAAGAGAGGGTGAAACATATTAGATGCTTTCAGACAATATTATCACAACTTCGTAAAATGAGCAAGTAAGTATATAAGGGGGAAAATAAGATTTTACTCACCGGTAAATCTTTTTCTCGTAGTCCGTAGTGGATGCTGGGACTCCGTAAGGACCATGGGGATTAGCGGCTCCGCAGGAGACTGGGCACAACTAAAGAAAGCTTTAGGACTACCTGGTGTGCACTGGCTCCTCCCACTAAGACCCTCCTCCAGACCTCAGTTAGGATACTGTGCCCGGAAGAGCTGACACAATAAGGAAGGATTTTGAATCCCGGGTAAGACTCATACCAGCCACACCAATCCCACCGTATAACTCGTGATACTATACCCAGTTAACAGTATGAAATATAACTGAGCCTCTCAACAGATGGCTCAACAATAACCCTTTAGTTAGGCAATAACTATAAACAAGTATTGCAGACAATCCGCACTTGGGATGGGCGCCCAGCATCCACTACGGACTACGAGAAATAGATTTACCGGTGAGTAAAATCTTATTTTCTCTGACGTCCTAAGTGGATGCTGGGACTCCGTAAGGACCATCGGGATTATACCAAAGCTCCCAAACGGGCGGGAGAGTGCGGATGACTCTGCAGCACCGAATGTGCAAACTCTAGGTCCTCCTCAGCCAGGGTATCAAACTTGTAGACTCTTACAAAAATGTTTTAACCCGACCAAGTAACAGCTCGGCAAAGTTGTAAAGCCGAGACCCCTCGGGCAGCCGCCCAAGAAGAGCCCACTTTTCTCGTGGAATGGGCTTTTACAGAATTAGGGTGCGGCAGTCCAGCCGCAGAATGTGCAAGTTGAATCGTGCTACAGATCCAGCGAGCAATCGTCTGCTTAGAAGCAGGAGCACCCCTTGTTGGGTGCATACAGGAGAAATAGCGAGTCACTTTTCCTGACTCCAGCTGTCCTGGAAACATATACTTTTCAGGGCCCTGACTACATCCAGTAACTTGGAATCCTCCAAGTCCCAAGTAGCCGCAGGCACCACAATAGGTTGGTTCACATTAAAAAATTATACCACCTTAGGAAGGAATTGGGAACGAGTCTTCAATTCCGCCATATCCATATAAAATACAGATAAGGGCTTTTGTATGACAAAGCCGCCAATTCTGATACACGCCTGGCCGACTCCAAGGCCCACAGAATGACCACTTTCCACGTGAGGTATTATAGCTCCACGGATTTAAGTGGCTCAACCCAATGCGACTTCAGGAAATCCAACACCACGTTGAGATCCCACGGTGCCACTGGAGGCACAAACGGGGGCTGACTATGCAGCACTCCCTTAACAAAAGTCTGAACTTCAGGCAGTGAAGCCAGTTCAATTTTGGAAGAAAATCGATAGAGCCGAAATCTGGACCTTAATGGAACTCAATTTTAGGCCCATAGTCACCTCTGACTGTAGGAAGTGCAGAAATCGACCTAGCTGAAATTTCTCCTTTGGGGCCTTCCTGGCCTCACAGTACGCAACATATTTCCGCCATATGCGGTGATAATAGTTTGCGTTCACTTCTTTCCTAGCTTCAAATAGCGTAGGGATAACTTCCTCCGGAATTCCCTTTTCCTTCAGGATCCGGCGTTCAACTGCCATGCCGTCAACGCAGCCGCGGTACGTCTTGGAACAGACAGGCCCCCTGCTGCAGCAGGTCCTGTCTGAGCGGCAGAGGCCATGGGTCCTCTGAGATCATTTCTTGGAGTTCTGGTTACCAAGCTCTTCTTTGCCAACCCGGAACAATGAGTATAGTTCTTACTCCTCTCCTTCTTATTATTCTCATTACCCTGGGTAAGAGAGGCAGAGAAGGGAACACATACACCGACTGGTACACCCGCGGTGTTACCAGAGCGTCCACAGCTATCGCCTGAGGGTCCTTGACCTGGCGCAATATCTTTGTAACTTTTAGTTGAGGCGGGACGCCCTCATGTCCACCTGTGGCCTTTCCCAACGGTGTACAATCATTTGGAAGACTTCTGGATGAAGTCCCCACTCTCCCGGGTGGAGGTTTCTTAGTTGTCCACTCCGGGAATGAACACTGCTGACAGTGCTAACACATGATTTTCCGCCCATCGGAGAATCCTTGTGGCTTCTGCCATCGCCATCCTGCTTCTTGTGCCGCCCTGTCGGTTTACATGAGCGACCGCCGTGATGTTGTCTGACTGGATCAGCACCGGCCGGTGTTGAAGCAGGGGTCTAGCCTGACTTAGGGCATTGTAAATGGCCCTCAGTTCCAGAATATTTATGTGTAGGGAAGTCTCCTGACTTTTCCATAGCCATGGAAGTTCCTTCCCTGTGTGACTGCCCCCCAGCCTCGAAGGCTGGCATCCGTGGTCACCAGGACCCAGTCCTGTATGCCGAATCTGCGGCCCCCTAGAAGATGAGCACTCTGCAGCCACCACAACAGCGACACCCTGACCCTTGGAGACAGGGTTATCCGCCGATACATCTGAAGATGCGACCCGGACCACTTGTCCAACAGATCCCACTGGAAAATCCTTGCATGGGATCTGGCGAATGGAATTTCTTCGTAAGAAGCTACCATCTTTCCCAGGGCTCGCGTGCATTGATGCACCGACACCTGTATACGTATTAGGAGGTCTCCGTCTAGAGATAACAACTCCTTGGACTTCTCCTCCGGGAGAAACCCTTTTTATCCTGTTCTGTGTCCAGAACCATACCCAGGAACAGTAGACGCGTCTTAGGAACCAGCTGCGACTTTGGAATATTCAGAATCCAGCCGTGCTGTTGTAGCACTTCCCGAGATAGTGCTACTCCGACGAACAACTGCTCCCTGGACCTCGCCTTTATAAGGAGATCGTCCAAGTACGGGATAATTATTTCGGCCATTACCTTGGTAAATACCTCGGTGCCGGGGACAGACCAACGGCAACGTCTGGAATTGGTAATGACAATCCTGTACCACAATATTGAGGTACTCCTGGTGAAGAGGGTAAATAAGGACATGCAGGTAAGCATCCTTGATGTCCAGTGATACCATGAAATTCTCCAGGCTTGCAATAATCGCCCTGAGCGATTCCATTTTGAACTTGAACCTTCGTATATAAGTGTTCAAGGCTTTCAATTTTAGAATGGGTCTCACCGAACCGTCTGGTTTCGGTACCACAACATTTTGGAATAGTAACCCCGGCCTTGTTGAAGGAGGGGTACCTTGCTTTCACCTGCTGGAAGTACAGCTTGTGAATTGCCGCCAGTACTACCTTTCTCCGAGGGCAGCCGGCAAGGCTGATGTGAGGTAATGGCGAGGGGGAGTCGCCTCGAACTCCAGCCTGTATCCCTGTGATACTATTTGCAGAACCTAGAGATCCACCTGTGGGCAAGCCCACTGGTCCCTGAAGTTCCCGAGACGCGCCCCTACCGCACCTGTCTCCACCTGTGGAGCCCCAGCGTCATGCGGTGGACTCAGAGGAAGCGGGGGAAGATTTTTGATCCTGGGAACTGGCTGCTGGTGCAGCTTTTTTCCTTCTTCCCTTGTCTCTGCAGAAAGGAAGCGCCTTTGACCCGCTTGCTTTTCTGAAGCCGAAAGGACTGTACCTGAAAATACGGTGCTTTCTTAGGCTGTGAGGAAACCTGAGGTAAAAAATTTTCTTCCCAGCTGTTGCTGTGGATACGAGGTCCCAGAGACCATCCCCAAACAATTCCTCACCCTTATAAGGCAGAATCTCCATGTGCCTTTTGCAGGCAGCATCACCTGTCCACTGCCGGGTTTCTAATACCCTCCTGGCAGAATGGACATTGCATTAATTCTGGATGCCAGCCGGCAAATATCCCTCTGTGCATCCTTTATATATAAGACAACGTCTTAAATATGCTCAATGTTCGCAAAATATTATCCCTGTCTTAGCGTATTAATATTATCTGACAGGGTATCAGACCACGCTGCAGCAGCCCTATTTATGCTGAGGCAATTGCAGGTCTCAGTATATAACCTGAGTGTGTAAATACAGACTTCAGGATCGCCTCCTGCTTTTTATCAGCAGGTTCCTTCAAGGTGTCTGTATCCTAAGACGGCAGTGCCACCTTTTGACAAACGTGTGAGCGCCTTATCCACCCTAAGGGATATCTCCCAACGTGACCTATCCTCCGGCGGGAAAGGGTACGCCATCAGTAACTTTTTAGAAATTACCAGTTTCTTATCGGGAGAAACCACGCTTCTTTACACACTTCATTCATTCATCTGATGGGGGAACAAAACACTGGCTGCTTTTTCTCCCCAAAAATAAAACCCCTTTTATGTGGTACTTGGGTTCATGTCAGAAAATGCGTAACACATTTTTCATTGCCGAGATCATGTAACGGATGTTCCTAGTGAATTGTGTATATGTCTCAACCTCGTCGCCACTGGAGTCAGACTCCGTGTCGACATCTGTGTCTGCCATCTGAGGTAACGGCGTTTTTTGAGCCCCTGATGGCCTTTGAGACGCCTGGGCAGGCGCGGGCTGAGAAGCCGGCTGTCCCACAGCTGTTACGTCATCCAGCCTTTTATGTAAGGAGTTGACACTGTCGGTTAATACCTTCCACCTATCCATCCACTCTGGTGTCGGCCCCACAGGGGGCGACATCCCATTTATCGGCCTCTGCTCCACCTCCACGTAACCTTCCTCATCCGACATGTCGACACAGCCGTACCGACACACCGCACACACACAGGGAATGCTCTGACTGAGGACCGGACCCCTCAAAGTCCTTTGGGGAGACAGAGCGAGAGTATGCCAGCACACACCAGAGCGCTATATAATGCAGGGATTAACACTATAACTGAGTGATTTTTCACCAAATAGCTGCTTGTATACATATATTGCGCTTAAATTTAGTGCCCCCTCCCCCTCTCTTTTTAACCCTTTGAGCCTGAAAACTACAGGGGAGAGCCTGGGGAGCTGTCTTCCAGCTGCACTGTGAAGAGAAAATGGCGCCAGTGTGCTGAGGGAGAAGCCCCGCCCCTTTTTCAACTGACTTTCTCCCGCTTTTTCTGGAATACTGGCAGGGGTAATTTTACATCTATATAGCCTCTAGGACTATATATGATGTAGATTTGCCAGCTAAGGTGTCATATATTGCCCTCAGGGCGCCCCCCCCAGCGCCCTGCACCCATCAGTGACCGGAGTGTGAGGTGTACATGAGGAGCAATGGCGCACAGCTGCAGTGCTGTGCGCTACCTTGGTGAAGACCGAAGTCTTCTGCCACCGATTTTCCGGATTTTTCATGCTTCTGGCTCTGTAAGGGGGACGGCGGCGCGGCTCCGGGAACGAACACCAAGGTCGTGTGACAGGACGGTACCGTACGAAAGCACTCGCCGCTTTCGCGTCCCGTTGGCTGCGCACAGAATGGAAGGTCATGCCGCACGAGGCCTGACCACATAGGGGATTCCCGCTTACCGTCAGTAACCGCCTGTTACTGACTCCACCCACTGCGCTGTGGGCGGGTTCTCGCTGCCACCACCAAACTCCTAACCTGCCGTGGCGTTTGGAACCACGGTTCTGCTCTGTATGTGCCGACGCACTGCCTTACCACAGCTGTGTGGTGCTGACGAATCCCCACTAGCCACTTGCTAGGCCTCTACCGGTAGCTGGCGGAAGGCGGAGCTTGGAGACGCTAGGTACTTCCCTGGACAGCCGGAGGACGGGGCTAGGTTTAGCCTAACCCTGTTGGTCACAAGATGAAGCAGTCTTCTTGAGGCAAAGATGTTTATTGCTCAATAACCTTTAAAAAGGCTCCTCCCTATTGCTAGGGGTAACAGCATACAATCAGATGTTTTCAGCAGAATAAGATGGAATAATTACAACTCTGGAGGCACGCAGGTCTCCTTTTTATGTCCGTTTTCCACACAGTACCACAGGGGGGTAAGCCCTCCCTGTCTTCTCCAACCAATCAGGTTATTTTACAAAATACCAATAAATCACATTTTACAAGGATATAAGTGCAATAAAACAATATCCTCCTTCCTGTCACCCAGACAACGTTTGGTATCAGATTAACATTCACTATTGATAAATTTATCACATAGCTTCAAAATTCAGATGTTTCTGGTCATTCACATCTCCAGGCAATCCCAGTGTTTGAGATTACAACAGGAATGGCTACAATACAAACAAACGGTCTTCCTTCCTGTATCTGCCATTCAGGGATCGTATATCCATTAAATCACCTACATGAAACAGATTCCAAGCCCATAGACCCAGTGATTATCATCTCTCTCTAAGGAACTTACACATCAAAAGGTATTGTCCTTCACACTAGAGATGAGCGCCTGAAATTTTTCGGGTTTTGTGTTTTGGTTTTGGGTTCGGTTCCGCGGCCGTGTTTTGGGTTCGACCGCGTTTTGGCAAAACCTCACCGAATTTTTTTTGTCGGATTCGGGTGTGTTTTGGATTCGGGTGTTTTTTTCAAAAAACCCTAAAAAACAGCTTAAATCATAGAATTTGGGGGTCATTTTGATCCCAAAGTATTATTAACCTCAAAAACCATAATTTCCACTCATTTTCAGTCTATTCTGAATACCTCACACCTCACAATATTATTTTTAGTCCTAAAATTTGCACCGAGGTCGCTGTGTGAGTAAGATAAGCGACCCTAGTGGCCGACACAAACACCGGGCCCATCTAGGAGTGGCACTGCAGTGTCACGCAGGATGTCCCTTCCAAAAAACCCTCCCCAAACAGCACATGACGCAAAGAAAAAAAGAGGCGCAATGAGGTAGCTGTGTGAGCAAGATTAGCGACCCTAGTGGCCGACACAAACACCGGGCCCATCTAGGAGTGGCACTGCAGTGTCACGCAGGATGTCCCTTCCAAAAAACCCTCCCCAAACAGCACATGACGCAAAGAAAAAAAGAGGCGCAATGAGGTAGCTGTGTGAGCAAGATTAGCGACCCTAGTGGCCGACACAAACACCGGGCCCATCTAGGAGTGGCACTGCAGTGTCACGCAGGATGTCCCTTCCAAAAAACCCTCCCCAAACAGCACATGACGCAAAGAAAAAAAGAGGCGCAATGAGGTAGCTGTGTGAGTAAGATTAGCGACCCTAGTGGCCGACACAAACACCGGGCCCATCTAGGAGTGGCACTGCAGTGTCACGCAGGATGTCCCTTCCAAAAAACCCTCCCCAAACAGCACATGACGCAAAGAAAAAAAGAGGCGCAATGAGGTAGCTGACTGTGTGAGTAAGATTAGCGACCCTAGTGGCCGACACAAACACCGGGCCCATCTAGGAGTGGCACTGCAGTGTCACGCAGGATGTCCCTTCCAAAAAACCCTCCCCAATCAGCACATGATGCAAAGAAAAAGAAAAGAAAAAAGAGGTGCAAGATGGAATTGTCCTTGGGCCCTCCCACCCACCCTTATGTTGTATAAACAAAACAGGACATGCACACTTTAACCAACCCATCATTTCAGTGACAGGGTCTGCCACACGACTGTGACTGATATGACGGGTTGGTTTGGACCCCCCCCAAAAAAGAAGCAATTAATCTCTCCTTGCACAAACTGGCTCTACAGAGGCAAGATGTCCACCTCATCTTCACCCTCCGATATATCACCGTGTACATCCCCCTCCTCACAGATTATCAATTCGTCCCCACTGGAATCCACCATCTCAGCTCCCTGTGTACTTTGTGGAGGCAATTGCTGCTGGTCAATGTCTCCGCGGAGGAATTGATTATAATTCATTTTAATGAACATCATCTTCTCCACATTTTCTGGATGTAACCTCGTACGCCGATTGCTGACAAGGTGAGCGGCGGCACTAAACACTCTTTCGGAGTACACACTTGTGGGAGGGCAACTTAGGTAGAATAAAGCCAGTTTGTGCAAGGGCCTCCAAATTGCCTCTTTTTCCTGCCAGTATAAGTACGGACTGTGTGACGTGCCTACTTGGATGCGGTCACTCATATAATCCTCCACCATTCTATCAATGTTGAGAGAATCATATGCAGTGACAGTAGACGACATGTCCGTAATCGTTGTCAGGTCCTTCAGTCCGGACCAGATGTCAGCATCAGCAGTCGCTCCAGACTGCCCTGCATCACCGCCAGCGGGTGGGCTCGGAATTCTGAGCCTTTTCCTCGCACCCCCAGTTGCGGGAGAATGTGAAGGAGGAGATGTTGACAGGTCGCGTTCCGCTTGACTTGACAATTTTGTCACCAGCAGGTCTTTCAACCCCAGCAGACTTGTGTCTGCCGGAAAGAGAGATCCAAGGTAGGCTTTAAATCTAGGATCGAGCACGGTGGCCAAAATGTAGTGCTCTGATTTCAACAGATTGACCACCCGTGAATCCTTGTTAAGCGAATTAAGGGCTGCATCCACAAGTCCCACATGCCTAGCGGAATCGCTCCCTTTTAGCTCCTTCTTCAATGCCTCCAGCTTCTTCTGCAAAAGCCTGATGAGGGGAATGACCTGACTCAGGCTGGCAGTGTCTGAACTGACTTCACGTGTGGCAAGTTCAAAGGGCATCAGAACCTTGCACAACGTTGAAATCATTCTCCACTGCACTTGAGACAGGTGCATTCCACCTCCTATATCGTGCTCAATTGTATAGGCTTGAATGGCCTTTTGCTGCTCCTCCAACCTCTGAAGCATATAGAGGGTTGAATTCCACCTCGTTACCACTTCTTGCTTCAGATGATGGCAGGGCAGGTTCAGTAGTTTTTGGTGGTGCTCCAGTCTTCTGTACGTGGTGCCTGTACGCCGAAAGTGTCCCGCAATTTTTCTGGCCACTGACAGCATCTCTTGCACGCCCCTGTCGTTTTTTAAAAAATTCTGCACCACCAAATTCAAGGTATGTGCAAAACATGGGACGTGCTGGAATTTGCCCATATTTAATGCACACACAATATTGCTGGCGTTGTCCGATGCCACAAATCCACAGGAGAGTCCAATTGGGGTAAGCCATTCCGCGATGATCTTCCTCAGTTGCCGTAAGAGGTTTTCAGCTGTGTGCGTATTCTGGAAAGCGGTGATACAAAGCGTAGCCTGCCTAGGAAAGAGTTGGCGTTTGCGAGATGCTGCTACTGGTGCCGCCGCTGCTGTTCTTGCGGCGGGAGTCCATACATCTACCCAGTGGGCTGTCACAGTCATATAGTCCTGACCCTGCCCTGCTCCACTTGTCCACATGTCCGTGGTTAAGTGGACATTGGGTACAACTGCATTTTTTAGGACACTGGTGAGTCTTTTTCTGACGTCCGTGTACATTCTCGGTATCGCCTGCCTAGAGAAGTGGAACCTAGATGGTATTTGGTAACGGGGGCACACTGCCTCAATAAATTGTCTAGTTCCCTGTGAACTAACGGCGGATACCGGACGCACGTCTAACACCAACATAGTTGTCAAGGCCTCAGTTATCCGCTTTGCAGTAGGATGACTGCTGTGATATTTCATCTTCCTCGCAAAGGACTGTTGAACAGTCAATTGCTTACTGGAAGTAGTACAAGTGGGCTTACGACTTCCCCTCTGGGATGACCATCGACTCCCAGCGGCAACAACAGCAGCGCCAGCAGCAGTAGGCGTTACACGCAAGGATGCATCGGAGGAATCCCAGGCAGGAGAGGACTCGTCAGAATTGCCAGTGACATGGCCTGCAGGACTATTGGCATTCCTGGGGAAGGAGGAAATTGACACTGATGGTGGTGGGGTGGTTTGCGTGAGCTTGGTTACAAGAGGAAGGGATTTACTGGTCAGTGGACTGCTTCCGCTGTCACCCAAAGTTTTTGAACTTGTCACTGACTTATTATGAATGCGCTGCAGGTGACGTATAAGGGAGGATGTTCCGAGGTGGTTAACGTCCTTACCCCTACTTATTACAGCTTGACAAAGGGAACACACGGCTTGACACCTGTTGTCTGCATTTCTGGTGAAATACCTCCACACAGAAGAGCTGATTTTTTTTGTATTTTCACCTGGCATGTCAACGGCCATATTCCTCCCACGGACAACAGGTGTCTCCCCGGGTGCCTGACTTAAACAAACCACCTCACCATCAGAATCCTCCTGGTCAATTTCCTCCCCAGCGCCAGCAACACCCATATCCTCCTCATCCTGGTGTACTTCAACACTGACATCTTCAATCTGACTATCAGGAACTGGACTGCGGGTGCTCCTTCCAGCACTTGCAGGGGGCGTGCAAATGGTGGAAGGCGCATGCTCTTCACGTCCAGTGTTGGGAAGGTCAGGCATCGCAACCGACACAATTGGACTCTCCTTGTGGATTTGGGATTTCGAAGAATGCACAGTTCTTTGCTGTGCTGCTTTTGCCAGCTTGAGTCTTTTAATTTTTCTAGCGAGAGGCTGAGTGCTTCCATCCTCATGTGAAGCTGAACCACTAGCCATGAACATAGGCCAGGGCCACAGCCGTTCCTTGCCACTCCGTGTGGTAAATGGCATATTGGCAAGTTTACGCTTCTCCTCCGACAATTTTATTTTAGGTTTTGGAGTCCTTTTTTTACTGATATTTGGTGTTTTGGATTTGACATGCTCTGTACTATGACATTGGGCATCGGCCTTGGCAGACGACGTTGCTGGCATTTCATCGTCTCGGCCATGACTAGTGGCAGCAGCTTCAGCACGAGGTGGAAGTGGATCTTGATCTTTCCCTAATTTTGGAACCTCAACATTTTTGTTCTCCATATTTTAATAGGCACAACTAACAGGCACCTCAGGTAAACAATGGAGATGGATGGATTGGATACTAGTATACAATTATGGACGGGCTGCCGAGTGCCGACACAGAGGTAGCCACAGCCGTGAACTACCGCACTGTACTGTGTCTGCTGCTAATATATAGACTGGTTGATAAAGAGATAGTATACTCGTAACTAGTATGTATGTATAAAGAAAGAAAAAAAAACCACGGTTAGGTGGTATATACAATTATGGACGGGCTGCCGAGTGCCGACACAGAGGTAGCCACAGCCGTGAACTACCGCACTGTACTGTGTCTGCTGCTAATATATAGACTGGTTGATAAAGAGATAGTATACTCGTAACTAGTATGTATGTATAAAGAAAAAAAAAAAACCACGGTTAGGTGGTATATACAATTATGGACGGGCTGCCGAGTGCCGACACAGAGGTAGCCACAGCCGTGAACTACCGCACTGTACTGTGTCTGCTGCTAATATAGACTGGTTGATAAAGAGATAGTATACTCGTAACTAGTATGTATGTATAAAGAAAGAAAAAAAAACCACGGTTAGGTGGTATATACAATTATGGACGGGCTGCCGAGTGCCGACACAGAGGTAGCCACAGCCGTGAACTACCGCACTGTACTGTGTCTGCTGCTAATATATAGACTGGTTGATAAAGAGATAGTATACTCGTAACTAGTATGTATGTATAAAGAAAGAAAAAAAAACCACGGTTAGGTGGTATATACAATTATGGACGGGCTGCCGAGTGCCGACACAGAGGTAGCCACAGCCGTGAACTACCGCACTGTACTGTGTCTGCTGCTAATATAGACTGGTTGATAAAGAGATAGTATACTCGTAACTAGTATGTATGTATAAAGAAAGAAAAAAAAACCACGGTTAGGTGGTATATACAATTATGGACGGGCTGCCGAGTGCCGACACAGAGGTAGCCACAGCCGTGAACTACCGCACTGTACTGTGTCTGCTGCTAATATATAGACTGGTTGATAAAGAGATAGTATACTCGTAACTAGTATGTATGTATAAAGAAAGAAAAAAAAACCACGGTTAGGTGGTATATACAATTATGGACGGGCTGCCGAGTGCCGACACAGAGGTAGCCACAGCCGTGAACTACCGCACTGTACTGTGTCTGCTGCTAATATAGACTGGTTGATAAAGAGATAGTATACTCGTAACTAGTATGTATGTATAAAGAAAGAAAAAAAAACCACGGTTAGGTGGTATATACAATTATGGACGGGCTGCCGAGTGCCGACACAGAGGTAGCCACAGCCGTGAACTACCGCACTGTACTGTGTCTGCTGCTAATATATAGACTGGTTGATAAAGAGATAGTATACTCGTAACTAGTATGTATGTATAAAGAAAGAAAAAAAAACCACGGTTAGGTGGTATATACAATTATGGACGGGCTGCCGAGTGCCGACACAGAGGTAGCCACAGCCGTGAACTACCGCACTGTACTGTGTCTGCTGCTAATATAGACTGGTTGATAAAGAGATAGTATACTCGTAACTAGTATGTATGTATAAAGAAAGAAAAAAAAAACACGGTTAGGTGGTATATACAATTATGGACGGGCTGCCGAGTGCCGACACAGAGGTAGCCACAGCCGTGAACTACCGCACTGTACTGTGTCTGCTGCTAATATATAGACTGGTTGATAAAGAGATAGTATACTCGTAACTAGTATGTATGTATAAAGAAAGAAAAAAAAACCACGGTTAGGTGGTATATACAATTATGGACGGGCTGCCGAGTGCCGACACAGAGGTAGCCACAGCCGTGAACTACCGCACTGTACTGTGTCTGCTGCTAATATAGACTGGTTGATAAAGAGATAGTATACTCGTAACTAGTATGTATGTATAAAGAAAGAAAAAAAAACCACGGTTAGGTGGTATATACAATTATGGATGGGCTGCCGAGTGCCGACACAGAGGTAGCCACAGCCGTGAACTACCGCACTGTACTGTGTCTGCTGCTAATATAGACTGGTTGATAAAGAGATAGTATACTCGTAACTAGTATGACTATAAAGAAAGAAAAAAAAACCACGGTTAGGTGGTATATACAATTATGGACGGGCTGCCGAGTGCCGACACAGAGGTAGCCACAGCCGTGAACTACCGCACTGTACTGTGTCTGCTGCTAATATAGACTGGTTGATAAAGAGATAGTATACTACTAATATTATATATACTGGTGGTCAGGTCACTGGTCACTAGTCACACTGGCAGTGGCACTCCTGCAGCAAAAGTGTGCACTGTTTAATTTTAATATAATATTATGTACTCCTGGCTCCTGCTATAACCTATAACTGGCACTGCAGTAGTGCTCCCCAGTCTCCCCCACAATTATAAGCTGTGTGAGCTGAGCAGTCAGACAGATATATAATATATATAGATGATGCAGCACACTGGCCTGAGCCTGAGCAGTGCACACAGATATGGTATGTGACTGACTGAGTCACTGTGTGTATCGCTTTTTTCAGGCAGAGAACGGATATATTAAATAAACTGCACTGTGTGTCTGGTGGTCACTCACTATATAATATATTATGTACTCCTGGCTCCTGCTATAACCTATAACTGGCACTGCAGTAGTGCTCCCCAGTCTCCCCCACAATTATAAGCTGTGTGAGCTGAGCAGTCAGACAGATATATATAATATTATATATAGATAATAGATGATGCAGCACACTGGCCTGAGCCTGAGCAGTGCACACAGATATGGTATGTGACTGACTGAGTCACTGTGTGTATCGCTTTTTTCAGGCAGAGAACGGATACATTAAATAAACTGCACTGTGTGTCTGGTGGTCACTCACTATATAATATATTATGTACTCCTGGCTCCTGCTATAACCTATAACTGGCACTGCAGTAGTGCTCCCCAGTCTCCCCCACAATTATAAGCTGTGTGAGCTGAGCAGTCAGACAGATATATATAATATTATATATAGATAATAGATGATGCAGCACACTGGCCTGAGCCTGAGCAGTGCACACAGATATGGTATGTGACTGAGTCACTGTGTGCTGTGTATCGCTTTTTTCAGGCAGAGAACGGATTATAAAGTAAACTGCACTGTCCTCACTAGTAAACTCTCTCCACTCAGTCTCTACACTTCTACAGTAACAGTACTCCTCCTAGTCAGCTCCAGTAAATCTCTCTCAGTCTCTTATAATCTAAATGGAGAGGACGCCAGCCACGTCCTCTCCCTATCAATCTCAATGCACGTGTGAAAATGGCGGCGACGCGCGGCTCCTTATATAGAATCCGAGTCTCGCGATAGAATCCGAGCCTCGCGAGAATCCGACAGCGTCATGATGACGTTCGGGCGCGCTCGGGTTAACCGAGCAAGGCGGGAAGATCCGAGTCGCTCGGACCCGTGAAAAAAAACATGAAGTTCTGGCGGGTTCGGATTCAGAGAAACCGAACCCGCTCATCTCTACTTCACACCTCGCTGCTAGGACAGGGCCATTAGCATGCCACTTCCTATTTCCAGAGGATAAGAGATGCTTATTCAGACATCTATAGTAACTGCATTTCTCTATCGTCCTAAGTGGATGCTGGGGTTCCTGAAAGGACCATGGGGAATAGCGGCTCCGCAGGAGACAGGGCACAAAAGTAAAGCTTTTACAGGTCAGGTGGTGTGTACTGGCTCCTCCCCCTATGACCCTCCTCCAGACTCCAGTTAGATTTTTGTGCCCGGCCGAGAAGGGTGCAATTCTAGGTGGCTCTCATAAAGAGCTGCTTAGAGAAAGTTTAGCTTAGGTTTTTTATTTTACAGTGAGTCCTGCTGGCAACAGGATCACTGCAACGAGGGACAGAGGGGAGAAGAAGTGAACTCACCTGCGTGCAGGATGGATTGGCTTCTTGGCTACTGGACATGAAGCTCCAGAGGGACGATCACAGGTACAGCCTGGATGGTCACCGGAGCCACGCCGCCGGCCCCCTCACAGATGCTGAAGCAAGAAGAGGTCCAGAATCGGCGGCTGAAGACTCCTGCAGTCTTCTTAAGGTAGCGCACAGCACTGCAGCTGTGCGCCATTTTCCTCTCAGCACACTTCACACGGCAGTCACTGAGGGTGCAGGGCGCTGGGGGGGGGGCGCCCTGGGAGGCAAATGAAAACCTTTAAAAAGGCTAAAAATACCTCACATATAGCCCCAGAGGCTATATGGAGATATTTACCCCTGCCTAAATGTACTAAATAGCGGGAGACGAGCCCGCCGGAAAAGGGGCGGGGCCTATCTCCTCAGCACACGGCGCCATTTTCTGTCACAGCTCCGCTGGTCAGGAAGGCTCCCAGGTCTCTCCCCTGCACTGCACTACAGAAACAGGGTATAACAGAGAGGGGGGGCAAAATAAATGGCAATATATTAATATAAAAGCAGCTATAAGGGAGCACTTAATCATAAGGCTATCCCTGTCATATATAGCGCTTTTTGGTGTGTGCTGGCAGACTCTCCCTCTGTCTCCCCAAAGGGCTAGTGGGTCCTGTCTTCGTATAGAGCATTCCCTGTGTGTCTGCTGTGTGTCGGTACGTGTGTGTCGACATGTATGAGGACGTTATTGGTGTGGAGGCGGAGCAATTGCCAAATATGAGGATGTCACCTTCTAGGGGGTCGACACCAGAATGGATGCCTTTATTTGTGGAATTACGGGATAGCGTCAACTCGCTTAAGCAGTCGTTTGCCGAAATGAGGCGGCCGGACACTCAATTAGTGCCTGTCCAGGCGCCTCAAACACCGTCAGGGGCTGTAAAACGCCCCTTGCCTCAGTCGGTCGACACAGACCAAGACACAGGCACTGATTCCGGTGGTGAAGGTGACGAATCAACCGTATTTTCCAGTAGGGCCACACGTTATATGATTTTGGCAATAAAGGAGATGTTACATTTAGCTGATACTACAGGTACCACTAAACAGGGTATTATGTGGGGTGTGAAAAAACTACCAGTAGTTTTTACCGAATCAGAAGAATTAAATGACGTGTGTGATGAAGCGTGGGGTGCCCCGATAAAAAACTGCTAATTTCAAAGAAGTTATTGGCTTTATACCCTTTCCCGCCAGAGGTTAGGGAGCGCTGGGAAACACCTCCTAGGGTGGACAAAGCGCTAACACGCTCATCAAAACAAGTGGCGTTACCCTCTCCTGAGACGGCCGCACTTAAAGATCCATCAGATAGGAGGATGGAAAATATCCAAAAAGGTATATACACACATGCAGGTGTTATACTACGACCAGCTATTGCGACTGCCTGGATGTGCAGTGCTGGGGTAGTTTGGTCAGAGTCCCTGATCGAAAATATTGATACCCTGGACAGGGACAATATTTTACTGTCGTTAGAACAAATAAAGGATGCATTTCTTTATATGCGTGATGCACAGAGAGATATCTGCACACTGGCATCACGGGTAAGTGCTATGTCCATTTCGGCCAGAAGAGCTTTATGGACACGACAGTGGACAGGCGATGCGTAGAGGAGTTATTTGGGGTCGGTCTATCGGATTTGGTGGCCACGGCTACGGCCGGGAAATCCACCTTTCTACCTCAAGTCACTCCCCAACTGAAAAAGGCACCGACCTTTCAACGCAGCCCTTTCGTTCCTTTAAAAATAAGAGAGCAAAGGGCTATTCATATCTGCCACGAGGCAGAGGACGAGGGAAGAGACAGCAACAGGCAGCTCCTTCCCAGGAACAGAAGCCCTCCCCGGCTTCTACAAAAGCCTCAGCATGACGCTGGGGCTTCGCAAGCGGACTCGGGGGCGGTAGGCGGTCGTCTCAAGAATTACAGCGCGCAGTGGGCTCACTCGCAGGTAAATCCCTGGATCCTGCAGATAATATCTCAGGGGTGCAGGTTGAAATTAGAGACAGAGCCACCTCGCCGTTTCCTGAAGTCTGCTTTACCAACGTCCCCCTCAGAAAGGGAGACGGTTTTGGAAGCCATTCACAAGCTGTATTCTCAGCAGGTGATAGTCAAGGTACCTCTTCTACAACAAGGGAAGGGGTATTATTCCACTCTTTTTGTGGTACCGAAGCCGGATGGCTCGGTAAGGCCTATTCTAAATCTGAAGTCCTTGAACCTGTACATAAAGAAGTCCAAGTTCAAGATGGAGTCACTCAGAGCAGTGATAGCGAACCTGGAAGAAGGGGACTTTATGGTATCCTTGGACATCAAGGATGCGTATCTCCACGTTCCAATTACCCCTCACAGTTTCAGACGCTGCCGTTTGGTTTGTCCACGGCACCTCGGGTCTTTACAAAGGTAATGGCCGAGATAATATTTCTTCTTCGAAGAAAAGGCGTATTAATTATCCCATACTTGGACGATCTCCTAATAAGGGCAAGGTCCAGAGAACAGCTAGAGATGGGTTTAGCACTATCTCAAGAGGTGCTAAAGCAGCACGGATGGATTCTGAATATTCCAAAATCCCAATAAATGCCGACAACTCGTCTGCTGTTCCTGGGGATGATTCTGGACACAGTTCAGAAAAAGGTTTGTCTTCCCGAAGAAAAAGCCAAGGAGTTATCTGACCTGGTCAGGAACCTCCTAAAACCAGGAAAGGTGTCTGTACATCAATGCACAAGAGTCCTGGGAAAAAATGGTAGCTTCTTACGAAGCAATCCCTTTCGGCAGATTCCATGCAAAGGGATCTGTTGGACAAATGGTCAGGGTCGCATCTTCAGATGCACCTGCGGATAACCCTGTCGCCGAGGACAAGGGTATCCCTTCTGTGGTGGTTGCAGGAGGCTCATCTATTGGAGGGCCGCAGATTCGGCATGCAGGATTGGATCCTGGTGACCACGGAGGCCAGCCTGAGAGGCTGGGGAGCAGTCACACAGGGAAGAAATTTCCAGGGAGTGTGGTCGAGCCTGAAAAAGTCTCTTCACATAAGCATTCTGGAACTAAGAGCAATCTACAATGCTCTAAGCCAGGCGGAACCTCTGCTTCAAGGAAGACCGGTGTTGATCCAGTCGGACAACATCACGGCAGTCGCCCATGTAAACAGACAGGGCGGCGCAAGAAGCAGGAGGGCAATGGCAGAAGCTGCCAGGATCCTTCGCTGGGCGGAGAATCACGTGATAGCACTGTCAGCAGTATTCATCCCGGGCGTGGACAACTGGGAAGCAGACTTCCTCAGCAGACACGACCTTCACCCGGGAGAGTGGGGACTTCATCCAGAAGTTTTCCACATGCTATTAAACCGTTGGGTAAAACCAATGGTGGACATGATGGCGTCTCGCCTCAACAAAACACTGGACAGGTATTGCGCCAGGTCAAGAGATCCGCAGGCAATAGCTGTGGACGCGCTGGTAACACCTTGGGTGTACCAGTCGGTATATGTGTTTCCTCCTCTGCCTCTCATACCAAAGGTATTGAGGATTATACGGCAAAGAGGAGTAAGACTAGTGGCTCCGGATTGGCCAAGAAGGACTTGGTACCCGGAACTTCAAGAGATGGTCACGGACGATCCGTGGCCTCTACTTCTGAGAAGGGACCTGCTTCAGCAGGGTACTTGTCTTTTTCAAGAATTACCGCGGCTGCGTTTGACGGCATGGCGTTTGAATGCCAGATCCTAAAAGGAAAAGGCATTCCAGAAGAAGTCATTCCTACCTTGATAAAGGCAAGGAAGGAAGTCACCGCGAAGCATTATCGCCGTATTTGGCGAAAATATGTTGCGTGGTGCGAGCAGCGGAGTGCTCCGATGGAGGAATTTCAACTGGGTCGTTTTCCTACATTTCCTGCAATCAGGATTGTCTATGGGTCTCAAATTGGGATCTATTAAGGTTCAAATTTCGGCCCTATCAATATTCTTCCAAAAAGAATTGGCCTCAGTCCCTGAGGTCCAGATTTTTATCAAAGGAGTACTGCATATACAGCCTCCTGTGGTGCCTAAGGTGGCACCGTGGGATCTAAATGTAGTTTTAGATTTCCTCAAATCCAATTGGTTTGAACCACTAAAGAATGTGGATTTGAAATATCTCACATGGAAAGTGACTATGTTACTGGCCCTGGCTTCGGCCGGGAGAGTATCTGAACTGGCGGCTTTGTTTTATAAAAGCCCTTATTTAATTTTCCATTCGACATAGGGCAGAGCTGCGGACGCGTCCGCATTTTCTCCCTAAGGTGGTATCAGCGTTTCACCTGAACCAGCCTATTGTAGTGCCTGCGGCTACAGACGACTTGAAGGACTCCAAGTTGTTGGACGTTGTCAGAGCCTTAAAAATATACATTTAAAGGACGGCTGGAGTCAGAAAATCTGACTCGCTGTTTATACTGTATGCACCCAACAAGTTGGGTGCACCTGCTTCTAAGCAGTCGATTGCTCGTTGGATTTGTAACAAAATTCAACTTGTACATTCTGTGGCAGGCCTGCCACAGCCTAAATCTGTTAAGGCCCATTCCGCAAGGAAGGTGGGCTCATCTTGGGCGGCTGCCCGAGGGGCCTCGGCATTACAACTCTGCCGAGCAGCTACGTGGTCAGGGGAGAACACGTTTGTAAATTTTTACAAATTTGATACCCTGGCAAAGGAGGACCTGGAGTTCTCTCATTCGGTGCTGCAGAGTCATCCGCACTCTCCCGCCCGTTTGGGAGCTTTGGTATAATCCCCATGGTCCTTTCAGGAACCCCAGCATCCACTTAGGACGATAGAGAAAATAAGAATTTACTTACCGATAATTCTATTTCTCGGAGTCCGTAGTGGATGCTGGGCGCCCATCCCAAGTGCGGATTATCTGCAATACTTGTACATAGTTATTGTTAACTAATTCGGGTTATTGTTTAGGAAGCCATCTTTCAGAGGCTCCTCTGTTATCATACTGTTAACTGGGTTTAGATCACAAGTTGTACGGTGTGATTGGTGTGGCTGGTATGAGTCTTACCCGGGATTCAAAATCCTCCCTTATTGTGTACGCTCGTCCGGGCACAGTACCTAACTGGAGTCTGGAGGAGGGTCATAGGGGGAGGAGCCAGTACACACCACCTGACCTGTAAAAGCTTTACTTTTGTGCCCTGTCTCCTGCGGAGCCGCTATTCCCCATGGTCCTTTCAGGAACCCCAGCATCCACTACGGACTCCGAGAAATAGAATTATCGGTAAGTAAATTCTTATTTTTTCCTTTAAATACATTTCATTTAAACACGTGTTTCCCTTTAAATATACACTGAGCCTGTCTTGAATATAAAATAGATACAGTTAAACATGCATTCCTGCAATGGTGCACAGAGCACTACATATGACATGTTAAAAGTATAACACATCATTAAACAAACTTTTAAACAGTCCGTGCCCAGCGCCGTAAGTACATTTAACAGGGACGCCAAGCGCCTATTGTCCGCAACATGGCGCCGGGCACGAGGGTTAACCCCTTCAGTGCCGCAGACGCCATTACACGTGTGGCTGGCTAGTCTCTCCGGCCACATTCCCCCCCCCCCCCCCCCATTCAAGCGGGTCAACCAGGGACCCATGTCTATACGATTTGGGTCCTGGTCCCGCAGTCCCTTGTGTTGAAGGGGACGCTACCTAGGGGGTGTAGGCTCCGGCCTAGACAGTTCATCCATAGTGCAGTGGGCCTCTCTTCGTGGGTGCACAATGTTCAAATATTCCACCTGAAGTCCAAGTTCAAGGCTCCACCACAAAAGTCTGTCCAATTTCCCCAAGGTAGGTTGCAGCCACCTAACAGGTAGGTGGTAAGTCACCACGGTGGGGGGCCGGTTACAAACAAGTGCCACCCAAGGTGTCCCAATTGTGGCATACCCCACCTCCCACAATAGCAGTATACTGCTCAACCAGGCCACAGGGTGCTCCTGCCCATATGGCTCTTTCTGGCTCGGTACGGCTCCAAGTCTGTGCAGGGGCGCAATAGTTCGTAACACACAGTCCTGGTCAAGAATGTGCGCCATCAGCACTGGAGCGGGTACCCGAGCCTCATTCAATGACTGGAATGCCAACTCGCAAGCGGGTGCAAAGTCCACTGACTTGGGAATGCCCTTCCTAGACATCTCTGTCAAGGGGTTCACTACAGGACTAAAGTCAATGACAACATGTCCGTAGGGCCTTACAGGTTCTAAGGTCAGTACCGGTCCGGGTGATGTGGGTCGGGGACAGCCTCTGGTTGCCTCCACCCCCTCTGGTTTGGGCCTACCCCTGTCTCCTCCCACATGGTGCCCCAGGCACTGCACCTCCGTCATACCTAACTGGCAACTGTCTGCCCTAACCGTCAGACCTGCCCTCCCATCCTCCTCTGTCGACCTATGACTCGGGAAACCTACCCTGTCACCTAGGCCTACTCCTTCCTCCTCGTCCGCTATCTGTGCCACAGTGATGGCGGCCAGACCACCAGCCTCTGGATCCTGTGTGGCATCCACTACAGGGAGGTTGCGTGTCTTCCCCGATCTACGGTGCACAGGTAGGGGACCTGCTATGTCCACAGCAATTTGCTGCAAGGGTTCTCCTATGGGCAGAGGCCCAGAGACAACACAACCGCTGGAGTGCCCCGGCTGCCAACGCATGGCACCAGCCTTACAGTTGGTCTGGGCGTTATCCGACATTCCAGACCAGGGTAAGCTCTGTGTCAGGCACTTCAGGGTACGGTCTGTCTCCGGGTTACTGTCCAAAGGGGTTTCGCTGGCAACCGACACCGGTTGCGCAGGAACGTTCCCTGAGGGGACCAGTTGGACACATTCCCTATCTGGTCTATCCCCTCCCACTTTCCTGTCTACCCTGTACCTTAACCCTTCCCGCCAGGTCAAACTTCCTGCCCCAACCCTGTCAAGGCCGCTGGCAGAGTGGCGCCTCATGCCTTTCGGGGATGGGTCAGAGAGTTGAGCCTCCCTAAACTCCTGCCTGTGGCCCTCAATCTCTCCTAAATTGGGACACTCTACAGGGGGATCTAGGTGGGGACTACTAGGGTCAGTCTGGTAGGGGTCAGTCATGGAAATGTCAGTGTGGTTTCTCATACTCACCGCCGGAGTTGGCAAACCACTTGGGTCAGGAGCATCATTGGGCACCCCCACAGGATCAAACGAGCTGGAACCGACATCCTCTGCGTTGCTAGTGGACGTGGGCATACCAGAGGCAAAAGGCATGCGGAGTCGATGCGCCGATCTAGCCGCTGTAATCTTTTCCTCTGGGCTGGTTGATGCTGTGGTTGGCTGTGCTGGCAGTTGTCTAGCAGCTGTAGTCTTTTCCTCTGGGCTGGGCTGTGCTGGAGTAGCCGATGTCAACGGTGGGTTTGGAACCTGACTCCGGGGAATGGCGCCAATAAACGTAGTGACGATCCCACCACCCAGATCATTTCCTAGGACCACATCAGTTGGGAGACCATCCACGACGGCAACTTCTCGCAACTCTGGTCCAGCTCCCCAGTCCAGGTAGACTCTTGCCATGGGAACCGCTTTCTCTGTTCCTTCTGCCAGGGTGACCGTGGCAGTGCGACCCTGCAATACTGCAGCAGGATCTATAAGGTGGGGGCTCACCACAGTGATTGAGGCCCCAGAGTCTCTTAGGCCTTCTCCCTGCAGGGGTCCCACGTGGACTGGCTGCAGGTGCCTCCACATGTTGTGTAGGGGCTGTTTGGCCATGCAGGTGACTCTCTCCGCAGAGTGCACCTGTCTCTCGCCACACTCCATCGGACTGACTGGAGGGGGAACAGTCTCTGTAGGCTCATCTCTCGTCAAACAAGCGAGCCGGGCTCCAGCACTCTGATTTGGGGCACGAGTCTGGGGTGCTTGGGATGCAGGACAGTTCATCCTCAGATGTCCGATTTTCCCACAGCCGTAGCACTTCTTCTCCAGTCGTGGCACCGATGATCTCTGATCAGTTGCAGGGACGCTGCGGTGCGGTTGCTGGCCAAGAGCAATCGGGTTGGAAGATGCTGGTCTTTGGGGGTGATGAGCTGAAGAGGGGGGTCCCCTTGGTGGTGCAGTCTTTTGGAGCTGGGTGCTGGCTGGGCGCTTCTGCCCCTGTGGCCGAATTGCCACATACTTGTCGGCTAATTGGGCAGCCATCTTTAAGCTGGGTGGCCCCCGATCTAGCACCCACTCCTTCACTTCTTGGGCGCACCGGCGGTAGAACTGCTCCCTGCAGATCAGGTCGATCAGTGCGTCCCATGTAGTGGCTTCCGAATCCTTCACCCACTTCACCACGTACTGCCGCAGCTGGGTGGCGAACTGCTCATGGGTGCTGCTAGGATTCTTGGGCAAGTCTCTGAACTTCTTCCTGTAAGACTCTGGAGTGATGAAGAATCGCTGGAGGAGGGCCTTCGCGACTTCGTCGTAATCCCCACAGTCCTCCGTGGCCACTCCACGATAGGCCTCCATGGCCTCTCCATGCAGAGTGGGCACAAGGTGTCTCACCCACTCTGACTTGGGTAGATCGTGTAGTTTGCAAGTCCTTTCAAAAACTTGCAAATGTCCATCAATGTCCCCATCACTGTCTGCAAACTTGGCAAACTGAATACGTCCTGATCTGTGTACAACAGCTGACAACGGCTCCCGGGGTACCACGGCCTGTGGTGCCCGCTCATCACGCCACATCTGGATGATGATCAAGCGCTCTTGCTCCGTTGCCCTTTCCCCCAATTCCGCTAGCCGATCTGCTAGGGTATCCGGTCCGCCCCCCCTGGGACGTTGGGATCCTGGCCCTGCTAGGGATTGCTGGGAAACATTGCTGCTGTGAGAGAGGGCGGGGCTTGTGGTTCTCACCGGTTCCTTACGAAGGTCCACTGTTGGGCCGTCCTCTGCGATGCTGACGGCGTCAGTGCTTTCCACCTCCGCCCGATGAGACTCCTCCACGCTCCTGAGCGCCGCCTTCATGACGCTTCTGGACGCGTTGGAAGGGATATCCACACCCTTCCCCTGGCATACGATCTCTAGATCCTCCTTGGACATTCCGCTGAATTCCGCCATCTTGTGCGTTCTCCTGCGCTGCAGTTACTCCTCTCCTGAGTAACTCGGCTTCTCCAATCGGGTGATGAAAAGCCGCCTGGGAATATCCCACCACTATGCCTCCAATTTCTGTGACAGGACGGTACCGTACGAAAGCACTCGTCGCTTTCGCGTCCCGTTGGCTGCGCACAGAATGGAAGGTCAAGCCGCACTAGGCCTGACCACATAGGGGATTCCCGCTTACCGTCAGTAACCGCCTGTTACTGACTCCACCCACTGCGCTGTGGGCGGGTTCTCGCTGCCACCTCCAAACTCCTAACCTGCCGTGGCGTTTGGCACCACGGTTCTGCTCTGTATGTGCCGACGCACTGCCTTACCACAGCTGTGTGGTGCTGACGAATCCCCACTAGCCACTTGCTAGGCCTCTACCGGTAGCTGGCGGAAGGCGGAGCTTGGAGACGCTAGGTACTTCCCTGGACAGCCGGAGGACGGGGCTAGGTTTAGCCTAACCCTGTTGGTCACAAGATGAAGCAGTCTTCTTGAGGCAAAGATGTTTATTGCTCAATAACCTTTAAAAAGGCTCCTCCCTATTGCTAGGGGTAACAGCATACAATCAGATGTTTTCAGCAGAATAAGATGGAATAATTACAACTCTGGAGGCACGCAGGTCTCCTTTTTATGTCCGTTTTCCACACAGTACCACAGGGGGGTAAGCCCTCCCTGTCTTCTCCAACCAATCAGGTTATTTTACAAAATACCAATAAATCACATTTTACAAGGATATAAGTGCAATAAAACAATATCCTCCTTCCTGTCACCCAGACAACGTTTGGTATCAGATTAACATTCACTATTGATAAATTTATCACATAGCTTCAAAATTCAGATGTTTCTGGTCATTCACATCTCCAGGCAATCCCAGTGTTTGAGATTACAACAGGAATGGCTACAATACAAACAAACGGTCTTCCTTCCTGTATCTGCCATTCAGGGATCGTATAGCCATTAAATGACCTACATGAAACAGATTCCAAGCCCATAGACCCAGTGATTATCATCTCTCTCTAAGGAACTTACACATCAAAAGGTATTGTCCTTCACACCTCGCTGCTAGGACAGGGCCATTAGCATGCCACTTCCTATTTCCAGAGGATAAGAGATGCTTATTCAGACATCTATAGTAACTGCATTTTCTCTGACGTCCTAGTGGATGCTGGGAACTCCGTAAGGACCATGGGGAATAGCGGCTCCGCAGGAGACTGGGCACAAAAGTAAAAGCTTTATGACTAGCTGGTGTGCACTGGCTCCTCCCCCTATGACCCTCCTCCAAGCCTCAGTTAGATTATTGTGCCCGGCCGAGGCGATAGCGGTGGACGCTCTGGTAACACCGTGGGTGTACCAGTCAGTGTATGTGTTCCCTCCTCTGCCTCTCATACCCAAAGTGTTGAGAATCATAAGAAGGAGAGGAGTAAGAACTATACTCGTGGCTCCGGATTGGCCAAGGAGGACTTGGTACCCGGAACTTCAAGAGATGCTCACGGAGGACCCGTGGCCTCTACCTCTAAGAAAGGACCTGCTCCAGCAGGGACCTTGTCTGTTCCAAGACTTACCGCGGCTGCGTTTGACGGCATGGAGGTTGAACGCCGGATCCTGAAGGAAAAAGGCATTCCAGATGAAGTCATCCCTACCCTGATCAAGGCCAGGAAGGATGTAACCGCGAAACATTATCACCGCATTTGGCGAAAATATGTTGCGTGGTGTGAGGCCAAGAAGGCCCCTACAGAGGAATTTCAACTGGGTCGTTTCCTGCATTTCCTGCAAACAGGACTATCTATGGGCCTAAAATTAGGGTCCATTAAGGTTCAAATTTCGGCCCTGTCAATATTCTTCCAAAAAGAACTGGCTTCAGTGCCTGAAGTTCAGACGTTTGTCAAAGGGGTACTGCATATACAGCCTCCTTTTGTGCCTCCAGTGGCACCTTGGGATCTCAATGTAGTGTTGAGTCTCCTAAAGTCACATTGGTTTGAACCACTCACCACTGTGGAATTAAAATATCTCACATGGAAAGTGGTCATGCTGTTAGCCCTGGCTTCAGCCAGGCGTGTCTCAGAATTGGCGGCTTTATCATATAAAAGCCCTTACCTAATTTTTCATTCAGACAGGGCAGAACTGAGGACTCGCCCTCAATTTCTCTCTAAAGTGGTTTCAGCGTTTCACATGAACCAGCCTATTGTGGTGCCTGCGGCTACTAGGGACTTGGAGGACTCCAAGTTGCTGGACGTAGTCAGGGCCCTGAAAATATATGTTTCCAGGACGGCTGGAGTCAGAAAATCTGACTCGCTGTTTATCCTGTATGCACCCAACAAGCAGGGTGCTCCTGCTTCTAAGCAGACGATTGCTCGTTGGATTTGTAGTACGATTCAGCTTGCACATTCTGTGGCAGGCCTGCCACAGCCAAAATCTGTAAAAGCCCATTCCACAAGGAAGGTGGGCTCATCTTGGGCGGCTGCCCGAGGGGTCTCGGCTTTACAACTTTGCCGAGCAGCTACTTGGTCAGGGGCAAACACGTTTGCTAAATTTTACAAATTCGATACCCTGGCTGAGGAGGACCTGGAGTTCTCTCATTCGGTGCTGCAGAGTCATCCGCACTCTCCCGCCTGTTTGGGAGCTTTGGTATAATCCCCATGGTCCTTACGGAGTTCCCAGCATCCACTAGGACGTCAGAGAAAATAAGAATTTACTTACCGATAATTCTATTTCTCATAGTCCGTAGTGGATGCTGGGCGCCCATCCCAAGTGCGGATTGTCTGCAATACTTGTATATAGTTATTGTTACAAAAATCGGGTTGTTTATTGTTGTGAGCCATCTTTTCAGAGGCTCCTACGTTTATCATACTGTTAACTGGGTTCAGATCACAAGTTGTACGGTGTGATTGGTGTGGCTGGTATGAGTCTTACCCGGGATTCAAGATCTTCCTTATTATGTACGCTCGTCCGGGCACAGTATCCTAACTGAGGCTTGGAAGAGGGTCATAGGGGGAGGAGCCAGTGCACACCAGCTAGTCATAAAGCTTTTACTTTTGTGCCCAGTCTCCTGCGGAGCCGCTATTCCCCATGGTCCTTACGGAGTTCCCAGCATCCACTACGGACTATGAGAAAATAAGATTTTACTTACCGATAAATCTATTTCTCATAGTCCGTAGTGGATGCTGGGGACTCCGTCAGGACCATGGGGAATAGCGGCTCCGCAGGAGACAGGGCACAAAAGCAAGCTTTTAGGATCACATGGTGTGTACTGGCTCCTCCCCCTATGACCCTCCTCCAAGACTCAGGTACTGTGCCCGGACGAGCGTACACAATAAGGAAGGATCTTGAATCCCGGGTAAGACTCATACCAGCCACACCAATCACACCGTACAACTTGTGATCTGAACCCAGTTAACAGTATGATAACAAAGAAGTAGCCTCTAAAAAAAAGATGGCTCACAACAATAATAACCCGATTTTTGTAACAATAACTATGTACAAGTAATGCAGACAATCCGCACTTGGGATGGGCGCCCAGCATCCACTACGGACTATGAGAAATAGATTTATCGGTAAGTAAAATCTTATTTTCTCTAACGTCCTAGTGGATGCTGGGGACTCCGTCAGGACCATGGGGATTATACCAAAGCTCCCAAACGGGCGGGAGAGTGCGGATGACTCTGCAGCACCGAATGAGAGAACTCCAGGTCCTCCTCAGCCAGGGTATCAAATTTGTAGAATTTTACAAACGTGTTCCCCCCTGACCACGTAGCTGCTCGGCAAAGTTGTAAAGCCGAGACCCCTCGGGCAGCCGCCCAAGATGAGCCCACCTTCCTTGTGGAATGGGCATTTACAGATTTTGGCTGTGGCAGGCCTGCCACAGAATGTGCAAGCTGAATTGTACTACAAATCCAACGAGCAATAGTCTGCTTAGAAGCAGGAGCACCCAGCTTTTTGGGTGCATACAATATAAACAGCAAGTCAGACTTTCTGACTCCAGCCGTCCTGGAATTATATATATATATATATTTTCAGGGCCCTGACAACGTCTAGCAACTTGGAGTCCTCCAAGTCCCTAGTAGCCGCAGGCACCACAATAGGTTGTTTCAGGTGAAACGCTGACACCACCTTAGGAAGAAACTGGGGACGAGTCCGCAGTTCTGCCCTGTCCGAATGGAAAATCAAATATGGGCTTTTGTAAGACAAAGCCGCCAATTCTAACACTCGCCTGGCCGAGGCCAGGGCCAACAGCATGGTCACTTTCCATGTGAGATATTTCAAATCCACAGATTTGAGCGGTTCAAACCAATATGATTTGAGGAATCCCAACACTACGTTGAGATCCCACGGTGCCACTGGAGGCACAAAAGGGGCTGTATATGCAATACTCCCTTGACAAATGTCTGGACTTCAGGAACTGAAGCCAATTTTTTCTGGAAGAAAATCTACAGGGCCGAAACTTGAACCTTAATGGACCCCAATTTGAGGCTCATAGACACTCCTGTTTGCAGGAAGTGCAGAAATCGACCTAGTTGAAATTTCTTCGTGGGGCCTTCCTGGCCTCACCCACGCAACATATTTTCACCACATGTGGTGATAACGTTGTGCGGTCACCTCCTTCCTGGCTTTGACCAGGGTAGGTATGACCTCTTCCGGAATGCCTTTTCCCTTAGGATCCGGCGTTCAACCGCCATGTCGTCAAACGCAGCCGCGGTAAGTCTTGGAACAGACATGGTACTTGCTGAAGCAAGTCCCTTCTTAGCTCCCGAGGCCATTAGTCCTCTGTGAGCATCTCTTGAAATTTCGGGTACCAAGTCCCTCTTGGCCAATCCGGAGCCACGAGTATAGTTCTTACTCCTCTACGTCTTATAATTCTCAATACCTTGGTTATGAGAAGCAGAGGAGGGAACACATACACCGACTGTTACACCCGCGGTGTTACCAGGACATCCACAGCTATCGCCTGAAGGTCTCGTGACCTGGCGCAATACCTGTCCCGTTTTTTGTTCGGGCGGGATGCCATCATGTCCACCTTTGGTCTTTCCCAACGGTTCACAATCATGCGGAAAACTTCCCGATGAAGTTCCCACTCTCCCGGGTGGAGGTCGTGCCTGCTGAGGAAGTCTGCTTCCCAGTCGTCCACTCCCGGAATGAACACTGCTGACAGTGCTATCACATGATTTTCCGCCTAGCGAAAAATCCTTGCAGTTTTGCCACTGCCCTCCTGCTTCTTGTGCCGCCCTTTCTGTTTACGTGGGCGACTGCCGTGATGTTATCCCACTGGATCAATACCGGCTGACCTTGAAGCAGAGGTCTTGCTAAGTTTAGAGCATTATAAATTTGCTCTTAGCTCCAGTATATTTATGTGGAGAGAATTCTCCAGACTTGATCACACTCCCTGGAAATTTTTTCCCTGTGTGACTGCTCTCCAGCCTCTCAGGCTGGCCTCCGTGGTCACCAGCACCCAATCCTGAATGCCGAATCTGCGGCCCTCTAGAAGATGAGCACTCTGTAATCACCACAGGAGAGACACCCTTGTTCTTGGATATAGGGTTATCCGCTGATGCATCTGAAGATGCGATCCGGACCATTTGTCCAGCAGATCCCACTGAAGAGTTCTTGCGTGAAATCTGCCGAATGGAATCGCTTCGTAATAAGCCACCATTTTTACCAGGACTCTTGTGCAATGATGCACTGACACTTTTCCTGGTTTTAGGAGGATCCCGATTAGCTCGGATAACTCCCTGGCTTTCTCCTCTGGGAGAAACACCTTTTTCTGGACTGTGTCCAGAATCATCCCTAGGACCAGCAGACGTGTCGTCGGAACAACTGCGGTTTTGGAATATTTAGAATCCACCCGTGTTGTCGTAGAACTACTTGAGATAGTGCTACTCCGACCTCCAACTGTTCTCTGGACCTTGTTCTTATCAGGAAGTCGTCCATTTTCTTTGAAGACGAATCCTCATTTCGGTCATTACCTTGGTAAGGACCCGGGGTGCCTTGGACAATCCAACGGCATCGTCTGAAACTGATAGTGACAGTTCTGTACCACGAACCTGAGGTACCCTCGGTGAGAAAGGCAAATTTTTGGGACATGGAGGTAAGCATCCCTGATGTCCCGGGACACCATATAGTCCCCTTCTTCCCGGTTCGCTATCACTGCTCTGAGTGACTCCATCTGGATTTGAACTTTTGTAAGTGTTCAAATATTTCAGATTTAGAATAGGTCTCACCTAGCCTTCTGGCTTCAGTACCACCATATAGTGTGGAATAATACCCCTTTCCTTGTTGTAGGAGGGGTACTTTGATTATCACCTGCTGGGAATACAGCTTGTGAATTGTTTTCAATACTGCCTCCCTGTCGGAGGGAGACATTGGTACAGCAGACTACAGGAACCTGCGAGGGGGAAACGTCTCGACATTCCAATCTGTACCCCTTGGATACTACTTGTAGGATCCAGGGGTCCTGTACGGTCCCAGCGTCATGCTGAGAACTTGGTAGAAGCGTTGGAGGGCTTCTGTTCCTGGGAATGGGCTGCCTGCTGCAGTCTTCTTCCCTTTCCTCTATCCCTGGGCAGATATGACTCTTATAGGGACGAAAGGACTGAGGCTGAAAAGACGGTGTCTTTTTCTGCAGAGATGTGACTTAGGGTAAAAAACGGTGGATTTTCCAGCAGTTGCCGTGACCACCAGGTCCCATGGACCGACCCCAAATAACTCCTCCCCTTTATACGGCAATACATCTTTGTGCCGTTTGGAATCTGCATCACCTGACCACTGTCGTGTCCATAAACATCTTCTTGCAGATATGGACATCGCATTTACTCTTGATGCCAGAGTGCAAATATCCCTCTGCGCATCTCGCATATATAGAAATGCATCCTTTAAATGCTCTATAGTCAATAAAATACTGTCCCTGTCAAGGGTATCAATATTTTTAGTCAGGGAATCCGACCAAGCCACCTCAGCTCTGCACATCCAGGCTGAGGCGATCGCTGGTCGCAGTATAACACCAGCATGTGTGTGTATACTTTTTAGGATATTTTCCAGCCTCCTATCAGCTGGCTCCTTAAGTACGGCCCTATCTGTAGATGGTACCGCCACTTGTTCTGATAAGCATGTGAGCGCCTTATCCACCCTAAGGGGTGTTTCCCAACGCGCCCTAACTTCTGGCGGGAAAGGGTATACCGCCAATAATTTTTTATCGGGGGAAACCCACGCATCATCACACACTTCATTTAATTTATCTGATTCAGGAAAAACTACAGGTAGTTTTTTCACATCCCACATAATACCCTTTTTTGTGGTACTTGTAGTATCAGAAATATGTAACACCTCCTTCATTGCCCTTAACGTGTGGCCCTAAAGGAAAATACGTTTGTTTCTTCACCCAGACAGTGTCCGTGTCTGGGTCTGTGTCGACCGACTGAGGTAAATGGGCGTTTTACAGCCCCTGACAGTGTTTGAGACGCCTGGGCAGGTACTAATTTGTTCGCCGGCCGTCTCATGTCGTCAACCGGCTTGCAGCGTGTTGACATTATCACGTAATTCCATAAATAAGCCATCCATTCCGGTGTCGACTCCCTAGAGAGTGACATCACCATTACAGGCAATTTGCTCCGCCTCCTCACCAACATTTTCCTCATACATGTCGACACACACGTACCGACATACAGCACACACATAGGGAATGCTCTGATAGAGGACAGGACCCACTAGCCCTTTGGGGAGACAGAGGGAGAGTTTGCCAGCACACACCAAAACGCTATAATTATATAGGGACAACCTTTATATAAGTGTTCCTCCCTTATAGCATTTAATATATATTCATATCGCCAAATCAGTGCCCCCCCTCTCTGTTTTAACCCTGTTTCTGTAGTGCAGTGCAGGGGAGAGCATGGGAGCCTTCCCACCAGCATTTCTGTGAGGGAAAATGGCGCTGTGTGCTGAGGAGAATAGGCCCCGCCCCCTTTTCGGCGGGCTTCTTCTCCGGAGTTTGTGATATCTGGCAGGGGTTAAATACATCCATATAGCCTCAAGGGCTATATGTGATGTATTTTTCGCCATACAGGTATTATACATTGCTGCCCAGGGCGCCCCCCCCCGCGCCCTGCACCCTCCGTGACCGCTGTGTGAAGTGTGCTGACAACAATGGCGCACAGCTGCAGTGCTGTGCGCTACCTGATGAAGACTGAAAGTCTTCTGCCGCCTGGTTCCGGACCTCTTCAATCTTCAGCATCTGCAAGGGGGGTCGGCGGCGCGGCTCCGGGACGAACCCCAGGGCGAGACCTGTGTTCCGACTCCCTCTGGAGCTAATGGTGTCCAGTAGCCTAAGAAGCCAATCCATCCTGCACGCAGGTGAGTTCACTTCTCTCCCCTAAGTCCCTCGATGCAGTGAGCCTGTTGCCAGCAGGACTCACTGAAAATAAAGAACCTAAAAACTTTTTCTAAGCAACTCTTTAAGAGAGCCACCTAGATTGCACCCTGCTCGGACGGGCACAAAAACCTAACTGAGGCTTGGAGGAGGGTCATAGGGGGAGGAGCCAGTACACACCATGTGATCCTAAAAGCTTGCTTTTGTGCCCTGTCTCCTGCGGAGCCGCTATTCCCCATGGTCCTGACGGAGTCCCCAGCATCCACTAGGACGTTAGAGAAATAGAATTATTGGTAAGTAAATTCTTATTTTTCCTTTAAATACATTTCATTTAAACACGTGTTTACCTTTAAATATACACTGAGCCTGTCTTGAATATAAAATAGATACAGTTAAACATGCATTCCTGCAATGGTGCACAGAGCACTACATATGACATGTTAAAAGTAAAACACATCATTAAACAAACTTTTAAACAGTCCGTGCCCAGCGCCGTAAGTACATTTAACAGGGACGCCAAGCGCCTATTGTCCGCAACATGGCGCCGGGCACGAGGGTTAACCCCTTCAGTGCCGCAGACGCCATTACACGTGTGGCTGGCTAGTCTCTCCGGCCACAGTCGGGTGCTGCGGTCGATCCCTCTGGAGCTAATGGTGTCCAGTAGCCTAAGAAGCCCAAACTACCACCTGTTAGGTAGGTTCGCTTCTTCTCCCCTTAGTCCCTCGCTGCAGTGAGTCTGTTGCCAGCAGATCTCACTGTAAAATAAAAAACCTAAATATACTTTCTTTCTAGGAGCTCAGGAGAGCCCCTAGTGTGCATCCAGCTCAGCCGGGCACAAGATTCTAACTGAGGTCTGGAGGAGGGTCATAGTGGGAGGAGCCAGTGCACACCAGGTAGTCCTAAAGCTTTCTTTAGTTGTGCCCAGTCTCCTGCGGAGCCGCTAATCCCCATGGTCCTTACGGAGTCCCAGCATCCACTTAGGACGTCAGAGAAACAATGACAAGACAGGAGTGGGGAAGGGGATAACATTAAGGAGAAACATGAAGTGTAGCCTCCAAATGTACTAGCAATGCACATACCAAATAATATTTAGGAGGATGAGAAGTTATCAGGTAGAGGCTGCGGACCACGTAAGCAATAGAAACAATAAGTATTAGCGAATCCCAAACTGAGATGTCTGAGGATATAGGAAAACATCAAGCTGGAGCAAACATAAAAATCACAGTGCATATACATTCCAATAAACATAGATATACCATGAATGGATAAACCTGACAAAACTCATATAAGACTCAGAAGGAGTTGCAAGGTAGTTGAAAGGATTCCTCCTCTTTCCTTTAACCCTCGATGTGATAGTCTCTTAGACGTCCGTGAGTGTAAACCTTTTGCTACAAGTAACATGCACAACACAAGCAGTAAAGATTCACACTCACGGACGTCTAAGAGACTATCACATCGAGGGTTAAAGGAAAGAGGAGGAATCCTTTCAAGTGGGGGCTCCGTCCGTGATTCAGTTGGTCGTCCCCGGAAGGTAAGATAGAGAATTTATTGTCTGTCTTTGCCGTACGGGATTGCGGTCATACACTGAAGCTGAATCCGTGTCAGTGTTCTGGGAACACGTGACCAAACATCTTTAATGTCTGGGACTTAAAGATACGTCTGAGAAGGGACCGGGGGTCCAAGCGCAATTCTCCAAAGACGTTAGTATCTGGGATACTTAAAATAGACCTGGGAGTCTATACATAACGTAGATTATACCTCGATTTGATTGTCTACTTATTATGTTATGGCCATAACAGATATTAGAGTATAAGTTTCATGTATTCAGCTTGACGGGTGGTAAGTGCACGTCTGTTGAATACCCTTATAACTTTCTTGCTTCCTATCGCAATACGCTGCATTTCCAAGTCCCTGTACGAGTGGTGAGTAAACGTACAGATTATTACTATCAATTGTTTTGTTAAAGTACTATGCAGATGATATTGTGATATTGTCAATAACTAATTAACTGGTTAGCTGATGCATGCATAGAAAGTTGTTGGAAATTGTGTTTTTACTATGGGCTCTGGTCAGCGTAAGAAAACTGTATACCCCCCTCCGAGACATGTAAAGAATACGTGGCCCGTAGTTCTACCCCTGATTATTATTTGATTGATCCCTGGGTGGATAATTTAGCAGGGTAGACAGAGAAAGCAGGACAGGACCCATTCCCACGGGAAGGCAGTAATTACCCTTTCTATATGGAGGATTAAAAATATCAGTTCCCAACAGCACAGAAAAAAGGAAGTGAGAAACTGTAAATCTTTGAAAACCCTCTCGCCTCCCCCTTACATTCCAATATATCCTGCGCTTAAAGACACAGATCTCTTAGCAGCAGTAACCCTTTCACACCAGATGGGATCGCCTCCAACTCCACTGCTAGAAAATGCGTCCACTAGCTCTATCCCTAACGCACCAGTAACCCAGAGTTTAGATAATAGTAAAACACTGTCCCAAGCCCACCATTACCCCCGATGGCTGTATATCTTATTTGCGCAAAGCTTGCAAAGGACGCAGCTATACACATATGAAGGAAGTCTTTAAAACCCGTGCTTCTTTGCCTGTGCTTCTTTGCCTGTCGCTGTAGCTTGTAAACAGAAACCTTCATAGTCTGTTACTGAGTTTTGGAAAAGGTTTAAGGACTGCTGGACAGATGACGCTGGCTTACCTTTGCTTAACTCAGAAAGCTTACTCATTTCCACCTTCATTAACAACCTTCTACCTTCTGTCATAGTTTCTGTTAAGCAAAGCGTCTCTTCCTGGACTTCTGATAGTACGATAGATTTAAAAAAAAACATCTGTATGAGAAAGAGGCTGCAGGGTGTTTTGATGTAAAGAAACCTGCACTCACTCATAACTATCAGAACTCCAGACGCTTTGACAGACAGAACCAACCCCGCAGTCAGGGAAAGATTCACCTCTGCTGCCACTTATTATAAATGGAAGTAAAGTTCCCTTTTTTGTGGACAGCGGTGCAACAACCAGTGTTTTGTGTTCTGACCTATATGATGGTGATTTGGAAAAGACTGCTCCTTCAATGGGAGTCAATGGGATACCCACCAATGCCTGACTTAGCTCAAGTAAACCCCGCTCTTTGGTCGGAAGGTCCATATGACACTGGCCTAATCTCATGCACACCATATAAGGCCAATCTCAAACCCGACTCACAACCTGTTTATCAAAAGCAGTTAGGTCTCCGCCCCATGATACAGCAATTCTTACAACAGGGTATTCTCAGACATATTGTATCACCATACTGTACTCCTGTGAACCCTGTTGCCAAAGCTGATGGCAGTATAAGATTTGTACAGGATCTCAGAGCGATCAATCAGTTAATTGTCCCAATTGCACCAATTGTTCCAGATGTAAACTCACTCACTTCTGCAATCCCTGCAGATGCTGCGTTCTTCTCTGTAATTGATTTGAAGAATGCCTTTTTCAGCATACCTGTAGATTCACAGACACAATTACTTTTTGCCTTTTCTTTTGAGGGTAAACAACTTACCTTGTGCAGATTATTGACGCACCTGTTGTCTCCAGGCCACATTGGGGCCCTGGCAACCTCACCATGGTTCAGTCCTGCTACAGTATGCAGATGATCTGCTGCTCTGTAGTCAAACTGAGGAGGCCT
This sequence comes from Pseudophryne corroboree, assembly GCF_028390025.1. Taxonomy (NCBI): domain Eukaryota; kingdom Metazoa; phylum Chordata; class Amphibia; order Anura; family Myobatrachidae; genus Pseudophryne; species Pseudophryne corroboree. The sequence continues at coordinate 374,966,878 of NC_086453.1, forward strand.
GCCGAGAGGATGGTGTTTCATTACTAAACTGGCTTTGTGAATGTGGACACAAGGTGTCCAAAACAAAAATGCAATGGTGTAAAAAGCATGTTGATTACTTAGGTTTTGTGCTCACTCAGGGAGAGAGGAAAATCAGTCCACAACGCATACAGTCTGTATTGGGCCTGGTCACCCCAACTACCCAGAAGGAACTACTGTCCTTCCTGGGTATGGTAAATTACTGCAGACAGTGGATTTCTGATTGCTCTTATTATGATAACATTTTGAGACAAGCCACACTGAAGGACAAACCTAAAACTGTACAATGGTCACAAGAAATGTTAACTGCATATGAAAGTTTAAAATGTATGTTGATGAAAAGTCCGGCACTTGGCCTCCCCAATTATGTACTACCTTTCCATCTATATGCAAGGGACAATTGTAAAACCATGGCGGGGGTGCTCACACAGTTTCATGGAGGGAAGTTGCGCCCCGTGGCATTTTTTTCCCAAAGTCATGCCAGTGTCTGTGCAAGGTATGCCTGCCTGCCTCAGGGCTTTGGCAGCCTGTGCAATGGTTGCAGAAATGGCCACTACCCTCACTTTAGGCCACATCACAGTACTCCACACCACACATGATGTCCTGGCAATACTTAAAGGCTTACACACACAGTACATGTCAGCACAACGCCTTAGTGGATATGAAGTACTCCTTTTGAGTAACCCTACCCTTACCATCAAGTACACTGCTAGTTCTTCTGGCCCTGCACCCATTCTCAATGCCCTTTTAGGCTTGAAAGGTCCCGAGGATGAACCACCCGACCTACATGACTGTGCTGCTTCCATTGAAGCTGAAACTTCTCCCAGACTTGACATGTCTCCCGTTCCCATACCAGGCACAGACATAGTTTTTGTTGACGGCTCCTGTAGTAGGCCCAATGACAATACATACCAGGCTGGCTATGCCATTGTCACCCTCCCTGACACTGTGTTGGAAACCCTACCAATACCTTATCAGTCCGCGCAAGCTGCAGAACTCATTGCACTCACTAGAGCATGTCCCTCCCTTGACAACGTCCATCTGCTCACTCAACTTCAAGCTGCTGCGACTAATACTGATCTCTCCGACTGGACTTACCCAATTCTGCAGAAAAATCCTAAATCAGGATTAATCTGCAAAGAGGGGAAACCCTGTATACCCCAGTCCAGTGCCCCTTTGCTCATTGCCCATTACCATGGTGTTGGTCACCATAGTAAAGCCACAACACTCCTCCTACTAACCAATGATTTTTATGTTACTAATGCCAAATCACTTGTGGACCAGTATGTTAGCAGATGCATCACTTGCCTCAGGAACAACCCTAACAACCCTAATAAAGCTAAACACCAGCATCTTGAATACCCCACCACCCCTTTTACACACTTACAAATTGATTTTACCCATATCCCTGGTACAGGTAAACAAGAATATGCCCTGGTCATTGTAGATATGTTCTCTCGCTGGCCAGAAGTATTCCTAACTAAGTCAGAGGATGCCAAGACAGTAGCAAGAATCCTAACACAGAAAATCATCCCTAGATGGGGGTGCCCCCTGCAAATAAATAGTGATAAAGGCTCAGCCTTTACAGCCAAAATCACACAGGCCTTAGTAAAAGCTCTGCAGGTGGAGTGGAAGTTTCACATCCCGTACCACCTGCAGAGTTCAGGGGTCGTAGGAAGAATGAATAGGACCCTCAAAGACAAACTAAGGAAGGCCACAGGAGGTACCTTCCACAAATGGAAGCAGGTCCTTCCCATTATCCTAGCAGAAATCAGAATGACCCCACAGAAAACTCTAGGATACTCACCCTTTGAAATACTAATGGGTAGACCCTTCCCCACACCCTGGGCTAAGAAACCGTTGATGATACAGGAAGGAGATCTAGAACTTATAAGGGAAGAGTATGTCAGGGCCCTCATAACCAAACTTGATGAGATTGAACATGATGTCGCTTGTAAAAAACCCTCTGAATCCACAGGAACCAACACACCCTTTTAAGGTCGGAGACAGAGTAGTGGTGAAGATCCTCCCCCGCAGCAAGAGCCCAGGAGACTTCACCTATGGCCCAGAGGCGGAAGTCGTTGCTGTAACCCGAACCGCAGTCCTGACAGAAGAGAGTCCCACCTGGATCCATGCTTCCCGAGTAAAGAAAATTCCTAGACCAGACCTAGAGGAGGAAACAGGTGATTCCAGTGAGGTACGAACAGGGGCGGACAGCCCTGACCTCCCACCTAGCGAAGACAGAAGACCAGAGGAGGTTGAAGAAAATGCCCCCTATCTTTACCCTGGGGACTATCTTGATAGCCCTACTGGCCCATTTTCCCCTCTCAATGACTGAGGTTGATATAACTCAGAATAAGGGAAACTGACACTATGGTATAACTCTTCCACCACATACACCGCAACCTACATACTAGATTATTTCCAATTCCCCCAACTAGCTGCTGTCCAAAAGTCTGTTGACTACCAGATCCGAGCTGACACCACAGACAACCTAAGCCCCGAGGTACCTTATATTTGCGTTACAGGCCATAACTGGGGAAATGATTGCAGCTCATGGTCCGCGGCTGCCTGGAACACAGGTACCCCATGGGGCTATAAGCCCGCTGAAGCCTTAGATGAAAAGGATAAACACGGAACATCATTAACTCAACGATTAACCCTTCTTAAAATGCCCAACAATTACTGCAACTCCCGCTCAGGCTAAAAATTGCGCCATTGGCGTGCAGAAAGACGTAAGCTTTGCAAGAATCATATAGTATAACAATAATGATTCTAAGAGGGGAATGAAAGGGTTAAAGCTCGTCTCTGCTTCACATGTCATAGAATTGTTTGTGTTACAGAACTGTTTGTTCCAGCACATTTTTTGCTACTGTCCTTGTCCGTTATCTTTTTATACCGTGTGAATAACCTTCCTATTTGAGTACCAACTTGCCCATATATGCATATCCTTCCACTGCGGCAGTTCCTAGCCAATCATGTTATGTTAGCCCCCTTTGTGTTCTGTCCAATTAGTTATTGACTTGGGATATACACGCCCTAAATCCTTTCTTTTATATACTTTTGTTAAACAAACAATAAACAGTGTGAATCTTTACTGCTTGTGTTGTGCATGTTACTTGTAGCAAAAGGTTTACACTCACGGACGTCTAAGAGACTATCACATCGAGGGTTAAAGGAAAGAGGAGGAATCCTTTCAGTAGTTATGCCTTAGTATGTAGAAGGTGGAGGAAAATAGAAGCGTACATAGATAAGTGGTTAGACAGACAAGGAGACTAGTACACTGGATTGTGATGAAGAATTTAATGTGGCCATATATCTACCCCATTTCGATACAAATTGACTGTATGATGAGGATGAATCAAGAGTTAGGGAACGTTTGTCAAAGAGAAATAATTGAAGTAGTCTGTCATTTAGTTCACACAAGGATGGAGCTGACCTGTCCAATCCAGTGAATCAGTATTAGTTTCTTTGACAGTGTTAAAATAATAGTAAGTAAGGGGAGAATGGTGCCTCCGTGGAGTGGGAACTTCCAGTTGGAAAAGTTCAGACAAAGATATGCCAATGGGTCAGGGAAAACTGATATTGAGAAAAGCCTATTAATGAAAGCAATAATCTTACGCCAAAATCTTAGAATCTTTGAGCATGACCAAAAACAGTGAAACATTTTTGCATTCATCATTTTACATTTACAACGATCACCAGTTTCGGATGAAAGCATATGCTTTTTTTGAGCAGGGGCGATAATAAGAATTTACTTACCGATAATTCTATTTCTCGTAGTCCGTAGTGGATGCTGGGAACTCCGTAAGGACCATGGGGAATAGCGGCTCCGCAGGAGACTGGGCACAAAAGTAAAGCTTTAGGACTACCTGGTGTGCACTGGCTCCTCCCCCTATGACCCTCCTCCAAGCCTCAGTTAGGATACTGTGCCCGGACGAGCGTACACAATAAGGAAGGATTTATGAATCCCGGGTAAGACTCATACCAGCCACACCAATCACACCGTACAACCTGTGATCTGAACCCAGTTAACAGCATGATAACAGAGGAGCCTCTGAAAAGATGGCTCACAACAACAATAACCCGATTTTTGTAACAATAACTATGTACAAGTATTGCAGACAATCCGCACTTGGGATGGGCGCCCAGCATCCACTACGGACTACGAGAAATAGAATTATCGGTAAGTAAATTCTTATTTTCTCTAACGTCCTAGTGGATGCTGGGGACTCCGTCAGGACCATGGGGAATAGCGGCTCCGCAGGAGACAGGGCACAAAAGCAAGCTTTTAGGATCACATGGTGTGTACTGGCTCCTCCCCCTATGACCCTCCTCCAAGCCTCAGTTAGGTTTTTGTGCCCGGCCGAGAAGGGTGCAATCTAGGTGGCTCTCTTAAAGAGTTGCTTAGAAAAAGTTTTTAGGTTCTTTATTTTCAGTGAGTCCTGCTGGCAACAGGCTCACTGCATCGAGGGACTTAGGGGAGAGATTTTCAACTCACCTGCGTGCAGGATGGATTGGATTCTTAGGCTACTGGACATAGCTCCAGAGGGAGTCGGAACACAGGGCTCGCCCTGGGGTTCGTCCCGGAGCCGCGCCGCCGACCCCCCTTGCAGATGCTGAAGATGAAGAGGTCCGGAACCAGGCGGCAGAAGACTCTCAGTCTTCATCAGGTAGCGCACAGCACTGCAGCTGTGCGCCATTGTTGTCAGCACACTTCACACAGCGGTCACGGAGGGTGCAGGGCGCTGGGGGGGGGCGCCCTGGGCAGCAATGTATAATACCTGTATGGCGAAAAATACATCACATATAGCCCTTGAGGCTATATGGATGTATTTAACCCCTGCCAGATATCTAAAACTCCGGAGAAGAAGCCCGCCGAAAAGGGGGCGGGGCCTATTCTCCTCAGCACACAGCGCCATTTTCCCTCACAGAAAGGCTGGTGGGAAGGCTCCCATGATCTCCCCTGCACTGCACTACAGAAACAGGGTTAAAACAGAGAGGGGGGGCACTGATTTGGCGATATGTATATATATTAAAATGCTATAAAAGGAACACTTATATAAAGGTTGTCCCTGGATAATTATAGCGTTTTGGTGTGTGCTGGCAAACTCTCCCTCTGTCTCCCCAAAGGGCTAGTGGGTCCTGTCCTCTATCAGAGCATTCCCTATGTGTGTGCTGTATGTCGGTACGTGTGTGTCGACATGTATGAGGAAAATATTGGTGAGGAGGCGGAGCAAATTGCCTGTAATGGTGATGTCACTCTCTAGGGAGTCGACACCGGAATGGATGGCTTATTTATGGAAATTACGTGACAATGTCAACACGCTGCAAGCCGGTTGACGACATGAGAGGGCCGGCGAACAAATTAGTATCTGTCCAGGCGTCTCAAACACCGTCAGGGGCTGTAAAATGCCCATTTACCTCAGTCGGTCGACACAGACCCAGACACGGACACTGATTTCAGTGTCGACGGTGAAGAAACAAACGTATTTTCTTTTAGGGCCACACGTTAAGGGCAATGAAGGAGGTGTTACATATTTCTGATACTCCAAGTACCACAAAAAAAGGGTATTATGTGTGAGGTGAAAAAACTACCTGTAGTTTTTCCTGAATCAGATAAATTAAATGAAGTGTGTGATGATGCGTGGGTTTCCCCCGATAGAAAATTATTGGCGGTATACCCTTTCCCGCCAGAAGTTAAGGCGCGGTGGGAAACACCCCTCAGGGTGGATAAGGCGCTCACACGCTTATCAGAACAAGTGGCGGTACCATCTACGGATAGGGCCGTACTTAAGGAGCCAGCTGATAGGAGGCTGAAAAAATATCCTAAAAAGTATACACACACATGCTGGTGTTATACTGCGACCAGCGATCGCCTCAACCTGGATGTGCAGAGCTGAGGTGGCTTGGTCGGATTCCCTGACTAAAAATATTGATACCTTTGACAGGGACAGTATTTTATTGACTATAGAGCATTTAAAGGATGCATTTCTATATATGCGAGATGCGCAGAGGGATATTTGCACTCTGGCATCAAGAGTAAATGCGATGTCCATATCTGCAAGAAGATGTTTATGGACACGACAGTGGTCAGGTGATGCAGATTCCAAACGGCACAAAGATGTATTGCCGTATAAAGGGGAGGAGTTATTTGGGGTCGGTCCATGGGACCTGGTGGCCAGGGCAACTGCTGGAAAATCCACCGTTTTTTACCCTAAGTCACATCTCTGCAGAAAAAGACACCGTCTTTTCAGCCTCAGTCCTTTCGTCCCTATAAGAGTCATATCTGCCCAGGGATAGAGGAAAGGGAAGAAGACTGCAGCAGGCAGCCCATTCCCAGGAACAGAAGCCCTCCACCGCTTCTACCAAGTTCTCAGCATGACGCTGGGACCGTACAGGACCCCTGGATCCTACAAGTAGTATCCAAGGGGTACAGATTGGAATGTCGAGAGGTTTCCCCCCTCGCAGGTTCCTGTAGTCTGCTGTACCAATGTCTCCCTCCGACAGGGAGGCAGTATTGAAAACAATTCACAAGCTGTATTCCCAGCAGGTGATAATAAAATTACCCCTCCGACAACAAGGAAAGGGGTATTACTCCACACTATATGGTGGTACTGAAGGCTAGGTGAGACCTATTCTAAATCTGAAAAATTTGAACACTTGCAAGGGTTCAAATCCAGATGGAGTCACTCAGAGCAGTGATAGCAAAGAACAAGGGGACTATATGGTGTCCCGGGACATCAGGGATGCTTACCTCCATGTCCCAAAATTTGCCTTTTCTCACCAAGGGTACCTCAGGTTCGTGGTACAGAACTGTCACTATCAGTTTCAAGACGATGCCGTTGGATTGTCCAAGGCACCCCGGGTCCTTACCAAGGTAATGACCGAAAGGAGGATTCGTCTTCAAAGAAAATGGACGACCTCCTGATAAGAACAAGGTCCAGAGAACAGTTGGAGGTCGGAGTAGCACTATCTCAAGTAGTTCTACGACAGCACGGGTGGATTCTAAATATTCCAAAACCGCAGTTGTTCCGACGACACGTCTGCTGGTCCTAGGGATGATTCTGGACACAGTCCAGGAAAAGGTGTTTCTCCCAGAGGAGAAAGCCAGGGAGTTATCCGAGCTAATCGGGATCCTCCTAAAACCAGGAAAAGTGTCAGTGCATCATTGCACAAGAGTCCTGGTAAAAATGGTGGCTTATTACGAAGCGCTTCCATTTGGCAGATTTCACGCAAGAACTCTTCAGTGGGATCTGCTGGACAAATGGTCCGGATCGCATCTTCAGATGCATCAGCGGATAACCCTATATCCAAGGACAAGGGTGTCTCTCCTGTGGTGATTACAGAGTGCTCATCTTCTAGAGGGCCGCAGATTCGGCATTCAGGATTGGATGCTGGTGACCACGGAGGCCAGCCTGAGAGGCTGGGGAGCAGTCACACAAGGAGTGTGATCAAGTCTGGAGAATTCTCTCCACATAAATATACTGGAGCTAAGAGCAAATTTATAATGCTCTAAGCTTAGCAAGACCTCTGCTTCGAGGTCAGCCGGTATTGATCCAGTGGGATAACATCACGGCAGTCGCCCACGTAAACAGAAAGGGCGGCACAAGAAGCAGGAGGGCAGTGGCAAAACTGCAAGGATTTTTCGCTAGGCGGAAAATCATGTGATAGCACTGTCAGCAGTGTTCATTCCGGGAGTGGACGACTGGGAAGCAGACTTCCTCAGCAGGCACGACCTCCACCCGGGAGAGTGGGAACTTCATCGGGAAGTTTTCCGCATGATTGTGAACCGTTGGGAAAGACCAAAGGTGGACATGATGGCGTCCCGCCCGAACAAAAAATGGGACAGGTATTGCGCCAGGTCACGAGACCTTCAGGCGATAGCTGTGGACGTCCTGGTAACACCGTGGGTGTAACAGTCGGTGTATGTGTTCCCTCCTCTGCTTCTCATAACCAAGGTATTGAGAATTATAAGACATAGAGGAGTAAGAACTATACTCGTGGCTCCGGATTGGCCAAGAGGGACTTGGTAACCGGAACTTCAAGAGATGCTCACAGAGGACTAATGGCCTCGGGAGCTAAGAAGGGATTTGCTTTCAGCAAGTACCATGTCTGTTCCAAGAGGAACCGTGGCATCGGCCTTTAAGAAAGGACCTGCTCCAGCAGGGACCTTGTCTGTTCCAAGACTTACCGCGACTGCGTTTGACGGCATGGCGGTTTTGAACGCCGGATCCTAAGGGAAAAGGCATTCCGGAAGAGGTCATACCTACCCTGGTCAAAGCCAGGAAGGAGGTGACCGCACAACGTTATCACCACATGTGGTAAAAATATGTTGCGTGGGTGAGGCCAGGAAGGCCCCACGAAAAAATTTCAACTAGGTCGATTTCTGCACTTCCTGCAAACAGGAGTGTCTATGAGCCTCAAATTGGGGTCCATTAAGGTTCAAGTTTCGGCCCTATAGATTTTCTTCCAGAAAGAATTGGCTTCAGTTCCTGAAGTCCAGACGTTTGTCAAGGGAGTATTGCATATACAGCCCTTGTGTGCCTCCAGTGGCACCGTGGGATCTCAACGTAGTGTTGGGATTCCTCAAATCATATTGGTTTGAACCACTCAAATCTGTGGATTTGAAATATCTCACATGGAAAGTGACCATGCTGTTGGCCCTGGCCTCGGCCAGGCGATTGTCAAAATTGGCGGCTTTGTCTTACAAAAGCCCATATTTGATTTTCCATTCGGACAGGGCAGAACTGCGGACTCGTCCCCAGTTTCTTCCTAAGGTGGTGTCAGCGTTTCACCTGAAACAACCTATTGTGGTGCCTGCGGCTACTAGGGACTTGGAGGACTCCAAGTTGCTAGACGTTGTCAGGGCCCTGAAAATATATATATATATAAATTCCAGGACGGCTGGAGTCAGAAAGTCTGACTTGCTGTTTATATTGTTGGCACCCAAAAAGCTGGGTGCTCCTGCTTCTAAGCAGACTATTGCTCGTTGGATTTGTAGTACAATTCAGCTTGCACATTCTGTGGCAGGCCTGCCACAGCCAAAATCTGTAAATGCCCATTCCACAAGGAAGGTGGGCTCATCTTGGGCGGCTGCCCGAGGGGTCTCGGCTTTACAACTTTGCCGAGCAGCTACTTGGTCAGGGGCAAACACGTTTGCAAAATTCTACAAATTTGATACCCTGGCTGAGGAGGACCTGGAGTTCTCTCATTCGGTGCTGCAGAGTCATCCGCACTCTCCCGCCCGTTTGGGAGCTTTGGTATAATCCCCATGGTCCTGACGGAGTCCCCAGCATCCACTAGGACGTTAGAGAAAATAAGATTTTACTTACCGATAAATCTATTTCTCATAGTCCGTAGTGGATGCTGGGCGCCCATCCCAAGTGCGGATTGTCTGCATTACTTGTACATAGTTATTGTTACAAAAAATCGGGTTATTATTGTTGTGAGCCATCTTTTTTAGAGGCTACTTCATTGTTATCATACTGTTAACTGGGTTCAAATCACAAGTTGTACGGTGTGATTGGTGTGGCTGGTATGAGTCTTACCCGGGATTCAAGATCCTTCCTTATTGTGTACGCTCGTCCGGGCACAGTACCTAACTGAGGCTTGGAGGAGGGTCATAGGGGGAGGAGCCAGTACACACCATGTGATCCTAAAAGCTTGCTTTTGTGCCCTGTCTCCTGCGGAGCCGCTATTCCCCATGGTCCTGACGGAGTCCCCAGCATCCACTACGGACTATGAGAAATAGATTTATCGGTAAGTAAAATCTTATTTTCTCTGACGTCCTAGTGGATGCTGGGAACTCCGTAAGGACCATGGGGATTATACCAAAGCTCCCAAACGGGCGGGAGAGTGCGGATGACTCTGCAGCACCGAATGAGAGAACTCCAGGTCCTCCTCAGCCAGGGTATCAAATTTGTAGAATTTAGCAAACGTGTTTGCCCCTGACCAAATAGCTGCTCGGCAAAGTTGTAAAGCCGAGACCCCTCGGGCAGCCGCCCAAGATGAGCCCACCTTCCTTGTGGAATGGGCTTTTACAGATTTTGGCTGTGGCAGGCCTGCCACAGAATGTGCAAGCTGAATTGTATTACAAATCCAACGAGCAATAGTCTGCTTAGAAGCAGGAGCACCCAGCTTGTTGGGTGCATACAGTATAAACAGCGAGTCAGATTTTCTGACTCCAGCCGTCCTGGAAACATATATTTTCAGGGCCCTGACTATGTCCAACAACTTGGAGTCCTCCAAGTCACTAGTAGCCGCAGGTACCACAATAGGTTGGTCCAGATGAAACGCTGAAACCACCTTAGGGAGAAAATGAGGACGAGTCCTCAATTCCGCCCTGTCTGAATGGAAGATCAGATAAGGGCTTTTACAGGATAAAGCCGCCAATTCTGACACGCGCCTGGCCTAGGCCAGGGCCAACAGCATGACCACTTTCCATGTGAGATATTTTAACTCCACAGATTCAAGTGGTTCAAACCATTGTGACTTTAGGAACCCCAAAACTACATTGAGATCCCAAGGTGCCACTGGAGGCACAAAAGGAGACTGTATATGCAGTACCCCTTTTACAAACGTCTGAACTTCAGGAACTGAAGCTAGTTCTTTCTGGAAGAAAATTGACAGGGCCGAAATTTGAACCTTAATGGACCCCAATTTTAGGCCCATAGACACTCCTGTTTGCAGGAAATGCAGGAATCGACCTAGTTGAAATTCCTCCATCGGGGCCTTACTGGCCTCGCAACACGCAACATATTTTCGCCTAATGCGGTGATAATGCTTTGCGGTTACATCCTTCCTGGCTTTGATCAGGGTAGGGATGACTTCATCCGGAATGCCTTTTTCCTTCAGGATCCGGCGTTCAACCGCCCTGCCGTCAAACGCAGCCGCGGTAAGTCTTGGAATAGATAGGGTCCTTGATGGAGCAGGTCCCTTCTTAGAGGTAGAGGCCACGGGTCCTCCGTGAGCATCTCTTGAAGTTCCGGGTACCAAGTCCTTCTTGGCCAATCCGGAGCCACGAGTATAGTTCTTACTCCCCTCCGTCTTATAATTCTCAATACTTTTGGTAAGAGAGGAAGAGGAGGGAACCCATACACTGACTGGTACACCCACGGTGTTACCAGAGCGTCCACAGCTATTGCCTGAGGGTCCCTTGACCTGGCGTAATACCTGTCCAATTTTTTTTGTTTAGGCGGGACGCCATCATGTCCACCTTTGGTTTTTCCCAACGGTTTACAATCATGTGGAAGACTTCTGCTGAGGAAGTCTGTTTCCCAGTTGTCCACTCCCGGAATGAACACTGCTGACAATGCTATCACATGATTTTCCGCCCAGCGAAAAATCCTTGCAGCTTCTCTACGTGGGTGACTGCCGTGATGTTGTCCGACTGGATCAGCACCGGCTGACCTTGAAGCAGAGGTCTTGCTTGGCTTAGGGCATTGTAAATGGCCCTTAGCTCCAAGATATTTATGTGAAGTGATGTCTCCAGGCTTGACCACAAGCCCTGGAAATTTCTTCCCTGTGTGACTGCTCCCCAGCCTCGCAGGCTAGCATCCGTGGTTACCAGGACCCAGTCCTGAATGCCGAAACTGCGCCCTCTAGAAGATGAGCACTCTGCAACCACCACAGGAGAGACACCCTTGTCTTTGGTGACAGGGTTATCCGCTGATGCATCTGAAGATGCGATCCGGACCATTTTTTCAGCAGGTCCCACTGGAAAGTTCTTGCGTGGAATCTGCCGAATGGAATTGCTTCGTAGGAAACCACCATTTACCCAGGACCCTTGTGCACTGCTGCACTGACACTTGGCCTGGTTTTAGGAGGTTTCTGACTAGTTCGGATAACTCCCTGGCTTTCTCCTCCTGGAGAAACACCTTTTTCTGGACTGTGTCCAGGATCATCCTTAGGAATAGAAGACGTGTCGTCGGGATCAGCTGCGATTTTGGAATATTAAGAATCCCAACCGTGCTGCCGCAACACTACTTGAGATAGTGCTACCCCGACTACCAACCGTTCCCTGGATCTTGCCCTAATCCGGAGATCGTCCAAGTAAGGGATAATTAAAACTCCCTTCCTTCGAAGGAGTATCATCATTTCGGCCATTACTTTGGTAAAGACCCGGGGTGCCGTGGACAAACCAAACGGCAGCGTCTGAAACTGAAAGTGACAGTTCTGTACCACAAACCTGAGGTACCCTTGGTGAGAAGGGTAAATTGGGACATGGAGATAAGCATCCTTGATGTCCAGAGACACCATATAATCCCCTTCTTCCAGGTTTGCCATCACCGCTCTGAGTGACTCCATCTTGAATTTGAACCTTTGTATGTAAGTGTTCAAGGATTTCAGATTTAAATTAGGTCTCACCGAGCCGTCCGGCTTCGGTACCACAAACAGCGTGGAATAATACCCCTTTCCCTGTTGTAGAAGGGGCACCTTGATTATCACCTGCTGGGAGTACAGCTTGTGAATGGCTTCCCATACCGCCTCCCTGTCGGAGGGAGACGTCGGTAAAGCAGACTTTAGGAAAACGGCGAAGGGGAGACGTCTCGAATTCCAATTTGTACCCCTGAGATACCACCTGAAGGATCCAGGGGTCCCCTGTGAGTGAGCCCACTGCACGCTGAAATTTTTGAGACGGGCCCCCACCGTGCCTGAGTCCGCCTGTAAAGCCCCAGCGTCATGCTGAGGACTTGGCAGAAACCGGGAGAGGGCTTCTGTTCCTGGGAACTGGCTGTTTGCTGCAGCCTTTTTCCTCACCCTCTGCCACGGGGCAGAAATGAGGAGCCTTTTGCCCGCTTGCCCTTATGGGGCCCAAAGGACTGCGCCTGATAATACGGCGTCTTCTTATGTTGAGAGGCTACCTGGGGTAAAAATGTGGATTTTCCAGCAGTTGCCGTGGCCACCAGGTCTGTCAGACCTACCCCAAATAACTCCTCCCTTTTATAAGGCGATATTTCCATATGCCTTTTGGAATCCGCATCACCTGACCACTGTCTTGTCCATAACAAGAAAAAAGAACCAAAACGTGCGCAAAGGGAAGAGCCAAACAAAAAAATATAAAATCGGATTAATCAATTTTGTTTTTATTAAATATTAATTAATTGTAATTATTAGCAAATAATTTAATTGTAAATATGTTCCTTGGAGTGATCACAATAAAATATTGAAAATAATATTAAAAATGAATAAAATAACATAATCATGAAATATATAACCATCTAATTAATTACTCATATATATGGTTAGTATTCCAAAAGACCAATAATGGATACAAATATATAAAATCCTGAAGAACACTGGCTGGCCAGCCTTAATTAATACTAAATAAATTGTGCACAAACAGAATGTAACAAAAAGATCAATAGAATATACAGATGGAAGATAAATTGTCTATAGGATATCATATGATTGCATAGACAATAAGAGCTCAGAATTCTTCCAACAACGATCTTAAACTAATAGTGGTTAACCATTATACATGTATCCAAAAAGTCTCGTATAGCTCATTAGCTCCTAACCTCGTACGGCTGCTGATGTTAATGCTAAATGTTGGAGCAAATGAATAGACACCAATCCCGTCCTTTTGACCAAATACTATTAAAAAGTCTCGATAAAGGCACCTAGCCTTAGGCAGCCGTTAGTGTGGGCAGCCAATGCCGTAGTATTACTGTCCCGTAACAAGATGATTGATATGAATAAATAAAATTACTAATACTGAAACATAGTCCCGAATGGCTCAAATAGCCCCTAGCCTAATGAGGCCATAGATGTGGGTGGCTATAATGACGGGATAATGTATGAATGAATAAAACCCCGTCTTACTCGTAGCAATCTCACCCGTGCCAGTGAATGCAATAGCCGTCCGTCCGGCCGGATGTTCACCGGACCTCCGCCGTTTCCAATCCACAAGCCGTTCTGTGCTGCGCTGCCTGGGTGCTCCTCCGACAGTGCAGCTGGATAATCCTTTAGGCTGGGATGTAAAAGATGGAAATAGCTGTGGCGGTTTGAGGCGGGTTAGGGCTGTCGGTGATGTCCGTTCGTCTCCAAATAGCAGAGAGATGGTATATATCCGTGGATCACTCCAGAGCCGTTCAACCTAACGCGTTTCTCGACCGTAGGCACTGGTCGTTTCATCAGAGGAAGTGCAATAAAAGAGAGTCCTCATCTGACTGTATTTAAAGCTCCCCGTTAATTGTCTAGACAGAAACAGCTGATGAATTTCCAACTATTCACCCATAGGAACCAAATTAAAATGAAATAGTCCAATATACTTTTCAATACCTATGTATAAATCATAGTGTCGTACTTAAATATATTTAGATCAAAAGCCAATATATATATAAATAATATAAATATATAAGATGAATATATGTGAAAAAATATAGGGATATAAAAATATATAAATAGGTGGATATATAAAAAAAAAAAATTAATATCATTATTATTTAATCATTCAAAAACATATAATACTCAGGAGTGGCGTGTCTAAAGGTGTATAAACATACATAAATATAGTGTAACACATAGAATCAATATAAACTTATAAATAGTGTAGTGAAATAACATATATAAGTACAAATTGAACAGTAATAATTATTATGATTCATATGTAAATTACTAGTTTTCTATATGTGTGTAAATAAATAAAAATTATATATATATATGAAAAATACCCATTGATCTGTACAACAGTATATAACTAATATTTCATTTGTAATCTATAGTTTATTAGATAAAGAATATATATATAGAAAACATATATTAAATAAAATATAAATAGTGATAAAAATAAAAAATAAATAAACACATATATGTCAGCATAAGAATTTGGACTGCGTCACATTATATGACCCGTCTGCGGGGAAAACAAAGGGAAGAACTAACCTAAAGAGGAGAGATATATTTAGACTCATCCAAAGACAATTAACGGGGAGCTTTAAATACAGTCAGATGAGGACTCTCTTTTATTGCACTTCCTCTGATGAAACGACCAGTGCCTACGGTCGAGAAACGCGCGTTAGGTTGAACGGCTCTGGAGTGATCCACGGATATATACCATCTCTCTGCTATTTGGAGACGAACGGACATCACCGACAGCCCTAACCCGCCTCAAACCGCCACAGCTATTTCCATCTTTTACATCCCAGCCTAAAGGATTATCCAGCTGCACTGTCGGAGGAGCACCCAGGCAGCGCAGCACAGAACGGCTTGTGGATTGGAAACGGCGGAGGTCCGGTGAACATCCGGCCGGACGGACGGCTATTGCATTCACTGGCACGGGTGAGATTGCTACGAGTAAGACGGGGTTTTATTCATTCATACATTATCCCGTCATTATAGCCACCCACATCTATGGCCTCATTAGGCTAGGGGCTATTTGAGCCATTCGGGACTATGTTTCAGTATTAGTAATTTTATTTATTCATATCAATCATCTTGTTACGGGACAGTAATACTACGGCATTGGCTGCCCACACTAACGGCTGCCTAAGGCTAGGTGCCTTTATCGAGACTTTTTAATAGTATTTGGTCAAAAGGACGGGATTGGTGTCTATTCATTTGCTCCAACATTTAGCATTTACATCAGCAGCCGTACGAGGTTAGGAGCTAATGAGCTATACGAGACTTTTTGGATACATGTATAATGGTTAACCACTATTAGTTTAAGATCGTTGTTGGAAGAATTCTGAGCTCTTATTGTCTATGCAATCATATGATATCCTATAGACAATTTATCTTCCATCTGTATATTCTATTGATCTTTTTGTTACATTCTGTTTGTGCACAATTTATTTAGTATTAATTAAGGCTGGCCAGCCAGTGTTCTTCAGGATTTTATATATTTGTATCCATTATTGGTCTTTTGGAATACTAACCATATATATGAGTAATTAATTAGATGGTTATATATTTCATGATTATGTTATTTTATTCATTTTTAATATTATTTTCAATATTTTATTGTGATCACTCCAAGGAACATATTTACAATTAAATTATTTGCTAATAATTACAATTAATTAATATTTAATAAAAACAAAATTGATTAATCCGATTTTATATTTTTTTGTTTGGCTCTTCCCTTTGCGCACGTTTTGGTTCTTTTTTCTTGTTACTGTTATTTTTTGGGGATTGACAGCTTCCCCATTTTTCCATATTGTGCGGCATCTGGAAGTTCCCCAAGGTTGTAAGGTACGGGCGCCTCTCCTTCTTCTTTTTTCGTGATTTTTATCCATTGTTGTCGAGGCAGCCCATTTCTTATACCCTGGAGAACATTTGAGCATTATTTATTGTTTATATTTATTTTGGTTATAATTTAGAATATCTGACTATATAATGCCTTCATTGAAATGTCTAGCAGAACGGCTTGAAAGAAGACAGAATTATTTAAAAGAGGAGTCTAATTATCCAGAACAGACAATGAGTACAGATAAGACAGATATGTTTGCTTTATTTAATGAATTAGAAGACTTATTTATTTCTGAGACTCGTCATTGGTGGGACCAAGTTACGTTACAAAAGTACCTTGATAAAGAGATGATCCCAAGGGGTCTCAGAATATTTAAGACTTGTTCTTTTAAGGATGACTCTGATTTTACTCAGGAGTGGAATGGAGTTTTAGATAATTGTTCAAGAGGTCTAATGAAACTTCTAATTAAACATAGGGAACAAAAAGTAGCAAAAATCCAGGAGGAGATTGAGAGGCTACAAGAGTCTCTATTTGCCTTCTCAAAACATCCTGAATTTGAAGCTAAAGATATTAAATTGAATAGGAAAGTGGAGGATTTCGAAAAAACTCTTATTGCACTTAAAGATAAGAAACTACATAGAGATAGGAGCGACTATCAGACGGATCAAGTACGTACATTTAATAGGAGATATAGGACACCCTCTAGAAATAGACGACCCTCAATGTCTCCAATTAGATCCCCTAGAGAATCTACCATGACTCATTACAAACAAAGAACCAATTTAGGGACTTTTGGGTCCTTTAGAAATACACAGGAAAGGAGGAGGAAAAATAGCTATAGACAGAACTATGATGCAGGTAATTCTAGGAATTACTGGGGAAATAGAAGAAACGAGAGGAACTCATGGAGAGATAGTAATCCTTCAGAAAGATCTAACAGGGGGAACTTTAGAACAGGTGACAATATTAACAGGTCTAGACATATGACCAGGTATGATTCTTCAAATGAAGACTTTTCGGACTATGGAGTTAGATCAGATCAAGTCAAACCATCCTCGGTTCATTTTTTAGACAGGAGAAATACATCACCCCGAGGATTACATCAATTGAACCAGAGAGAGCCAATAAGGAGCAGATTCACCCCAAAAAGGAGAAGGGAAGAAGAGTACGAGGTTGTAGAGGAGGAGCTAAGAAACTAAATAAACAGCCAATTAATGCGAAAAAATCAAAGGAATCTGAGAAATCACTAACCACGAAAGGCATTTTCAATCTTTCCTCCAAGACCCTTACTTCAGGAGAAATTACTCTCCTTAGTAAGGGTCTGAAATTTGCCCCAGAGACAAAACCTAATTTATTTACATTATTTGTTGATTTAAATAAGTTTACCAGAACTTTAAGCCGTAAAAGATACTTCACAATTAAATCTTTACAAAGACAAAAAATTGATGGTACTCCAATATGTTTGGACAAGGATGATATCCTGTCACTAGACATTTTGGAGTCTCTATTAGAGGAAAACACTAATAAGATTTATTCAGAACCTATTAAAATATTTGACATTGCAAATTCTGATATAGCCAAAATAACTAAATTTAAGAAAGCGTCTGATTTTTATCCACTCCAACATAGAGGCCCATTTGTTGAGGGCTTCTATACTACTACGATGCGAGACTTTAAGAGTCTCTGCGACAAGCAAGATAAAAAGACATTTAAAGACAATTTATCTAAGGCAGAAAGATCAGCACTTAAGAAACTTACCAAAGATAAGGGCATTATAATCAAACAAGCAGATAAGGGGGGAGGTCTGGTCATTCAGGACCAGACTGAGTACCTAAAAGAAGCATATAGACAATTAAATGATGAATCCTTTTATAGGAAATTGTCTTCTGACCCTACAGGCGGTTTCTTGGTGGAATTTAGATCTCTTATTGACTCAGCACTGGAGCAACAGGTTATCACTAAAGATATTTGGTATTATCTGTGGACACCATATCCTATTACTCCAATTTATTACCATCTTCCAAAAGTACATAAATGTATGGTCTCCCCTCCAGGACGACCGATTATATCTGGAGTGGGATCCCTTACAGCAAACCTTTCTTCCTTCATAGATGCACATCTACAAAAATATGTCACCTCTCTCCCCTCATATATCAAAGATACCACTCATTTTTTACAGAAATTAGAGGAGGTTAAATGGAGAGACACATATATACTATCAACTTGTGATATAGAGTCTTTATATACCAATATATCACATGAATGGGGTTTATTGGCCATTAATCATTATTTAACACGTGATCCAGAAGTTTCTGATAATTTGAGACATTTTATATTACATTCCATTAGGTTTATTTTAGAGCATAATTATTTTTCTTTTGATTCCCGATTTTATTTACAGGTTAAAGGGACTGCCATGGGAACTAGGTTCGCGCCAAGTTTTGCCAACCTCTTTCTAGGCTGGTTTGAACATCATCACATTCCTAACAGCCCCATTGGCGCGAACCTAGTTCTCTATGGCAGATATATTGACGATATATTTATTATTTGGGAGGGTGACATAGGATCATTATTAGATTTCAATACCCATCTTAATTCAAATACTTTGGGTCTGAAATTTACATATATTTTTAGTCCAAATAGTCTTAATTTTCTGGATATTACTATTTCTATTAGAGACTGTAAAATAGAATCTTCTACCTATATCAAGGAGGTGGATTGTGGTAATTACCTACACTACAGAAGTGGTCATTATTATCCTTGGAAAAACAATATTCCTAAAGGCCAGTTTCTCCGATTACGTAGGAACTGTTCCACAGAAGAATCATTCAAGCTACAAGCAAAGGATATGTACACATCATTTGTCAGACAGGGTTACCCCACCCACCTCCTTGATGGGGCATTAGAGGCAGCTTCAAGTTGCTCTAGACCTTTGATGCTGAATTCCGCCAAGAATTTGCCTCAAAAAGATATGAGGTTCAGCCAGGTTCCTACATTCGTTACACAATATAATTCAGCTGCGAGCCAAATCAAGAAGATTATTTCTAAGAATCTCACTATCTTGCAGTCAGATCGGTTTTTAGAGGGTGTCATCACGGATAAGAATCCTGTTATATTCAAGAAAGCACAAAACTTGAAACAGAGGCTGGCGCCAAGCATGTTTAGAAGAACATCTCCATTGTCTAGTGTGGTTATTAATGAACAGGAGTTTAGGTTACCTCCCAGACCAAAGGGGTTTTTTAAATGTGGGAAAGAAAGATGTATGACCTGTTCATATGTGGACCACAAATGCACTATGATTACCTCGCATGTCACTAAAGAAGAATTTGAGATCACTGCCTTTCTAAACTGTAGATCCAATTACGTGATATATGTGATTCAGTGTTATTGCGGGATCCAATATGTAGGCAGGACGATACGCCCCCTACATATGCGGTTTCTTGAGCACAGGCGCAATATTTTGAAAGGTCTGAAGACACATACTCTTTCTAGTCATATTGCTTCATGTCAAAAGGGGAAACAAAATAATTTCATACTGAGAGCAATTGAACAAGTTAAGCCAACTAGTAGGGGTGGTGATAGATTCAATAAGTTGTGTAAGCGGGAGGCTTTTTGGATCTTCCAATTACAAACATTATCCCCACAAGGTTTAAACGACACAGTTGAGCTTAATAATGTGTGATTGTTTGAATCCCTACTAATGAAGATCGCTAGGATCCTAGATTTTAGCAGATGACCAAGTAACAGGTTTTTAGTTGGGTTTTTATGATACCATCATTCTTACAAACTCCTTTTTCCTTTCTCCTTTTCTCTTCCTCCTTCCTTTTTTATTAATATTGGTTGTCCTAATTGAATGAATATAGATTTAGGGTAACTGAATTGATAGTTATATTACCCGATGTTTTACTAGTATTTCATTGATAGTTAGATTACTAGTCTATTTATGCTCATGTTCATACGAATGGGAATTTTTACATCCTCTATCCGTGTATGATCATGCAACATATTTCTATGTATATATTTTTCATATATTGACAATGGATTTTTAGCTATAAAAATATATTAATTTATTTAAATGAGCTTGAGCTTGTAACTTAGTACGTACTCCTATTATATTATAATTTATTTTACTTATTATATCTTCTTTTCTTCATAACCTAGTAGATGAGTATTATATCATCAATTTGTGGATTTGGAGGTGTCATGTTTGGATCTTGTAGGCGGGGTTGACATTTGTTAGACAGACGTTTTTTTGGATGAGTCTAAATATATCTCTCCTCTTTAGGTTAGTTCTTCCCTTTGTTTTCCCCGCAGACGGGTCATATAATGTGACGCAGTCCAAATTCTTATGCTGACATATATGTGTTTATTTATTTTTTATTTTTATCACTATTTATATTTTATTTAATATATGTTTTCTATATATATATTCTTTATCTAATAAACTATAGATTACAAATGAAATATTAGTTATATACTGTTGTACAGATCAATGGGTATTTTTCATATATATATATATATAATTTTTATTTATTTACACACATATAGAAAACTAGTAATTTACATATGAATCATAATAATTATTACTGTTCAATTTGTACTTATATATGTTATTTCACTACACTATTTATAAGTTTATATTGATTCTATGTGTTACACTATATTTATGTATGTTTATACACCTTTAGACACGCCACTCCTGAGTATTATATGTTTTTGAATGATTAAATAATAATGATATTAATTTTTTTTTTTTATATATCCACCTATTTATATATTTTTATATCCCTATATTTTTTCACATATATTCATCTTATATATTTATATTATTTTATATATATTGGCTTTTGATCTAAATATATTTAAGTACGACACTATGATTTATACATAGGTATTGAAAAGTATATTGGACTATTTCATTTTAATTTGGTTCCTATGGGTGAATAGTTGGAAATTCATCAGCTGTTTCTGTCTAGACAATTAACGGGGAGCTTTAAATACAGTCAGATGAGGACTCTCTTTTATTGCACTTCCTCTGATGAAACGACCAGTGCCTACGGTCGAGAAACGCGTTAGGTTGAACGGCTCTGGAGTGATCCACGGATATATACCATCTCTCTGCTATTTGGAGACGAACGGACATCACCGACAGCCCTAACCCGCCTCAAACCGCCACAGCTATTTCCATCTTTTACATCCCAGCCTAAAGGATTATCCAGCTGCACTGTCGGAGGAGCACCCAGGCAGCGCAGCACAGAACGGCTTGTGGATTGGAAACGGCGGAGGTCCGGTGAACATCCGGCCGGACGGACGGCTATTGCATTCACTGGCACGGGTGAGATTGCTACGAGTAAGACGGGGTTTTATTCATTCATACATTATCCCGTCATTATAGCCACCCACATCTATGGCCTCATTAGGCTAGGGGCTATTTGAGCCATTCGGGACTATGTTTCAGTATTAGTAATTTTATTTATTCATATCAATCATCTTGTTACGGGACAGTAATACTACGGCATTGGCTGCCCACACTAACGGCTGCCTAAGGCTAGGTGCCTTTATCGAGACTTTTTAATAGTATTTGGTCAAAAGGACGGGATTGGTGTCTATTCATTTGCTCCAACATTTAGCATTTACATCAGCAGCCGTACGAGGTTAGGAGCTAATGAGCTATACGAGACTTTTTGGATACATGTATAATGGTTAACCACTATTAGTTTAAGATCGTTGTTGGAAGAATTCTGAGCTCTTATTGTCTATGCAATCATATGATATCCTATAGACAATTTATCTTCCATCTGTATATTCTATTGATCTTTTTGTTACATTCTGTTTGTGCACAATTTATTTAGTATTAATTAAGGCTGGCCAGCCAGTGTTCTTCAGGATTTTATATATTTGTATCCATTATTGGTCTTTTGGAATACTAACCATATATATGAGTAATTAATTAGATGGTTATATATTTCATGATTATGTTATTTTATTCATTTTTAATATTATTTTCAATATTTTATTGTGATCACTCCAAGGAACATATTTACAATTAAATTATTTGCTAATAATTACAATTAATTAATATTTAATAAAAACAAAATTGATTAATCCGATTTTATATTTTTTTGTTTGGCTCTTCCCTTTGCGCACGTTTTGGTTCTTTTTTCTTGTTACTGTTATTTTTTGGGGATTGACAGCTTCCCCATTTTTCCATATTGTGCGGCATCTGGAAGTTCCCCAAGGTTGTAAGGTACGGGCGCCTCTCCTTCTTCTTTTGTCTTGTCCATAACCCTCTTCTGGCAGAAATGGACAGCGCACTTACTCTTGATGCCAGTCGGCAAATATCCCTCTGTGCATCACGCATATATAGAAATGCATCTTTTAAATGCTCTATAGTCAGTAATATACTGTCCCTATCCAGGGTATCAATATTTTCAGTCAGGGAATCCGACCACGCCACCCCAGCACTGCACATCCAGGCTGAGGCGATAGCTGGTCGCAGTATCACACCCGTGTGAGTGTATATACATTTTAGGATATTTTACTGCTTTCTGTCAGCAGGTTCCTTAAGGGCGGCCGTATCCGGGGACGGTAGTGCCACCTGTTTAGACAAGCGTGTGAGCGCTTTATTCACCCTAGGGGGTGTTACCCAACGTGCCCTATCCTCTGGCGGGAAGGGGTATGATGCTAATAACTTTTTAGGAATTAACAGTTTTTATCGGGGGAAACCCACGCATCATCACACACTTCATTTAATTCCTCAGATGCAGGAAAAACTACAGGCAGTTTTTTCTCACCCAACATAATACCCTTTTTAGTGGTACTGGTATTATCAGAAGTGTGTAAAAACATTTTCCATAGCCTCAATCATGTAACGTGTGGCCCTACTGGAAGTCACATTCGTCTCTTAATCGTCGACACTGGAGTCAGTATCCGTGTCGGCGTCTGTATCTGCCACCTGCGGTAACGGGTGTTTTAGAGCCCCTGATGGCTTTTGAGACACCTGGACAGGCACAGGCCGAGTCGCCGGCTGTCTTATGTCATCAATCTTTTGTAAAGAGCTGACTCACATAATTCCTTCCATAAGCTCATCCACTCAGATGTCGACTCCTTAGGGGGTGACATCTCTGTTACAGGCAATTGCTCCGCCTCCACCTCATTTTTCTCCTCATACATGTCGACACAACGTACCGACACAGCACACACACAGGGAATGCTCTGATAGAGGACAGGACCCCACTAGCCCTTTGGGGAGACAGAGGGAGAGTATGCCAGCACACACCAGAGCGCTATATATATATACAGGGATAACCTTATATGTGTTTTTCCCCTTATAGCTGCTGTATTGTTATACTGCGCCTAATTAGTGCCCCCCTCTCTTTTTTAACCCCTTTCTGTAGTGTAGTAACTGCAGGGGAGAGCCAGGGAGCTTCCCTCCAACGGAGCTGTGAGAGAAAATGGCGCCAGTGTGCTGAGGAGATAGGCTCCGCCCCCTTCTCGGCTGCCTTTTCTCCCGTTTTTCTGTGGAATCTGGCAGGGGTTAAAATTCATCCATATAGCCCTGGGGGCTATATGTGATGTATTTTCGCCAGCCAGGGTGTTTTTATTGCTGCTCAGGGCGCCCCCCCCCCTAGCGCCCTGCACCCTCAGTGACCGAAGTGTGAAGTGTGCTGATGAGCAATGGCGCACAGCTGCAGTGCTGTGCGCTACCTTGGTGAAGACAGGATGTCTTCTGCCGCCGATTTTTCCGGACCTCTTCTTGCTTCTGGCTCTGTAAGGGGGCCGGCGGCGCGGCTCTGGGACCGAGCTCCGAGGCTGGGCCTGTGTTCGGTCCCTCTGGAGCTAATGGTGTCCAGTAGCCTAAGAAGGCCAATCCACTCTGCACGCAGGTGAGTTCGCTTCTTCTCCCCTTAGTCCCTCGATGCAGTGAGCCTGTTGCCAGCAGGTCTCACTGAAAATAAAAAACCTAAAACTAAACTTTCACTAAGAAGCTCAGGAGAGCCCCTAGTGTGCACCCTTCTCGGCCGGGCACAAAAATCTAACTGAGGCTTGGAGGAGGGTCATAGGGGGAGGAGCCAGTGCACACCAGGTAGTCCTAAAGCTTTACTTTTGTGCCCAGTCTCCTGCAGAGCCGCTATTCCCCATGGTCTTTACGGAGTTCCCAGCATCCACTAGGACGTCAGAGAAATAGAGTCTATGTAGCGACTTAAAATGAACCTCTTGGAGGTATACCGACTGGAGAATCTGCATGGTAGAGAAGTAATGGGAAAACAATGTTTGGGAACCCGTGATACCTGGGATACCAGAGTTCCAGGAAGAAATTAGGGAGGTGTAGGGAGAGCGCTCTACTGACTGAAGTAATTTGGTGTACAGATAGGATGTTTTATAAGCTCTGGAGTATAGCGACATAAAAAGCGGTGTCAAGGGATCTGGGACTGGAGGTGAGATTATAGACGACTTGATAGGGAGGGAGAGAAACGAAACACAAGGCCGTTTGATGCTTAAAGTGATAATTTATAACACTGCTTCTGTGAGTACAGCTTTCCCAAAGTGGGCATCAGAGACATGCAGCCCATAATGTCTGGAGAACGTATGAATGGACGACCATGTTGCTGACGCACATATATCCTTAATCAACACCCGAGCCCTTCTCGCCCAGGAATTAGTGACAGCCCTAGTCGAGTGTGCACGGATGTGTTCCGGAACTGGACGCCCATTTTCCTCATAGACAAACGCAACTAATTCTGTAATCCACCTTGAAATGGTGATTTTCGATGGAGTTTCACCTTTCCTGACTCCGGAGCGCAGAATAAATAGATTTTTTACCTTCCGGAATTCATTTACTCTTTCTAGGTATATAGAGACCGCTCGCAATACATCTAACATATGCAGCTTCCTTTCCTCCTCATTTGTAGTATGCGGGAAAAAAGACTGTAAAACAATCTCCTGGTTCATGTGGAAAGATGAGACAACCTTTGGTAGAAACTCGGGATTAATTCTGAGCACTACTCTATCTGGGAAGATACAGATAGGGCTCCTCAGCCCACAGAGCCTGCAACTCCCCGACTCTTTTTGCAGAAGTTATCGCCGTAAGAAAGACCACCTTCCAGGTTAATAATTTGAAAGGAATTTCCTGTAGAGGTTCAAAAGGAGGACCCATTAAGGTGTTAAGTATGAGATTCAGGTCCCAAGGTGGTGGTAGTGACCTGATCCTAGGACGCTCTTTTTTGATAGCCTGACAAAATTATCAAATTATCCTCTGACAATTTTTTATCCAACAGGACACACAAAGCTGATATATGAACTTTGACTGTTGAAACTGCTAGGCCTTTTTCAAACCCCTCAGTTAAAAACTAATATTTGCGGAATTTCAATCTTGGAAATATCAGTGTCCTGCCCGGACCAGGCGATAAACTTTTTCCACACCCTGTAGTAGGAGTTTGAAGAAACTTTCTTCCTTGCCTTCATCAGCAAACTTATAACCTGCTCTGGAAGGCCTTTACTTTTTAGAATTGACCGCTCAACTTCCACACGTCAAATGAAGGCTTTGTAGGTTCGGGTAAAAAAGTGGCCCCTGCCGAAGTAATCCTGGCTCCACGGATAATGTCCACGGACCCTGTATTGCCATCCTCAATACTGTTGGGAACCATGCTCTCTTTGGCTAAAGAGGTAGGACTACTATCACAATCACTTTCTTCTCTCTGATTTTCTTCAGCACACGAGCTATCACTGGTAACGGTGGAAACACATAACCGAGGCTGAAATTCCATTTCTGGGAGAATGCATCTATCCCACTCGAACCCGGAGTCTGGTACCTTGAGAAGAAACATTCTGTTTTTGCATTCTGATGCGTGGCCATCAGGTCTATCTGAGGCTGCCCAAACCTTTGAACTATCAGCTGGAATGCCTGAGGGCTGAGTTCCCATTCTCCTGGCAACACCTCGTGTCTGCTGAGATAATCTGCGATTATATTGGTTTCTCCCGGAACATGGAGAGCTGATATGGAACTTAGGTTTTGTTCTACCCAGCTTAATATCCTTAACACTTCTTCCCACAGGGACCGACTCCTGGTAGCCCCCTGATGGTTTAGGTAGGCCACAACCGTCAAATTGAGAACACTCTGACATGTAATTGCCTCAACTGGTTCTGAAAATAAACTATCAAATTCCATACTGCCCTCAGTTCTCTTCTGTTTGAGGACATGTGCTTTTCTTGCTTGGACCACCGTCCTTGACAGGTTTGTCCCTACAGATGACCTCCCCATCCTGTAGTGCTTGCATCTGTTGGCAATACTACATATTGGTGATGAACTATTGAAGTACACCTCTGTCCCAGACTCTGGTCTGTCTACCAACGCAGATATTTTTTCACCACCTGCGTGAGCCTTATCCTGTGACTCTGCACTGTGCCGACCCAGACAAACTTGATTATGTGCCACTGAAGCTCTCTCATTCTCCATCTGGCCCAGGGTACAACACTACTGTAGAGGACAGCATCTCCAGAAGACGGAGTGAAAGTTTGTCCTCCAACTGCACTAGGGATGATAACTCTCTGATTTTGTTGCGCCTGTCCTGATAGTGCGATGTTGCATTTCCTCGAGTTTATTCGGACCCCTAAGAACTGAATCTCCTGAGTCGGATCCAATTTGCTTTTCTTCCAATTCACCAGCCATCCATGACACAAAAGAATCTGAAGAGTAGCCTCCACAGCCTTTTTCAAAATTAACTCCGAGCTCCCGCAAACTAACAGATCGTCCAGGTAAGGCCACACTGTTATATCCGTCTTTCTCATATGTGCCACCAGAGCTAGAAGCACCTTCGTGAAGACTCTCGGCGATGAAGACAGGCCGAACGGGAGACAGGTGAACTGTAGGTATTTTCCTAGCACACAAAACCTCAGAAATCTTTCTTCCCTGTGAATTGGTACATGGAAGGCGTCCTTCAAGTCTATGGAGGCCATGAAATCGTGCTCTTTTATTCCTAGTAATATAGTTTTCAATGTTTCCATATGGAATCTTTTCTTTACAATGAACTTGTTCAACCTTCTTAAATCTAGGATCGCTCTGAACTCTTTTGATGGTTTCTGAACAAGGAACATCTTGGAATAGAAACCCTTTTGTTCTTTCTAGTGCTGGCACCTTTTCTACTGCTTCCGAGCTGAGAAGATCCTGTATAATGTTCTGAAAAGCTCTGATTTCTTCCTCTACCATGGATACCTGCGATTTCAGAACCCTTTGTCCTACTGGCTTTTTTGCAAAATGCATCCCCTCCCATAAGGAACTGCTTTAGGACATCCCCAATGTTATTCCTTTTGAAGCCCAGTGTACCCCGCAGCAGAAAACGAGATTTACAGTAAGAACTTACCGTTGTTAAATCTCTTTCTGCGATGAACACTGGGCTCAACAAGGCGCCCACCCTGACGCACTTAGCTTCTTTGGGTTGGTATTGGCATAGCCGCTGACACCCTCTCCTGTGGTGAGTGTGTGGTGAATTGGCTACGAGCGATTGTCGTCTCTGGTACCTGCTACTGCATTGAGCTAGTTAACAAAACTGAGCTCCTGTGCAGGGAGGCGGGGTTATAGAGGAGGCGGCACTGTGCATCTTGGGAACAGTCAAAGCTTTGAGCCTGTTGGTGCCTCGGATCAAGATCCTACTCTACACCCCAATGTTATTCCCTGTGGAGCCCAGTGTACCTTGCAGAAAGAGATTTAACAACGGTAAGTTCTTACCCTAAATCTTGTTTTTAAGGGTATCCTGATTTTTCGGGTGATTTCCCACAAAATGTGTATCATAAATATGCTCCAAAACATAACTGTAACAAGTGCAGCGTGAAGGAGGACAGTGGGGGAGGGAGGAGGTGGAGCAGCCGGAAAAGGTATTATGTCTGTCCTAACACCGCCTGTAATAACTGTAAATGGCGGCCGTACTGCGCCCTGTGACCCAGCACTTTGACTGGCTCCTCTCAAATTGTTTTTTGGGGGGCAAGCTACCCCATTGTCCCCCCTGCTCCAGCGCCTATGAGTGTTAGCACCAGAAAATTCAGTTGAATAGCGAGAGCCTATTCCGGCTAGGTATTACTCACGCAAATGTGGCAGGCTTGAAATGGCGGTTTCCTGTGGTAACCGCTGAGGTCAGCTACGGTTTGCTGATATCAGTAAAAGTGAGGATCCATCTGGTACATGAAGGCTGCATAAATCGCTGTAATATGCGTGGGACCCGGGTCACAGTAACCATAAGAAGCCACTACAGGTGAAACCTGGTGATAGCAAGCTGGTAATGCAGGCAGGCTGACAGGGACGCGGGATATCTGTCGGAGTCCTCAGCGGTGGTGACTGAATAGCGCTGCCGGAAATCAGACACACCCTGTAGCAATCTGGTAGTGGAAGGCTGCAGAGACAGCCGTATGAGTCCTGGGTGACGGGGTCAAATAGCGGTGCCGCAGCTGTCAGCAGCAACTAGTTGTCAAACACGGTTCCTGCCGCAGGCGGTCTGGGGGTATAGAGCAGAAGCTACCCACTTAGTAGGTACCTGTAGTGAGGACACCAGACGCGTTTCCATAGTAAAGCTGCCCGTTTCTTCTGTATAGTGGCAAACCAGGTAATAATTGAATGTCCGCACATGTCTTGCTGAACCAGCTTGCTGTCGTTTATTCAGGATGGCATATTCAGCATCGGTTCCAGCGTCACACCATCAAAGAGTATTCTCGCCACCCTGTCAGTGACTACAGACAGAGGTTTCCTCGCTAGTCACCGGCCAAGTAACTGGCATCGGTCTCCACGTCCCCAATACAAGAACAGCTACGCATGCCTCCTCCCATGCACAAACTAGCTGATCAGTCACACCCATGTGCTCCACCTGTGTATCTGTGTGCAGGGATATGTGAGGAAGTCACCCTGTCTTATAACGTGAGACTACAGACTCCCACAAAAAGCAGTAGTATCTTTCATAAGTGACTGGGACAAAGCGCACTGTTTGCAGGGGCGGATCTAGATTTTTCTTTTGGGGGAGGGGGGGCAGTTTATTCATTATTCCCGACTCCTCCTCCTCCACTCATTACTCCTCCCACTTCCCGTCCTAACTGTCTGATAGAGAGCAGAAGAGAGAGAGAGAGACGGGGGGAATCCAAGGTTTGATACATCTCACCTTAAGTGGTTAATTACTGTATACTAATGCCCCATGTTTTCCCAGCCCAGTGCCCTCTTCAATGTAATCAGGCTGTCTGATGCACACACCACGACTGCTCTATAATATCACCCTGTAATATTTCTTACGCTGTGACACTCCGCAGCAGCAGACAGCCAGAAGCCTCAGTAACTGGACACAAAACTGATAAGCAGTGTCCCTCCCGTCTCACCGCCACTGCTGCTCAGTCACCGACTACCACCCTGCGATGTCAGCTGCGGGCCGTCTGCACCCGCTACCCACCTAGGCCGGAGCAACAGGGGTCATACGCGTGACCTGCCTGCACCAGAATGCTGGTACCCAGCTGGTGAGTGATCGCACCGGCCTCGCTACACCCAGTTCGCGTGTGTGTGCGTTACACGCACACATACATACATACTGGGCTGCCTGCCAACTGGATAGTGTGGAGAGCAGCAAAGTGAGCGTGGATATGACTATGGGGGGGATCGCCCTGTTCGCCCCCCCTCTGAATCCGCCCCTGACTGTTTGTCATACTGTATATACTATATATACTAGCGAACACGTAAAAACACAGGCTGACTTTGCTGTCGGCACCCTGCAGTACCTATGGCTATTTTCTGGCTCTGACTGTTTGACCATTCCCTGTTTTATGCAGAAAAAAAATAGGGACATTTCTATTAACAAAAAGAAAACTCCAGCAGCATCCTGTGCTCAGCTCCACAGGCGCCAGCGGCAGCAGCAGCAGTAATAGAGTGCTGGGGTCATGAAGAAGAGGAGCCGTTACTATGGTGACACAACGAGTCCGTGGTGCCTATCAGCATCCGGGATTTCCTGCCGTCGGAACGCGCGCTCCAGACCATTAATACACACGGTGTGCGCGCCTCCCCCCGCCGCGATGACGTCACCCTGCCGGCGCAATGACGTTGCTGCTTTGAAGCCTAGCTGCCTAATTGGCGGGAAAAGCTGGAGCGCGCTGTGACAGTAGTGACTGAGCGGTGCCCGGCCGGAGCCGCACGTCACCCCGGGGTGTGAGTGAGGGCGACTTACCCGGAGGATGCGAGAGAGGAAGCCAGGTGGCCGGGCATAGCATCGGGAGAGCGGGGTGAGTGCTGACAGGGTTTCCCCACTCTCTTCCCCAATACCACCTCCGGGGAGTGCCCACTCATGTTTCCCCCTCTCCTTAATGCTGTGCCCACTGCCCACCTGCCACTGCCACATGGTGCCCCCCAATGCCGTGCCCACCTGCCACTGACACACATGGTGCCCCCTCTCCTTAATGCTGTGCCCACTGCCCACCTACCTCTGCCACTGACACATGGTGCCCCCCAATGCCGTGCCCACTGCCCACCTACCTCTGCCACTGACACATGGTGCCCCCCAATGCCGTGCCCACTGCCCACCTACCTCTGCCACTGACACATGGTGCCCCCCAATGCCGTGCCCACTGCCCACCTACCTCTGCCACTGACACACATGGTGCCCCCTCTCCTCAATGCTGTGCCCACTGCCCACCTACCTCTGCCACTGACGCATGGTGCCCACCTGCCACTGACACACATGGTGGCCCCGGTTGGTTCTATATCGGAGGGGCTGAAGGGACCTTGTGACGTATTGAGGGGAGGAGCTACGTCACCAGGGGGAGGAGCTACGGGCGAACAGGGTACCCGAAAAGTTCGCTCGCCACGCTTCGGGCACGGTGGCTCGCTCCGCTCCGCTTCGCTCACCACCTAATTACTAAAGGTAATAGTTGGTGGCGTGGATAGTAGAGGAACTATCCCGCTGGCCTAGCTCCTCCCCCTTACGGAAAAGGTCCCTTAGCCCACTTGATTCTAGCATCTACCATGGTGCCCCCTCTCCTCAATGCCGTGCCCACCTGCCTCTGACGCACATGGTGCCCCCTCTCCTCAATGCTGTGCCCACTGCCCGCCTGCCTCTGATACAGACACATGGTGCCCCCCCGTTCCCAATGCCGTGCCCACCTACTTCTGCCACTGACACACATGGTGCCCCCCCTGTCCTCAATGCCGTGCCCACCGACCTCTGCCACGGACACATGGTGCCCCCCCACTGCCGTGCCCACCTACCTCTGCCAATGACACACATCGTGACCCCCTCCCCAATGCTGTGGCCACTGCCCACCTACCTCTGACACACATTGTGCCCCCCCTCTCCCCAATGCCGTGCCCACTGCCAACCTACCTCTGCCACTGACACACATGGTGCCCCCCCTCTCCCCAATGCTGTGCCCACCTACCTCTGCCTTTGACACACATGGAGCCCCCCTCTTCCCAATGACGTGCCCACTACTCACCTACCTCTGCCACTGACACACATAGTGCCCCCCCTCTCCCCAGTGCTGTGCCCACTGCCCACCTGACACTGACGGTGTCCCCACCTCTCTCCCCAATGCTGTGCCCACTGCTCGCCCGCCTCTGCCACTGACACATGGTGCCCCCCTCTCTCCAATGCTGTGCCAACCTACCGCTGGCACACATGGTGCGCCCCTCTCCCCAATGTCCTGCCCACCTACCTCTGCCACACACAGGGTGCCCCCTCTCCCCAGTACCACCTCCGGTGATGCCCACCTACCACTGCCACACACACAGGGTGCCCCACTCTCTCCCCAATACCATCTCAGGGTATGCCCACCCTCCTCATAGACACAGGGTGCCACCCCCCCTCTTCCCAATACCATCTCAGGGTATGCCCACCCACCTCTGCCAGAGACAGTGTCCACTGCCCCTCTCTTCTCAATACCACCTCCGGGGGTGGCCACCTGCCTCTGCCCCACACAGGAAGTGGTGTTGCGTCTATCTGTGGAAGAAAAGCTGTATGTGTTATATATTTAACAAAAGAAAAAAAGTATGAAAAGAATGCTACAAATTTCCACCGACATAAGTGGCAATGCAATAATGACCTATACAATGTGTGTCTCTCACATGGTACATCAAAAAATGGTGGATTATATAGTACATTATTGTCCTGTGAAGATGCGGATATGCAGTTCTGGGTCACTGAAGACTGCTTTCACCTTTACAGTGTTTCCTGTCTTGACAGATTTCTGAATCATGGCCGTCCCATTTGTGGAAGACTGGGATCTGGTGCAGACTCTTGGAGAAGGAGCCTATGGGGAGTAAGTAATCAGCTGGTGCTGCTGTTGGTGGGGCAGGTGACATGCTTCCTGTACTGGGACCTACATTGTCTCCCCAATAAACCCCAGGAAGTAACACTGGAATAGGAACTACTGCTCCGTTTTGTTACAGTGAATGCTCTGTCTATATTACTATTTACTTTTGGATGAACAGTAGGAGGCCTCTAGTGGCAACAAGAAATATATTTCTCATACGTCCTAGAGGATGCTGGGGATGCTTCAAAAACCATGGGGTATAGACTGGATGCGCAGGAGACTTGGGCACTTTAAGACTTTAAAAGGGGTGTAAGCTGGCTCCTCCCTCTATGCCCTTCCTCCAGACTCCAGTTAGATTCTGTGCACAGTGACACTGGATGCAAACTGAGGAGCTCTATTATTTTCAGAGAGACCTGCTGGCAACAGGCTCCCTGCATCGTGGGACTGAGGGGAGAGAAGCAGACCTACTTCTGTGAGTTTCAGGGCTCTGCTTCTTAGGCTACTGGACACCATTAGCTCCAGAGGGTATGAACGCTAGGTAAGCCTAGATGCTCGTTCCCGGAGCCACGCCGTCAACCCCCTTGCAGAGCCAGAAACGGGTGAGTAGAAGAAGATCAGAAGACTTCAGTGACGGCAGAAGATTTCAGACGGCTTTTGAGGTACCGCGCAGCGGCTGCGCTGCGCGCCATGCTCCCACATACAAAACGGCACTGCAGGGCGCAGGGGCGGCGCCCTGGGCAGCATAAAACCTCAATAACGACTGGCACAAGTGTATACAGTGCCTAGGCACTAAATACAGACCCCCGCCAGTATAAATATGTAAAAATAAGCAGGACTAAAGCACGCCATTAAGGGGGCGTGGCTTAGCCCTCACAGCTCTGACCAGCGCCAGTTTCTCTTCACAGCTGCAGAGACGCTGAGCCTGGCCTCCCACACTACTGTACAAGTAACAGGGTGCAAAACGGGGGGGCACAAGTGATTTGGTGCTATTTTACTGAATTTAAAAGCGCCAACAGGTCTGGGTAGTATATTACTCGCTTCAGTACTGGGATAGGTGCTGGGTTGTGAGCTGGCAGAACTCCCACTGTGTTTCTCTAACAGGCTTTGCTGTGGGTCTGTCCCCTATAGCCCCAGTGTGGTTGTGGGTGTCGGTACGCGTGTGTCGACATGTCTGAGGCTGAATGCTCTTCCCAGGAGGAGGCTGGAGTGGGGACAAAAGACTGGGAGTGACCGTGTCGGCTGATTGGGTAAATATGTTGAGTGTTTTGAATGCCAATGTGACTCGGTTGACTAAGAGATTAGATAAATCTGAGTCTAAGAACCAGACATGGAGGAAATCCAAGGAGGATGCATTGTCGCAAGCTAAGACCCCTTCGGGGTCACAGAAACGTGCATTTACCCAGATAGCAGATACGGATACCGACACGGACTCTGATTCCAGTGTCGACTATAGTGATGCCAGATTGAATCCTAAACTAGCTAAGAGCATTCAGTACATGATTGTGGCGATAAAAGACGTGTTACATATCACGGAGGACACTGCTGTTCCTGATACAAGGGTCTGTATGTTTAAAGGAAAGAAACCTGAGGTAACGTTTCCTCCCTCTCATGAACTTAACGCTCTTTTTGAAAAGGCTTGGGAAAATCCTGACAAGAAGGTACAGGTTCCCAAAAGAATTCCAGTGGCATATCCGTTCCCCTCTGGGGACAGGGAAAAGTGGGAGTCAACCCCCTCTGTGGACAAAGCTCTATCGCGTCTGTCCAAAAAAGGTGGCGCTTCCGTCTCCTGACGTGGCAGCCCTAAAGGATCCTGTGGATCGTAAGCAGGAAAGTACACTAAAATCCATTTGTCACTACAGGTTCGCTACTTAGGCCTGCCATTGAAAAGTGGGCAGATAACTTGTCCTCTGAGATTAATACCCTGGACAGGGATAGCGTGCTTTTGACTCTGGGTCATATCAGGGACGCTGCAGCATATTTAAAAGAAGCTGTAAGGGATATTGGCCTTTTGGGATAAAGGGCCAATGCCATGGCAGTCTCGGCTAGGAGGGCATTGTGGATTCATCAATGGAATGCTGATGCTGACTCTAAGAAGACTATGGAGTCTCTACCGTTTAACGGTAGTGTCTTGTTTGGTGACTGCCTCACTGACCTGGTATCTACGGCTACCGGGGGTGAGTCATCATTTTTACCTTATGTTCCTGCAGAACAAAAGAAAACGCCCCACTATCCGATGCAGTCCTTTCGGCCCAATAAATATAAAAAAGGACGAGGGTCCTCCTTCCTTGCTGCAAGAGGAAAGGGAAAGAGGTCACAGGCTGTGGCAAGTTCCCAAGAACAGAAGTCCTCTCCGGCTTCTACCAAATCCACCACATGACGCTGGGGCTCCTCTGCGGGAGTCCGCATCGGTGGGGGCACGTCTCAAACTCTTCAGTCAGGTCTGGGTTCACTCGGCCCTGGATCCTTGGATATTAGAAATAGTAACCCAAGGGTACAAATTAGAGTTTCAAGATGTGCCCCCTCACCGATTTTTCAAATCGGCCTTGCCAGCTTCTCTTCCAGAAAGGGAGGTAGTATGCGCTGCAATACTAAAGTTGTGTCAAAATCAAAATGGCACCAGTGTGCTGAGGGAGATAGCCCCGCCCCTTTTTCGGCGAACTTTTCTCCTGCGTTTTCATGGATTCTGGCAGGGGTAATTTATCACATATATAGCCCTGGGACTATATATTGTGATGATTTGCCAGCCAAGGTGTCTTATATTGCCCTCAGGGTGCCCCCCCCCCCCCCCCCCCCCCCAGCGCCCTGCACCCATCAGTGACCGGAGTGTGAGGTGTGCATGAGGAGCAATGGCGCACAGCTGCAGTGCTGTGCGCTACCTTGTTGAAGACTGAAGTCTTCTGCCGCCGATTTTCCGGAACACTTCTTGCTTCTGGCTCTGTAAGGGGGCCGGCGGCGCGGCTCCGGGAACGAACACCAAGGTCGGGTCCTGCGGTCGATCCCTCTGGAGTTAATGGTGTCCAGTAGCCTAAGAAGCCCAAACTACCACCTGTTAGGTAGGTTCGCTTCTTCTCCCCTTAGTCCCTCGCTGCAGTGAGTCTGTTGCCAGCAGATCTCACTGTAAAATAAAAAACCTAAATATACTTTCTTTCTAGGAGCTCAGGAGAGCCCCTAGTGTGCATCCAGCTCAGCCGGGCACAAGAATCTAACTGAAGTCTGGAGGAGGGTCATGGTGGGAGGAGCCAGTGCACACCAGTAGTCTAAAGCTTTCTTTTAGTTGTGCCCAGTCTCCTGCGGAGCCGCTAATCCCCATGGTCCTTACGGAGTCCCAGCATCCACTACGGACTACGAGAAATAGAATTACCGGTGAGTAAATTCTTATTTTTTCAAATCGGCCTTGCCAGCTTCTCTTCCAGAAAGGGAGGTAGTATGCGCTGCAATACTAAAGTTGTGTCAAAATCAAGTCATTGTCACGGTACCCCCGTCACAACAGGGGGAGGGCTTTTATTCGAGTCTGTTCGTGGTCCCGAAGCCGGATGGCTCAGTCAGACCGATTCTGAAGCTAAAATCCCTCAATTTCTGTGTAAAAAAATTCAAATTCAAGATGGAATCTCTCCGAGCAGTGATCTCCAGTCTGGCGGAGGGGGATTTTATGGTGTCGGTCGACATAAAGGATGCCTACTTACATGTCCCCATATATCCTACGCATCAGGCTGAGGTTTGCTACAGAATTGTCATTACCAATTTCAGACGTTGCCGTTTGGTCTGTCCACGGCTCCGAGGATTTTCACCAAGGTTATGGCGGAAATGATGGTTCTCCTGCGCAAGCAGGGAATCACAATTATCCCGTACCTGGACGATCTCCTCTTAAAGGCGAGATCCAAGGAACAATTGCTGAAAAACGTTGCGCTCTCACTGACTATTCTGCAACAACACGGTTGGCTCCTAAACTTGCCAAAATCACAGTTTGTTCCGACCACATGGCTGTCGTTCCTGGGTATGATTCTGGATACAGAATTACAGAGTTTTTCTTCCAGTGGAAAAGGCTCTGTAAATACAGAACATGGTAAAACAGATTCTGAAACCGGCAAGAGTGTCGATTCTTCAATGCACTCGGTTGCTGGGGAAGATGGTGGCGGCCTACGAGGCCATTCAGTATGGCAGGTTCCATGCCAGGGTGTTTCAGTGGGACCTGCTGGACAAGTGGTCTGGGTCTCACCTGGATATGCACCGGAAAATAATCCTATCTTCCAGGACCAGACTCTCTCTCCTGTGGTGGCTGCACAGTTCTCACCTTCTGGAGGGACGCAGGTTCGGGATTCAGGATTGGATCCTGGTGACCACAGAATGAAGTCTCCGAGGCTGGGGAGCAATCACACAGGGGAGAAATTTTCAGGGAAAATGGTCAAGCCAGGAAGCTTGTCTGCACATAAACATTCTGCAATTAAGGGCCATTTACAACGGCATTCTGCAAGCGGAACATCTTCGCGGTCTGCCCGTCTTGATCCAGTCAGACACCATAACAGCAGTGGCGTACATAAACCGCCAAGGCGGAACAAAGAGCAGAGCGGCGATGGCCGAGGCCACGAAAGTTCTTCGCTGTGCGGAGAGACATGCAAGCGCTCTCAGCAGTTTTCATTCCAGGAGTGGACAACTGGGAAGCAGACTTCCTCAGCAGACAAGATTTCCATCCAGGAGAGTGGGGTCTTCATCAAGAGGTCTTTTCAGAAGTGACAAGTCGTTGGGGAATTCCTCAAATAGACATGATGGCGTCCCGCCTCAACAAGAAACTTCAGAGATATTGTTCCAGGTCGAGGGACCCTCAAGCAATAGCGGTGGACGCCCTAGTGACACCGTGGGTGTTTCCGTCGGTCTGTGTTCCCTCCACTTCCACTCATTCCAAAGGTGATAAAGATTATAAGAAGAACAAGGGTTCAGGCGATACTCATTGTTCCAGACTGGCCAAAGAGGGCCTGGTATCCAGATCTTCACGAGATGCTCATAGAAGATCCCTGGCCTCTTCCTCTACGGGAGGACCTGTTACAACAAGGACCGTGCATGTATCAAAACTTACCGCGGCTGCGTTTGACGGCATGGCGGTTGAACGCTAAATCCTAGCCCGAAAGGGTATTCCCAGTGAAATCATTCCCACACTTCCTCAGGCTAGAAAAGAAGTAACGGCAAAGCATTTCCACCGTATTTGGAGGAAATATGTGTCTTGGTGTGAATCTAAGAAGGCTCCTACGGAGGAATTTCAGCTGGGGCGTTTGCTCCATTTTTTGCAAGCAGGTGTGGATGCGGGCCTAAAGTTAGGCTCTATTAAAGTACAAATTTCGGCCTTATCAATCTTCTTTCAGAAAGAATTGGCCTCCCTTCCGGAGGTTCAGACCTTCGTGAAAGGTGTGCTGCACATCCAACCTCCGTTTGTGCCTCCTGTGGCACCGTGGGATCTTAATGTCGTATTGCAGTTCCTGCAATCTCATTGGTTTGCGTAAGGTTGAGTTGAAATTTCTTACTTGGAAAGTAGTCATGTTGTTGGCCTTGGCATCCCGCAAGGCGGGTATCTGAATTGGCGGCTTTGTCTCACAAAAGCCCCTATTTAATCTTCCATGCTGATAGAGCGGAGTTGAGAACTCGTCAGCAATTTCTGCCAAAAGTGGTTTCATCATTTCACGTAAACCAGCCTATTGTGGTGCCAGTGGCTACTGACGCCTTGGCGGAATCGAAGTCTTTCTGTGTTTAGAGCTTTGAAAATCTATGTCACCAGAACGTCGCAGATTAGGAAAACAGAGGCTCTGTTTGTCCTGTGGGCTCCCAACAAGATTGGGGCTCCTGCTTCCAAGCAGACTATTGCGCGCTGGATCTGTAGTACGAATCAGCAGGCTCAATCTACGGCAGGATTGCCGTTTCCGAAATCGGTGAAAGCCCATTCTACTAGAAAGGTGGGCTCATCCTGGGCGGCTGCCCGAGGGGTCTCGGCATTACAGCTTTGCCGAGCTGCTACTTGGTCGGGTTCAAACACCTTTGCGAAGTTTTACAAGTTTGATACCTTGGCTGAGGAGGACCTCTTGTTTGGTTAATCGGTGCTGCAGAGTCATCCGCACTCTCCCGCCCGTTCTAGAGCTTTGGAATAAACCCCATGGTTCTTGAAGCATCCCCAGCAGGATAGGACGTATAAGAAAATAGGATTTTAATACCTACCGGTAAATCCTTTTCTCTTAGTCCGTAGAGGATGCTGGGCGCCCGTCCCAGTGCGGGCTGTATCTGTAGTTTGGTTATAGTTACGCTCATGTTGCGTTGAGTTCAGTCACTCTGTGACTGTTGTTGGTCATGCCGTTACATGCGTTGTTGTTGAATGCCATGTTGTACGGCGTGTTTGAGGTGTGAGCTGGTATGTATCTCACCTTAGTTTTAAAAAATTAAATAAATCCTTTTCCTTGAAATGTCCGTCTCCCTGGGCACAGTTCCTATAACTGGAGTCTGGAGGAGGGGCGTAGAGGGAGGAGCCAGTTCACACCCATTCAAAGTCTTATAGTGTGCCCATGTCTCCTGCGTATCCCGTCTATACCCCATGGTTCTTGAAGCATCCCCAGCATCCTCTACGTACTAAGAGAAAAGGATTTACCGGTAGGTATTAAAATCCTATTATTTGCTGCATCCTTTCTTATCTATGTTGTCCTATTGCTTAATGGTCTGTAGCAATCGAGCAAGCCTGCTCAGTGTCAGGAGCCGGGCCTGTGTCCTGCACAGGTAATATACATTGCGTGATGGAAGTGAGGCACAGGGATAGTAACTTTGAGTGCAGTTAGTCTCTGTGCACAGTAGATTCTTTGTGGTGTGGGACCTGTGCATGCTGTAGTGTTACTGTACGCTTTGGGTGACCAATGTAACAGGTGAAATCCATGGTACGTGTTAGGCCCTTACAGTAGGTTGCCGCAGCTCTCTAGTAGCGGAGTGCCAACCGTAGTGTGTCTGTATCCCATTCAGTAACGGTTCTAGTGCAGGAGATGGGCTGCGACTTGTCAGTCTATACATGGGGTATTCAACATGCGGATCTCCATCTGCTGTAGATCTACACATCCCAGCATTCCCTGACACCGTTTTAGCATGCCCTAATAGCAAGACAGGGCAGGGAATGCTGGGATGTGTAGTTTCACAACAGCTGGAGGTCCACGTATTGAATTCCCCTGGTCTATAGGAATTGGTCTGTGCTGCCGAATCTTGCTCCACATACTTGGGAAGTCCATCCAGACATGACGTAACCAGCTTGTTCTTAGTCTTTAGCAAACAATTCCTGGGAGGAAGCACATAGCATATGCGTGGAGTGGGCAGTAGCAATCTCCGTTCTTACATCAGGGGTTGCTTAGGGCTTCAGTAATTTCGACCAGACTATGGGCCTGATGAGCATTTTTGTTGAAGGATTATCCTCTGTCTGCGCATGTATTGCTATGGTCTTGTGACGGCGGTCACAGAGAGGATTTATCCACAATGTAACTGACAGTCACGGACCCTTTTGATTCGATGTAGGTATCTGAGCGTGGCTACAAAAACGCAGGCATGTCGTGACCGTTTTGGTGGTGTTACTGCTTGCTACGGTCATCCTGTATGTGGTTACGTTTCCGACGTCTTACTTCCTGTGGGCATACCAACGCAGTGTCTTTGTATGCAGCTGCTGGGACTCGTACAGCAGCCGATGGGCGTCTTAGTACAAATCCAGGCGGCTGCGACACTTGCACATTTTCACACAGCCACTGTGTACAAATTCACAGCTGGGAATGCATTTGCTCTGAATCAGGATCTATGTCATTAACATGCATTTATTAGTGTTTAACAATATAGTGATAATGGGGCATATCCAGTTAGCCCCGGTAAAGCATCGGGTGCGAAATACGGATGTTTGTCGTGATTGTTCCCGATGCCGCCTGTAAAAAGAAAAAAAGGGGGGGAAAAAAGCCTTTTCTCCCGGAAACACACATGTTCAGTGAAACCTGTGTATTTTCGTGAGAAACAGCCCCGTTTTTTTCTTTCATCCACTAGGGGACACAGGAACACTTGAGACAGCTGGGGTATGCAGTATGCAGACCGGAGGTGTGGCACAATCTAAATAAAAGTGTATACACAACCAGCCCCCTAAACCCTCACGCCCCCTAAACCCTCAGTTTGAAAAAGTTACAAAATCCCAGATAACCGCAGCGACCTGCAGTGTCCCTTGCCCGCTGCGGCAGGCTGCGACTGCAGGGAGGGAACCGCGGCCCAGGAGCCGGCACTTGTCGCTTAAGCCCGGTGGGGGAAGCCGGGGCAGCGCCACAACCCCAATCCCCCATCTTCCCCTGGTCACATGGGGAGCGGTCATGTGAACGGAGGGAGC
The DNA here is from genome assembly GCF_028390025.1 of Pseudophryne corroboree. Lineage (NCBI taxonomy): Eukaryota > Metazoa > Chordata > Amphibia > Anura > Myobatrachidae > Pseudophryne > Pseudophryne corroboree. Next base: position 375,007,722 of record NC_086453.1, read on the forward strand.
CGGAACTGCAGCACTGCATCGGGAGCTGTCAGGAGCCAGCACCCGCTGCAGGATCATGTAACCTCCGATAAACTGCCGCTCATGCCGGCTTACCGGGGCCAATGTGGTAACGATATTGTTTTATTTGGCAAGAGCAAAGTCTTAATTCTTAATTGCACTTATCTTGTCAGGGTACAGCTAGCAGTGAACCGGAAGACTGAGGAGGCGGTTGCAGTGAAGATTGTGGATTTGAAGAGAAAGGCAGACTGTCCAGAAAATATTAAGAAAGAGATCTGTATCAATAAGATGCTCAACCACACGAATATTGTAAAGTTCTATGGACACCGCAAAGAAGGCAACATCCAGTATCTGTTCCTCGAGTACTGCAGAGGTGGTGAGCTCTTTGATAGAATAGGTAAGTGCCCATTTTTCACCTCTTTGTGGAGTATTTAATTTTTCTCTTTCATCCACTAGGGGACACTGGAACAACTTATACAGTTGGGGTGTGAAGCTTGCAACCGGAGGTGTCACAATCTAAAATTAAACATTTTATGCACAGCCGGCTCCTCCCCCTTCACGCCCCCCATCCCTCAGTTTGAAAAATTGTGCCTAGGAGGTACAGCACAGAAAAGGAGCTCCTGCTTCATTATAAGAACTTTAAGCTGAGGTTGTGTCAGCCTAATACAAAGGGGGACAAAAGTCTTAGAAGTAGAGAGAGCATGATTCCAGCTAAAGGGATCTACATCCCCCGCCCCCTCTGCAGCCACTGGGCTATCGCGCCAGGCAGCCTCAACTTCCCGCTCCCTACGCCGGCTCTACTCAAGCCAGACCTACAGGCAAGTCCCCCAGGGTCCCTCCCACCGTCCACAGGGTGCAGTCCACCGCAACCTCCTCCCGTCGCTCGCACTAATAAATAGCAGGGTGCGGAAGGCTGGGGGAGATGGTGGGGGGCGGTCAGGCTCATGGAAACAGAGGCAGAGGCCGTTCCCAGTCCACAACCTGAAAACAGGACCCTAAACCTGCTGACAAGACCGCGGCGTAACGGTCTCCTATGGTGGGCGCAAGGTTGGAAAGGTTTCGGGCCCCCTGGGCCAAAACCTTACCAGAGGTCTGGATTTAACAATATTATCTCCCAGGGTTACAGGATAGATTTTCGAAACCGCCCTCAGTCAGTTCTTTACAACAGCTCTTCCTCGGTGCCCTCAAAGAGCGGTGGCATTAGACACGGTTATTTAGGTTACTTCAGACGGAAGTAATTATACCTGTCCCGACTTCTCAAAGAGGAACGGGATTTTATTTAAATCTTTTTGTAGTGCCAAAACCGAATGTGTCAGGCCAATCCTCAATTTAAAGGTGTTAAATCAATTCCTGACGGTTTACAGATTCAAGATGGAATCAATACAGTCGGTGATTGCGGGACTCAAGCATCGGGAGTTCATGGTGTTGATGGACATAAAGGATACTTACCTCCACGTCCCAATTTGGACTCCACACCAAGCCTATTTGCAGTGGGCAAGAATATTACCAGTTCGGAGCTCTACCGTTCGGCCTATCATCAGCCCCGAGAGTCTTCACAAAGATCATGGCAGTTATGGTAGCGAAATTGAGATCATTAGGGGTAACGATAATACTGTATCGGGACGACATTCTGATCAAGGCTCCCTCTCAGGACCAGTTGATCCGTGATACTCAGATCACTCATCAATTTCTGATTTGACACGGCTGGATTGTGAATTTCAAGAAATCCAATCTGCTATCAAAGCAGAATATTCAATTCCTGTGCCTCATTTCTCTTTCATCCATCTGGGGGACGCTGCGACATTACTTGTGGGTTAGAGGTGTGTGGTTGTGGAGTTTGGCACAGAACTATTAAAAACCTGACTCCTCCCCCCTCTAACCCCTCCCATCTCCTTCCTGCCTAGCCAGCACCTCAGTTTTAGTTTTGTGCCTGTGGAGTACAGACACAGTTTTTATTTCTCCTAATTTTTCTTTATTTTTTCTTTATTTTTCTTTATTTTTCTATACCTAGTCCCTGTTTACAGGTGACAGGTATAAATGGAACAAGGATGCTGTCAGAAAGGGCCACCATACCTTGGTCACTGGGGCCTTTTGATTCACACGACAGATCAAAGAGGTACTGGACAGCCACAATCTGTCACTGGCAGTATTGGGCTGTCCCTAACGGTTTTTATTATTTATTATTTATTAATATTTATTTATTTTACTAATTTTAGTATTATTTTTACTTTATCTCCCTTCCCCACATCCCCCCCCCCCCCCCCCCCCCCACCCCCGGCGCAAGCCCGCCAGCGGGAGCTGTGCCGGAGACCTGTACCCATACAGCCGCAGTACTGTCTGAAGGGCTGTGGGGACGGGACGGGGATCCCGGAGAAGCCGCCGCAACAGTCGCTATACTTAGCAACGCGCGGCGGCCCGAACTTCCGGTTGGTCGCGAGAGGAGAGCAGGGACGGCTTCCCGCTCTGTTCTGCCCGCGCGCACGTCATGATACCATCTACAGTGACAGGGGGACGCTGTGCTCGCTACCTGAACAGAACAACTTGGGGTGGCGGCACGCGAGAGCCGCAGACTTTCGGCTGCAGCGCGCCTACTGAAGCTGACAGGCGCTTCATTGTTCAAGAAGGGACGGACTCCCGCCCTCCACTACCACGCGCGCACTCTCGTCCAGGTATGCAGGGCTCCGGCCGCCATCTTCTCCAGAGGCAGTACGGGGGACACTGTGCAGCGCTCACAACAAAGGCTGATCACCTAACAGCAAGTATATTTTGGGACACAGTATAAATTCACTGTAGATTTACATTGTGTCATGCTATACTTTTAGGGGAGGTAATTTTTGCAATATATAATATGCATTGAACACAGTATGATTCATAGTATATTACAATATACAACAATATGTCAAAGTATTGGAAAAGAGAATAAATGAATTAATTACTTATGAAATCTACAAAGGGTAAGACCGCCTCGGTGGTTTATTTTTTCCTGCTCACTATGGGGATCATAGCTAGCAAAGGGAAGCCCGGACGCAGGTACTCTGTGTTTCATGCTCTGGGGCATCTGTGGCGGACCAGCAGGAAAGTTCCGCGGATCAGTCTATGCCTCTATGGCTACAGTGGAAGCTCTATGGGCTCGAAATATGGGCTCAGTCTCTAAACAAATTTGTTAACTCTGCCGGCAGTTCTTCTGCTACAAAACGGCCGCAGCCGTTGCCCGCTATAACTTTTCCGGAGGAGTAGTTGGAAACATTCCCACTGGAGGATGGGGAAGTAGACCCAGAGTGGGATAATAGGATGAGGAGTTTTTCTACTAGCTCAGGTGTTAGATTCTGATATAAGCCATCCGTCAAACTCTTAATATTCAGAGTTCGGAGGTGGCGGGTTCTTCCTCTGCCTTTTTCAAAACACAAAAAAAAAAAAAAAAAAAAAAAAAAAAAAAAAGACAAGTTACTGTCTTTCCCCCTTATTCACACTTTGCGGATATTTGAAAGAGCCCTGACTTAAGTCGGATTCTCCTGTCCCAGCCCCAAAATAAATTTTAATTTATATAAGGGGGATACAAGATGTTGAGAAACAGACCCAAAAGGTAGACGCTCCTATTCACATTTAACAAAAGCTACGGTTATTCTTTTTGTACATGGGCAGTGCTGCTGGTGTGATGCTTGGCATTGCTGCCTTAGGGCGCTGAGGTCGTGGGTTCAATTCCCACCATGGCCCAAACTGTGAGGTTTGTACGTTTTAGTTGAAAGATCCTACAGATAGGAAGATTGAAACAATGATTAAATCTATGTTATCTTTATCAGGAATTTTCTACTCCCAATTCTAGCTAGCACTTGGGTCTTCATGGCCGCGGATGACTGGCTGGCACAGGTTGTATCTTGAATGCAGTCCCACGATCCATCGGAAGTCATTCAATTAGAAAAATGAGACCTTGTTAGAGTCTACTGCGCTACAATCCTGTATTTCTGCCTTGACCATGACAGCAAGACGGTCTCTTTGATTTCGGGTTTGGGAATGCCGTTTCTGACTCGGAACAGAGCTTGACGGCGATACCCTTTGAAGGTGAGTTCTTTTTGGGTCGGAATTACAGAAGAGACTACAGGGGGCAAGAGCCCTTTTCTTCCATTTGCTCCTCAGAGACCGAAGACCACGAGGTTTCGGTCCTTTCGTACACAGGACAGAGGTAGTTTCCATCCCTTTCGTTCTTTCTCCAGGTTCCCACGAAGAGAGGCATTCAGAGGTAGAGGAACACAGGCGGCTCTTAGACCAGCCAGTAAACCTGCCGACATACCTACTGCATGACGGTTAACGATCTCTGGAGGGATCAATGACGATTCGGGCTCGGTTACGGCAGTTCAAGGAAGTGTGGCTCCTGTCAAAACCAGATCTGTGGGTGACGGAGGTCATATCCAGAGATTATATGTTACATCTCGAGGAACCAATCCCATATCGTGTGTTCGTCACTCCTCTCCAAAAACGCTCCCTCCAGACGTTGAGCTCTTCTTTATGCAACAGCCACTCTCTTACTAAATGGAGTGATTCTTCTAGTTCCCTCTCAGTAGAGAGGTCGGGATTTTACTCAGGTCTTTTTCTTGTGGACAAACCGTTTCGGCCAAAAGGGTTTGAATCCATATCTCTCAACCCAAAAGTTCAGAATGGAATCCATCCATTCGATTATCGCTACATAAAACCAGGGGAATATTTGGCTTCAGTGGACGTAGAGGACGTCTACCTGCATGTTCCTATTTGGACAGGTCGTCAATCTTGTCTGAGATACGCAGTCGGTCCTTGCCATTTTCAGTTTCTCTTCCCTTTGGTCTATCCACGGCTCCTCAGGTATTCACAGGGTGTCAGCATTACTCCGTTTTTAGATGATCTTTTCATCAGGACTGTCAGAGTGAATCCTTCACCAGAACTTGCGTCTCACGATAGAGACTCTATAGTCATTCAGATGGATAATAACTTTTCCACAGTCATCTTTACTTCCTTCCCAGAAAATGATATTTCTGGGATTCTTATTCGACGCTACCAACCAGAAAGCGTTTCTTCCTCACGGACAGGACCTCATCTCGAATTACAGCTAATCCGCTTGTCTGTAAAGACTCGTCGGTCGCTTCGCTGGTGGCTTCACAGCCCAATTTGACCAAAAAGGGTACCGTTCACGATTTGCTCTTGAGGGATGGTCACCACAGACGCAAGCCTCAGAGGTTGAGGGGCGGTGTTTCAGACTCCTTACTTTCAGACGTTCTGAAACAGTCGAGTCTAAGTTACAGATCAACATCTTGGAGTTGAGGGCAGTCCGGTAGGCATCCTTCGGATTCAAACCATGGTAAAGGGTAATCCAGTACGGGTTCAACCCGACGACGCCACGGCAGTTACTTAAATAAAGGAACTCAAAACTGGACCGCCAGGAAGGCAGTCGCTCAGATTCTCACTTAGGCAAAACATTGGGTTCAGATTATACCCGTGATTCACATTCCAGGAGTCGAGACCTGGGAAGCGGTTTTCTTAAGCCGTCACACGGTGCATAAGGGAGAGAGGGGGCTTCACCAGGAGGTGTTTCTGACTCTAGTAGCCCGGTGGGGGATGCCCGATGTAGATCTAACGGCGTCTTGTCTCAACAATAAACCTCCTCTCTAAGGGTCGCGTACTCAGGACCCTTAAGCAATTCTAATCAATGAACTGACGGCGCTGTGGCACTTTCAACTGGGATATGTGTTTCCACCATTTCCACCGATTCCACGTCGGCTTCAACGCGTTCAGAGAGAAGGTCTTCCAATCATTCTGGTGGACCCAGATTGGCCACGATGACAGTGGTACACTCTTCTGCACAATAGGGTCGTCGAGGAACCATCCCGACCCTCTCTGCTCTAGATCTTATGATTCAAGGACCATGTCACCACACAGGTTTGGTCGGCTGACTTTGACGGCTTGGTTCTTGAATCCAATATTTTAAGGGGAAAAAGGTTTTTTCTCGTCCTGTTGAGTAAAGATAACCGGTGGCTTCTGGAATTTACATTGCTTGGTGTGAAAAGCGTGGTTTAACACCGGATGTGTTTAGAGTTTCCTCGTCTGTTATCCTGCATTCAGGAGGATCTCAATGAGGATCTCAGACTTCTTCACTAATGGGGTCAAGTTTCTACTTGGTCGACTCTTCTTCATAGGAGACTGGCTATCACTCCAGAAGTTCAGACGTTCCTTCAGGGAGTTCTTCGGATTCAGTCACCTTTTTTTGTTCCTCCCTGGGACTTTAACTTAGTCCTTACGGTTTTTTTTTAGAAACCTCCATTTCAACCTTTGGAATCTGTACAATTGCGGTATATAACGTTCAATGTCTTCCGATTGACAATTTCCTCCAAAAGATGAGCATCTAAATTGGCAGCTCTTTCTTGCAGACCACCCTTGTTGGATTTTCATGATGATCGGGTGGTTCTGCGAACAAAACCTTCCTTCCTCCGAAGGTTGTGTCAGCGTTTCATCTAAATTAGGACATTGTCCTTCCAGCGTTTACTCCTCCTCCTTCCGGGGAGGATTCCCATTGGCTCTCTTAGATGTGCTTAGGGCCTTACGGATTTATTTATCTCGTACGAATTCTATCCGTCGTACGAATGCATTGTTGGTTTTTAATGGCTGCGTCCAAATGAGATTGGCCGGATTCCAAGTACACAGTGACTCGTTGGGTAACTACGACCATCACAGAGTCTTCTAATGTTTCAGTTCCTGACTCGATTCAAGCTCCTTCGACTCCAGCTATTGGAGCTTCTTGAGATGTTCGCGGGGCTGCGTCTATTGAGCAGTCGTGTAGGGCGGCGACCTGGTCGTCTGTGCATACGTTTTAAAAAGGTTTTACCGTTCTCACACTTTCGGTTTGGAGACTGCCCCTGTTGGGCGTCAAATTTGGCGGACGGCTATGCCGTCTATGTCTCCCTCCTCTCATTTGCTTGCTTTGGGAAATCCCACAAGTAATGGCGCAGCGTCCCCCAGATGGATGAAAGAGAAATAGGGATTTTTGTTTACTTACCGTAAAATCTCTTTCTCTGATTCCATCTGGGGGACGCTGCGATCCCTCCCATATGTTGTCTGGTTTAACCAGTTAATTGTTTTCGGTCTATCTCCTTTGGCTTGGCTAAACGTTAACTGAGGTGCTGGCTAGGCAGGAAGGAGATGGGAGGGGTTAGAGGGGGGAGGAGTCAGGTTTTTAATAGTTCTGTGCCAAACTCCACAACCACACACCTCTAACCCACAAGTAATGTCGCAGCGTCCCCCAGATGGAATCAGAGAAAGAGATTTTACGGTAAGTAAACAAAAATCCCTATTTTAGACACGTTACAGATGAAACCGTTTCTCCCGGAAAACGAGATTCGGGACATCAAAAAAATGGTCCGCCAGGTTCTACAGAAACAGACTGTCTCCCTACACCTTTGCATACGGTTTTTAGGGAAGATGGTAGCATCTTACGAGGCAATCCAATACGGCAGGTGGCATTCCAGAGCCTCTCAGCTAAATCTAATCCTCAGGGAGCAAGCATGCATTTACTACTTCACCGAAGGATTCGCTTGTCACTCCAAGCCAGGATCTCGTTAATCTGGTAGTCCGTTCACAAGAATCTATTGGCGGTGAAGAGGTTTGCAGTCTGGGACTGGAAGATTTTGACTACAGTTGCCAGTCTCAGAGGATGGGAAGCAGTATTGGACAACCATCAGTTTCAGGGAAGATGGACGCCACAGGAGAGCAGTCTTCCAATAAATGTACTGGAATTGAGAGCCATTTACAATGAACTTCTTCTAGTTGAAGACCTAGTATGGGCTCAGCACGTGACAGTACAGTTGGACAATGTGACGGCGACAGCATACATAAACAGTCAGGGAGGAACAAGAAGCCGCATGGCTTTAAAGGAGGCCACAAAGATTCTGTCTTGGACAGAAAATCGCAACATAATCCGGTCGGCAGTCTTCATTCCAGGTGTGGATAATTGGGAAGCAGACTACCTAAGTCGTCAAGACATGCATCCAGGCGAGTGGTGTCTACGTCCACAGGTATTCGAGGCAGTGGTACGACGGTGGGGTCTACCGCAAATAGACCTAATGACCTCGGAACAACCATCAGCTACCAAGATATGTGGCCAGGACGCAGGATCCAGGAGCAGAGGCGGTGGACGCGCTGGTGACTCCCCAGACGTACGATCCGGTGTACGTCTTCCCACCGTCCCCTCTTTTACCAAGAGAGTTTAAAGAAAAAAGAAAAAAAAAGGTCAAACGGGAAAGAGCGTGGGTGGTAGCTCCAGATTGGCCTCGCAGGAGTTGGTACTCGGACCTGAGGGGACTTCTAGCGGAAGATCCTTGGAAACTGCCACAGAGGAAGGACCTGTTGTCACAAGGCCCGTTCCTCTACCCAGATCTGAACCGTCTGCATTTGACGGCGTGGTTCTTGAGACCAGGATACTGAGAGACAGACGTATCCTGAAATTCGCTATTCCTACCTTGTTAGCTGCAAGGAAGCCAGTTACTGCAGCCCACTACTATAGAATCTGGAAGAGGTGCATGGACTGAAGCCATCTAAGGGCTGGAATCCCAGAGATTACCGCCTTACTAGACTTTTGAGGTTTCTCCAAAATGGTTTGGATGGTGGTTTTGAGATTGGGATCCTTGAAGGTCCAGGTCTCGGCCCTATTGATCCTTTTTCAGCAATGTCTGGCTGCCTTGCATGAGGTCCAAACATTTTTGCAGGGCGTGTTGGGAATATAACCACCTTTTTGTCCTCCCACGGCCCCGTGGGACCTAAATTTGGTTAGAATTTTTAAAATCTGCAGTTTTTGAGCCTTTGGAAAGGGTAGATCTGAAATACTTGAGCTGAAAAGTAGCCCTGCATTTAGCTTCAGCGAGGAGGGTCTTAGAATTAGGGGCCCTGTCGTGCAAAAGTCCTTTCCTCATTTTTCATGAAGAGAGAGCGGAGCTACGAACAAAATCTGAGATTTTGCCTAAGGTGGTTTCGGGTTTCCACATAAACCACCTGATTGTGGTCCCTCCCTTCCAGGGATCGGCAGACGGGGACTTGGCCTTGGATGTGGTCAGAGCCTTACAGGTATACGTACAGGCTACAAATGTCTTGTTTGTCTTCTATGATGGTCCCAGAAAGGGCTGGCCGGCTTCAAAACAAACTTTGGCCAGATGGATACGACTAACCATAAAGCAGGCATATCTCTCTAGTTGTACTAGTTCCATTTCGGGTAGGAGCTCATAACACCAGATCAGTGGGTGCTTCATGGGCTACGGCTAGAGGAGCCTCCACTACCCAACGTGGTCATCAGCACACACGTTCACTCGCTTCTACAAGTTTGATAAGTGTGGTCGGTTGGTTCTTCAGGCTTCGGACAGTACTCCCGCCCGTGGGAGTATCTTTGGGACGTCCCCAGCTGTGAGAAATCTCCAGTGTCTCCTAGTGGATGAAGAGAGAAGAGGATTTTGGTACTTACCGATAAATCAATTTCTCTGAATCCACTCGGGGACACTGGGCGCCTACCTCGGTGCTGTCAACCTGCGTGTTCTTGTTAATAGTTCTTGGTTGCTGTTTGACCTGTCGGTACGGTTGGTTCCTTCTCCCATGGCCTGGATTTTTCATGTTCCCGTTTCTCTCCATCAATTTTTCAAACTGGAGGGATTGGGGGGGGCGTGGCTTGGATCGGAATGGAGTAGCAGTGTGCAGCTCTAGCTCTCCATAATAATCCTGCTAAAACATCCTTTTTCCCCTAACCCGTGACTCCTGGGATCTACCTGCAGGCATAGGAAGGTGTGCTGCCCCTGCTGTCATCCGCGCTGGCCGGGAGCGTGAAGCGGCTCCTTATATCAGACCCCTCCAGTGTGCTGGCCCGGCTCCCTGCCTCTCTGCGTGCCGGAGCTAGAGGGAAGACGCGTAGGACACGCGACAGCGCTCCTGACGGCGGCCCTGCAGTGATCCCCCAGCTGGGGATCGGAGACTGAGGAGATCCTGACTGACGGCCGGGAGTAGCGGTAACTACCAGAAGACCCGGCGGGCGGGTGAGTGCGGGGAGGAAAGCCCGCGAAGCCGCCATCCTCTTTTCTTTTTTCTAGTCTCCGTATATGAAACTGGTCTCTCAGCGCCATCTGGTGGTGCAATACAGTAAATTGAGCTGTGGCTGGAGCTTCCTCTATATCTCCCTCCTGGGCTTAATAAATGACCAAAAGTGTGGTGCCCCAATAGAACGGAGGAAGAAGAGAAGAAAAAGAAAATATATATAAAATACAAAAATATTACTCCCCCTACATCCACTGAGGAGTTCCTGAATATACAGAAGAAGGAGGGGAATAGAGAGCAATAATAAGGAAGGACACAGCACAGTCCTTATATGCTCCCTGCAAACCTGCAATGACCACATAGTTTTGCTCTTGTGCTGAATCAGCTAGTCTCCTATTCTCTGCATACAACCTATTCTGTGGTGTGCTCATAAGCCTGCTCTACTTTGCTACATTATTATTTATCATATCTGCCCGATCCGAGTGGCTCCAGCACCTGTGCTGACCTGATACTGCTCAGAGACTTTTTTGCTGTAATATCCTTGGGGTCCTGACTTCGCGTCCAGTGCTGCAATGGTGAAAGGAGGTCAGAGCGCGGCGAGCGCCGCTGCAAAACTGGAGAAATTCGCTAGGTCGCAACAGGCAACTCATTCGGCAAAGCAGGGTGACACTGACCCATCCCCGCCTGCGGCTGAGGTCGCTGCCCCTGACCCCACTGAGCAGGTTCAGTCTACCCAGCAAATACTACAGGCCATTTTTGCGTCTGAGCAAAGGGTCACAGACAGGATTGGGCAAGTCCAGGCGGACGTCTCTCTCCTAAGACAGGACCTACAAAAAATCCGGGAAAGAGTGGGTGAAACTGAGCATCGGATATCAGCACTGGAAGACACTACATCACCCTTACAATTGAAAGTGGCCGACCTATCTACCCAGGTGATATCTATGCAGAGTAAAATGTCCGATATCGAGGGGAGACTACGGCGCAACAACGTTCGGTTTGTTGGGCTCCCTGAGAGGGCAGAGGGCACCTCCCCGGAATCCTTTCTGGAAAATTGGCTTATTAAATTATTTGGCAAAGAAGCATTTACCTCTCAATTCGCGGTGGAACGAGCGCACAGGCTCCCGCCTAGACCGCCACCACCCGGGGCTCCGGCTAGAACATTTATTGCTCGTTTCCTGCATTTTAAGGACCGTGACGCTATACTCCGCATGGCCCGGACACAGGGCCCTATACAACTAGATGGACATAATATATCCGTTTTCCCTGACTTTGCCCTGGAGGTGCAAAAGAGTAGATCACAGTTTCTGCATGTTAAGCGTCAACTCCGTGACCGCAACATACAATACTCTATGCTGTTCCCGGCCAAACTGAGGGTGGTGTCCGATAACACCACTCATTTCTTCTCCACTCCTCAAGATGCTGCATGGTTGGAACGACAGCCTCGTCCTCCTCGTTGATGTAATATCATACATTTGTTGATCTGTTACTTTCTTATTGCTGGCTAAGACTGGCTGTTTCAAATCAAGATACGCTAGTCATGCTGTGGATATATATGCAAAGTACTAGGGGGGCAATGCTGAGCAGCCTAATGTTGATATTAATCTCAGTCTCGTTTTTTATATGTTGGGGTACGCTGCTAGATATGTTTTTCTTTTCTTTTTCTTCCTTCTTTTTTTATTTTTCCAGGGTTAGGGTAATACTTCTACTGGTATTCTGAGGAGAGTTTATGCCGAAGATAGTGTAGGGGCATTTCTTTGGGATCTTAGTTAGGCCCCTATCCCTTAGCTTAGTTACTTTGGTGGGAGTTATGGGATCCAGGTATACCTTATGTTCGCAAGGTGATACAGGGTGGGTGTGGGGGGGGGTTAGTTTTTTTTTTCTCTTTCATCCATCTGGGGGACGCTGCGCAGTTACTTGTGGGTTAGAGGTGTGTGGTTGTGGAGTTTGGCACAGAACTATTAAGAACTGACCCCTCCCCCCTCTAACCCCTCCCATCTCCTTCCTGCCCAGCCAGCACCTCAGTTTTAGTTTTGTGCCTGTGGAGTACAGACACAGATTTTTCTCTCATGAAGATTTTAGTTAGGTATTTTATTATTTTATCACTTGGAGTGCCTAGTCCCTGTATACAGGTGACAGGTGCTACTAGAGTGGGGTTAGCTAGAGATTCCCACTCTGTTCTGCCGCTGAAAGCCACCACACTTCGGTCACTGGGGCTGGATTCCTGTTCCTAAGAAGTCGGCAGTGAGGAGGTACAGGATAGACACAATCTGTCTCTGACAGTATTGGTCTATCCTTCCCTATATAATATAGAATATAATATAGAATATTTGTATTTATACTTGTGTGCCTCTTCCCCCCCCCCCCCCCCCCCCCCCCCTCCTCCCCCTCCGCTCTCTCTCCGGAGGTGAGCGTTGGAGTGCAGTACCATATTCCACTGGGTTTTGACCAGACATTCTATAGACTAGAGGGCCAGTGCTCCTTCCCTAGCTATAAGTAGACTGTCACTGGCTGTAACTGCTGGTTCACAAAGTCTGGGCAGAAGGAAAGGGGAAGAGAGTGGTGAGTCACTCTCCGGGGGATCGCTAGAGGCTGCCCGCACAGAGCCGCTGTATGTAGCGGTGCGCGGGAGCAGCTGCCCGAACAAAGCCGCTACCCGAACACAGCCGCTGTATATAGCGGTGTGCGGGTGCCACTGCCCGATCAGAGCCGCTGGGGAGCCGCTGGATGTAGCAGTGAGCAGGAGACGCAGGCTTCCGGCTATAGCAGGGGGACGCGGCGCTTACTTCAAAAGGACGGATTTCCGCCCTGCACTGCCTTGCACGCCCTCCCGGCCAGCGTCTGCAAAGCACCGGACGCCATCTTCTAAGGAGACAGTACAAGGGGCGCTGTGCAGCACACACCTAACAGCAAGTATACTTTGGGGGCATAGTGTTACTCTACACTTGTAATGAGAGTTAACAGATTTAATTTTTGCACAAATTACTCTACTGAGCTTATAGTTCGTTGTAGTGCACTTGTTTAAAGAAAATAAATAAATAAATTAAATAAAGTTTAATTATGTCAATACGTCAGAAGGATCTACAAAGAGGAAAGACATCCTCGGTGGTTATTTTTCTGCTTTCAATGTGAGTCAAGGCTAGCTAAGGGTAAAGCGGATGCTGATACCCTCTGTGCTTCATGCTCTGGTGCATCTGTGGTGATCCAACAGGGAGTTTCCGCGGATCAGTCTATGTCTGCTTGGATCAGAGACATCTGGTGTGGGCTTAAAATATGGGCAGATGTCTTGCTAATTTAATTCAATCCCAAAACAAGTTTGTAAACTCTGCCGGCAGTTCTTCTGCTACAAAACGGCCATAGCCGTTGCCGCTATAACTTTCTGGGGGGTTCTGATTGACACAGCGCATGTGCTGTCTGCATGCACCTAGAACAATGTTCAGGTGTAGTTTTTATAAAAAGGGGAAGTAGACCCAGAGTGGGGCGAGATTTCGGTCTGGGAAGATGACTTTTCTACTAGCTCAGCTGTTAGATTGCTGATAGACTCCATCCGTCACCTTAATAACAGGGATATTTTAAAGGAGCCTGACTTAAACCGGATTCTCGTTTCCAATCCCCTACGGCATAAAAAATTTCTATATCCTTTTACAGAGAGGATATCAGATTTTGGGAAACAGGCCAAAAGGTAGACGTTCCCATTTCAAATTTAGCAGGAACTACGGTTATTCCTTCTGTACAGTCTGTGACGTTGAAAGATCAGATGGAAGCAATGCCTAAATCTGTTTTCTTTATCAGGTGTTTCTCTTCAACCACTTTTAGCTGGCGCTTGGGTCCTCAAGGCCGCGGATGACTGACTAGCACAGGTCATCTCTGGAAGGTAGTCTGACGATCCATCGGAAGCCATTCAATTAACAGAACAGATTTCAGAAGGTTCTTACTTATGTGGGTGAGGCCTTGGTTGATCCTGCTGCACTACAATTCCGTATTTCTGCCTTGACCGTGACAACAAGACGGTCTCTTTGGTCTCGGGTTTGGAAGGCCGATTTTGACCCCAAACAGACCTTGTCGGCGGTACCATTTGAAGGTGAGTACTCTTTAGGTCGGAATCAAAGAAGATTATCTCACATTCTACAGAAGGAACCCCTTTCTTCCAGTTGCTCCTCCGAAACCGAATTCTACAAGGTTCCGGTACTTTCATATACAGGGGATACCCACGAAGGGAGGCATTCAGAGGTAGACGTAAACCTGCCAACAAACCTACTGCATGACGGTTCACGATCCTCGGAGGAGTCAGTGACGGTTGAGACTCGGTTACTACAGTTCAAAGAAGGGTGGTTCCTATCGAAACGAGGACCCAGTCCCATATCGGGTGTTCATCACACCTCTTTCAAATGGTTCCTTCGGACGTCGAGCTCTTCATCATGCAACAGCCATTTTGCTTACGAAATGAAGTAATTCTTCTAGGTCCCGCTCGGCAGAGAGGTCGGGATTTTACTCGTGGACAAACTGGAGGGTTCATTTCAACCCAAAAGTTCAAAATGGAATCCATCCTCTCGGTTATTGTCGCCAAGGAAACGGGGATATTTGGCCTAATTGGACGTAAGACGCCTATCTGCTTGTTTCTATTTGGACGGGTCATCAATCTCTTCTGAGATTCGCGGTCGGCCTTGACATTTTCAGTTTCAGGCAAGGAATCAACATTATTCTGTATTTGGGTAATCTGTTGATCAAGGCAGGGTGGATTCTTCATCAGAACTTGCGTCTCGCTATGGAGTCTCTGCGGTCATTCGGATGAATAATTTATTGTCTGAAGTCATCTTTGCTTCCTTCCCGGAAGATGATGTTTCTGGGACTTTTATTCGACACCAACAACCAGAAAAGTGGTTCTTCCTCAGGACAAGATTCAGGACATACAGTCCAGAATTCGAACACGGCTACATTTACCGGTGGTTTTGGTTCTCCGTTGCATGCAAGTGAGACAAGATGGTGGCAACCTTCAAGGCAGTTCCATATGCCACGTTTCAGACTCGACCCTTTTCAGACTCAGATTCTCAACTGTTGGACTCGGACAGGGCCTCATCTTGAATTACTGTTGGTCCGCGTGTCTGTACAGACTCGTCAGTCGCTTCGCTGGGGGTTTCACAGATACAATTTGACCAAAGTAGTTCCGTTCACAATTTGGTCTTGGGTGATGGTCACCACAAACACCGGCCTCAGAGGTTGGGGGGCGGTGTTTCAGACTCATCACTTTCAGGGACTCTGGACCAGTCAAGAGTTAAAGTTGCAGATCAGCATCTTGGAGTTACGGACAATCCGGTATGCACTACTTCGGATTCAAACCATGGTTCAAGGTCATCCAGTGCGGATTCAGTCTGACAGCGCCTCAGCAGTTGCTTACATAAACAAGGAAGTAGGTACTCGAAGCTGATCCGCAATGAAAGAAGTCGCTCAGACTCTCACATGGGCGGAACATTGGTTCCTGGCCATATTCGCGATTCATATTCCAGAAATCGAGAACTGGGAAGCGGATTTCTTAAGCCGTCACACGATGCATCCGGGAGAGTGGGAGTTTCACCAGGAGGTGTTTCTGACTCTAGTAGCCCGGTGGGGGTTGCCCGATGTAGATCTGATGGCGTCTCGTCTCAATAATAATCTTCCTCTCTACGGGTCGCGTACTCAGGACCCTCAAGCAATTCTAACCGATGCACTGACAGCACCGTGGCACTTTCAACTGGGATATGTGTTTCCACCATTTCCACTGATTCCACGTCTGCTTAAACGCATTCAGTAAGAAGGTCTCCCAATCATTTGGGTAGCCTCAGCTTGGCCACGCTGACAGTGGTACATTCTGCGTCACAATATGGTCGTCAAGGAACCATTCCGACTCCCTCTGTGTCCGGATCTTCTGATTCAAGGACCAGGTCACCGCCCAGATTGGGTCGGCTGGCTTTGACGATTTGGTTCTTGAACCCAACCTTTTAAGGGAAAAGGGTTTTATTCTCGTCTTGTTGTGTAGACGATGTCTCAGGCTAAAAAACAAAAAACAAAAAAAAAAAAAAAAACGGTGACTTCTAGAGTATACCACCGAGTATAGCGTATTTACATTGATTGGTGTCAAAAGCGTGGTTTAACACCGGATTTGTTTCGTATTCCTCGTCGGTTTATACTTCCTTCAGGAGGGTCTCAATAAGGGTCTGAGACTTCTTCACTGAAGGGTCAAGTTTCTGACTTATCGGTTCTTTCTTTCAAAAGAGACTGGCTATCTTTCCAGAAGTTCAGACGTTCCTTCAGGGAGTTCTTCGGATTCAGCCACCTTTTGTTCTTCTGGTTCCCCCTTGGGACTGTAACTTAGTCTTTACGGCTCTTCAGTATTCTCCATTTGAGCTATTTGGAATCTGTAAAATTGCGGTATCTAACGTTCAAAAGTTGTCTTCCTATTGACAATTGCCTCCGCAGGGCGAGTGTCTGCATGGACAGCTCTTTCTTGCAGACCACCCTTGTTGAGATTTCATGATAGCCGGGTGATTCTGCGAACAAAAACCTTCCTTCCTTACGAAAGTTGTGTCAGCGTTTCATCTAAATTAGGACATTGTCCTTCCAGCGTTTACTCCTTCTCCTTCCGGGGAGGATTCCCATTTGGCTCTCTTAGATATGCTCAGGGCCTTACGGATTTATTTATCTTGTCCAAATCCTGTCGGTCGTACGGCTGCATTGTTAGTTTTTAATTGATGCGCCCAAACGAGATTGTCCGGCTTCCAAGAGCACAGTGGCTCGTTGGGTGATTTCGCCATAAAAACAGTTTTCTGATATTTCAATTTCTGAATCGATTCCAGCTCATTCGAGTTGGAGCTTCTTGGGCTGCTCGCGGGAATGCATCTATTGAGCAGCTATGTAGGGCGGCGACTTGGTCGCCTGTGCATACGGTTCAAAAAGGGTTTACCGTTTTTTTCATATTTTCAATTTGGAAACTGCCTCTGTTGGGCGTCAAATTTTACAGACGGCTATGCCGTCTACTTCTCCCTCCTCTCATTAGCTTGCTTTGGGAAATCCCACAAGTAACTGCGCAGCGTCCCCCAGATGGATGAAAGAGAAATAGGGATTTTTGTTTACTTACCGTAAAATCTCTTTCTCTGATTCCATCTGGGGGACGCTGCGATCCCTCCCATATGGTTGTCTGGTTTAACCAGTAAATTTTTTTCGGTCTATCTCCTTTGGCTTGGCTAAACGTTAACTGAGGTGCTGGCTGGGCAGGAAGGAGATGGGAGGGGTTAGAGGGGGGAGGGGTCAGTTCTTAATAGTTCTGTGCCAAACTCCACAACCACACACCTCTAACCCACAAGTAACTGCGCAGCGTCCCCCAGATGGAATCAGAGAAAGAGATTTTACGGTAAGTAAACAAAAATCCCTATTTTTCATGCCATCAATTTTTGACTATGTGTGTGTTCTGCTACACTGCGTTATTAGGTGATACAGGGTGGGTGCGGGGGGGGTTTGTTTATTTTTTTTCAAGCCATCACTTTTTAGCTCTGTGCGTATTTTGCAAAGACGTGTATTCTCTGCACTATGTTGCTTTGTGCTCATATGCCTCCAGGAACGTAGGGGGACTGGTTATTCCTGTCCCTATGTACTGTTGGCTCAACGTTGATATGCTGCGATGCCAGGCTCTGCTATATGTCTCTTTAACCTATCCTGTTATCCCTCTCCGGTATGATTTCTATGTCTACTGTTTCTGAGGGGCTCCGTCTGCTCAGCTGGAACGTTCGGGGATTGAATGAAAAAATCAAAAGATCGTTAGTCCTGACTCAGGTTAAAAAATATCAGGCAGACATAATTTGTCTTTCTGAAACACATTTGCATGGAGGTAGAGTGTTGGCGCTTAGAAAACCATGGGTCAGTCACGTGTATCATTCCACCTTCTCTAGCAATGCAAGAGGCGTTTCTGTAATGATTAAAAAGTCCGTACAATTTCATATGGATGAATGTGAAACTGACCAATATGGCAGATACGTCTTCCTACGAGCCCATATTAACAGCCGACTGTTTAATATATTAGCAGTATATGTCCCCCCGCCATATAACAATGAGGTCCTCCGGCACGCTGCCCGTTTTCTGGCCCGGTCCCCTGCTACCCCTGTGATATGTCTGGGAGATTTTAACAATGTCATGGATGGTGGTATGGACAGGTGGAGGGAGTCGGTTGCATCTTCCCCTCCCATGGCGTCCCCTACCTCATTCGCAAGACTGGTGGGGGAGATGGGACTGGTGGATATATGGAGATGTCGAAATCCCGCGGCCACTCAGTTCTCCTGTCAGTCCGCTACCCATCACGCTTTTTCTCGTATTGATTTGGTGTTGGTCTCCCATGGTTTGTCCCCGGACGTGCTGGCGGTGGATTACCTCCCTAGGGGCATATCGGATCATTCTCCTGTTTTGGTCACAGTTAATATAGGTTGGGAGCGGGGAGCAAAAATGTGGAAGCTTAATCCCTTTTGGTTGACTCTGCTGGGGAAGGGTGAGGATCTGGTGGCCGCCTGGGAAGGGTTCCAGGAAGATAATTCACTATACAATGTTCTGACAATGAAGCATGATGCTTTTAAGGCGTTTCTGCGGGGCTCCTTTATAAAGCGGATCTCTGAAGTTAAAGCGTTCAGTAAAAGGGAGGAGATGCGGTTGGAATATTTGTGCCAGCAGTTGGAATCTCAATATCTTAATACCCATTTGCGGTCTGATGAATTGTTGTGGAAGAACGCGCAGAATGAGTGGTCGGATTGTTTATTTGAGAAATCCAGACGTAGACTCCTTTTTGCGGGACATGAGCAGTATTTTCGGGCTGAGATGAATGGCAGCTATTTGGCCTTTTTGGCCCGATCTGACTCCCCTAGAGCAGTAATTCAGTGTGTGAAAAACTCTGCTGGCCAAATGTGTTACTCTGGATCAAAGGTGGCGGAGACTTTCCGTAGTTACTATACCTCGCTCTATGCCTCCCGAGCCGATTACTCTGATGATCAGCTGGGGGATTTTTTGGCTCAGCTGACCTTGCCATGCTTGTCCCGGGAGGACTCTGGGGCTCTGGATGCGCCTATCACGGTGGAGGAGGTGGAGGCCGCGATCCTGTCTCTCCCGGCGTCTAAGGCACCGGGATCGGATGGACTCCCGGGCGAGGTCTATAAAAAATACATTACTTTTTTTGCCCCTTATCTCCTACAACTGTTTGAACTACTCTTAAAGGGTGGGGCCCTCCCGCGTTCTATGGCCGAGGCCAATATAATTGTCCTGCTGAAACCAGGGAAAGACCCCCTGCTCCCCGAGTCCTATCGACCCATTTCCCTCCTCAACACTGATGTAAAAATATTAGCAAAAATCTTGGCATCTCGATTGAATTCGGTAATTACAACAATAATTCACCCAGACCAGACGGGCTTTATGCCGGGTAAGTCCACGGCCCAAAATTTACGTAGATTGTTCTGCCATCTCCAGAGAAATGATGTGGGGGGATCGGACGCGGTGGTGGTGTCCCTTGATGCGGCCAAAGCGTTCGACTCCGTAGAGTGGAGGTACCTATGGGGGGTGCTGGAGAAATTTGCCTTTGGTCCTCGTTTTATTGGCTTTATCCAATTATTGTATTCCTTGCCCGTGGCTCGTGTGACGGCCAATGGTTTCACGTCTGAGCTTTTTGCACTGGAGAGGGGCACCCGACAGGGCTGCCCCCTGTCTCCTGCACTGTTTGCGATGGCCGTGGAGCCGTTGGCCGCCCTGCTGCGAGGTAATGGCGGGGTCAGGGGAGTTGAGATTGGGGGTCATGTGGATGTGGTGGCGTTATACGCGGATGACATGCTACTTTTCCTGCAGGACTCTGATGACTCCCTACGTACAGCATTACATGTAGTGGAGAATTTTGGTATCTTTTCCGGTCTGCTAATTAACTGGGACAAATCCCACATTTTTCCTATCTCTGGCCTTCTTCCCGAAAACACACAGGGGGCGTATCCTTTGCAATGGACACTGCGATTCAAATATCTAGGCATCTGGATTACTCCTATGGCGCGTAGCTATATGGCCCAAAATATTGACCCCATACTAGCGACATTTAAAGAAAAGGCACATAGCTGGAAAAAATTACCGTTGTCTGTCCTGGGTAGGGTCAATTTATTTAAAATGGTGATGCAACCAAAGTTTCTCTATGCTCTACAGAATTCCCCGGTCTACCTTCCCAAGAAAATCTTTACTGTTATTGAGGGAGTTTTATCCTCATTTATATGGAGTGGCAGGCAGGCGCGGGTCTCTATAAGAACGATGTGCAGATCTCAGATGTCTGGCGGAGCAAGCCTCCCGGATCTCAGACTGTACTATGTGGCCACTCAATTAGCCCATCTGAGTGAATGGACTGGGGACTCTCTGGGGGATACGATGAGGGGGTTTCTGGCTGAGCGGACGGAGTGCTCTCCTGCTTTCTCTCTCTCTCTCCTCTTCAACTTCTCCTTTCTGGTCTCTCAACGTCTGGCATGCCTCCCTTGTTGCGTCAAGCCTTGCTTATTTGGCGTTATGCGCACACTTTGTATGACTGGGAGGGACATGATACCTGTACTCCATTGTGGTTCAACAGTGCATACCCTGAGCTATATGAGATGTCGCTAGATAACATATGGATTGCTAGGGGAGTAGTGGCACTGGGTCAGCTATACCACGGTGGAGTGCTGAAGTCATTTCAGCAACTTAAGATCGAATTTGATGTGCCTAACACAGTTATGTTCCGATACTTTCGGCTTAGACATGCTATACAGACCCAATTCCCTCACGGCCCACCATCGATTGCTGACTCACCTGTTAAAACGCTGCTTGCTTCAATGAGCCGGAGGGGGAAGGTGTCCACCATATATGCTGCTCTAAATAACAATAGCTATCCCGATCTATTAAACAATCTCCGTACTAAATGGGAGACTGACTTGGGGCAATTGTCCCAAGAGCAGTGGCTTCAGATTATGAGTTCACTTAAATACACTACTCCATGTATAAGGTATAAGCAGGTTTTTTTCTACATTCTACACAGGTCCTATCGCACTCCGATTGGTATGCAGAGGGCTGGTCTTAGGGAAGATTCTAACTGCCCCAGGTGTCAGGCAGCTGATGCCGGATTTTGGCACTTATTGTGGGACTGCCCTGAGATTTCCCTTTTCTGGCATAGAGTTTGGCGTGATGTAGTCATGACAGCACCGTCCCTTCCTACATTAGATCCTGGCATATGTTTATTTGGGCTAGATTTGGAGGAGACGCACTCTGTTTTGCTGTACAAATATGTCCTGTGTCTCACAACGCTAGCTAAGGTGGTTATTGCTAGGGTCTGGTTCTCTGCTGTTATACCTAGGGTGGAGCACTGGAGGGCGTTGGTGAACGAGGTGATTCGCCATGAGAGACATATGTATAAAATACGGGGTTCCACCTCTCGGTTTACGGAGATGTGGGGCCGCTGGGGTGGCGCAGGGCTGGGCGAACAAGTATTAAGCACATGAGCGACATTGTAAAACAATGGATACTCTTCGTCATGGATATATATATGTAACTATATATGATAAGAAATAACACGCACACCAAAATGTGATTGAAAAAATCGGTTTATTGATGGCAACTGTTAAAGTTATAGTTAAATTTCAATGTTGATGTTTTGTTTTGTTTGTTTGTGACATAAAACTCAATAAAAACTACTTGATTTAAAAAAAAAACTGGAGGGATTGGGGAAGGGGTGAAGGGGGAGAAGCCAGATGTGCATATATTTTTTGCTATATTGTGCTACCTCCGGTCTGCATCCCTTCACACCCCAGCTGTCTGAGAAATCTCCAGTGTCCCCGAGTGGATTCAGAGATATGGACTTATCGGTAAGTATCAAAATCCTCTTCTTTTTGTTTGTTTCTCATACCTGTAAGCTCTCACAAGCAGGGCTCTTCCCTTTTGTGCTCCTTCCTTGCTCACATTGGAACCAAACCTGTAGGCTCAACAGGCAGCACCACCTCTGTGCTTGCATATGAAACAATGTTTATATAGCTTGTATCCCATATTCTGCAATGTTTTGTACTGTAGTCTTTTGTAATTTATTTTGTTCACTTTTTGCTTTTTTATGCTTATGTACTTTGTAAGCGGCTGCGGATCCTTAGTGGCGTATCATAGGGGGGGAAAATAATTTGTACCAGAGATGGAATTTGTCCTTTAGTTCATAGTCTAGCCTATTTTCACACATTCTCAGCAAAGATTTCTGTGTGCTTATTGTTTGCAGGTACAAAGATATATACAATTATAGCATTAGATCGCTAAATGTTGCTATCCACACATTTTTATGCACAATGAACAATAATGCTCTTTAATATTTGCCAAGTATAGCTGATAAATCCTGATATCAATGGTTATTTGCTTATTAATAACAATGTTAGTCAATGCTGCCCTCTGCTGCTAGTGCAAACAAAGCACTACTACATGGACATTTTACTTATACTCCTATACGTATAAGCATTGTGTTTAAAGTTAATTTATACTTTTTTCATTTGTATTTCACAATATTCATTGTGTTCCTTATATTCATATGTCCAGTTTTTTATAACCATTTTCTTACACCTTTTTAACCTTTTCATAATTCTAGTTGGAATACGTGTTTTTGAGTAGCTTACTTAACCTTTGGTATCCAAAGAACCTTTTCAGTTCGACTGGAAACAGTGGTGCTACATAAATAATATAATAATGCCTAGATAGCTGGACATGGATCAGTCTCACAGATACAGTAGTAGCAAGGGCTATTTTGTTCTGTCAAACTCATCTCCTACTGTGTGGTCTGTTGTAGAGCCGGATGTGGGAATGCCTGAGCAAGAAGCACAGAAGTTCTTCCAGGAACTGATTGCGGGTGTGGTGAGAGACTCTTCCCATTTAAATTGCAGATGTTTCTGACTTCATCATTTAAGTTTTTACTCCGTAATACTTGTGTGTTGATTTGTAAAAGGTCCTCTCCTTCCCACCCACCAATGCTCATACTATAATAGAACTATATTTGCAGTTCACTTTTTCTGTAATATGGACAACTTGTTTGTTTTTGTGTTAGGAATACCTGCATGGTTTGGGGATTACTCACCGTGACATAAAACCGGAGAACTTGCTTCTTGATGACCGAGGTAGGACTCATAACCTTAATTGTCCTGGAATCCACAGATCTCTAGTATTAGCAATCTGTAGAGGAATATTGGTGTTAGAGGCAACGCTTTTCTGTAGTTCACCACAGAAGTCTGAGCTCTTCTCCGTATTCCAGTGGTCAACATGGGATTGTCTTTTCTCTAACGTCCTAGGGGGATACTGGTACCAGTAACAAGGTGTTTTGAGAGTCCTTTGGAGGAGCAGCGCTTCCCTGCATGCAGCCTGGAGTCTGATGCAGCAGGAAATGGCGCCTCGGAGCTGCTGCTCCTGTCTGTGGGAAGCCCCGTCCCCTTAATGGTGCGCGGTCACTGTGACCTATTTATACTGGCGAACACTCCTTTTTAGCAGAAAACAGGGTTTAAACCCCTATATTGTGTCAGGGTGGGCTCCCGCAGCCTTCAGCGCCGAGTGCCCGCCGCACCCTTACGCTGCCATTGTAACTGGGAACCTGCTAACAGTGACCCTGGTTTCTGTACTCTCCACTCTAGCGTCTTCAGCTCTGTTAGGGGTGGTGGCATGCTGTTGGAGTGCTCGCACACCCTGGGGTAATGCGCAACAACACCTCAGGAGCTTAATGTCCTGTGAGCAGAGATCCGGAACATTAAACCTATAAGAGGTTGGGATGGTTTCTTCCCCCCCCCCCTCCTCCCCTAAATACCATGAGGCAGGCAGACTGGTGCCAGCCTGTATGCCTGAAAATAAACTAAAAGTTCTGAGGAAAACACTCTGGAGTTCCAAAGAATGCACCCGGCTCCTTGGGCACAATTTTCTAAACAGAGTCTGCAGGAGGGGCATAAAGGGGAGGAGCCAGCACACTGAAGATTTTTGAAAGTGCCAGGCTCCAGTGGACTCCATCTATACCCCATGGTAACTCTTACCATCCCAGTATCTCCTACGGATTAGGACAAAAAGGAATTACTGGTAGGTATTAAAGTCCTATATTTTATTCATTGTTTATTGTACAAGTTAATGCAGCAGAGATTGGGACACAGCCGAGTTGACAGATTATCATCTGACTTGAGCTAGCTGTAGCTTTATTGCAAGCCCAATATGGTGTTAAATCGTTAAAGGAGATTTCCAACCAAAGTCCACCTTTTAATCTTAAATCCCACTTTTGCATACTAGAACGTCAGTGGCACCAAGATCAGACCGTTCGGTTTGGGCACAATCTGTAGATGCCGAGATCTGGTTGGGTAACTGGATTTGAACACTGTCTCATTTACATACCAAATTGTTATCTCTTTCAGATCAGCTGAAGATTTCTGACTTTGGCTTGGCCACTGTTTTCAGACATAATGGACGGGAGCGGCTGCTGAATAAGATGTGCGGGACGCTGCCGTATGTTGCGCCAGAGCTTATTAAGACGCGAGCGTTTCATGCTGAGCCTGTAGACATCTGGTCATGTGGAATAGTCTTAACAGCTATGTTAGCTGGGGGTATGTATATGTGTTTATTTGAAGGGGGATCACACCCACAGATCATTCTTTTGTTTTATAATACCGTGCATACGGCACTTTAGTCCGCTAAGGTGACCAGAAGGCTGGGTTGAAGAGGGAAGAGGAGTTCTGCCATTGTGTTCTGGGAGGTTACAGATGCAGGACAACATTGATAGAGAATGGATTCTGCTTCTAGTTATGTAAACCATAAAAATAGCTGCCCGTACGCCACTACGAGGTACCGGGTAGAAGCGATACTATCACTGGGGATCATTGACCTAGACCAGTAAAGCCACAGCACACAGGTACAGTCCTCATAGGAATAAAACAGACCTGTTTTGCGCTATTTGATGAAGCCTACTTTGGTACCTGTGATCTCCATAGTTACGCGATCCCTGCCTGTGCGTCTCTGCCCGATCCCTGCCTGTGCGTCTCTGCCCGATCCCTGCCTGTGCGTCTCTGCCCGATCCCTGCCTGTGCGTCTCTGCGCGAGAAGACGGGCGAATTAAAATCAGCCGTGTATGTTTACCTTCAAAGCTTTATGGCATATTTCTCCTTCATCCACTAGGGGCCACTGGAGTGTAGTTACAATGGGGAGATAGTAGGTGGTATTGGTAGCTGGCACTTTAAAAATTCTCACACTGTGGCTAGCTCCTCCCCTACTATCTCCCCTCCAAGCCAGTCTTAGTTAAGTGCCCGAGGTAGCTGGTTCACTTGGGTTTAGCTGAAGAATTTTCTTCTTTTTTCTTTATTATTTTATTTTTCTTACACACACTCACAGACTGGCAGCTCTGCCACTGCCAGTCTGCACCGTGGGAGCTGCCGGCGGGGTCCCATCGCAGCTGCGTGCGGCTAGGGATGGGCCCCGGCTGAGGGAGACACTGAGCTCTCCTGAGTTGGCGGACACCGCTGCGTGCGGCGCGTGTCGCGGCCACTCCATCCAGCAGAAGATTCCGGCAGCATGGCAGCGGTGAGTATCAAAAATGGTCGGACACCGCTGCGTGCGGCTTGTGTCGGGACCACCCCACCACAGAAGATTCCGGCTGGACGCCGCTGCGTGCGGCGTGTGTCGGGGCCGATCCACCAAGAACACAGTGGTGAGTGAAGTATACTTTATTTGTGGTGGCTATGTATGTTTTTAGAGCAATCTGTTTATTGTTGTACAACCCACTCCAGAAGGGCTCTCTGGGGCTGTAATGTACTTTATTGTATCCTTACCTGTCCTCCTCATGGAGAAACAGACAGGATGATTGGGGGAGGCTGAGTATGTGTTTATACAACCCTGACTGAAAAACGGGTGTGTGTCATTCTGATAACCCTCTGCTCCCCCAGCTCCCCGCACCCCCCGCACCCACTCAGCGCGACTCACAGAGCCGGCACAGGGATCCCGCTCGAGCGCAAAGCAATGTTTAAATTTGGCGCCTTGTACGGAGGGGGCGGAGCTAAGTCCCGCTCTGCAGAGCGAGCTCAGCGCTCCCTGCTCCCAGGCGGCGACTCGCGCTCTGTTCAGCGCAACACTCCCCGGCGGCGGCTAGCAGATACAGGGCTCTACTAGCGCTGTATAGCGGGCTCAGCGCTCAGCGCTCCCCGGCGGTGACTCGCAGGCCCAGCGGAGGGTACAGCTCGCTTCCCGCTTAGTTTTGCAATAAGGCGCCATAGCCGGGGGGCGGAGCTAACTCCTGCTCTGTACAGCGGGCTCAGCATTCTCCGCTCCCCGGCCACTGTTATAGTGTAATAGGCATTTATGTGAGTTTAATGCACATGGTGCTGAGGAGAATGTGATATAGTCAGAGTGGCTCAGCACTAATCCAGTTATCCACTATATAGATTTTATCGCATAGCCCAGAGGAGTTTCACTCTGGCGGCCATTTCCTCCCTGCACAGACCTGGCTTCATATTTGCAGTGTCTCCTATAGCCCAGTGGGCTAATCTTGCATACTCAGAGACAAATACAAATAAAGTCCCAGGTATATTAACAGTTAACCCGCTTTACTCAGCGGGCTCCCAGGTCTCCCCGTCGCTAGGCAACAGCTCTGGGATTTGTAACTTTTCGATACTTCAGGCTGCTGAAATATAGATACATTCCTCCTGCAGTAGAGTCCTCTACCCAGCATTTTCCTACTTGCAAATCAGGGAACCTGCTCTATTACAGTAGCTGGGACTCAGCTCAATAATAATTAAAAGGATCTACTGTGCAGTATTTATTTACCTACGGTGTGTGTGTATATATACATATATAGTTATGTTTGTGCATGTATATATATAGATATATATATTTAAGTGCGTGTAGGTATGTATATAGATAAATCCATAAAATACCAGATATAGGGGATAAAAGCCTACGGCCACACCACCCTGAACACGCCCGATCTCGTCTGATCTCGGAAACTAAGCAGGGTCAGGCCCGGTTAGTACTTGGATGGGAGACCGCCTGGGAATACCAGGTGCTGTAGGCTACTTCCGCAATGTTTTCTAATAACAACATCTTGCACATAACATTTTCCCCCATCTTTCTCACAGGCTGGTCACCATTTTGAAAAGCCAGCGGAACCTCAGAGAAACATCTGGTGCACCTTAATTAGCGGTACACTAAATACAGGGCGGGGTGTTGCCTTCCCTTTATTATTCCTTGTTGTCACTAGTTACTAATGCTATTTGTAATTGTGGAATGCGTGTAAGGCATCAGACAAATAGCGCTGCGGCTCAGTACGCTAGTAGCGGGTATCTGAACAGGGGTTTGAATCCAAACAAAACTTTAAGGAGAACTCCTATAGCCTAGGGCTAAGACTCCTGTCCCACAGCGCAGCGTTGCTGGTTCAGGTCTCCGCTGCTCCAGAAAGTTTATTTTAATCGTATCGGTCACTACACATTATAGTGCAGACCTTACGTAGGGCTCTGTTTATTTAACCCACCTTTCTCTGTCCTCCATCTGGGGGACGCTGCGCCGTTACTTGTGGGTTAGAGGTGTGTGGTAGTGGAGATTGGCACAGAACTATCAAAAGCTGACTCCTCCCCCCTCTAACCCCTCCCATCTCCTTCCTGCTCAGCCCTGATCAGTTTTAGTTTTGTGCCTGTGGAGTACAGACACAGTTTTGATTTCTCTTTAGGAATTTTTTTTTTTTTTTTATTATTTCTTCTTTCACAAATACCTAGTCCCTGTTTACAGGTGACAGGTATAACAGTGGAAGGGGTTAGTATCCCATTCCAGACTGCTGCAGGGAGGCCACTATACCTTCGGTCACTGGGGCCTTCAGAGAGAGAAAGAGAGAAGACAGCAGCATCAGGTACTGGACAGCCACAATCTGTCATTGACAGTATTGGGCTGTCCCTATTTCCTATTATTAATGTCCCTATTTCCTGTTATTAATGGTGAATTTATTGGGACTACCAAACTCCTCCTCCCCTCCCTCCCCCCCCCCCCCCCCCCCCCCCCCCCCCCCGAGCGCGCGATCACCCACAGACAGCACGGAGGCTGATCTGGGGTGAAATGTGAGGTGGAGGACTGTGTTAGGTCCGGGAGGGTGTTATTCACTCCCTGGACCGTTACTTGGCTGCCGTGACAACCGCTCTGTGTAGCGGCGCACGGGAGCCGAACTTCCGGTTTTTGACGAGATGAGAATGACGTCAGGCGGGCAGAGCCGTCTTCCCGCTCAGCTCTGCCCGCGCGCGCGCACGGCTGGTCACGGCGCCATCTTCTCTGCCTGCACACAGGGGACGCTGTGCTACGGAGGAGGATTACATACACAGGGGGATAAAAACCGCAAGTATAAAAGGGGGGGAGGGGGATCACAGTGTCTCCTCTAGTCTGGTGGCTAGAGCAGCATATTAACAAAGAGCAAGTCTAGTGGGTTGAATCTCAGATATTTTTTAACACAACTTGGGGGACATAGTTCACCAGAGTAAAGATGACCAGCAAGCCAGAGAAACCTACTAAGGGAAAAACAACCTCAGTGGTTTATTTCTCATGTTCACAATGTGGCACAAAGCTGGCTAAGGGGAGTGCTGACGCAGGGACCCTCTGTACATCATGCTCTGGTGCACCAGCGGCAGATCAGCAGGGCAGATCCACAGATCAGTCAATGCCCCCTTGGGTCAAGGCCATGGTGGACGCAATTTCAGATTTGCGTCAGTCAAGGTCGGAAGCAGCTTTGGCCCAGACTCAGGTGGAACCGCTGTGGGCCCAGAATATGGGAAAATGTCTCACTGATTTGACTCAGTCTGTAAATAAATTTGTAAGTTCGGCCAGTAGTTCGGCGGCTTCTAAGCGAACGCAGCCGTTACCCGCTATTGCATTTCCAGGAGAGGAGTTGGATACTCTGACATCTCCATTGGAAGAAGGGGAGGTAGATCCTGAAGGGGACGAAAATTCGGCTTGGGAAGATGAGGATTTATCTACTAATTCAGGTGTTAGGCTACTAATAGAAGCCATTCGTCAGACCCTTAATATTCAGGATGAGGCAGTAGCCGAGACTTCTTCCTCTTTCTTTAAACGACAGAAGAGACAGGTTACTGCGTTCCCTTCTTACTCGCACTTTGCGGATATTTTAAAAGAACCCTGGCTAAAACCGGATTCCCGTTTCCAGGCGCCTAAAAAGTTAAAGTTTCTATATCCTTTTACAGAAGAGGATACAACAATTTGGGAAACCGCCCCAAAGGTAGACGCCCCTATTTCGCATTTAGCAAAAGCTACGGTTATTCCGTCAGTACAGTCTGCGACTTTAAAAGACTCTACCGATAGGAAGATAGAAGCATTACTAAAATCTATGTTTTCCTTATCAGGTGTTTCTCTCCGTCCAGTTCTGGCGAGTGCCTGGGTGCTTAAAGCCGTTGATGAGTGGCTTGCACAGGTTGTATCTGGGATGCAGTCAGACGATCCGTCGGAGGCCATTCAATTAGCAGAACAGATTTCTGAGGCCCTTACTTACGTGGGTGAAGCATTATTGGATTCGGTGGCGCTACAGTCCCGTGTTTCTGCCTTAACAGTATCCGCAAGACGATCTCTTTGGCTTAGGGTTTGGAATGCTGATTCGGACTCAAAGCAGACCTTGACGGCAGTCCCTTTTGAAGGCGAATTTCTTTTTGGATCAGAGTTAAAGAAAATTATTTCAGATACTACGGGGGGAAAGAGCCCTTTCCTTCCGTCTGCTCCAAACAAACCAAAGCCTACAAGATTTCGGTCCTTTCGTACGCAGGGCAGAGGTAATTTCCAGTCCTTTCGACCCTTCTCCAGATTTCCACGAAGGGGATCATTCAGAGGTAGAGGAGCTCAGGCTACTCGCAGACCGTCCAGTAAGCCTGCCGACAAGCCTGAGGCATGACGCTTCGGGCCCTCTGGAGGGATCAATACAGGTTGGGGCTCGTTTACTTCACTTCAGGGAAGTGTGGCTCCTATCGAAACCGGATCGGTGGGTAATAGGGGTCATTTCCAGAGGATATATGTTGGATTTCGAAGAAGCAGTCCCAGCCCGACTAATTGTGACGCCTCTCCCAGACGACCCCTCCAGACGTCAGGCTCTCCTTCAGGCAACAGCAAAACTATTACAAAATGGAGTAATCCTTCCGGTCCCAGCTCCTCAGAGAGGTCGGGGCTTTTACTCGGGTCTTTTTCTCGTAGACAAGCCGGACGGTTCGTTTCGACCCATTCTAAATCTAAAAGCCCTCAATCCGTACCTTTCATCCCAGAAATTCAGGATGGAATCCATTCGCTCCATTATCGCAGCCATGGAGCCAGGGGAATATTTGGCTTCAATAGATATAAAGGACGCATACCTACATGTTCCAATTTGGACAGGACATCAATCACTTCTGAGATTTGCAGTAGGTCCGTGGCATTTTCAGTTTCGGGCCCTTCCCTTTGGTCTTTCTACGGCTCCCCGGGTGTTTACGAAGGTCCTGGGTCATGTCGTCGCAGTTCTCCGTTGCAAAGGGGTCAACATCACTCCATACTTGGACGACCTGTTGATCAAGGCCCCGTCACCGGAGATTCTCACTCAGAACCTGCGTCTAACGATAGAGACTCTACAGTCTTTCGGGTGGATAATCAATTTTCCAAAGTCATCTCTACTCCCGTCACAGAAAATGGTTTTTCTGGGTCTTCTATTCGACACCAACAGCCAGAAGGTGTTTCTTCCTACAGACAAGATTCAGGACTTACAAGCCAGAATCAGAACCTTGTTAAAATTGCCGGCAGTATCAGTCCTCAGATGCATGCAGGTACTGGGCAAGATGGTAGCCTCATTCGAGGCAGTTCCATACGCCAGATTCCACGCCCGACCTCTTCAAGCTCAGATTCTCCACTGTTGGACTCGGACGGATTCGCGCCTCGAACTGCAGTTGATACGCTTGTCGATAAGAACTCGTCAGTCGCTCTACTGGTGGCTTCACAGTCACAATCTGAGGAAGGGTGCGCCGTTCACGGTCTGGTCTTGGATGATGGTAACCACGGACGCAAGCCTCAGCGGTTGGGGAGCAGTGTTCCAGACTCATCATTTACAGGGGCGCTGGAGCAATCAAGAGTCAAAACTACAAATCAACATTCTGGAATTGAGAGCGATCCGGTATGCTCTCATTCGGATTCAGACCATGGTGCAGGGCCATCCAGTTCGGGTGCAATCCGACAATGCCACGGCAGTGGCTTACATCAACAAACAGGGAGGAACTCGCAGCTGGTCCGCAATGAGAGAGGTTGCTCAGATTCTCACGTGGGCGGAGCGTTGGATTCCCGTGATTTCAGCCATTCACATTCCGGGAGTCGAAAACTGGGAAGCAGACTTTTTGAGTCGTCACACGATTCATCCGGGAGAGTGGGAACTTCACCAGGAAGTGTTTCTTTCTCTAGTGGATCGCTGGGGAGTGCCAGAATTAGACCTGATGGCGTCACGGCTCAACAAAAAACTTCCGGTTTACGGATCAAGAACTCAGGATCCTCAAGCATTTCTGATCGATGCACTAACAGCTCCGTGGCAATTTCAGCTGGGTTACGTGTTCCCACCAATTCCACTGCTCCCACGTCTACTCCAACGCATTCGGCGAGAAGGCCTTGCAATAATTCTGGTGGCTCCGGATTGGCCACGCCGACAGTGGTACACTCTTCTAAACAGCATGGTCGTCGGAGACCCCTTTCGCCTCCCTCTGCGACCAGATCTTCTGCTTCAGGGACCTTGTCGCCACCCAGATTTAAATCGGCTGGCTTTGACGGCTTGGTTCTTGAATCCAACATTCTGAAGGCAAAGGGCCTTTCTCGTGCGGTTGTTCAGACAATGATTCGGGCTAGAAAGCCGGTGACTTCTGGCATTTACCATAGAGTATGGCGTATTTACATTGCTTGGTGCGAGAAAAGGAACTTGACTCCGCATTTGTTTAGACTTCCTCGCCTGCTCTCCTTTCTCCAGGAGGGTCTTGACAAGGGTTTAAAACTTTCTTCCCTGAAGGGTCAGGTTTCGGCCTTGTCGGTCCTTTTTCAAAAGAAATTAGCAATCATTCCAGAGGTTCAAACATTCCTGCAGGGAGTACTTCGAATTCAACCACCTTTTGTTCCTCCGATTCCTCCCTGGGATTTAAACTTGGTACTTAAGGCTCTTCAAAAGTCTCCATTTGAACCTCTAGAATCTGTGGAACTACGTTATCTAACACAAAAAGTTGTTTTTCTGTTGGCAATTGCCTCAGCTAGACGAGTGTCTGAGTTGGCGGCTCTTTCTTGCAGGCCACCCTTGTTAGTGTTTCATGAAAATCGGGTGGTGCTGCGGACAAAGCCTTCATTTCTTCCAAAGGTTGTTTCAGCATTCCATTTAAATCAGGACATCGTTCTTCCAGCTTTTAATCCGTCATCTTCTCAGGGGGAGGATTCCCATTTGGCTCTCTTGGATGTTGTTCGGGCCTTACGTATTTATTTGTCTCGCACGGAGGCTTTCCGTCGTACGGATT
The DNA here is from genome assembly GCF_028390025.1 of Pseudophryne corroboree. Classification (NCBI taxonomy): domain Eukaryota; kingdom Metazoa; phylum Chordata; class Amphibia; order Anura; family Myobatrachidae; genus Pseudophryne; species Pseudophryne corroboree. The sequence goes on from NC_086453.1 coordinate 375,040,268, forward strand.
CCTTGCTGGTATTGATTGATGCTCCCAAACGAGGTTGGCCTGCCTCTAAGAACACTGTGGCCCGTTGGATAACTTCGGCCATCAGACAGGCTTACGTGTCCTCAAGCGTTTCGGTTCCTGACTCAATTAAGGCTCATTCGACTAGAGCAGTTGGAGCGTCTTGGGCTGTTCGCGGTGGTGCATCTGTTGAGCAACTATGCAGGGCGGCGACCTGGTCGTCAGTCCATACGTTCACAAAGTTTTACCGGTTTCATACTTTTAGTTTGGAGACTGCCTCTGTTGGGCGTCGTATTTTACAGACGGCTATGCCGTCAACGTCTCCCTCCTCTCATTAGCTTGCTTTGGGAAATCCCACAAGTAACGGCGCAGCGTCCCCCAGATGGAGGACAGAGAAATGGGGATTTTTGTTTACTTACCGTAAAATCTCTTTCTCTGAGTCCATCTGGGGGACGCTGCGATCCCTCCCATAGTTTGTCTGGTTTAATTGGTTAATTTTTTATTCTGGTCTATCTCCTTTGGCTTGGCTAAACGTTAACTGATCAGGGCTGAGCAGGAAGGAGATGGGAGGGGTTAGAGGGGGGAGGAGTCAGCTTTTGATAGTTCTGTGCCAATCTCCACTACCACACACCTCTAACCCACAAGTAACGGCGCAGCGTCCCCCAGATGGACTCAGAGAAAGAGATTTTACGGTAAGTAAACAAAAATCCCCATTTTCTCCTTTCGTTTGTCTCTCCTGGGATAGTCGAAGAATTCCCTCTTAGGTGTGAAGTATGCGGCGGAGCCATCTGCTTCGCCCTCCACGCACCTGCACACCCCTGTTTGATCAATGATGCAGGTAATGTCACTATTATCCAGACAATAGCTCATCAGGTAAGCCCTTGGACTTTGGTTTCCAAGGTCACAGGATCAAATCACAGCGGGACCAAACACACCTTTCCAAAAAGAAACTTTGCTAACATTCCATGCATTACTGATGTCTGTTTTCTGTGGATCTGAACCAGTGTCTCAGAATATACAGGTACATAATACAGCAGTTCATCTGATACTGCAGGTAAAGGAGGAGGACACGTCAAGTCCATCAGGGTTCCACGCCATTGACGAAAATGACAGCGACTGGTTCAGTTTCGGATGAGCTGGGCAGGCTCCGGTAGGCGGCCGACAGACACCCGAATACACAATATCAGGTATCAAACAGGGTTTGTTTTCCTATCTTTTCCCCGCAGATGGCAGGAGATGGTATCAGAACCTCTCTAGGGTATACACCTCGGTGTATCGCCGGTCCATCAAGCCGCCGTTTTCCTGAGGCAACCTTGCTCAGGGATCCATCGACATATGCGGCAGCATGGTTCTACCGTATCCGGAGCAGGTAGGTTGGGGAACAATTGTCCTCTAGGTTACAGGATGCTTCGCATCAGGATCAATTGATACTTTGATACAGGTCAGAATCACGATTCTGCTTTATGTTCCTTGGAGGTCTCCATGTCTACAGACTCGGACCCTGCATCTTCGCTTGGGCTGTCTTAACCCGACGACCTCTGGGGCTGCGACAGTGACAAGTAAACATGAAATCCTACGGGGCAGATGGTTCTGGGGAAGGAACTTTCTGCAGGATTTCTTGAACCAATGGAGGTAGGTCCACTTTGATTTCTCCTACTACTGCCCCAGCTCCAAGACAGACCTTTACTGGTCTTCCCTTTAGATTGTTTCGTGCCCTTTCAGGTTTTTGACTCCACACGGGTGATATCTTCGTCGCCAGGGGTTCTCAGGGTAAAAAGGCTGAAGCAGAGGTTCAACATCCTCAGTCCAGTCTGATTTTATGTCATCCTATACACCCATTACACCTGCAGGGTCCCAGGGTAGGCGCAGGTCGATGGGAGAAGGCTTGGGCGGTTACAACCGTCTCAGGAGTCCCTCGGCATGGGTCGGCTGATTTACGATGACAAGAGAGTCATACTGCAGGCTGCGCTCCATAGGTTTCTAACCGCAAAGGGTGTTGATCCCTGTTTTACACATATCATTTGAATTAGGACAGTTCTCAGGCCTTTGTTTTCTTTTCACGTTCCGAAGCCAAGTGGCTCGGACAGGCCTATTCTGGCCTTACAATCCTTTTAGTCTGTGATTGCTAGTTTAAACAAGAAAGGGAGTTTTACGTGTCCCTTGTCTTCAGAGATGCCTGTTTACTGATTTCCGTTGGACAGGCTTTTCTCAGATTCCCCCTTAACAGGATTCTCATTTTCACTGTAAGTCCTTTACTCTTCTCTCTTCCGCTCCCACAGAGTTTAGGAAGATAACAGAATAACTCTTTTTCAAGGGCAGTGGGTGACGTTGGTTCCCTAATGGGACAATTTACTGCTACTATCCCACTCTGTACATTAGGTGGCTTCTGAATATCCGGAGGATCCACGAGCTTCTGATTCGACACAGATCCAATTTATGCTCCGCATAGACGTTTCTCAACACGGTCCGTCAGAGGTTTTTTCATTCCTCGGCACCAGAGACTCTATTTCTTCAGTCAAGTTGCGACGTAATGAGTGGTCGCCTCCATTCCTCTCGGAACGGGGGACAACAATCTTGTTTCCAGATCAAGCCACCAGGTCAGACTCCTGGGTGAGGGAACATGCCCCGGAGTTTTGTCAGCTGGTCCGCTGTGGGCGGAGATTTCGGATCGACCTCAGGGCGTTCTGACTGACTCTTTAACCCTTTATTACTCTCGGACGGCAGTAGCCGTGGAGGCCCTCAGGGCTCCGGGGAGTTTTCTGGTTATTCTATCCTGCCTCCTTTTCTATTTCTACTTCATGTTCAGTAACACAGGAGGGGATTATGCGTGCTAGTCCTCTCGGTGGCGCTGGTTGGGCCACGCATGACTTGAAGATACAGATACGCCTGTTGTCAGTAGAGGAGCCTTGGCTCCTACCTCGACGGGACTGTCTACTTCAACAGGCTCCTTTTTTTTTTTTTTTCTCCTTGTTCAATTTTACACTGGTTTCGGTTACCCGTGTGACTGTTCACGAGACCTCAGAAGGGAGGAGTTCCCTAGTTCGGTTAGGCCTACTGGGCTCCGATTTCAGAAGTCTATTACCTCTTCTCGCTTTTGCCACTTTGGGAAAACTTTATGGAACATAATGAAGATAAAAGGGGGTTTTTCCCCCTTCTTCCAGTTACCATTCATCTTTGGTTTCTCTGGGAGGTTTTTTGCTCCGCTGCGCTTCAAACCACACTGACCGGAATTTTAGGTCTCTGCCTTTTTCGCTTTTCTTCCAAATGAGATTAGCCTAGCGGCCGTAAGTTCGGCCTCTTGTTCAGGGAGTACTCTATTGGCAACTCCCCGGGCTCGGCTTCGGCCTCAGCGGTCGTTTCTTCCAGAGGGGAGGTCCATTTTTCATATAAATCTGACACTAGTGGTTTTCAATCCTCTCTGAATGTTGTCAGGGCTCGTCAACTCTCTCTACAGAGGTCTCAGGCTATTCGATGAAGTGTTTTTTCTTCTTTGCTCTGGACGATGCTCCCGTACTAAATAGCCGGGGCCCCAGCATATGCTGGACAGTTGGATACATCTGATCATCAGACAGTCTTCTTGGCGGTTACTAGGGAACCTCCGTTTTCCAATTCAGCGCGCTTTACGCGCATTGTAAGACCTTCGTGGGCAGCCGCCCGCGGGGTCTCCATGAATATTTTGTCGGGCGGCTACTTGGTCAAACCGACATTCGTTTTGTCAAATTCTACAAGTTTGACACTTTTACGGCCTCTGCATCACTGTTTGGCCGAGCAGTTTTTACAGGACTCTAAGCGCTTTCCCACCCGTTTTTTGGGAGCTCTGGGACGTCCCCATTGTAACTACACTCCAGTGGCCCCTAGTGGATGAAGGAGAAATCAGGATTTTGGTACTTACCGATAAATCCCTTTCTCCGATTCCACAGGGGCCACTGGACGCCCGCCCAGCGCTGTTTCTCCTGATTTTTGTTTGATTAACGATTGCAGATCACCATATGACTGCTTGTTGGGTTCAGGCTAGCCTGGTTTTTTGTCAGGTTCTGTTCCAGGTTTAGTTTGTGTTCGCCTGGTTTACAGGGCGTCGTTAACCTCCTCTACCTTACGGTTTGTTTATTACAGCTCTCCTCGGGCACAGTTTAACGTAGACTGGCTTGGAGGGGAGATAGTAGGGGAGGAGCTAGCCACAGTGTGAGAATTTTTAAAGTGCCAGCTACCAATACCACCTACTATCTCCCCATTGTAACTACACTCCAGTGGCCCCTGTGGAATCGGAGAAAGGGATTTATCGGTAAGTACCAAAATCCTGATTTCCTATGGTATAACGTGCGTTATATGCTTTACAAAGCAGATTCATAATGCCATGCACTCATTAACGTTGCCTTAAGAGCTGTATCTGATTTGCATGTGTAGAGTTACCGTGGGATCAGCCGAATGATGCGTGTCAAGAGTATTGTGATTGGAAGGAGTCGAAGCACTACCTGACCCCATGGAAGAAGATTGAGTCTACGCCGCTTGGTAACTTTCCCATTTATAGACCCAACTAAGACACCCCAAGTAACTTCGTCATTTTAGTAGAGTACATTGGGGCAGTAGTAGTAAATCAGCCACTTCTCAGGTTTTTGGCTGAGGACGATGCTTGTATAACCTTGGTGGATGCATTCTTTGAGCAAGCAAGTAATCTGTGGTGTATTGCCCCAGGTTTGGCTAGTGTATCCATGTGTTTGGAGTTGGAAGCTCCCGCTGTTTGGTTCAGCTGACTGATACGTCACAAATGAGTTTTTCAATATTTGATGTTCTGGTGATGAGTAGATGAACCGTAAGTCTCACTAACTCCTGCTGCTCACCTTTCTTGCCACTACCCCCACTCTGGCTAGCATTGTGTAATTTTGGATAGTGTGCTACATTGTTTTAGATGGCGCACCATGAAGTTACATAGATAGAAGACTGTTCAGTAGAACACTGGGCACTTTGTTTCAGTAAAACAAAAGTGTCTTTATTATATCTGTCATTAAAACATGTCCGTTCATATTCCTATCGTTCGCACTATGTCTTTTAGATGCAGACCACATGACCTTTTGGTTATGTTACAAGAATCGTTACCATCATTTACTCATTCTGGTTTCCACTGTTCATTCTCACCAGTGTCCTTGTCTTTGCTTTCTAGCACTGCTGTCTAAAATACTGCTTGAAAATCCCAGTTCCAGGATGACTATAGCCGACATTAAGAAACACTGGTGGTTCTACAAACCGATGAAAGGTACATTATAGCCCACTGATATGTAAGACTGTTTCTCGTTACACCTCTGTACCAATGTGAGGACGGGTACAGGGCAATATTTGTTTAACTCGCTGTTGCGGAATACATAAAGGGTTCAGTTCATTTATTTCCAATTGGTAATATAAGTCTTAAAACGTTGTCCTAGTGAAGTGTCACAGGACGGGTGGTGGTGGGTACATTGTTACTGAATTTGCTTTTATAGTGCTCCTTAGCTTTGTGGGAGGGGGGGTTCAGTTTTAACCCATTTACAGCTGTATCAGTAAGTGCACAGCTTCATGTCTAAAGAATGTTTCTTTATCATCCACTAGGGGTCACTGGAGTACTCTTGGGATATGGACGGGCGTAGCCGAACAAGGGCACTGAATATTTAAATTTAGGACCCTCCCCCCCCTCCATATCCCCGAGTACCTCAGTGTACGACCTCAGTGTTTTTTCGGTGCTCACAGCACGAACAAGGCTTGTGGTATATCCACACTTGGATTTTTATTTTTAAATTTTTATTTTTACTTTTTATTTTTACACTTAGCACATCCCTTCCCAGTTTCTGGAAAAACATGGGTCCGGGATAGTGCCGCTGCACGGGCAGCGAATGGCGTGTCGGTCCTCACAAAGAGCACCCTCACAGCCACAGGCGCTACAAGGCAGCGCATGGCGTGTCGGTCCTCACAAAGAGCACCCTCACAGCCACAGGCAGACTGTCTCCTACTGCAACTGGACGGAGATTACAAGCCCCGTCACAGCCAGGAGGAGAGCTGAAAACTGGACGGTGCTTACAGTAAGAAGCCCCGTCACAATCTGGACGGAGCTTACAGAAGTGCGACACTGCAAGGTATGGTGGGGGGGTCAGGGCGGTCAGCTCACGCTGCCGCCCTGCTGTGCGGGAAAAGCCTTTATTTTTACCGCCGCTTTGCCCGCCGCTTACAGAGGACCCCGCTGAACGAGAGAGCGGCCGCACGTCACTCACAGACGCCGGCCGCTCTCCCAGCCACTGTACCAGTACTCTGCCACTGTAACCGAGCGGCCGCACGTCACTCAGACGCCGGCCGCTCTCCCAGCCACTGTACGCGAGCGCCGCCCAAGCAGCCACTCTGCGTACCCGGGTCTAAAGCTCCGAGCGGCCGTACGTCACTAAAGACGCCGGCCGCTCTTCCAGCGCTGCACCCGGCCACTGCTGTATGAGGCGCCGCCCGTTCCTAGGGCTCCCCGGCGCACTATACCAGCGCTCCCCGGGTTTCCCCAAGCTCCCTGCACTCGCTTCCGGCGCTGCACAGGGAGAAGCTACATCACAAGCAGCGCGGCTGCGGGGGGGTGACGGTGAGTAAAGCCCATAGCAGCAGCAAAGGCTGCATGGGTTAAGACACTGCTCAGTTCTAAATAAGAGACTGCTCAGTTTTTAAACAAGTTATTGACCCATAGCAGCAGCAAAGGCTGCTTGGGAATAAGATATGTTGGAAATAATACAATTCACTGCAGGCAGTGTTGAGTAAAGCCCATAGCAGCAGAAGGCTGCATGGGGTAAGAGACTGCTTAGTGTTTAAACAGTTAATGAAATAACTGGAAGGCTAACTAAAGCATAAGGCTGCATAATGTATTGTAAACTGCACGGATTTTACTGTATAATAGACCTGTAACTGTAGAATAGGCTATTAAGCCTATATTTAATGTATAATAGGCTATTAAGCCTATATATTAACGCTGCAGCAGGTAACCTGTCCTGTGATTTTCAGTGGAAGCATGGCATGACGGTCATTTTAATCATTGCTGTTCTTCCAGGTTATAATTCCAGAACATTCCGCCCATACACCTATACTCCACAAGGAGGCGCAGGGGTGTTAGTGGGAATTTTTTGGTTCAGTTTTCACATAAGTCAGCCATGTAATCTGTATTTCTAATTAATTCTAGAACATTCCTGCCCTACATCTCTCAGCCACCAGAGGCGCAGGGAAGTTAGTAGGAATTTGGTTGGGGTTTCATATGCCCATGTGAACTGCTTTTCACATAAAAGACAATATTTTGATTTCTCTTCATATCGAATAAATCTTTCGTTTTTTGCTAAAGATTTCCGTAGAGAGAAACAAGCTTGAGTTTCATATGAATATGCTGTTCAGCAATAACATATATATATATATATATGACACATAATAACTTCATTAAGTCGTGCAAGTGTCTGTCTATTGCCTATTATTTTATGGTGTCTGTCTACATAGCGAGTAAGGCTATAGTGCAGACTAAAAATAATTTTAAAAATCCTATGTTAACATTGGCAATTCAAATTAAAAGAGCGGTAACATCGGAGTCTCGAAATGACTCCGCCAGCCCTAACAAAAGACAGTCTTCCAAAGGGCCAATTTCCCTTTGGGTACCAGAGTGTTTATTTCACTCGATTCTATGTCAAATTATAACTACGAGTGAGAAGGGTACATTAGACCAGCACTCAGATAGTGCGGGGGGGTTGTTAACAACCATACATAATCGTTTCCAAAAGGACGCGATCCGCCATTGCTAGATGATTTTCTTTCAAACATTATAAAAACCCAGGATACATTTGGGTCACTAGAATCTATGTATCAAACAATGACGATCACTGGTAAAAGAAGCTGCAGAGTATATCTGTAAAGCTTCTGCTAACGCCGGTTATTTTCATTGTCGCTAGTTAAGCGCGACAAGGCCAGAGCTTGTTTGCTCATAAATTTGATATACTTGTAACGGTATTTTATCCCTTTATGATATTCAGCCATTACCGCATACAGTATATTTGTAACGGCGTTTTATCCCTTTATAAGGAACAGTCACGCCTTGTAACGACAGGACGTTACAGTCAGCAAGCCAGTGGTTTGATGACTTCTTTTACAATTGTGGAAGCGCGTATTTACATGTTACATTTGCGAGGTTTCAGGACTTCAACTCATACAGGTCTCAGCTATTTACAGCTTAAAGGACAAAACTGCCTCTGTCGAACGGTTGGCAGGTTGTCATTTAGTCTTTGCAGGTTTATAAACCAGGCAGTAGTACGCCAACAGAGTCAGAGTTACTTATTCCCCTCTGTTTGAGCAAAACCAAACAGCTCCGTTGCAATATCAATCAGCAAGTCATTTACTACAGTTAGAAAATGGATTTTCTGCGGTTAGTATTTGCTTATTGGAGCCACACAATTGCATAATTGCATTTGAATGCGTATTTACCCAGTCCGGTTTGTTCTTCACAGGTTCTAGCGGTTGCAAATCGCCACAACCATTAACCATTTCATGTCTACCGTTGCTTATCGCTTTGGGTATTTACCAAAGTGAGGTTGGGATGATAGCTCATCTCACATAAGAACTCTGTCTCAACAAAGTTCCTTTAACTTGCGCTACTAAGGTATACTGCGGTAGCAGATCAAGTTCGAAAACAATCACATCTAATTCCGTCTAAACGATGTCAATGCCTAGGTAAGATGATAAATACGGTAAATCAAAGACTTTTACCTACTACACCAGCAATAACAAATGTACGTCTAGTAATTAGTGCAAAACACGCACACTAGCGGTACATTGGTGTATTCACCTATTAAGAATAAAGTTGTGTTTTCAATTTAGTTCGCCACCCTTCACTCGCGTTTCCCACAGAGGGAAAAGGGTGCATATACTCTGGACGACAGTCGCAGAGGGTCAGGATTTGTAGTTAAAATCAGCAACAAAGATTGCTGTCGATAAAGGTCCTAGAACTCTGTGCATTTTACAATGCAATACATGATTCGCTTTCAGTCTGACCAGGTATATACTCTGGTTTCTCTTCAGAACGAATAAATCTTTCGCCTTTTACTAAAGATTTCTGTGGAGAGGAACAACCATGAGTTTCAGGTAAATGTTTGATGCCTGTCTCACGCTGGCCTTAAGCAGTCAAACACAACCAGTGAGAACCAAGAAGCCGCATGGTAATGCGGCATGTGACTCAAATCCTCAATGGCTTAGAACACCATTAGGTGAAAATGTCAAGAGATCATTACGTGAGTGGACATCTGTTAGACAGAGGATCTCACCCGTCAGGATTTGGATCCTGAAAACTGGACATTAAATCCACAGGTGTTTCATATGTGAGTCCACAGAAGGGGGTTACCCTCAAGTATACATGATGGCATCTCGCCACAATTACAAAAGCTCAGTATGTGTACAAAACAGATCACAAGGGCAGTGGCGGTGGAGTCTCTCACATTCATGTGGTCATTCAGCATCGTGTATCTGGCTCCACCAGTTTCCGCTGCTCTCTCCGTTGTCAAAACGGCTCATAAGACAGTTTGTCACAGTCATACTGGTGGTAGCTCATGGGTTTCGGAGAAGTTTGCTTCTCGAATTTTCAAGGAATACTTGCACACGATCTTGGCCCGCTCATAATACGTCCAACCTGTTACATCAGGGAACGTTAGTTTACCCATAGTTACCTATGTACCTATTATCTATGTACCGCAGCTGCGGTTGACGGGGTGAGGGTGCAGACCGCCCTCTTAAGAAATTGAGCATTACAGTATCGGTTATACTAACCATGTTACGAAATAGTAAGCCGTTTAAGGCAGCTCATTTTTACAAAATTTCGTGGGCTTACATAGGTTGTAAACCTCGGAAGTTTCCAACATCATCCTTCAAGTAACCCGTATTCTGTTAAACGGGGTGGAATGGAAAACTGCGTTGATCTGCACGAAGAGTGCAGGTATCTGTGTGGTAAACTTATTTTCAAAGACGTTTGCCTCTATTGGCGTCTGTACACATCTTTCTACAAGGTGTCATCAAAGTTCACACTCTATTTATCCCACCTACAGCGCCAGGCGACTTGAAGTTGGGTTCAGATTTCTTACAGTTTTCATATTTTGAACCCTTTCAACAAATGGGAATTAAGTTTCTCACTTTGGAAAACAATTTTCTTATAGCCTTGGCTTCGGCAAGGGTTTTGTTTTCATATTTGGGTGCCTTGTATTCCAAGCCACCGTATTTGAGTTTTCTCATGACAAAGCAGATCTTCGGACGAATCACGCTTTCGTATTCTTCACATCAATATACCAATAGGGGTTCCTGTGTGGACAGCACATTCTAGAATTCTGAATGTGGTACACGCATTACGCGTTTATATATGTCCCGAACGTCAACAGTACGTGATATGAATACGTTGTTTGTTCTCTATGATACTGCCAACTGGGGTTAGCCAGTTTCTTAGCAGACATTATCCAGTTGGGTAATAATAATGACTACAAGTCAGGTTTACTTTAAGGCTAAGTTACAATCGCCTACGTCAGTAATAGCTCATCCCACAGGTTCTGTGGGAATGTCAGACCCAGTGGGTCGTGGAGTGTCTAAAACGCGGCTATATAGCCTTCATGTGCACCATGTTTGTGCACGTTTACACGTTATAAATGGTGGCGCCATCAGCATCTAGCTTTGGGCTGCCTACTGTTACAAGTATCAAACAGCTCTCCCGCCCACGAGGGAAGCTTTGGTACGTCCCAAGAGTACTCCAGTGACCCCTAGTGGATGATAAAGAAAATAGGATTTTGGTACTTACCAGGTAAATCCTTTTCTTTGAATCCATAGGGGGCACTGGACGCCCACCCAGAGCAGTTTTACCGGGGTTGTTTTAAGCTCAAGGGAGCTTAGGGTAACAAGTTTTACTTCATTGATATTAAGCTCAGAGGAGCTTATGGTAACACATTTTCACCGATTGGTTCAAATTATAAAGTTCTATCGGTTATGGTGTCAACTGTTTAGTTGACAGTAAGGTTATGGGTCAACATTGTGTTGTCCGTTATGTTATAGGTATTCTCCATTGTCAACCTCTCTATATCGTTCCTGTTCGCTCAGTAAAAAACACTGAGGTCGTACACTGAGGTACTCGGGGATATGGAGGGGGGGGAGGGTCCTAAATTTAAATATTCAGTGCCCTTGTTCGGCTACGCCCGTCCATATCCCAAGAGTACTCCAGTGCCCCCTATGGATTCAAAGAAAAGGATTTACCTGGTAAGTACCAAAATCCTATTTTCTTCCACTAGGGGTCAAGAGAAGCTTCTTGTCCTTAGGCGCAACATCTGAAGCGACCGGACCTCTTGGCAAACACGTTCGGTCTGATATGAATGTGTCGCAGCGCTCCCACAGGTCAGTGCTACTTCCTATACACAAACAAGTGGCAGCTTAAAGGTACCTACAGTTTTAAGAAAATCTTCATACTATTAAAGCCCAGCTAACGTATAGTATGTTTTATCGCATTTTGAAGTCCATATTGATAGAGGTCACTGAGGAGTTTTATGACCAACTGCAGGCTAAGTGCTATTATACAAGTCGTGGAAATCCAAGTCGTCTTCTATCATATATAAATTATTAAAGGGCATAGGAGTTATACCAGTGCTTCCCGAACTGTGTGCCTAGGCACCCAGGTGTGCCTCAGGTTGGTGGTCCATGACCAAAACAAATTTTTGGTCCAAGTGACAGGCAAAACCAGTGCTGGTGGATGCCATCCATACAATATGTGGACTTTTAGAACCACAGCTGTGTCCACCACTACATAACTGAAGCTCAATTTACTTTTTTTGTTATTTATCAATCTGAAACTTTTGCTTTGAAAAAATGCTGACACTCTGGGTTGCTGTGATTCAGGAAAGTTTGGGAACCACTGAGTTATACTTTATAATAAGTAGTGTTTGTTTGTTTATTTTGTTAAATGAGCGTACTCTGGAGATTTAATGTCATCAATTCATGGAGCCATAATAGTTTTTTTAATTTTATATTGATCCCAGTGGAACCAGGTTCTTTGGATACACAAATGTAAATAAGAAACACAAGGAGAAACCATCTCAAATCAATCAGTTATAAATTTGTTGAGAATAAAAGATTAAGGGGTATATTCAATTGAAGTCAAAAGCTGCTGTCTGTCGAAAAGACAGCAGTTTTCGACTTTTTAAGGTCGAATCGTGATTCGACTTATTCAATATATCCCCAAATTTTTCGTCAAGTCGATGAATTCGACTAGTCGAAAAGCACGTGGATCGGCGGAATAGCTGCCGATCCACATGCTTGTCTGTTTTGGCCCCCTTTTCAACCATCTCAGTCCGACATAAAAAAATGTCGGACTGAGATGTGGGACACAGAGCAGGAGAGGGGGGAGAGCCGCAGGGAGACAGCCGCGGGCATATAGGGGAGAGCAGCGCTGCAGCAGGATGTCACACACCCACGCCTCTCACGGCAGCTTCCACCCGGCCCCAGCAAGTGAGATCACACTTGCTGGAGCCGAGTGGACACTGCCGTGAGGTTGGGCGGCTGTGTGACATCCTCCTGCAGCACTACTGTAGCGCTGATCTCCGTCTGCCGGTGGCTGTCCCCGCGGCTCCTCCCTCCTCCTCCTCCTCTGGGTCCCTCCTCTCAATTCGACTTGAAAAAGTCGAATTGAGATGAGATTTGAATAAGGGTTGTCGGATCCATTCCGACAAATGCATGTTGGAATGGATCCGACGCTAATTGAATATACCCCTAATACTCGGTTACAGGGATGTTAGCGCGAATGTTCAAACAAAATACTCCGTGATCCCCTTTTGCGGTTTTAGTGACTGGAAAGTTTGGATATGGACACTTGCAGTCTGTCCCGCAATGAAGCCAAGACTGTGTCGCAGCTTGCGAATGTTTATACTAGATACAGGACCTTGTCACCTGGGTGCATTATACATAAATGGTATAAACATCAATAGCTATATTTCTCTAACGTCCTAAGTGGATGCTGGGGACTCCGTAAGGACCATGGGGAATAGCGGCTCCGCATGAGACTGGGCACATCTAAAGAAAGCTTTAGGACTAACTGGTGTGCACTGGCTCCTCCCCCTATGACCCCCCTCCAAGCCTCAGTTAGATTTCTGTGCCCGACGAGAAGGGTGCACACTAGGGGCTCTCCTGAGCTTCTTAGTGAAAGTTTTAGTTTAGGTTTGTTATTTTCAGTGAGACCTGCTGGCAACAGGCTCACTGCATCGAGGGACTAAGGGGAGAAGAAGCGAACTCACCTGCGTGCAGAGTGGATTGGGCTTCTTGGCTACTGGACATTAGCTCCAGAGGGACGATCACAGGTCCAGCCTGGATGGGTCCCGGAGCCGCGCCGCTGGCCCCCTTACAGACCCAGAAGAGCGAAGTGGTCCGGAAAAATCGGCGGCAGAAGACGTTCCTGTCTTCAATAAGGTAGCGCACAGCACTGCAGCTGTGCGCCATTGCTCTCAGCACACTTCATACTCCGGTCACTGAGGGTGCAGGGCGCTGGGGGGGGGCGCCCTGAGACGCAATAAAACATGACAGAATACCTTACATGGCAAAAAATGCATCACATATAGCTCCTGGGCTATATGGATGCATTTAACCCCTGCCAGAATATACAAAAAAAACGGGAGATAGGCTCCGCCCCCTTTTCGGCGGACTTATCTCCTCAGCACACTGGCGCCATTTTCCCTCACAGCTCAGTTGGAGGGAAGCTCCCTGGCTCTTCCCTGCAGACAGAAAGGGTTAAAAAAAGACAGGGGGGCACTAATTAGGCGCAGTATTAAAACATACAGCAGCTATAAGGGGAAAAACACTTATATAAGGTTATCCCTGTGTATATATATATATATATAGCGCTCTGGTGTGTGCTGGCATACTCTCCCTCTGTCTCCCCAAAGGGCTAGTGGGGTCCTGACCTCTATCAGAGCATTCCCTGTGTGTGTGCTGTGTGTCGGTACGTTGGTGTCGACATGTATGAGGAGAAAAATGATGTGGAGACGGAGCAGAGTGTCTGTAACAGTGATGTCACCCCCTAGGGGGTCGACACCTGAGTGGATGTACTGTTGAAAATTACGTGACAGTGTCAGCTCTATATAAAAAAAACAGTGGTTGACATGAGACAGCCGGCTACTCAGCTTGTGCCTGTCCAGACGTCTCATAGGCCGTCAGGGGCTCTAAGCGGCCGTTACCTCAGATGGCAGATACAGACGCCGACACGGATACTGACTCCTGTGTCGACGGTGATGAGACAACCGTGATTTCCAGTAGGGCCACACGTTACATGATTGAGACAATGGAAAATGTTTTTATACATTTCTGATAATACGAGTACCACCAAAAAAGGGGTATTATGTTCGGTGAGGGAAAAACTACCTGTAGTTTTCCTGAATCTGAGAAATAAAATGAGGTGTGTGATGATGCGTGGGTTTCCCCCCGATAACAATTAATAATTTCTTAAAAAGTATTGGCTGCATACCCTTTCCCGCCAGAGGTTAGGATGCGTTGGGAAACACCCCCTAGGGGGGATAAGGCGCTCACACGCTTGTAAGAACAAGGGCTCTACCCTCTCATGAGATGGCCGCCCTTAAGGATCCTGCTGATAGAAAGCAGGAGGGTATCCAAAAAAGGTATTTACACACATACTGGTGTTATACTGCGACCAGCAATCGCCTCAGCCTGGAGGTGCAGTGCTGGGTTGGCATGGTCGGATTCCCTGACTGGAAATATTGATATCCTAGATAAGGATAGTATATTATTGCCTATAGAGCATTTAAAAGATGCATTTCTATATATGCATGATGCACAGCGGAATAATTGCCAACTGGCATCAAGTATAAGTGCGTTGTCCAATTCTACCAGTAAAATGGGCAGGTGATGCGGATTCCAAACGGCATTTGGAAGTATTGCCTTTGAAAGGGGACATTTGGGGTCGGTCTTTTAGACCTGGTGGCCACGGCAACAGCTGGGAAATCCACGTTTGTACCCCAGGTCGCCTCTCAAAATAAGACGCCGTATTATCAGGCGCAGTCCTTTGTTGGCAAGCGGACAAAAGGTTCCTCTTTTCTGCTCGTGACAGAGGGAGAGGAAAAAGGCTGCAGAGATCAGCCAGTTCCCAGGAACAGAAACCCTTTCCCACCTCTGCCAAGCCGTCAGTATGACGCTAGGGCTTTACAAGCTCAGGCACGGTGGGGGCCCGTTCTCAATGAATTTCAGTGCGCAGTGGGCTCACTCGCAAGTAGACCCCTGGATCCTTCAGGTAATATCTCAGGGGTACATATTGGAATTCGAGACGTCTCCCCCTCGCCGTTTCCTAAAGTCTGCTTTACCGACGTCTCCCTCTGACAGGGAGGCAGTTTTGGAAGCCATTCACAAGCTGTATTCCCAGCAGGTGATAATCAAGGTACCCCTCCTGCAACAGGGAACGGGGTATTATTCCACACTATTGTGGTACCGAAGCCAGACGGCTCGGTGAGACCGATTCTAAAATCTTTGAACACTTACATACAGAGGTTCAAATTCAAGATTGAGTCACTCAGAGCAGTGATTGCGAACCTGGAGGAAGGGGACTACATGATGTCTCGGGACATCAAGGATGCTTACCTTCATGTTAAAATTTACCCTTCTCACCAAGGGTACCTCAGGTTATGGTACAGAACTGTCACTATCAGTTCAGACGCTGCCGTAGGGATGGTCCACGGCACCCCGGGTCTTTACCAAGGTAATGGACGAAATGATATCCCTTCGAAGGAAGGAAATTTTAGTTACCCTTATCAGGGAATCGTCCAATTAAGGGATAAGATCCAGGGAACAGTTGGAGGTCGGTGTAGCACTATCTCAGGTAGTGTTGCGGCAGCACGATTGAGTTCTCAATATTCCAAAATCGCAGCTGGTTCCGACGACTTGTCTTCTGTTTCCTAGGGATGATCCTGGACACAGTCCAGAAAAAAGGTGTTTCTCCCGGAAGAGAAAGCCAGGGAGTTATCCGAGCTAATCAGGAACCTCCTAAAACCGAACCAAGTCTCAGTGCATCAATGCACAAGGGTTCTGGGAAAAAATGGTGGCTTCCTACGAAGCAATCCCATTTGTTAGATTCCACGCAAGAACTTTCCAGTGGAACCTACTGGACAAATGGTCCGGGTCGCATTTTCAGATGCATCAGCGGATAACCCTGTCACCAAGGACAAGGGTATCCATCCTGTGGTGGTTGCAGAGTGCTCATCTTCTAGAGGGCCGCAGATTCGGCATTCAGGACTGGGTCCTGGTGACCACGGATGCCAGCCTGCGAGGCTGGGGAGCAGTCACACAGGGAAGGAATATCCAGGGCTTAGGGTCAAGCCTGGATACATCACTTCACATAAATATCCTGAAGCTAAGGGCCATTTACAATGCTCTAAGCTTAGCGAGACCTCTGCTTCAAGGTCAGCCGGTGTTGATCCAGTCGGACAACATCATGGCAGTCACCCACGTAAACAGACAGGGTGGCACAAGAAGCAGGAGGGCAATGGCAGAAGCTGCAAGGATTCTCCGCTGGGCGGAAAATCATGTAATAGCACTGTCAACAGTATTCATTCCGGGAGTGGACAACTGGGAAGCAGACTTCCTCAGCACGACCTCCACCCGGGAGAGTGGGGACTTCACCCAGAAGTCGTCCACATGATTAAAAAACTCGACAGGTATTGCGCCAGGTCAAGAGACCCTCAGGCAATAGTTGTAGACGCTCTGGTAACACTGTGGGTGTACCAGTCAGTGTATGTGTTCCCTCCTCTGCCTCTCATACCCAAGGTACTGAGATTGATAAGATGGAGAGGAGTAAGCACTATATTCGTGGCTCCGGATGGGCCAAAAAGGACTTGGTAACCGGAACTTCAAGAGAGGCTCACGGAGGATCCGTGGCCTCTACCTCTAAGAAGGGACTTGCTCCAGCAAGGACCCTGTCTGTTCCAAGACGTACCGCGGCTGCGTTTGACGGCATGGCGGTTGAACACCGGATCCTGAAGGAAAAAAGGCATTCCGGATGAAGTCATCCCTATCCTGATCAAAAGCCAGGAAGGATGTAACCGCAAAAACATTATCACCGCAATTGGCGAAAATATGTTGCGTAGTGCGAGGCCAGTAAGGCCTGACGGAGGAAATTCAACTGGGTCGATTCCTACATTTCCTACAAACAGGAGTGTCTATGGGCCTGAAATTGGGGTCCATTAAGGTTCAGATTTCGGCCCTGTCAATTTTCTTCCAAAAAAGAACTAGCTTCAGTCCCTGAAGTTTAGACGTTTGTAAAAGGGGTACTGCATATACAGCCTCCTTTTGTGCCTCCAGTGGCAATTTGGGATCTCAATATAGTTTGGGTTCCAAAAGTCACATTGGTTTGAACCACTTAAATCTGTGGAGTTAAAATATCTCACATGGAAAGTGGTCATGCTGTTGGCCCTGGCCTGGGCCAGGCGCGTGTCAGGATTGGCGGCTTTATCCTGTAAAAGCCCTTATCTGATTTTCCATTCGGACAGGGCGGAATTGAGGACTCGTCCTCAGTTTCTCCCTAAGGTGGTTCCAGCGTTTTCACCTGAACCAACCTATTGTGGTGCCTGCGGCTACTAGGGACTTGGAGGAATCCAAGTTGCTGGATGTTGTCAGGGCCCTGAAAATATGTTCCAGGACGGCTGGAGTCAGGAAATCTGACTCGCTGTTTATCCTGTATGCACCCAACATGCTGGGTGCTCCTGCTTCTAAGCAGACTATTGCTCGTTGGATTTGTAGTACAATTCAGCTTGCACATTCTGTGGCAGGCCTGCCACAGCTAAAATCTGTAAAAGCCCGTTCCACAAGGAAAGTGGGCTCATCTTGGGCGGCTGCCCGAGGGGTCTCGGCTTTACAACTTTGCCGAGCAACTACTTGGTCAGGGGCAAACACGTTTGCTAAATTGTACAAATTTGATACCCTGGCTGAGGAGGACCTGGAGTTCTCTCATTCGGTGCTGCAGAGTCATCCGCACTCTCCCGCCCGTTTGGGAGCTTTGGTATAATCCCCATGGTCCTTACGGAGTCCCCAGCATCCACTTAGGACGTTAGAGAAAATAAGAATTTACTTACCGATAATTCTATTTCTCGTAGTCCGTAGTGGATGCTGGGCGCCCATCCCAAGTGCGGATTGTCTGCATTACTTGTACATAGTTATTGTTACAAAAATCGGGTTGTTTATTGTTGTGAGCCATCTTTTCAGAGGCTCCTACGTTATCATACTGTTAACTGGGTTCAGATCACAGGTTGTACAGTGTGATTGGTGTGGCTGGTATGAGTCTTACCCGGGATTCAAAATCCTTCCTTATTGTGTACGCTCGTCCGGGCACAGTTTCCTAACTGAGGCTTAGAGGAGGGTCATAGGGGGAGGAGCCAGTGCACACCAGGTAGTCCTAAAGCTTTCTTTAGATGTGCCCAGTCTCCTGCGGAGCCGCTATTCCCCATGGTCCTTACGGAGTCCCCAGCATCCACTTAGGACTACGAGAAATAGAATTATCGGTAAGTAAATTCTTATTATTATTGGTTAATATCTGCATTAAACTTTGTACATATATTTCAAGCTTAGAAAGTCATCACTTGCTCACAGACATCCTGCCATGTCTGGTACTTTCCACAGTTACGTACCAAAACACTAATGAATGCGACATCTGGGCTGCACGGCCAACCAGAAGATAGTGTGTGTGTGTGTGTGTGTGTGTGTGTGTGTGTGACCCGTTGCATATTAATGAATGACGGCGCAATACGTCACTCCACCGTTCGTTACATTCGGCACTGTGTACAGGCAATTAGGGATGGCCCGGGAAAAATTGCCTGTCGTTGTAGTGTGTACCCGGCCTAACAGTTTGCTCTTCTTCTGGCGTTATTCTTGGCCCTCTTTTGTGTATCAAAGAATGGAAATCCCTTCCTAGCTTGGCACGAAGAACAAAGTTGTCTATGTATGCCATTTGTTTCTCTGACGTCCTAAGTGGATGCTGGGACTCCATAAGGACCATGGGGAATAGCGGCTCCGCAGGAGACTGGGCACAACTAAAAGAAAGCTTTTGGTCTATCTGGTGTGCACTGGCTCCTCCCTCTATGACCCTCCTCCAGACCTCAGTTAGAATCTTGTGCCCAGCTGAGCTAGATGCACACTAGGGGCTCTCCTGAGCTCCTAGAAAAGAAAGTATATTTTAGGTTTTTTTATTTTCAGTGAGATCTGCTGGCAACAGACTCACTGCTACGAGGGACTAAGGGGAGAAGAAGCGAACCTACCTGCTTGCAGCTAGCTTGGGCTTCTTAGGCTACTGGACACCATTCGCTCCAGAGGGATCGAACACAGGACCCGACCTCGATCGTCCGGTCCCGGAGCCGCGCCGCCGTCCCCCTTACAGAGCCAGAAGCAAGAAGATGGTCCTGAAAATCGGCGGCAGAAGACTTCGGTCTTCAACAAGGTAGCGCACAGCACTGCAGCTGTGCACCATTGCTCCTCATGCACACCTCACACTCCGGTCACTGATGGGTGCAGGGCTCTGGGGGGGGGCGCCCTGAGCAGCAATATTA
Organism: Pseudophryne corroboree; assembly: GCF_028390025.1. Lineage (NCBI taxonomy): Eukaryota > Metazoa > Chordata > Amphibia > Anura > Myobatrachidae > Pseudophryne > Pseudophryne corroboree. The sequence goes on from NC_086453.1 coordinate 375,059,842, forward strand.
ACACCTTGGCTGGCAAAATAATCACAATATATAGTCCTAGAGGCTATATATGTGAAAAATACCCCTGCCAGGATCCATAAAAAAGCGGGAGAAGCCCACCGAAAAAGGGGCGGGGCTATCTCCCTCAGCACACTGGCGCCATTTTTCCCTCACAGCTCCGCTGGAAGGATCGCTCCCAGGCTCTCCCCTGCAGTTTCAAGACTACAAAGGGTAAAAAAGAGAGGGGGGGAACTAAATTTAGCCGCAGCAGTATATATATATATATATATATATATATATATATATATATATATATATATATATATATATATATATATATATATATATATAAAGCAGCTATAAGGGAAAATCACTCAGTTATAGTGTTCATCCCTGTGTTATATAGCGCTCTGGTGTGTGCTGGCATACTCTCTCTCTGTCTCCCCAAAGGGCTTTGTGGGGTCCTGTCCTCTGTCAGAGCATTCCCTGTGTGTGTGCGGTGTGTCGGTACGGCTGTGTCGACATGTTTGAGGAGGCTTATGTGGAGGCGGAGCAGATGCCGATAAATGTGATGTCACCCCCTGCGGGGTCGACACCTGAGTGGATGGTTATGTGGAAGGAATTACGCGACAGTGTCGACTCCTTACATAAAAGGTTTGACGACATACCTAACGTGGGACAGCCGGCTTCTCAGCCTGTGCCTGCCCAGGCGTCTCAAAAGCCATCAGGGGCTCTAAAACGCCCGCTACCTCAGATGGCAGACACAGATGTCAACACGGATACTGACTCCAGTGTCGACGACGATGAGACTACTGTAACTTCCTTTCGGCCCCATAAGGGCAAGCGGGTTAAAGGCGCGTCCTTTCTGCGCAGAGGTAGAGGGAAAAAGCTGCAGCATACAGCCAGTTCCCAGGAGCAAAAGTCCTCCCCCGCTTCCTCCAAGTCCACCGCATGACGCTGGGGCTCCACAGGCGGAGCCAGGTACGGTGGGGGCCCGTCTCAAAAACTTCAGCAATCAGTGGGCTCGCTCACGGGTGGATCCCTGGATCCTTCAAGTAGTATCTCAAGGGTACAAGCTCTGAATTCGAGACGTCTTCCCCCCCCCCGCCGTTTCCTCAAATCTGCCTTGCCAACAACTCCCTCAGGCAGGGAGGCAGTGCTAGAGGCAATTCACAAGCTGTATTCCCAGCAGGTGATAGTCAAGGTGCCCCTCCTTCAACAAGGACGGGGTTACTATTCCACAATGTTTGTGGTACCGAAACCGGACGGTTCGGTGAGACCCATTTTAAATTTGAAATCCTTGAACACACATATAAAAAAATTCAAGTTCAAGATGGAATCGCTCAGGGCGGTTATTGCAAGCCTGGACGAGGGGGATTACATGGTATCACTGGACATCAAGGATGCTTACCTGCATGTCCCCATTTACCATCCTCACCAGGAGTACCTCAGATTTGTGGTACAGGATTGTCATTACCAATTCCAGACGTTGCCGTTTGGTCTATCCACGGCACCGAGGGTATTTACCAAGGTAATGGCCGAAATGATGATACTCCTTCGAAAAAAGGGAGTTTTAATTATCCCGTACTTGGACGATCTCCTGATAATGGCGAGGTCCAGGGAGCAGTTGTTGGTCGGGGTAGCACTATCTCGGGAGGTGCTACAACAGCACGGTTGGATTCTAAATATTCCAAAGTCACAGCTGGTCCCTACGACACGTCTACTGTTCCTGGGGATGGTTCTGGACACAGAACAGAAAAAAGTGTTTCTCCCGGAGGAGAAGGCCAAGGAGCTGTCATCTCTAGTCAGAGGCCTCCTAAAACCAAAACAGGTGTCGGTGCATCACTGCACGCGAGTCCTGGGAAAAATGGTAGCTTCCTACGAAGCAATTCCATTCGGCAGGTTCCATGCAAGAACTTTTCAGTGGGACCTGTTGGACAAGTGGTCCGGATCGCATCTTCAGATGCATCGGCTGATAACCCTGTCTCCAAGGACCAGGGTGTCTCTGCTGTGGTGGCTGCAAAGTGCTCATCTTCAAGAGGGCCGCAGATTCGGCATACAGGACTGGGTCCTGGTGACCACGGATGCCAGCCTTCGAGGCTGGGGGGCAGTCACACAGGGAAGAAACTTCCAAGGACTATGGTCAAGTCAGGAGACTTCCCTACACATAAATATTCTGGAACTGAGGGCCATTTTCAATGCCCTAAGTCAGGCAAAACCCCTGCTTCAAAACCAGCCGATACTGATCCAGTCAGACAACATCACGGCAGTCGACCATGTAAACAGACAGGGCGGCACAAGAAGCAGGACGGCGATGGCAGAAGCCACAAGGATTCTCCGATGGGCGGAAAATCACGTGTTAGCACTGTCAGCAGTGTTCATTCCGGGAGTGGACAACTGGGAAGCAGACTTCCTCAGCAGGCACGACCTCCACCCGGGAGAGTGGGGACTTCATCCAGAAGTCTTCCAACTGATTGTAAACCGTTGGGAAAGGCCACAGGTGGACATGATGGCGTCCCGCCTAAACAAAAAGCTAGAAAGATATTGCGCCAGGTCAAGAGACCCTCAGGCGATAGCTGTGGACGCTCTAGTGACACGGTGGGTGTACCGGTCGGTTTATGTGTTCCCTCCTCTTCCTCTCATACCCAAGGTACTGAGGATAATAAGGAGAAGAGGAGTAAGAACTATACTCATTGTTCCGGATTGGCCAAGAAGAGCTTGGTACCCGGAACTTCAAGAAATGATCTCAGAGGCCCCATGGCCTCTGCCGCTCAGACAGGACCTGCTGCAGCAGGGGCCCTGTCTGTTCCAAGACTTACCGCGGCTGCGTTTGACGGCATGGCGGTTGAACACCGGATCCTAAAGGAAAAGGGCATTCCGGAGGAAGTCATTCCTACGCTGATTAAAGCTAGGAAAGAAGTGACCGCAAACCATTATCACCGCATTTGGCGAAAATATGTTGCGTGGTGTGAGGCCAGGAAGGCCCCAACGGAGGAATTTCAGCTGGGCCGTTTTCTGCACTTCCTACAGTCAGGGGTGACTATGGGCCTAAAACTGGGTTCCATTAAGGTCCAGATTTCGGCTCTATCGATTCTCCCAGAGAGAACTGGCTTCACTACCTGAAGTTCAGACTTTTGTTAAGGGAGTGCTGCATATTCAGCCCCCTTTTGTGCCTCCAGTGGCACCTTGGGATCTCAACGTGGTGTTGGATTTCCTAAAGTCACATTGGTTTGAGCCACTTAAAACCGTGGAATTAAAATATCTCGCGTGGAAAGTGGTCATGTTGTTGGCCTTGGCTTCGGTCAGGCGTGTGTCAGAATTGGCGGCTTTGTCATGTAAAAGCCTTTATCTGATTTTCCATATGGATAGGGCAGAATTGAGGACTCGTCCCCAGTTTCTCCCTAAGGTGGTATCAGCCTTTCATTTGAACCAACCTATCGTGGTGCCTGCGGCTACTAAAGACTTGGAGGCTTCCAGGTTGTTGGACGTAGTCAGGGCCCTGAAAATTTGTTTCCAGGACAGCTAGTGCCAGGAAAACTGACTGACTCGTTGTTTATCCTGTATGCACCCAACAAGCTGGGTGCTCCTGCTTCAAAGCAGACTATTGCTCGCTGGATCTGTAGTACGATTCAGCTTGCACATTCTGCGGCTGGACTGCCGCATCCTAAATCAGTGAAAGCCCATTCCTCGAGGAAGGTGGGCTCTTCTTGGGCGGCTGCCCGAGGGGGGTCTCTGCTCTACAACTTTGCCGAGCAGCTACTTGGTCGGGGTCAAACACATTTGCTAAATTCTACAAGTTTGACACCCTGGCTGAGGAGGACCTAGAGTTTGCCCATTCGGTGCTGCAGAGTCATCCGCACTCTCCCGCCCGTTTGGGAGCTTTGGTATAATCCCCATGGTCCTTACGGAGTCCCAGCATCCACTTAGGACGTCAGAGAAAATAAGATTTTACTCACCGGTAAATCTATTTCTCGTAGTCCGTAGTGGATGCTGGGCGCCCATCCCAAGTGCGGATTGTCTGCAATACTTGTATATAGTTATTGTTTAACTAAAGGGTTATTGTTGAGCCATCTGTTGAGAGGCTCAGTTATTGTTCATACTGTTAACTGGGTATAGTATCACGAGTTATACGGTGTGGCTGGTATGAGTCTTACCCGGGATTCAAAATCCTTCCTTATTGTGTCAGCTCGACCCGGGCACAGTATCCTAACTGAGGTCTGGAGGAGGGTCATAGAGGGAGGAGCCAGTGCACACCAGATAGACCAAAAGCTTTCTTTTAGTTGTGCCCAGTCTCCTGCGGAGCCGCTATTCCCCATGGTCCTTACGGAGTCCCAGCATCCACTACGGATTACGAGAAATAGATTAACCGGTGAGTAAAATCTTATTTTTTCATCTGGAGGCAATCCAATATGTTGTTCGATTGTCTCCACAGTAGCTGGCACTGCTCACTTTTGAAAGGAACGTGCCGTGTATTTCTGTCCTTTCCCCTTCACGTCTCTCATGGGACTCTAGAGTGGCTCTATAGCCCCTAGGCCTCAGAGAAAGGGGTTAAACTGTAGCTAAAAAATTCACATTTCTCTTTCATCCTCTAGGGGACTCTGGAGGTTCCTTAGACATTAGGGGTGTGAAGCTTGCAACCGGAGGTGTGGCACAATCTAAAATTAGAATTGTCTGCACAGCCGGCTCCTCCCCCTTCACATCCCTCCTCCCTCAGTTTTGAAAATTGTGCTGGAGGTACAGCACGTGGAGCACTAAGCTCCTGACTAAGACTAATAAGAAACTTTGGAGTATTGGCTGCGTCACCCTAATGAAAAGGGTGACAAAGACCATTGTATTCTGAGAGACAAAGATCCCTTTTGAAGGGACCTGCATCTCTCAACAGGAGATCCTCTGGTACAGTGAGTACTGGTTGTAGTAAGAGGGCCCTAGTGTAGGATAGCATAGTTAAAGCTCTGCTGCACTCTGCTCCCAAAGACCCCATCCTCCTCCCCTTTCCCCAACCTCCCCGCGACTCAGTTTTACCAGTCTCCGGTGCTGTCAGCCGAAGACGCGCCGCGGTGGGACCGGATGAGCAGGGTCCCGGAGCGCGCGCAGGCGGAGAGAGAGTGAAGACTGAGCGGATGATGGAAGGCGCCGCTGGGGGACCGGGTAAGAGTGGTCCCGTAGCGCGCGCGCCGGTGGGGTTAAGACGCTGCTTTTGAAATCAGTGCGGTTGAGGCTACAGGCGCAGTGTGGAGGACAGCTCTCAGCGCAGCATGGTATGACGCGCCGCTGTGGGACCGGGGGAGAGCGGTCCCGGAGCGCGCGCGATGGAAGATACCGCAGTGAGATAGTTACAGCACGGCTGAGGAGATGCCTCAGCCGCGTGTATAGCAGGGGAGTTAGTTAAAATGTTCAGACGAGCTTCCAGTGTGTAGAGAAGCTCTAAGGCAGAGGTTCTCAAACTCGGTCCTCGGGGGCCCACACAGTGCATGTTTTGCAGGTCTCCTCACAGAATCGCAAGTGAAATAATTTAGCTCCACCTGTGGACTTTTTAAAATGTGTCAGTGAGTAATTAATACACCTGTGCACCTGCTGGGTTACCTGCAAAACATGCACTGTGTGGGCTCTCGAGGACCGAGTTTAAGAACCTCTGCTCTAAGGGAATTGGATTGTTTAAGTAATACTTAGATAGTATGATAATGACATTTCAGTGGCCATCGTATATTTCTCTGACGTCCTAAGTGGATGCTGGGGACTCCGTCAGGACCATGGGGATTAGCGGCTCCGCAGGAGACAGGGCACAAAACTAAAGCTTTAGGATCAGGTGCTGTGTACTGGCTCCTCCCCCTATGACCCTCCTCCAAGCCTCAGTTAGGTTTTTGTGCCCGTCCGAGCAGGGTGCAATCTAGGTGGCTCTCTTAAGGAGCTGCTTAGAAAAAGTTTTTAGGTTTCTTATTTTCAGTGAGTCCTGCTGGCAACGGGCTCACTGCATCGAGGGACTTAGGGGAGAGAAGTTCAACTCACCTGCGTGCAGGATGGATTGGCTTCTTAGGCTACTGGACACCATTAGCTCCAGAGGGAGTCGGAACACAGGTCTCACCCTGGGGTTCGTCCCGGAGCCGCGCCGCCGACCCCCCTTGCAGATGCTGAAGATTGAAGGTCCAGAAACCGGCGGCAGAAGGCTTTTCAGTCTTCATGAAGGTAGCGCACAGCACTGCAGCTGTGCGCCATTGTTGTCACACACTTCACACCAACGGTCACGGAGGGTGCAGGGCGTTGCTGGGGGCGCCCTGGGCAGCAATGTATAATACCTTATTCTGGCTAAAAATACATCACATATAGCCCCTGGAGGCTATATGGATGTATTTAACCCCTGCCAGGTCTCAGAAAAACGGGAGAAGAAGCCCGCCGAAAAGGGGGCGGGGCCTATTCTCCTCAGCACACAGCGCCATTTTCCCTCACAGAAATGCTGGAGGGAAGGCTCCCAGGCTCTCCCCTGCACTGCACTACAGAAACAGGGTTAAAACAGAGAGGGGGGGCACTTATTTGGCGATATGTATATATATATTAAAATGCTATAAGGGAAAAACACTTATATAAAGGTTGTCCCTGTATAATATAGCGTTTTTGGTGTGTGCTGGCAAACTCTCCCTCTGTCTCCCCAAAGGGCTAGTGGGGTCCTGTCCTCTATCAGAGCATTCCCTGTGTGTGTGCTGTGTGTCGGTACTTGTGTGTCGACATGTATGAGGACGATGTTGCTGAGGAGGCGGAGCAATTGCTGGTAATGGTGATGTCACTCTCTAGGGAGTCGACACCGGAATGGATGGCTTATTTAAGGAATTACGTGATAATGTCAACACGCTGCAAGGTCGGTTGACTACATGAGACGGCCGGCAAACCAATTAGTACCTGTCCAGGCGTCTAAAACACCGTCAGGGGCGTTAAAACGTCCTTTTTACCTCAGTCGGTCGACACAGACACGGACACTGACTCCAGTGTCGACGGTGAAGAAACAAACATATTTTCCTTTAGGGCCACACGTTACTTGTTAAGGGCAATGAAGGAGATGTTACATATTTCTGATACTACAAGTACCACAAAAAAGGGTATTATGTGGAGTGTGAAAAAACTACATGTGGTTTTTCCTGAATCCGATAAATTAAATGAAGTGTGTGATGATGCGTGGGTTTCCCCCGATAGAAAATTATTGGCGGTATACCCTTTCCCGCCAGAAGTTATGGCGCGTTGGGAAACACACCTTAGGGTGGATAAGGCGCTCACACGCTTATAAAAACAAGTGGCGTTACCGTCTCCAGATACGGACGCCCTCAAGGAGCCAACTGATCGGAGGTTGGAAAATATCCTAAAAAGTATATACACACATACTGGTGTTATACTGCGACCAGCGATCGCCTCAGCCTGGATGGGCAGCGCTGGGGTGGCTTGGTCGGATTCCCTCACTGGAAATATTGATACCCTTGACAGGGACAGTATTTTATTGACTATAGAGCATTTAAAAGATGCATTTCTATATATGCGAAACTCTGGCATCAAGAGTAAGTGCGATGTCCATATCTGCCAGACGATGTTTATGGACACGACAGTGGTCAGGTGATGCAGATTCCAAACGGCACATGGAAGTATTGCCGTATAAAGGGGAGGAGTTATTTGGGGTCGGTCCATCGGACCTGGTGGCCACGGCAACAGCTAGAAAATCCACCTTTTTTACCCCAAGTCACATCTCAGCAGAAAAAGACATAGTCTTTTCAGCCTCAGTCCTTTAGTCCCCATAATATCTGCCCAGGGATAGAGGTAAGGGAAGAAGACTGCAGCAGGCAGCCCATTCCCAGGAACAGAAGCCTTCCACCGCTTCTGCCAAGTCCTCAGCATGACGCTGGGGCCGTAAAAACAGGTGCGGTGGGGGGTCGTCTCAAGAGTTTCAGCACGCAGTGGGCTCACTCGCAAGTGGACCCCTGGATCCTACAAGTAGTATCCCAGGGGTACAGATTGGAAATTCGAGACGTCTCCCCCTCGCAGGTTCCTGAAGTTTGCTTTACCAACGTCTACCTCCGACAGGGAGGCAGTATTGGAAACAATTCACAAGCTGTATTCCCAGCAGGTGATAATCAAAGTACCCCTCCTACAACAAGTAAAGGGGTATTATTCCACACTATATTGTGGTACTGAAGCCAGACGGCTCGGTGAGACCTATTCTAAATGGAGTCACTCAGAGCAGTGATAGCGAACCAGGAAGAAGGGGACTATATGGTGTCCCTGGACATCAAGGATGCTTACCTCCATGTCCAAATTTGCCCTTCTCACAAAGGGTACCTCAGGTTCGTGGTACAAAACTGTCACTATCAGTTTTAGACGCTGCCGTTTGGATTGTCCACGGCACCCCGGGTCTTTACCAAGGTAATGGCCGAAATGATGATTCTTCTTCAAAGAAAAGGCGTCTTAATTATCCCTTACTTGGACGATCTCCTGATAAGGGCAAGGTCCAGAGAACAGTTGGAGGTCTGAGTAGCACTATCTCAAGTAGTTCTACGACAGCACGGGTGGATTCTAAATATTCCAAAATCGCAGCTGTCTCCGACGACACGTCTGCTGTCCCTAGGGATGATTCTGGACACAGTCCAGAAAAAGGTGTTTCTCCCGGAGGAGAAAGCCAGGGAGTTATCCGAGCTAGTCAGGAACCTCCAAAAACCAGGAAAAGTGTCAGTGCATCATTGCACAAGGGTCCTGGGAAAAATGGTGGCTTCTTACGAAGCGATTCCATTCGGCAGATTTCACGCAAGAACTTTTCAGTGGAATCTGCTGGACAAATGGTCCGGATCGCATCTTCAGATGCATCAGCGGATAACCCTGTCTCCAAGGACAAGGGTGTCTCTTCTGTGGTGGCTGCAGAGTGCTCATCTACTAAAGGGCCACAGTTATGCATTCAGGACTGGGTCCTGGTGACCACGGATTCCAGTTTGAAAGGCTGGGGAGCAGTCACACAGGGAAAAAATTTCCAGGGAGTGTGATCAAGTCTGGGGACTTCTCTCCGCATAAATATACTGGAGCTAAGAGCAATTTACAATGCTATAAGCTTGGCAAGACCTCTGCTTCAAGGTCAGCCGGTATTGATCCAGTGGGACAACATCACGGCAGTCGCCCACGTAAACAGACAGGGCGGCACAAGAAGCAGGAGGACAATGGCAGAAACTGCAAGGATTATTCGCTGGGCGGAAAATCATGTGATAGCACTGTCAGCAGTTTTCATTCCGGGAGTGGACAACTGGGAAGCAGACTTCCTCAGCACGACCTCCACCCGGGAGAGTGGGGACTTCATCGAGAAGTTTTTTCCACATGATTGTGCACCGTTGGGAAAGACCAAAGGTGGACATGATGGCGTCCCGCCTGAACAAAAAACTGGACAGGTATTGCGCCAGGTCAAGAAACCCTCAGGCAATAGCTGTGGACGTTCTGGTAACACCAGGGGTGTACCAGTCGGTGTATGTGTTCCCTCCTCTGCTTCTCATACCAAAGGTACTGAGAATTATAAGACGTAGAGGAGTAAGAACTATACTCGTGGCTCCGGATGGGCCAAGAAGGACTTGGTACCCGGAACTTCAAGAGATGCTCACAGAGGACTCAGGGCCTCTGCCGATAAGAAGGGACTTGTTTCAGCAAGTACCATGTCTGTTCCAAGACTTACCGCGGCTGCGTTTGACGGCATGGCGGTTGAACGCCGGATCCTAAGGGAAAAAGGCATTCCGGAAGAGGTCATTCCTACCCTGGTCAAAGCCAGGAAGGAGGTGACCGCACAACATTATCACCACATGTGGCGAAAATATGTTGCGTGGTGTGAGGCCAGGAAGGCCCCACGAAGAAATTTCAACTCGGTCGATTCCTGCATTTCCTGCAAACAGGAGTGTCTATGGGCCTCAAATTGGGGTCCATTAAGGTTCAAATTTCGGCCCTGTCGATTTTCTTCCAGAAAGAATTGGCTTCAGTTCCTGAAGTCCAGAAGTTTGTCAAGGGAGTACTACATATACAACCCCCTTTTGTGCCTCCAGTGGCACTGTGGGATCTCAACGTAGTCCTGGGATTCCTCAAATCACGTTGGTTTAAACCGCTCAAATCTGTGGATTTGAAATATCTCACATGGAAAGTGACCATGATGTTGGCCCTGGCCTCGGCCAGGCGAGTGTCAGAATTGGCGGCTTTGTCTCACAAAAGCCCATATCTAATTGTCCATTCGGACAGGGCAGAGCTGCGGACTCGTCCCCAGTTTCTCCCTAAGTTGGTGTCAGCGTTTCATCTGAACCAGCTTATTGTGGTACCTGCGGCTACTAGAGACTTGGAGGACTCCAAGTTGCTAGATGTTGTCAGGGCCCTGAAAATATAGATTTCCAGGACGGCTGGAGTCAGGAAAACTGACTTGCTGTTATCCTGTATGCACCCAAAAAACTGGGTGCTCTTGCTTCTAAGCAGACGATTGCTAGTTGAATGTGTAGTACAATTCAGCTTGCACATTCTGTGGCAGGACTGCCACAGCCAAAATATATAAATGCCCATTCCACAAGGAAGGTGGGCTCATCTTGGGCGACTGCCCGAGGGGTCTCGGCTTTACAACTTTGCCGAGCTGCTACTTGGTCAGGGGCACACCCTGGCTGAGGAGGACCTGGAGTTCTCTCACTCGGTGCTGCAGAGTCATCCGCACTCTCCCGCCCGTTTGGGAGCTTTGGTATAATCCCCATGGTCCTGACGGAGTCCCCAGCATCCACTTAGGACGTCAGAGAAAATAAGATTTTACTTACCGATAAATCTATTTCTCGTAGTCCGTAGTGGATGCTGGGCGCCCATCCCAAGTGCGGATTGTCTGCAATACTTGTACATAGTTATTGATACAAACAAATTCGGGTTGTTATTGTTGTGAGCCGTCTGTTCAGAGGCTCCTACGTTAGTCATACTGTTAACTGGGTTCAGATCACAAGTTATACGGTGTGATTGGTGTGGCTGGTATGAGTCTTACCCGGGATTCAATATCCTTCCTTATTGTGTACGCTCGTCCGGGCACAGTATCCTAACTGAGGCTTGGAGGAGGGTCATAGGGGGAGGAGCCAGTACACACCACCTGATCCTAAAGCTTTATTTTTGTGCCCTGTCTCCTGCGGAGCCGCTAATCCCCATGGTCCTGACGGAGTCCCCAGCATCCACTACGGACTACGAGAAATAGATTTATCGGTAAGTAAAATCTTATTTTTTTTTTTTCCATCTGGGTGCCAATCTGAGCCCTCCCCCTCTTATGTTATCCTATGAGAGAAACACAAAGGAAATATATGGTTACAGCTCCCTCTGCTGGTGAAACTTTAGATAGAATAGAATTATATATAGATGAGGATCTCCTGACGTATAATTCTTGTTTACTATTTATATTTTCAAGGGAAGTCTTTACAAAAGATCCTGAAGAAAATACTGGGAAGCACGTGGACAACCCTACCATCTCAGCTGACTTATAGTTGGGTCTGTGAGGGTTGCAAACCAGCTGGTGTTTAATAATTTTTTTATTTTATTTTTTGCTATTATTTAATTATTTATTTTTGCCCTCTTCCCTTTCTACATAAAGAAAGGAAAGAAACGTTTTTCCAGCCGGATCCATTACCTTCGCTTCCGTCACTTATTACAGTCTTTCTCTTCCTAGTTTAAAGGGTGAAAGCGCTGCGTTATACCCCGGCAAGGGGTTCAAACACCTCTAAGACCTATTATGTTTGTACGAAGCGTAAAGAGCACGCAAGTTGGCAGCTCCGGGGTGTGCAACTCCTGCTTTAGACAAGGACGCTCCACCTGGGAGCAGTGCTCCGTCTAGGTCATGGGAAGATACCCTTGCAGAAAGAATCTCCAAGGAAATGGCGGAATCACGCAAGCAGCAATCGAAGTGGGCTGCGGTATTCTCAAAGACGATGGAACTATTTCTCATCAAGTTAACGCCGCCCGCACAAGCAGAAGCGAAGGTGCGCAAGGCAGTCAAAAGACCCCTTCCTGTTGTAAAAGTATCAGAGGTGGAGGAGGGTCTTATTATGGATATGGAGGAAGGTGAGTTGATTGAATCTTATCTGGACGCCGATTCTCCGGAAGAGGACACGGCGATCTCAGGTCTTGATTCATTGATTGACGCGGTGAAAGAGATCCTAAACTTTAAGGCAGAAGAGGTAAAGGAGCCTGAGGAATTCGAATTGTTCGAATCCCAAAAACCGCGTTCAGCAGTCTTTCCTATTCCTAAATCTCTCCCAAGTTCAGATGGAGGAGGCTTGCAAACAACCAGATAAACGTTTTCAATTTCCGAAACGGTTTCAAGTGACTTACCCTTTACCTAAAGGTGTAATGGATAAATGGGAGACTCTGCCGGCAGTTGATGCATCCTTAGGAAGATTGTCAAAAAAGACAATCTTACCGATACCTAATGTAACGACTTTAAAGGATGCTTCAGACCGAAAGGTTGACACAGCTTTAAAGTCGATTTTTGTAGCAGCAGGTGCAGCACAGAGACCTACGCTCATCTGTGCTTGGGTTAACAAGGCCATGGGAGCATGGGCCAGCCGTATTATACAGGCTATTGAGGAGAAAAATAGCTTGGAAGAGATTACCCAGCTAGCTGAACACATTAGAGAGTCTGCTTCATACTTGTGTCAGGCCTCAAAGGATACTAGCAGGATTGCATTGCGCATCTCAGCATCCACCATATCTGCTAGACGGATTTTATGGCTCAGAGAATGGCAGGGAGACTCTGACACCAAGAAGGCAGTGGAAGCCATTCCCTTTGGGGGTGGAATGCTTTTTAATCCAGACTTGGACAAATGGAAGGCCACGGCAGGGAAGTCCACATTCCTTCCCAATCCTTATACGAGAACCACTCCACAGGTTAAGAGAGGTTATTCGGGTCCAAGGTTTAATTCGTTTAGATCTCAGTCCTTTCGGGCCCGAGGCAGAGGTTTCGGTACGCCGGCACGTGGGGGCAGAGGTAGAGGCCGCTCACAGGCGACAACCAGAAAGCAGGATCAACCTGCTGACAAGACCGTGACATGACGGTCCCCCAGCTCACCTGGGGTCCCCCCTGGTGGGCGCACGGCTGGAAGGTTTTCAGGACAACTGGGCCACAAACTCCACGGAACTTTGGTTAAACCACATAATCTCACAAGGGTACAGGATGGAATTTCAACAGAGACCGCACAGTCAGTTTTTTACAACTGGTTTGACTCTGTGCCCTCTGAAGGCGAATGCACTACTGACTTTAATTCAAAAATTGCTGCGGTCAGAGGTTATTACTGCAGGATAATCTTTTTTATATGATGAAGATACCCACATGCGCTAATAGGCAGCCCTCTTGGACTATTTAACGATAGACAAGATGTCACCTCACATCCAAACATACAGAAACAGTAAAAAAATGATATCATCAAACCGTCCTTGGGCGCCCCACAATTTTACAAATGAATTGTATATTCCGGACCCAGATTGTGTTCCTGATCTTCTTCCAACATGCAACAAATTTTAAAAGAAACACACAATAGTGTAACTCCGTTACATCCACCAATTCTTTTATAGAACTACAAATGGGATCCGTACCATGAATTAAGTCTACCCTTTGTAGACAAATGACACATTTACAGAGAAGGATGGATCTCTTCACAGAATTCACACCTCTTCTGGCACCCGTCTCCACAATATTTGATTGTCATACACAAGATGAAAATAGATATAGTGTGATACTGTTTAAAATCTATTTCTTAAAAAATAGAGGGAATAAATGGACTCTCACCATTTGTGAAGTCTACCCTTTGTAGACAAATGACGCATATACAGGGGAAGATAAATCTTATCACAGGATTTCCACTTGTTCCCGTACACGTCTCCACGTTAGAAGGATGTCATAAAAATAAAAACAAGTATAGTGTAATACTGTTTAAAAATATTAAAAACAGAGGAGTGAATGGACTCTCACCATATAGGAACAAATGTAAGGCAGATGTAAACATAAACCAGGCGTCCCCAGCACCTTAAACGTCCGTCTATGGATCCTTCCCAGGCTCCCCAAAAACGTCCACACAGGTCAGCCAACGCGTTTCAATACTTAGCAGTATCTTTCTCAAGGCATACTGCAGTTTCTCTCTCAGAGAGGGACGGGCTTTTATTCCAATCTTTTTGTCGTGCCAAAACCAGACTGGACGATCAGGCCGATACTCGATCTAAATGCTTTAAACCAGTTTCTACAGGTTTACAAATTCAAAATGGAATCAATCCAATCGGTCATTGCAGGTTTGGAACAGGGCGAGTTCATGGTATCCATGGACATAAAGGATGCATACCTGCATATCCCGATTTGGGCTCCCCACCAAGCTTACCTACGGTTTGCGCTGGTGAAGGATCATTACTAGTTCAGAGCCTTACCGATCGGTTTATCGACTGCGCCAGGGATCTTCACAAAGATCATGTCGGTAATGGTTGCAGGATTAAGACTTGTAGGGGTCACAATAATACCCTACCTTGACGATCTTCTGATCAAGGCCTCCTCACAGGAGAAGCTGATAAAAGATGCTCAGACATCTCACCGAATTCTCGTTCAACACGGGTGGATAGTGAATTTCCAGAAATCCAACCTTATTCCAACTCAGCGGATTCAGTTCCTAGGTCTTATCTTGGACAGGGTGAAATTGAAAATTTTCCTGCCAGAGTCCAAGATCCAGGACATACAAAAGTTGGTGGCTCAGGTACTACGGACAACGACGGTTTCCCTGCACCTCTGTGTGCAACTTCTCGGGAAGATGGTGGCGTCGTTCGAAGCTCTTCAGTACGGCAGACTTCATTCCCGACCATTTCAGATGAACCTCATTGCTCAGGGAGCGGGTTCGCACTGGCTTCTTCTTCGGAGAATCCGACTTCAACCGCACGTACGAGTCTCCTTGATATGGAGGTCGTTACACAAGAATCTCGCAGCAGGGAAGAGATTCGGAATATGGAATTGGAGGATCCTGACAACGGACGCTAGTCTCAGAGGTTGGGGTGCCGTCTTCCAGGACCATCCGTTTTTTTAGGGACGATGGACGTTACAGGAGAGCTAATTGCCCATCAACATTCTCGAAATGTCACAACGACGGCTTACATAAACCGTCATGGAAGAACAAGGAGCAGAATGGCATTACGAGAAGCCACAAGGATATTGTTGTGGGCGGAAAGGCGAAACGTCATCCTCTCGGCAGTGTTCATTCCAGGTGTGGAGAACTGGGCAGCAGATTATCTCAGTCGCCAGGACATGCACCCAGGAGAGTGGTGCCTGCATCCACGGATTTTCGACATGGCGGTGAGGAGATGGGGTCTTTCTCAAGTAGACCTAATGGCGTCTCGGCAGAACCACCAGCTGCCCAGATGTGTGTCCAGAACAAGGGATCCGGCAGCAGAAGGAGTGGACGCATTAACACTTCCTTGGGGTTACGAAAAGGTTTACATCTTTCCACCGTTCTCACTCATACCCAGGGTTCTGAAGACGTTGAAACGAGAACGAGTGTGCGCGATTCTAATCGCACCAGATTGGCCACGCAGGAGTTGGTACTCGGATCTACAAGGATTGCTAGCGGACGACCCTGGGCGGTTACCTCAGAGAGAGGACCTGCTATCTCAAGGCCGTTTCACCATCCGGACATGAACAGGCTGCGTTTAACGGCGTGGCTATTGAAACCCGGATCTTAAGGAACAGAGGGATACCTAGAACGGCTATTCCTACGATGATTGCGGCTCGAAAACCGGTCACAGTCATGCGGTCACAGTCATGCATTACTACAGAATTTGGAAGAGGTGCATAGACTGGTGTCAGGAACGTGGATGGAATTCGGCGACCTTCCACTTATCTAGACTTTTACTTTTCCTTCAGGCCGGCCTAGAGTTAGGTCTGCGGCTGGGATCTCTGAAGGTTCAAGTGTCGGCTCTTTCCATCTTTTTTTTTCAACAGCGGTTGACATCCTTGCCAGAGGTTCAAACCTTTTTACAGGGGGTTCTGAGGATACAGCCCCTTTTCGTCCTCCCACTACACCATGGGATTTAAATTTGGTATTAGATTTTTATTGAAATCGCCACTCTGAGCCGTTACCGAGAACAGACCTGAAACATCTCTCTTGGAAGGTAACGTTGTTGCTGGCCTTGGCTTCGACTAGGCGGGTTTCTGAGTTAGGAGCCTTTTCGGGTAAGAGTCCTTTTTTGATTTTTCATAAGGATCGGGCGGAACTCTGTACAAGAGCGGATTTCCTTCCTAAAGTTGTTTCGGGGTTTCATGTAAACCAGCCGATGGTGGTCCCATCTTTCCAGTGTCTGGCAGATGGGGATGTATCCTTGGATGTTGTCCGAGCGTTGCGGGTGTACGTACACGTTACGTCGTCCTTTCGGAAGTCGGACCATTTATTTGTCCTTTAGGGTGTACAAAGAAGGGTTGGCCGGCTTCTAAGCAGTCTGTCTCAGGGGATTAGACTTGCCATTCGGCAAGCTTATGTTTCCTGTGGTAAACAGGTTCCGGTACAGACGGGTGATCATACCACCCGATCAGTGGGTGCCTCCTGGGCGGCTGCCACAGGTGTTCCACTGCTCAACTTTGTAGAGCGGCGACGTGGTCCTTAGCCCACACGTTTGTGAAATTTTACAAGTTTGATACCTTTGCGTCTGAAGAGTCTAAGTTCTGACGTTTGGTTTTGCAGGCGGCAGACAGCACTCCCTCCCTGGGAGATAACTTTGGGACGTCCCCTAATGTCTAAGGAACCTCCAGTGTCCCCTAGTGGATGAAAGAGAAAAGAGAATTTTGGTACTTACCGATAACTCCATTTCTCTGAATCCTCTATGGGACACTGGACGCCCGCCTCGGTGCTGTCATTCCTGCTGTGTTTATGGTTCTTGTTCAAACAGTTCGTACGAACAATGTTAGTTTTTCAGTTGAAGAAGTTCTTGGGTGCTGTTTGATATGTTGTACGGTTCGGTTCCTCGCCCGGTGCTATAGTATCATGTCCTATTCTCTCAGTCAAATTTTCAAAACTGAGGGAGGAGGGATGTTAAGGGGGAGGAGCCGGCTGTGCAGACAATTCTAATTTTAGATTGTGCCACACCTCCGGTTGCAAGCTTCACACCCCTAATGTCTAAGGAACCTCCAGTGTCCCCTAGAGGATTAAGAGAAATGGATTTATCGGTAAGTACCAAAATCCTCCTTTTCTGTTTCCCATATTGACTGAATTGCTCATTTCATATGCTCTCTCCATGTTTATGCAACCCGTTATTTATAGACGTACAGCTAACACTATCTTACTTTGCAGTGAAGAGTTGAGGACCTATTCCAGTACACAGCCCGAACCGCGCACCACCCTTACTGCCTGGGACAGCAGCCCGTCTCACATAGACAAACTGGTGCAGGGTAAAGGCATCAGCTTCTCACAGCCGGCCTGCCCTGAGAACATGCTTCTGAGCAGCCAGTTAATGGGGACTCCAGGCTCCTCCCAGGTATAGAAAGACAAATCTAAATACTTTAGCTGCTATTTTCTTCAAAACGTCCTTGATTATTGTTGCTCACACACAACCACTGAACTCTCTCCCCACAGAACCCGTGGCAGCGTTTAGTTAAGCGGATGACCCGGTTTTTCACAAAAGTGGATGCGGAGAGCTCCTATAGCAGTCTGAAGGAAACGTGTGAAGCGATGGGCTACGTATGGAAGAAATGCTGTGCCAACCAGGTGCGTAGAACAGCCCTTCTCTACCTGTCTGGGCATCTTAGTCTACGCGCAGCTCTTATTAGAAGACTGTTAAGAAAAAAGTGAATAACTACAAAATCCCAAACAAGCCAGGGTACAAAACTTAGGCTAGGGCCACAGATAGCGGCCAAGCGGGTCCTGCTGAATGAGACTTGCTTGGCCGGGAGGTGGGTTTTGTGTGCACCCGTTTCCTGTTCTGCGGAATGCCGCAGAACAGGATCCGGCCAGTGACACACGGGATTTCAATAGAATACAGTGCGGCACTGTGTCAACGCATACATTGAAATCCCGCTGTCCTGTCATCCGGTTGGATCCGGCGGCGGGACTGCCGCATATGTGTTGGCGCCTGCATAGGCACCCATGTGCAATCTTCCTCCGGCCAGCGGGGCCTGCTTGGCCGTTGTGTGTGGCCCTACCCTTACAGAATTTTGTATAGAGCATAAACCGTTCTCTTCAGAAAGTTCCTAGAATAATAGAGTATAACTACCTAGATGAAGGACATATAGATAATCAGACTGTTCTATTAAGTCAGAATAGTCAGGGAAAGCTCATCTGCAAATTGCAGGAACTTTACGGTCCGTTTCCTATTTTTATACCTTTATTTGGATTGGCGTTTCTATAATGGGTGCAGTGTGTGCGGTGCACAAAGGCCCCTGAGTGCCCCGGGGGCCCCACCACACACACTGCACCCATTTCTCCTATACTTACCTTTCCGGAGTCCATCACTGACCGTGTGTGGGCCCCCTCCTCTCCCGTAGCCGTCACGCCGCTGCTAGCGCACTGACCACTAGAGACTCTGGCACAGTGCCAGAATCTACAGCGCTCAGAGCGCTAGCAGCGGCGCGACGGATACACACACGGAGTCTGCACATGGGTCCCCTCCTCTCTAGAGATGCCCCTGTTTATTTGTCTACATGGCTCTAATGTTACATATTAAAGAGTTCCAGTATAGAGGGCACAACTGTCTTGTGCAAAATGTTTGATTATACATATTTATTAATGGTCAGAGAGACACCCAGGAGTATTATGAATTCACCTAAACAGGTGACAATCTGAGAATGTAAATGTTTTGTCTGCATCTAAGCTGTGGATGTTTAGTACCCATTAAAAACGTGAATAACTATATAATATTATGCAAAGAGCCTGTCCTTTAGTAAAGCCACTTTGGGTGGGATGTAATAAAACAGGAACATGGCTTGCAATCCTAGCTACGGAATAATATAGGATAATAAAACTGGACCTGTCCTGGGTCTTTCTCTGGTTTTAATATAATGGTTATTTGTGCTACATTAATACTGCTGGGAATCCATTTCTGTTTAATCTAAAGTCTTTGTTTTTAACAAATGGATGTTGCATCAGTTATTAACAGAGCACTAAACAAAAGTACTTGTGATGTACAGACGGGGAGTTTGCTGTGTGACGTAAAGCGACTATAACCATTACCGTGTGTACATTGGGATCCGGTCTCTAGGACGACCACTATTGGTCGACAGTAAGTAGGGTCGACAGGGACTCTAGGTCGACATGAGTTTTTCACAATTTTTTCATTTTTTTTTTTTTTACTTTTTCATACTTTACGATCCATGTGGACTACGATTGGTAACTTATTGTCCAGCTTTCTGGGATGTAAGGGAAAATACAGTGTCCCGATGTTACTAAATTAGATAAAAGCGAGAGCACACAAAGCTTTGTGTACAATGTGCCTGCTGTATACAGGATGGGAGGTGGTAAGCATATATCCGGTAGCATCTATGGATACAAGTCCTGGCTTTGATTAGAAGGAGGAGGATGAAGTGCGGTAGAGCTGGTGTATTCTTTGTTCTGTGACTGTAGACGTTTGTTACTTCATTTTACAGTATCTTCTCCTTTCGCCATGCGAATGTCTGTATGTGGTATTGGGTTTTACTATACTCGCTGACTGACTGGTTTCTATTCAGGTGACACTTTCAACCACTGACCGAAGAAACAACAAGTTAATATTCAAGGTCAATTTGGTGGAAATGGAGGAGAAAATTTTATTGGATTTCCGCCTTTCCAAGGTACGTGGCAAAGTGATCTGAATATTTACCTGTGAGAAACCAACAACGCTTCACACATGCAGTACAAAGGCAGATTTCCAAGTCCTACATTCTTATCCTGATGCCTCTTACAGCCACATTGGATTGCATTGGCTGCTTCCCATAAAATCTAATCCGGGAACGGACATGTTTTACATCCCGCTTACTTACAGAGTATACATTATATGACCTTAAGAAAGGACTGTTCATTGGGCCTAATTCAGATCTGATCGCAGCATCAAATTTGTTAGCAAATGGGCAAAACCATGTGCACTGCAGGTGGGGCAGATGTAACGTGCAGAGAGTTAGATTTGGGTGTGGTGTGTTCAAACGGAAATCTAAATTGCAGTGTAAAAATAAAGCAGACAGTATTTACCCTGCACAGAAACAAAATAACTAGAGATGAGCGGGTTCAGATTTACTCGGTTCTTTACGCCAGAATTATCGCCATTTCTTTTTTTCTGGATTTTTATTATTGGTTATCCAAAACACGTGACGTCCGATAGCCAATAAGGAGATTCGGGTAAATCCAAGTTAAACCGAACCCGCTCATCTCTAAAAAAATAAAAAAAATAACCCATCCAAATCTCATTCTCTCTGCACATGTTATATCTGCCCCACCTGCAGTGCACATGATTTTTCCCATTTGCAAACAAATTTGTTGCTGTGATCCGATCTGAATTAGGCCCATTGTCTTAAGTCATAGCGATTAAACTGTAATATCAGATTGACTTCCTGAGGTTTAGATGACTATTTTTTAGGTCAGTGGGGGGTATTCAATCATTGATTAAATCATTGATCGCATATAATTGTTTCGCCGGGGCTATTCAATTAGCCCCAATAAACCAGCGTGAGTCACTGTTTATAAGGGATTTTGTTTCACCTGCCTCAGGCAGGCGACTCAAAATCCCATAAAATAGCCCCATTTTCACCCGGAAACTAGGATATTTATACGGAAAAACACGCAGGTTTCACTGAACCTGTGTGCTTTCGGGTGAAAAGGCTTCTTTTTTTGGGGGTGAACTAATTGGATATGCTGGGGAAGAATTAATGAATACCCCCAAGATGTTAAATAATTGTAGCACGAGCTTAAGCCTCAAGTTCCGGTGGCTAGAGATCTGGCTTGGATCCTCATTTACTGTATCACTAAACACGGTGTTCTGCTGCAGATACAGATACTGGTCTATACGCTAGATGTAGTAGAGTCACGAATGAAGCTTTGGCCTGTCCACGTTGACCTCTGTGTTTGTTTTTCGCTTCCAGGGTGATGGTCTGGAGTTCAAGCGTCATTTCCTCAAGATAAAGAAGAAGTTGGGCGATATAGTTGCAGTTCAGAAAGGGGTTGTCTCTGTCACCTGATCACAGGGTAAATGGGCCTTGATATTTTGCCGCTCTGATATTGCACCTGTTACGGTTTAAATACGAACTAGTTCCCGATATCTTACGTGGCACTGTTAGATTCTGTAGTTGGCAACGTGGTCTGTGATGGTGAGAGGACGGGACGACTTGGAGCGTTTCTGGAGAAGGGAGGAGACCTGTTCGTGTTGAAGTACCGGACATGTTATAAGTGGCCGTTTTCACCGTGGGATATAACCTGTTTTCCCGTTGCTGCAATAATGCACACGTGGCTTTGGCTTTCTTCTGTGACACTTTTTTTTTTTTTTTTTTTTTTTTTTTTTTTTTTTTTTTTTCCTCGTTTCTTCAATGTCCTGAGCACAGATTTGCCCTGATACTTTCACTAGTGTAAATTATTGTCACGGATGTGTGCAGACTATGAACTGGTAGTCAGGCCACGAGCAAACATGAAGACAAGTGGGAATAGGCCTCTTGTTATAAACGTGAATCCAGAGATGCTGTTCCGGATATGTACTAATATCCACGTTGAGTGTTTCAAACATTGCCGGTACGGGAGACCCTATAAATATGTATAGCTATATATGGATGGCTACTTAACGTGAAACCTGTTTCCTGCAAGTTGGTTTCAGAAGTGTTAAACAGAGATCAATGGTAATAACTAATCAGTGCCCTGCAGCGATCATTGTACGCAAGAGAAAAGTGAATGTTTAAAAGGATGTAACGTTGCTTTTATGTGGAAATAAATGCATTACTTTTGTGAAAATTTTTTGAAAAACTGAATCATAAAATATTTCTGTTGATTTCTGTTTTGATTGTTACGAATTGCGTCCTGGTTTGCAGGGTACGGTCACTTACTTGCCCAAAGCATGCCTACAAAATGGGGGGCAACATGTCTCCGTTTTGTAGAATGGTCACTGCCTTCCGCTTCTCTCTCAATAATGTTGCAGCAGGTTATTAATGATGTGGCTTTGGGACATTGCTAGAGATAACATAGGGCCTGTTCTGCGCATGCATAGAACGGATCCTGCACAGTCCAACCGCCATTGAAGTAGTACACAAACCATCGGGAAGCAAGGTAATAAACCAAGTGACTCCAGTTTTGGGTGTTTTTTAAATGCTGTACACAGGGGCGGGCACGGGGTCCTGTGTCTTTTATTTACTACATCAGTTGCCCCTGGAGTGCAGCAGGAGACGGAGATTCCTCACCGCCATACTCCTACTTCATTCAGAGGAATTTCTGTTACGTCCACAGATATTTGGTGCTTGTACATGTAATTAACAGCAGCGCTTTTCAACACATATCGTTGGTGGGATATATGGGCGCTGCGGTGTGAGCTGGCATACTCCCTCTGTGTTTCTCTGACGTCCTAGTGGATGCTGGGAACTCCGTAAGGACCATGGGGAATAGCGGCTCCGCAGGAGACTGGGCACAACTAAAGAAAGCTTTTGGTCTACCTGGTGTGCACTGGCCCCTCCCTCTATGACCCTCCTCCAGACCTCAGAATCTTGTGCCCGGCTGAGCTGGATGCACACTAGGGGCTCTCCTGAGCTCCTAGAAAAGAAAGTATATATTTAGGTTCCTCCGATAAGAAACTGGTAATTTCTAAAAAGTTACTGATGGCGTACCCTTTCCCGCCAGAGCATAGGTCACGTTGGGAGATATCCCCTAGGGTGGATAAGGCGCTCACACGCTTGTCAAAAAAGGTGGCACTGCCGTCTTAGGATAAGGCCACTTGAGGGAGCCTGCTGATAAAAAGCAGGAGGATATCCTGAAGTCTGTATATACACACTCAGGTACTATACTGAGACCTGCAATTGCCTCAGCATGGATAGTGCTGCTGCAGCATGGTCTGTTACCCTGTCAGGACAGGGATACTATAACCATAGAGCATATTAAAGACGTCGTCTTATATATGAGGGATGCACAGAGGGATATTTGCCGGCTGGCATCCAGAATTAATGCAATGTCTATTCTGCCAGGAGGGTATTAGGGACATGGCAGTGGACAGGTGATGCTAACTTTAAAAGGCACATTGAGATTCTGCCTTATAAGGGTGCGGAATTGTTTGGGGATGGTCTCTGGGACCTCGTATCCACAGCAACAGCTGGGAAGAAATTTTTTTACCTCCGGTTTCCTCACAGCCTAAGAAAGCACCGTATTATCAGGTACAGTCCTTTCGGCTTCAGAAAAGCAAGCGGGTCAAAGGCGCTTCCTTTCTGCACAGAGACAAGGGAAGAGGGAAAAAGCTGCACCAGACAGCCAGTTCCCAGGATCAAAAATCTTCCCCCGCTTCCTCTGAGTCCACCGCATGACGCTGAGGCTCCACAGGTGGAGCCAGGGGCGGTGGGGGCGCGTCTCGGGAACTTCAGCGACCAGTGGGCTCGCTCACAGGTGGATCCCTGGGTTCTGCAAGTAGTATCACAGGGATACAAGCTGGAGTTCGAGGCGACTCCCCCTCGCCGTTACCTCAAATCAGCCTTGCCTGCTGCCCTCGGAGAAAGGAGAGGTAGTACTGGCGGCAATTCACAAGCTGTACTTCCAGCAGGTGATAATCAAGGTACCCCTCCTTCAACAAGGCTGGGGTTACTATTCCAAAATGTTTGTGGTACCGAAACCAGACGGTTCGGTGAGACCCATTCTAAAATTGAAATACTTGAACACTTATATACGTAGGTTCAAGTTCAAAATGGAATCGCTCAGGGCGGTTATTGCAAGCCTTGACTAAGGGGATTACATGGTATCACTGGACATCAAGGATGCTTACCTGCATGTCCCCATTTACCCTCCTCAC
Organism: Pseudophryne corroboree; assembly: GCF_028390025.1. Taxonomy (NCBI): domain Eukaryota; kingdom Metazoa; phylum Chordata; class Amphibia; order Anura; family Myobatrachidae; genus Pseudophryne; species Pseudophryne corroboree. Next base: position 375,083,770 of record NC_086453.1, read on the forward strand.
CAGGAGTACCTCAAAATTGTGGTACAGGACTGTCATTACCAATTCCAGACGTTGCCGTTGGTCTGTCCCCGGCACCGAGGGTTTTTACCAAGGTAATGGCCGAAATGATGATACTTCTTCGAAAAAAGGGAGTTATAATTATCCCGTACTTGGACGATCTCCTTATAAAGGCGAGGTCCAGGGAGCAGTTGTTGGTCGGAGTAGCACTTTCTCGGGAAGTGCTACAACAGCACGGCTGGATTCTGAATATTCCAAAGTCGCAGCTGGTTCCTACGACGCGTCTACTGTTCCTGGGTATGGTTCTGGACACAGAACAGAAAAAAGTGTTTCTCCCGGAGGAGAAGGCCAAGGAGTTGTCATCTCTAGTCAGAGACCTCCTAAAACAAATACAGGTGTCGGTGCATCAATGCACGCGAGTCCTGGGAAAGATGGTAGCTTCTTACGAAGAAATTCCATTCAGCAGGTTCCATGCAAGGATCTTCCAGTGGGATCTGCTGGACAAGTGGTCCGGGTCGCATCTTCAGATGCATCGGCTGATAACCCTGTCTCCAAGGGCCATGGTGTCGCTGTTGTGGTGACTGCAGAGTGCTCATCTGCTAGAGGGCCGCAGATTCGGCATACAGGACTGGGTCCTGGTGACCACGGATGCCAGCCTTCGAGGCTGGGGGGCAGTCACACAGGGAAGAAACTTCCAAGGACTATGGTAGAGTCAGGAGACTTCCCTACACATAAATATTCTGGAACTAAGGGCCATTTACAATGCCCTAAGCCAGGCTAGACCCCTGCTTCAACACCAGCCGGTGCTGATCCAGTCAGACAACATCACGGCGGTCGCCCATGTAAACCAACAGGGCGGCACAAGAAGCAGGATGGCGATGGCAGAAGCCACAAGGATTTTCCGATGGGCGGAAAATCATGTGTTAGCACTGTCAGCAGTGTTCATTCCCGGAGTGGACAACTGGGAAGCAGACTTTCTCAGCAGGCACGACCTCCACCCGGGAGAGTGGGGACTTCATCCAGAAGTCTTCCAAATGATTGTACACCATTGGGAAAGGCCACAGGTGGACATGATGGCGTCCCGCCTCAACAAAAAGCTAAAAAGATATTGCGCCAGGTTAAGGGACCCTCAGGCGATAGCTGTGAACGCTCTGGTAACACCGTGGGTGTACCAGTCGGTGTATGTGTTCCCTCCTCTGCCTCTCATACCCAAGGTACTGAGAATAATAAGAAGGAGAGGAGTAAGAACTATACTCGTGGTTCCGGATTGGCCAGGAAAAGCTTGGTACCCAGAACTTCAAGAAATGATCTCAGAGGACCCATGGCCTCTGCCGCTCAGACAGGACCTGCTGCAGCAGGGGCCCTGTCTGTTCCAAGACTTACCGCGGCTGCGTTTGACGGCATGGCGGTTGAACACCAGATCCTAAAGGAAAAAGGCATTCCGGAGGAAGTCATTTCTATGCTGATTAAAGCTAGGAAAGATGTGATCGCAAAACATTATCACCGCATATGGCGAAAATATGTTGCTTGGTGTGAGGCCAGGAAGGCCCCAACGGAGGAATTTCAACTGGGTCGATTTCTGCACTTCCTACAGTCAGGAGTGACTATGGGCCTAAAATTGGGTTCCATTAAGGTCCAGATTTCGGCTCTGTACATTTTCTTCCGAAAAGAACTGGCTTCACTGCCTGAAGTTCAGACTTTTAAGGGAGTGCTGCATATTCAGCACCCGTTTGTGCCTCCAGGGCACCGTGGGATCTCAACGTGGTGTTGGATTTCCTGAAGTCGCATTGGGTTGAGCCACTTAAATCCGTAGAGCTAAAATACCTCGCGTGGAAAGTGGTCATGCTGTTGGCCTTGGCGTCGGCCAGGCGTGTATCAGAATTGGCGGCTTTGTCAGGAAAAAGCCCTTATCTGATTTTCATATGGATAGGGGCGGAATTGAGGACTCGTTCCCAATTCTTTCCTAAGGTGGTATCCGCTTTCATGTGAACCAACCTATTGTGGTGCCTGCGGCTACGTGGGACTTGGAGGACTCCAAGTTACTGGACGTAGTCAGGGCCCTGAAAATATGTTTCCAGGACGGCTGGAGTCAGGAAAACTGACTCGCTATTTCTCCTGTATGCACCCAACAAGCTGGGTGCTCCTGCTTCTAAGCAGACTATTGCTCGCTGGATCTGTAGCACGATTCAACTTGCACATTCTGCGGCTGGACTGCCGCACCCTAAATCTGTAAAAGCCCATTCCACGAGGAAAGTGGGCGCTTCTTGGGCGGCTGCCCGAGGGGTCTCGGCTTTACTACTTTGCCGAGCTGTTACTTGGTCGGGTTCAAACATTTTTGCAAAAGTCTACAAGTTTGATACCCTGGCTGAGGAGGACCTTGAGTTTGCTCATTCGGTGCTGCAGAGTCATCCGCACTCTCCCGCCCGTTTGGGAGCTTTGTTATAATCCCCATGGTCCTTACGGAGTTCCCAGCATCCACTAGGACGTCAGAGAAAATAAGATTTTACTCACCGGTAAATCTATTTCTCGTAGTCCGTAGTGGATGCTGGGCGCCCGTCCCAAGTGCGGATTGTCTGCAATACTTGTATATAGTTATTGCCTAACTAAAGGGTTATTGTTATGAGCCATCTGTTAGTGAGGCTCAGATATATTTCATACTGTTAACTGGGTATAATATCACGAGTTATACCGTGTGATTGGTGTGGCTGGTATGAGTCTTACCCGGGATTCAAAATCCTTCCTTATTGTGTCAGCTCTTCCGGGCACAGTATCCTAACTGAGGTCTGGAGGAGGGTCATAGAGGGAGGAGCCAGTGCACACCAGGTAGTCCTAAAGCTTTCTTTAGTTGTGCCCAGTCTCCTGCGGAGCCGCTATTCCCCATGGTCCTTACGGAGTTCCCAGCATCCACTACGGACTAGGAGAAATAGATTTACCGGTGAGTAAAATCTTATTTTCTCTATCCGGGCTTCCTTGTGGGTCTGTCCCCTAGCTGAGACAGTGTGTGTTGGTGTGTCGATACTCCGTGTCGGCATGTCTGAAGCTGAGTGTTATTTCCCGGAGGAGGTGGCTGGGGGCGCGGATACGGGTCTGGAGATGGCTCTGTCGGCACCTGATTTGCTTACTATGTAAGTGCACGTAATACAAATGTGGCCTCATTGTCTAAGAGATTGGATAATTCGGAATCTCATAAACAAGTGTGGAGGAAATCCGTGGAGGACCCTTTGTCTAAAGTGCAGGCCCCGTCAGGGTCGCAAAAGCGTTCGTTTACCCAGATGGTAGATACGGATACCGACACGGATTTTGATTCCGATGTCGACTTCACTGAGGCTACCTTACACCCAAGGCTAGTTAAGAGTATTCAGTACATGATTGTGGCTATTAAAGATGTTTTACGTATATCTGAAGAACCTGCGGTGCAGGAAACAAGGATTTGTTTATTTAAAGGGAAAAAGCCTGAGGTGAAGTTTCCCCCCTCTCATGAAATGAATACTCTTTGTGAAAAGGCTTGGGAGTCGCCGGACAAGAGGTGGCAGATTCCCAAAATAATTTTCATGGCGTATCCTTTCCCCTTTGATGACAGGGAAAAATGGGAGTCCTCTCCGAATGTCGACAAGGCTCTATCCCGGTTGTCTAAAAAGGTGGCGCTTCCGTCTCCTGACACGGCAGCTCTCAAGGATCCGGCGGATCGCAAGCTGGAGACGTCTCTGAAGGCCATTTTCACTAATACGGGGGCATTGCTCAGGCCTGCTGTGGCGCCTGTATGGGTGAGTATTGCTATATGGGCTGAGAATTTAGCTTCTGATATGGATACCCTTGATAAAGATAATGTTCTTTTGACTCTTGGTTATATCAAGGACGCTGCAGATTACCTGAAGGATGCGGCGAGGGATGTTGGTCTCTTGGGATCAAGAGCCAATGCCATGGCGATCTCTGCCAGGAGGACGCTGTGGATCCATCAATGGAATGCTGATGCCGACTCCAAAGAAAGCTATGGAAGCTCTCCCTTTCAAAGGTAGTGTCTTGTTTGGTGAAGGCTTGGCTGACCTGGTGTCTACCGCGACTGCGGTTAAGTCATCTTTTCTTTCTTATGTTCCTACACAGCAGAAAAAGGCACCCCATCAACAAATGCAGTCCTTTCGTCCAAATACAAGCGGGTTAAAAGGCTCGTCTTTCCTCGCTTCAAAGGGTAGAGGACGGGGAAGAAAGTCGCCTGCAGTATCAGGTGCACAGGACCAAAAGTCCTCCCCCGCCTCTACCAAGTCCACCGCATGACGCTGGGGCTCCCCTGGGGGAGTCCGGACCTGTGGGGGGCCGTCTGCAGCTCTTCAGTCAGGTCTGGGTTCACTCGAGCCTGGATCCTTGGGTTCTAGAAATAGTGTCTCAGGGATACAGGCTGGAGTTTCAGGAGTTGCCCCCTCACCGCTTTTTCATTTCTCTGACGTCTTAAGTGGATGCTGGGGACTCCGTCAGGACCATGGGGAATAGCGGCTCCGCAGGAGACAGGGCACAAAAGTAAAAGCTTTAGGATCAGGTGGTGTGCACTGGCTCCTCCCCCTATGACCCTCCTCCAAGCCTCAGTTAGATTTTTGTGCCCGGCCGAGAAGGGTGCAATCTAGGTGGCACTCCTAAAGAGCTGCTTAGAGTAAAAGTTTTGTTAGGTTTTTTTATTTTCAGTGAGTCCTGCTGGCAACAGGATCACTGCATCGAGGGACTTAGGGGAGAGAAGTGAACTCACCTGCGTGCAGGATGGATTGGCTTCTTAGGCTACTGGACACCATTAGCTCCAGAGGGAGTTGGAACACAGGTCTCACCCTGGGGTTCGTCCCGGAGCCGCGCCGCCGACCCCCTTGCAGATGCCGAAAAGTGAAGAGGTCCAGAAACCGGCGGCAGAAGACTTTTCAGTCTTCATAAGGTAGCGCACAGCACTGCAGCTGTGCGCCATTGTTGTCAGCACACTTCATAGCAGCGGTCACTGAGGGTGCAGGGCGCTGGGGGGGGCGCCCTGGGCAGCAATGATAGTACCTTATTCTGGCTAAAAATACATCACATATAGCCCCTGGGGGCTATATGGATGTATTTAACCCCTGCCAGGTCTCAGAAAAACGGGAGAAGAAGCCCGCCGAAAAGGGGGCGGGGCCTATTCTCCTCAGCACACAGCGCCATTTTCCCTCACAGAAATGCTGGTGGGAAGGCTCCCAGGCTCTCCCCTGCACTGCACTACAGAAACAGGGTTAAAACAGAGAGGGGGGGCACTTATTTGGCGATATGTATATATATAATAAAATGCTATAAGGGAAAAACACTTATATAAAGGTTGTCCCTGTATAATTATAGCGTTTTTGGTGTGTGCTGGCAAACTCTCCCTCTGTCTCCCCAAAGGGCTAGTGGGGTCCTGTCCTCTATCAGAGCATTCCCTGTGTGTGTGCTGTGTGTCGGTACGTGTGTGTCGACATGTATGAGGACGATGTTGGTGAGGAGGCGGAGCAATTGCCTGTAATGGTGATGTCACTCTCTAGGGAGTCGACACCGGAATGGATGGTTTATTTAAGGAATTACGTGATAATGTCAACACGCTGCAAGGTCGGTTGACGACATGAGACGGTCGGCAAACCAATTAGTACCTGTCCAGGCGTCTCAAACACCGTCAGGGGCGTTAAAACGTCCTTTTACCTCAGTCGCTCGACACAGACACGGACACTGACTCCAGTGTCGACGGTGAAGAAACAAACATATTTTCCTTTAGGGCCACACGTTACTTGTTAAGGGCAATGAAGGAGATGTTACATATTTCTGATACTACAAGTACCACAAAAAAGGGTATTATGTGGAGTGTGAAAAAACTACATGTGGTTTTTCCTGAATCAGATAAATTAAATGAAGTGTGTGATGATGCGTGGGTTTCCCCCGATAGAAAATTATTGGCGGTATACCCTTTCCCGCCAGAAGTTATGGCGCGTTGGGGAACACCCCTTAGGGTGGATAAGGCGCTCACACGCTTATCAAAACAAGTGGCGTTACCGTCTCCAGATACGGCCGCCCTCAAGGAGCCAACTGATAGGAGGCTGGAAAATATCCTAAAAAGTATATACACACATACTGGTGTTATACTGCGACCAGCGATCGCCTCAGCCTGGATGGGCAGCGCTGGGGTGGCTTGGTCGGATTCCCTGACTGGAAATATTGATACCCTTGACAGGGACAGTATTTTATTGACTATAGAGCATTTAAAGGATGCATTTCTATATATATGCGAGATGCACAGAGGGATATTTGCACTCTGGCATCAAGAGTAAGTGCGATGTCCATATCTGCCAGAAGATGTTTATGGACACGACAGTGGTCAGGTGATGCAGATTCCAAACGGCACATGGAAGTATTGCCGTATAAAGGGGAGGAGTTATTTGGGGTCGGTCCATCGGATCTGGTGGCCACGGCAACAGATGGAAAATCCACCTTTTTACCCCAAGTCACATCTCAGCAGAAAAAGACATCGTCTTTTCAGCCTCAGTCCTTTCGTCCCCATAAGGGAAGAAGACTGCAGCAGGCAGCCCATTCCCAGGAACAGAAGCCTTCCACCGCTTCTGCCAAGTCCTCAGCATGACGCTGGGGCCGTACAAACAGGTGCGGTGGGGGGTCGTCTCAAGAGTTTCAGCACGCAGTGGGCTTACTCGCAAGTGGACCCCTGGATCCTACAAGTAGTATCCCAGGGGTACAGATTGGAAATTCGAGACGTCTCCCCCTCGCAGGTTCCTGAAGTTTGCTTTACCAACGTCTCCCTCCGACAGGGAGGCAGTATTGGAAACAATTCACAAGCTGTATTCCCAGCAGGTGATAATCAAAGTACCCCTCCTACAACAAGGAAAGGGGTATTATTCCACACTATATTGTGGTACTGAAGCCAGACGGCTCGGTGAGACCTATTCTAAATCTGAAATATTTGAACACTTACATACAAAGGTTCAAATCAAGATGGAGTCACTCAGAGCAGTGATAGCGAACCAGAAAGAAGGGGACTATGTGTCCCTGGACATCAAGGATGCTTACCTCCATGTCCCAATTTGCCCTTCTCACCAAGGGTACCTCAGGTTCGTGGTACAAAACTGTCACTATCAGTTTCAGACGCTGCCGTTTGGATTGTCCACGGCACCCCGGGTCTTTACCAAGGTAATGGCCGAAATGATGATTCTTCTTCAAAGAAAAGGCGTCTTAATTATCCCTTACTTGGACGATCTCCTGATAAGGGCAAGGTCCAGAGAACAGTTGGAGGTCGGAGTAGCACTATTTCAAGTAGTTCTACGACCGCACGGGTGGATTCTAAATATTCCAAAATCGCAGCTGTCTCCGACGACACGTCTGCTGTTCCTAGGGATGATTCTGGACACAGTCCAGAAAAAGGTGTTTCTCCCGGAAGAGAAAGCCAGGGAGTTATCCGAGCTAGTCAGGAACCTCCTAAAACCAGGCCAAGTGTCAGTGCATCAATGCACAAGGGTCCTGGGAAAAATGGTGGCTTCTTACGAAGCGATTCCATTCGGCAGATTCCACGCAAGAACTTTTCAGTGGGTTCTGCTGGGAAAATGGTCCGGATCGCATCTTCAGATGCATCAGCGGATAACCCTGTCTCCAAGGACAAGGGTGTCTCTTCTGTGGTGGCTGCAGAGTGCTCATCTACTAAAGGGCCACAGATTCGGCATTCAGGACTGGGTCCTGGGGACCACGGATGCCAGCCTGAAAGGCTGGGGAGCAGTCACACAAGGAAAAAATTTCCAGGGAGTGTGATCAAGTCTGGAGACTTCTCTCCACATAAATATACTGGAGCTAAGAACAATTTACAATGCTCTAAGCTTAGCAAGACCTCTGCTTCAAGGTCAGCCGGTATTGATCCAGTGGGACAACATCACGGCAGTCGCCCACGTAAACAGACAGGGCGGCACAAGAAGCAGGAGGGCAATGGCAGAAACTGCAAGGATTCTTCGCTGGGCGGAAAATCATGTGATAGCACTGTCAGCAGTGTTCATTCCGGGAGTGGACAACTGGGATGCAGACTTCCTCAGCACGACCTCCACCCGGGAGAGTGGGGACTTCATCGGGAAGTCTTCCACATGATTGTGAACCGTTGGGAAAGACCAAAGGTGGACATGATGGCGTCCCGCCTGAACAAAAAACTGGACAGGTATTGCGCCAGGTCAAGAGACCCTCAGGCAATAGCTGTGGACGTTCTGGTAACACCGTGGGTGTACCAGTCGGTGTATGTGTTCCCTCCTCTGCTTCTCATACTTAAGGTACTGAGAATTATAAGACGTAGAGGAGTAAGAACTATACTCGTGGCTCCGGATTGGCCAAGAAGGACTTGGTACCCGGAACTTCAAGAGATGCTCACAGAGGACTCATGGCCTCTGCCGCTAAGAAGGGACTTGCTTCAGCAAGTACAATGTCTGTTCCAAGACTTACCGCGGCTGCGTTTGACGGCATGGCGGTTGAACGCCGGATCCTAAAGGAAAAAGGCATTCCGGAAGAGGTCATTCCTACCCTGGTCAAAGCCAGGAAGGAGGTGACCGCACAACATTATCACCACATGTGGCGAAAATATGTTGCGTGGTGTGAGGCCAGGAAGGCCCCACGAAGAAATTTCAACTCGGTCGATTCCTGCATTTCCTGCAAACAGGAGTGTCTATGGGCCTCAAATTGGGGTCCATTAAGGTTCAAATTTCGGCCCTGTCGATTTTCTTCCAGAAAGAATTGGCTTCAGTTCCTGAAGTCCAGAAGTTTGTCAAGGGAGTACTGCATATACAACCCCCTTTTGTGCCTCCAGTGGCACTGTGGGATCTCAACGTAGTTCTGGGATTCCTCAAATCACATTGGTTTAAACCGCTCAAATCTGTGGATTTGAAATATCTCACATGGAAAGTGACCATGATGTTGGCCTTGGCCAGGCGAGTGTCAGAATTGGCGGCTTTGTCTCACAAAAGCCCATATCTGATTGTCCATTCGGACAGTGCAGAGCTGCGGACTCGTCCCCAGTTTCTCCCTAAGGTGGTGTCAGCGTTTCACCTGAACCAGCTTATTGTGGTACCTGCGGCTACTAGGGACTTGGAGGACTCCAAGTTGCTAGATGTTGTCAGGGCCCTGAAAATATAGGTTTCCAGGACGGCTGGAGTCAGGAAAACTGACTTGCTGTTATCCTGTATGCACCCAACAAACTGGGTGCTCTTGCTTCTAAGCAGACGATTGCTAGTTGGAGGTGTAGTAAAATTCAGCTTGCACATTCTGTGGCAGGTCTGCCACAGCCAAAATATGTAAATGCCCATTCCACAAGGAAGGTGGGCTCATCTTGGGCGGCTGCCCGAGGGGTCTCGGCTTTACAACTTTGCCGAGCTGCTACTTGGTCAGGGACACACCCTGGCTGAGGAGGACCTGGAGTTCTCTCACTCGGTGCTGCAGAGTCATCCGCACTCTCCCGCCCGTTTGGGAGCTTTGGTATAATCCCCATGGTCCTGACGGAGTCCCCAGCATCCACTTAGGACGTCAGAGAAAATAAGAATTTACTTACCGATAATTCTATTTCTCGTAGTCCGTAGTGGATGCTGGGCGCCCATCCCAAGTGCGGATTGTCTGCAATACTTGTACATAGTTATTGTTACAAAAATCGGGTTATTATTGTTGTGAGCCATCTTTTCAGAGGCTCCGCTGTTATCATGCTGTTAACTGGGTTCAGATCACAGGTTATACAGTGTGATTGGTGTGGCTGGTATGAGTCTTACCCGGGATTCAAAATCCTTCCTTATTGTGTACGCTCGTCCGGGCACAGTATCCTAACTGAGGCTTGGAGGAGGGTCATAGGGGGAGGAGCCAGTGCACACCATCTGATCCTAAAGCTTTTACTTTTGTGCCCTGTCTCCTGCGGAGCCGCTATTCCCCATGGTCCTGACGGAGTCCCCAGCATCCACTACGGACTACGAGAAATAGAATTATCGGTAAGTAAATTCTTATTTTCGGCCTTGCCAACGTCCCTTCCGGACAGGGCAGTCGTGAAGGCAGCAATACAAAAGTTGTGTCAACAGAAGGTCATTGTTCCCGTTTCCCCGTCCCAACGGGGGGAGGGGTTCTACTCGAGCCTCTTTGTTGTTCCGAAGCCGGACGGTTCGGTCAGACCTATTCTGAACCTAAAATCCCTCAATCCTTACTTGAAAGTTTTCAAGTTTAAGATGGAATCTCTTCGGGTTGTGATTTCCAGCCTAGAAGGGGGGGATTTTATGGCGTCAGTAGATATAAAGGATGCCTACTTACACGTCCCGATTTTATCCTCGCATCAAGCTTTCCTCAGGTTTGCGATACAGGATTCTCATTACCAATTTCAGACATTGCCGTTTGGGCTTTCCACGGCCCCAAGGATTTTCACCAAAGTCATGGCGGAAATGATGGTTCTCCTTCGCAAACAAGGGGTTACAATTATCCCGTACATGGACGATCTCCTGATAAAGGCGAGGTCCAAGGAAAAATTGTTAAGAAATGTGGAATTGTCTCTGTCGGTTCTGCGACAACACGGTTGGGTTCTAAATTTACCAAAGCCTCAGTTAATTCCGACCACTCGGCTGCCCTTTCTGGGCATGATTCTGGATACGGAGTTACAGAGAGTGTTTCTTCCGGAAGACAAGGCTCTGGAACTACAGACAATGGTCAGGGAGCTTCTGAGGCAGACAAGTGTCTGTTCATCAGTGTGCTCGAGTTCTGGGGAAAATGGTTGCGGCGTACGAAGACATTCCGTTTGGCAGGTTTCATGCCCGGGTGTTTCAGTGGGATCTGCTGAGCAAATGGTCCAGGTCTCACCTGCACATGCACCGGAAAATAAGCCCGTCTTCCAGGGCCAGGATTTCTCTCCTGTGGTGGCTGCCAAGTTCTCACCTTCTAGAAGGGCGCCGATTCAGAATCCAGGACTGGGTCCTACTGACAACAGATGCAAGCCTCCGAGGCTGGGGCGTAGTCACCCAAGGAAGAATTTTTCATGGGAAATGGTCAGACCAGGAATCTTGTCTCCACATAAATGTCCTCGAGTTAAGGGCCATTTACAACGGCCTGCTCCAAGCAAAGTGCGTTCTTCAGGGTCGACCTGTCCTGATCCAGTCGGACAACATAACAGCGGTGGCGCATGTAAACCGTCAAGGCAGAACAAGAAGCAGGGCGGCTATGGTGGAGGCTACAAGAATCCTTCGCTGGGCGGAACAGCACGTGAGTTCTCTGTCAGCAGTTTTCCTCCCGGGAGTGGACAACTGGGAAGCAGACTTCCTCAGCAGACACTATCTTCACCCGGAAGAGTGGGCTCTTCACCAAGAGGTATTTGCAGAAGTGACGAAGCGTTGGGGAATTCCTCTGATAGACATGATGGCGTCTCGCCTCAACAAGAAGCTTCTGAGGTATTGTTCCAGGTCAAGGGATCCACAAGCCAGTGCAGTGGACGCCCTGGTGACTCCGTGGGTGTTTCAGTCGGTATGTGTTTCCTCCACTTCCACTCAGTCCAAAGGTGCTGGGAATCATACGGCGAGCAAAGGTTCGGGTGATTCTCGTAGGTCCAGATTGGCCGCGCAGGGCCTGGTATCCAGATCTTCAGGAACTGTTGGTGGAAGATCCTTGGCCGCTCCCTCTAAGAGAGGACCTGTTACTGTAGGGTCCATGCGTGTTTCCAGACTTACCGCGTCTGCGTTTGACGGCACGGAAGTTGAGCGCCAGATCTCAGCTCGAAAAGGTATTCCTGGGGAGGTCATCCCCACTCTCCTTAAGGCTAGGAAGGAGGTTACGGCTTAACATTATCACCGCATTTGGAGAAAGTATGTTTTGTGGTGTGAAACCAAAACTGCTCCTGCGGAGGAATTTCACTTGGGGCGGTTTCTCCATTTTTTGCAGGCCGGCGTCGATGCAGGCCTGAAATTGGGTTCCATCAAAGTGCAGATTTCGGCTTTATCTATTTTCTTTCAAAGGGAATTGGCAGTCCTTCCAGAGGTTCAGACTTTTGTGAAGGGAGTGCTGCATATCCATACTCCGTTTGTGGTGTTGCAGTTTCTTATGTCTCCCTGGTTTGAACCTTTACGTAAGGTGGAGTTAAAGTTTCTCACTTGGAAGGTAGTCATGCTTTTGGCTCTGGCGTCTGCCAGGCGAGTGTCAGAGTTGGCGGCCTTATCTCACAAGAGTCCATATTTGATCTTCCATTCGGATAGAGCAGAATTGAGAACTCATCAACAATTTCTGCTGAAGGTGATTTCTTCGTTTCACATTAACCAACCTATTGTGGGGCTGGTGGTTACGGATGCTGTGGCAGTTCCAAGGTCTCTTGATTTTGTAAGAGCTTTGAAAATTTACATCGCCAGAACGGCTTTGACCAGGAAAACAGAGGCTTTGTTTGTCCTGTATGCTTCCAAATAGATTGGGAATCCTGCTTCTAAGCACGCTGGATTTGTAGTACGATTCAGCAAGCTCATTGTTCGGTGGGGCTACCGTTGCCGATCTCAGTAAAGGCCCATTCTACCAGAAAAGTGGGTTCGTCTTGGGCGGCTGCCCGATTGCTCTCGGCACTTCAGCTTTGCCGAGCAGCTACGTGGTCGGGTTCAAACACCTTTGCTAAGTTTTACTCGTTTAATACCCTGGCTGAGGAAGACCTCATGTTTGCTCAATCGGTGCTGCAGAGTCGTCCACACTCTCCTGCCCGTTCTGGAGCTTTGGTATAGACCCCATGGTCCTTTTGGAGTCCCCAGCATCCTCTAGAACGTAAGAGAAAATAGGATTTTAGTACCTACAGGTAAATCCTTTTCTCCTAGTCCGTAGAGGATGCTGGGTGCCCTTCCCAGTGCGGACTGTTACTTGCAGTGTATGACTGGTTAAATTTGTTAACACGCGGCTTGTGTATTAGTTATATTCAGCTTGTTGCTGTTGTTAATTCATACTGTTATCTGGTTTCATGTTACTCCGGTTGTACGGTATGTTTGTGGTGTTAGCTGGTTGTTTCTCGTCTTTAGTTTAAACAAACATCCTTTCCTCGAAATGTCCGTCTCTCCTGGGCATAGTTCCTATAACTGAGGTCTGGAGGAGGGGCATAGAGGGAGGAGCCAGTTCACACCCAGTCTAAGTCTTTTCAGTGTGCCGAAGCTCCTGCGGATCCCGTCTATACCCCATGGTCCTTTTGTAGTCCCCAGCATCCTCTACGGACTAGGAGAAAAGGATTTACTGGTAGGTACTAAAATCCTATTTTCTATCCACAAGTTAAGGTCCCTTGGGTGTTGTAGTTAGTACAACGTGTTTGGTCCAAGCCTCTGCAGTATCTAGGCAGGAGAGTGCGAATGGCCGCTGGAGGAGTAAAGGTTATTCCCTCATAAACTGACCCTGCTAGATTTCCTTCCTCAAGACAGCACATTGAGATGCTGAGGGGTAAAGAAGAAATGCAGACAGATGTTTTTGCAGTTTGGAGCAGTGTATCCCCTTCTCCTGATGCGCTATGGCAGTGGTTCACAAACTTTTTTAGTCCAAGGCACCCTTTGGGTCTCCCTGACTTTTTCAAGGCACCCTTACGCCAAAATAATTACCGAAGTGTACCTTTTTTAAAGTAGTCGGGTCAATACAATGCTATCAGTATTTAGATGATTTAATTCAGTCCCGGAATTGACGTCAGACACCCGCCCTGCGTTTGCCTGGACACGCCTGCGTTTGCCCAATCACTCGTGGAAATGGTCAGTTGACACCCATAAACGCCTTCTACCTGTCAATCTCCGTGCGAACAGATTCGTCGTAGAATCCTTCACTGTGCAATGACCCTCTGTGTACTCATACGACGCACCTGCGCATTGCAGTGCATCCGCAGATCTTCCCCGTTCTTATTTGATCGCTGCGAAAATCCGCAGCATGCGATCAGGTCGGAATGACCCCACATGACTTTTTGCAGAGCAATACTGGTCACCTACATCCATTTAAAACCCCCCCCCCCCCCACAGACTTTATATAGAATAACAGGTTCTTTTTGCAGTCAAATAAAATCAATCTAAAAAGGTTCCTATGCATCCATGCACCAAGACCAGCCCCCCCCCCCCCCCCCCTGCTTACCAGCTTGTCCTTATATAAAGGGCCCTACATACACACTTAAAGATTTTACTGAACGATATGAACGTTCCCTTTCATTAATAAATGAGAACTCGTTCATATCTTTCAGTGTGGAGGCACCACCGTTGAACGATGCGCGACTCCGCGCTCGTTCATCGTTGGTGCTGGCTTGCTCCTACCTGCAGGCCAATATGGACACTCTCGTCCATATTAGCATGCAGGGCTATGGAGCCGGGTGACGGGGGGAGTGAAGAAACTTCACTCCTCCCGTTCCCGTCTCCGTCGTCAGGTCGTTTGATGGCAGTCGGTCAGCTTGGCGGTGGGTCGCCGAGTGTGTAGGGCCCTTAAGTCACAGCAGGCACCCCTCTCCTATAGACTTCCATATGCAGCATCTCACATACAGTATCATGTACTAATATTTTAATACTCACTCTTTCTCCTTCATCCACTAGGGGCCACTGGAGTGTAGTTACAATGGGGAGATAGTAGGTGGTATTGGTAGCTGGCACTTTAAAAATTCTCACACTGTGGCTAGCTCCTCCCCTACTATCTCCCCTCCAAGCCAGTCTTAGTTAAGTGCCCGAGGTAGCTGGTTCACTTGGGTTTAGCTGAAGAATTTTCTTCTTTTTTCTTTATTATTTTATTTTTCTTACACACACTCACAGACTGGCAGCTCTGCCACTGCCAGTCTGCACCGTGGGAGCTGCCGGCGGGGTCCCATCGCAGCTGCGTGCGGCTAGGGATGGGCCCCGGCTGAGGGAGACACTGAGCTCTCCTGAGTTGGCGGACACCGCTGCGTGCGGCGCGTGTCGCGGCCACTCCATCCAGCAGAAGATTCCGGCAGCATGGCAGCGGTGAGTATCAAAAATGGTCGGACACCGCTGCGTGCGGCTTGTGTCGGGACCACCCCACCACAGAAGATTCCGGCTGGACGCCGCTGCGTGCGGCGTGTGTCGGGGCCGATCCACCAAGAACACAGTGGTGAGTGAAGTATACTTTATTTGTGGTGGCTATGTATGTTTTTAGAGCAATCTGTTTATTGTTGTACAACCCACTCCAGAAGGGCTCTCTGGGGCTGTAATGTACTTTATTGTATCCTTACCTGTCCTCCTCATGGAGAAACAGACAGGATGATTGGGGGAGGCTGAGTATGTGTTTATACAACCCTGACTGAAAAACGGGTGTGTGTCATTCTGATAACCCTCTGCTCCCCCAGCTCCCCGCACCCCCCGCACAGATCCCCACTCAGCGCGACTCACAGAGCCGGCACAGGGATCCCGCTCGAGCGCAAAGCAATGTTTAAATTTGGCGCCTTGTACGGAGGGGGCGGAGCTAAGTCCCGCTCTGTAGAGCGAGCTCAGCGCTCCCTGCTCCCAGGCGGCGACTCGCGCTCTGTTCAGCGCAACACTCCCCGGCGGCGGCTAGCAGATACAGGGCTCTACTAGCGCTGTATAGCGGGCTCAGCGCTCCCCGGCGGTGACTCGCAGGCCCAGCGGAGGGTACAGCTCGCTTCCCGCTTAGTTTTGCAATAAGGCGCCATAGCCGGGGGGCGGAGCTAACTCCTGCTCTGTACAGCGGGCTCAGCATTCTCCGCTCCCCGGCCACTGTTATAGTGTAATAGGCATTTATGTGAGTTTAATGCACATGGTGCTGGGGAGAATGTGATATAGTCAGAGTGGCTCAGCACTAATCCAGTTATCCACTATATAGATTTTATCGCATAGCCCAGAGGAGTTTCACTCTGGCGGCCATTTCCTCCCTGCACAGACCTGGCTTCATATTTGCAGTGTCTCCTATAGCCCAGTGGGCTAATCTTGCATACTCCGAGACAAATACAAATAAAGTCCCAGGTATATTAACAGTTAACCCGCTTTACTCAGTGGGCTCCCAGGTCTCCCCATCGCTAGGCAACAGCTCTGGGATTTGTAACTTTTCGATACTTCAGGCTGCTGAAATATAGATACATTCCTCCTGCAGTAGAGTCCTCTACCCAGCATTTTCCTACTTGCAAATCAGGGAACCTGCTCTATTACAGTAGCTGGGACTCAGCTCAATAATAATTAAAAGGATCTACTGTGCAGTATTTATTTACCTACGGTGTGTGTGTATATATACATATATAGTTATGTTTGTGCATGTATATATATAGATATATATATTTAGGTGCGTGTAGGTATGTATATAGATAAATCCATAAAATACCAGATATAGGGGATAAAAGCCTACGGCCACACCACCCTGAACACGCCCGATCTCGTCTGATCTCGGACACTAAGCAGGGTCAGGCCCGGTTAGTACTTGGATGGGAGACCGCCTGGGAACACCAGGTGCTGTAGGCTACTTCCGCAATGTTTTCTAATAACAACATCTTGCACATAACATTTTCCCCCATCTTTCTCACAGGCTGGTCACCATTTTGAAAAGCCAGCGGAACCTCAGAGAAACATCTGGTGCACCTTAATTAGCGGTACACTAAATACAGGGCGGGGTGTTGCCTTCCCTTTATTATTCCTTCTTGTCACTAGTTACTAATGCTATTTGTAATTGTGGAATGCGTGTAAGGCATCAGACAAATAGCGCTGCGGCTCAGTACGCTAGTAGCGGGTATCTGAACAGGGGTTTGAATCCAAACAAAACTTTAAGGAGAACTCCTATAGCCTAGGGCTAAGACTCCTGTCCCACAGCGCAGCGTTGCTGGTTCAGGTCTCCGCTGCTCCAGAAAGTTTATTTTAATCGTATCGGTCACTACACATTATAGTGCAGACCTTACGTAGGGCTCTGTTTATTTAACCCACCTTTTCTCCTTTCGTTTGTCTCTCCTGGGATAGTCGAAGAATTCCCTCTGAGGTGTGAGGTATGCGGCGGAGCCATCTGCTTCGCCCTCCACGCACCTGCACACCCCTGTTTGATCAATGATGCAGGTAATGTCACTATTATCCAGACAATAGCTCATCAGGTAAGCCCTTGGACTTTGGTTTCCAAGGTCACAGGATCAAATCACAGCGGGACCAAACACACCTTTCCAAAAATAAACTTTGCTAACATTCCATGCATTACTGATGTCTGTTTTCTGTGGATCTGAACCAGTGTCTCAGAATATACAGGTACATAATACAGCAGTTCATCTGATACTGCAGGTAAAGGAGGAGGACACGTCAAGTCCATCAGGGTTCCACGCCATTGACGAAAATGACAGCGACTGGTTCAGTTTCGGATGAGCTGGGCAGGCTCCGGTAGGCGGCCGACAGACACCCGAATACACAATATCAGGTATCAAACAAGGTTTGTTTTCCTATCTTTTCCCCGCAGATGGCAGGAGATGGTATCAGAACCTCTCTAAGGTATACACCTCGGTGTATCGCCGGTCCATCAAGCCGCCGTTTTCCTGAGGCAACCTTGCTCAGGGATCCATCGACATATGCGGCAGCATGGTTCTACCGTATCCGGAGCAGGTAGGTTGGGGAACAATTGTCCTCTAGGTTACAGGATGCTTCGCATCAGGATAAATTGATACTTTGATACAGGTCAGAATCACGATTCTGCTTTATGTTCCTTGGAGGTCTCCATGTCTACAGACTCGGACCCTGCATCTTCGCTTGGGCTGTCTTAACCCGACGACCTCTGGGGCTGCGACAGTGACAAGTAAACATGAAATCCTACGGGGCAGATGGTTCTGGGGAAGGAACTTTCTGCAGGATTTCTTGAACCAATGGAGGTAGGTCCACTTTGATTTCTCCTACTACTGCCCCAGCTCCAAGACAGACCTTTACTGGTCTTCCCTTTAGATTTTTTCGTGCCCTTTCAGGTTTTTGACTCCACACGGGTGATATCTTCGTCGCCAGGGGTTCTCAGGGTAAAAAGGCTGAAGCAGAGGTTCAACATCCTCAGTCCAGTCTGATTTTATGTCATCCTATACACCCATTACACCTGCAGGGTCCCAGGGTAGGCGCAGGTCGATGGGAGAAGGCTTGGGCGGTTACAACCGTCTCAGGAGTCCCTCGGCATGGGTCGGCTGATTTACGATGACAAGAGAGTCATACTGCAGGCTGCGCTCCATAAGTTTCTAACCGCAAAGGGTGTTGATCCCTGTTTTTACACATATCATTTGAATTAGGACAGTTCTCAGGCCTTTGTTTTCTTTTCACGTTCCGAAGCCAAGTGGCTCGGACAGGCCTATTCTGGCCTTACAATCCTTTTAGTCTGTGATTGCTAGTTTAAACAAGAAAGGGAGTTTTACGTGTCCCTTGTCTTCAGAGATGCCTGTTTACTGATTTCCGTTGGACAGGCTTTTCTCAGATTCCCCCTTAACAGGATTCTCATTTTCACTGTAAGTCCTTTACTCTTCTCTCTTCCGCTCCCACAGAGTTTAGGAAGATAACAGAATAACTCTTTTTCAAGGGCAGTGGGTGACGTTGGTTCCCTAATGGGACAATTTACTGCTACTATCCCACTCTGTACATTAGGTGGCTTCTGAATATCCGGAGGATCCACGAGCTTCTGATTCGACACAGATCCAATTTATGCTCCGCATAGACGTTTCTCAACACGGTCCGTCAGAGGTTTTTTTCATTCCTCGGCACCAGAGACTCTATTTCTTCAGTCAAGTTGCGACGTAATGAGTGGTCGCCTCCATTCCTCTCGGAACGTGGGACAACAATCTTGTTTCCAGATCAAGCCACCAGGTCAGACTCCTGGGTGAGGGAACATGCCCCGGAGTTTTGTCAGCTGGTCCGCTGTGGGCGGAGATTTCGGATCGACCTCAGGGCGTTCTGACTGACTCTTTAACCCTTTATTACTCTCGGACGGCAGTAGCCGTGGAGGCCCTCAGGGCTCCGGGGAGTTTTCTGGTTATTCTATCCTGCCTCCTTTTCTATTTCTACTTCATGTTCAGTAACACAGGAGGGGATTATGCGTGCTAGTCCTCTCGGTGGCGCTGGTTGGGCCACGCATGACTTGAAGATACAGATACGCCTGTTGTCAGTAGAGGAGCCTTGGCTCCTACCTCGACTGGACTGTCTACTTCAACAGGCTCCTTTTTTTTTTTTTTTTCTCCTTGTTCAATTTTACACTGGTTTCGGTTACCCGTGTGACTGTTCACGAGACCTCAGAAGGGAGGAGTTCCCTAGTTCGGTTAGGCCTACTGGGCTCCGATTTCAGAAGTCTATTACCTCTTCTCGCTTTTGCCACTTTGGAAAAACTTTATGGAACATAATGAAGATAAAAGGGGGTTTTTCCCCCTTCTTCCAGTTACCATTCATCTTTGGTTTCTCTGGGAGGTTTTTTGCTCCGCTGCGCTTCAAACCACACTGACCGGAATTTTAGGTCTCTGCCTTTTTCGCTTTTCTTCCAAATGAGATTAGCCTAGCGGCCGTAAGTTCGGCCTCTTGTTCAGGGAGTACTCTATTGGCAACTCCCCGGGCTCGGCTTCGGCCTCAGCGGTCGTTTCTTCCAGAGGGGAGGTCCATTTTTCATATAAATCTGACACTAGTGGTTTTCAATCCTCTCTGAATGTTGTCAGGGCTCGTCAACTCTCTCTACAGAGGTCTCAGGCTATTCGATGAAGTGTTTTTTCTTCTTTGCTCTGGACGATGCTCCCGTACTAAATAGCCGGGGCCCCAGCATATGCTGGACAGTTGGATACATCTGATCATCAGACAGTCTTCTTGGCGGTTACTAGGGAACCTCCGTTTTCCAATTCAGCGCGCTTTACGCGCATTGTAAGACCTTCGTGGGCAGCCGCCCGCGGGGTCTCCATGAATATTTTGTCGGGCGGCTACTTGGTCAAACCGACATTCGTTTTGTCAAATTCTACAAGTTTGACACTTTTACGGCCTCTGCATCACTGTTTGGCCGAGCAGTTTTTACAGGACTCTCAGCGCTTTCCCACCCGTTTTTTGGGAGCTCTGGGACGTCCCCATTGTAACTACACTCCAGTGGCCCCTAGTGGATGAAGGAGAAATCAGGATTTTGGTACTTACCGATAAATCCCTTTCTCCGATTCCACAGGGGCCACTGGACGCCCGCCCAGCGCTGTTTCTCCTGATTTTTGTTTGATTAACGATTGCAGATCACCATATGACTGCTTGTTGGGTTCAGGCTAGCCTGGTTTTTTGTCAGGTTCTGTTCCAGGTTTAGTTTGTGTTCGCCTGGTTTACAGGGCGTCGTTAACCTCCTCTACCTTACGGTTTGTTTATTACAGCTCTCCTCGGGCACAGTTTAACGTAGACTGGCTTGGAGGGGAGATAGTAGGGGAGGAGCTAGCCACAGTGTGAGAATTTTTAAAGTGCCAGCTACCAATACCACCTACTATCTCCCCATTGTAACTACACTCCAGTGGCCCCTGTGGAATCGGAGAAAGGGATTTATCGGTAAGTACCAAAATCCTGATTTCAGCCAGCTCCTATGTCGGCGGCCAAGACTTCAATCAGCCGTCAGGACCCTTGCCCAGTGCACTCCTTGGCCACTCCAGCCTGCTTACACCTGCACCCTCCACTGATTCCAGTCACAGGTTCCCCCACCCCCACAACACCATCCCTTCCCTGCCAGATGACTCCAGTCACCGGTTACTACCCCCCCCCACCCCCCCGGCACCTGAGCCGAGCAAAACATCCAACCTCCGCAGGTAAGTACATGGCAAGTGACATCCCGAGCCGCTGGCTGACTTTGGGCACAGCCTGCCAGCAGCTCTTACACATCCCGCACCGGTGGCCGCTCCTGCTGGCCCCACAACACCCCCCCCCCCCCCCCCCAGCTACTCAGTGCGTGGCCGCTCCTGTCCCGTTCCGTCCCCCAGGATAACCACACAGTGGTGGCTGCTCCTGCTGCCCGCACTCTCCCCCCCCCCCCCCCCCCCCCAATCCCAGCTACTCACTGCCGCTCCGGCCGCCCGCACTCAGCCGCCCCCCCCCCGGCTACTCACTCAGCCCGGCTGCTCCTGCCGCACACACTCTACCCTCCGTACCCCTCCCTTCCCTGGCGCCAGCGAGCTTCACACTGCCCTTGCGCTCAGGTTACTCCAGTCCGCACTACACATCCCCCCCGGTGCCGGCCGCTCACACACACACAAAGAAAAGGGGGAAAAAAAGGACATGAAGATGTGGCTACTAGGCTGCGGCACCCCTGTGACAGCGCTGCGGCACCCCAGGGAGCCGCGGCGCACAGTTTGGGAACCGCTGCGCTATGGTTATGGAAGACCTTCCCCGCAGTGCACCCTCCAGTCTTACATTTATCAGAAAAAAATGACTACAGAAGCTGATGGACTTTCTCCTGCTTTTCCCTCCTCTTACCTGTTTCTGCTGCTGCTAGCCTTGGTAATGCAACTTACCAATCTGTGGAGCAGCTTTTGGACTATTTGCAAAAGCCGACATGTCTTCCTGACTACCCCGTGGCCTCTATTTGCTGTGGGATTGCTGTCATTTCATAAGACTCCTAAACTAATTAGGGATATGCTACAGTAGGTGCAAACAGTCATGCGCCTAATTGCAGTTTACTGCATTGTTTTTAAGTTATTAACTTTACCATAGTGTTTAATCGTATTATTACCATTGTTGTTTTTATGCCTTTGTATTCAGCTTCTGTATTTTATTTTCTCTACATGGATGTTATAATTCCTTTAATTGCACACCCTGCCAGATGTAGCCTATGCAGTGTCCCCCAGATGGCTGCTTAGGATGGTTCTTGTAGGTGGAAACAAATGGGTGTGTTCATTCACTCCATATATTAGACATTTCAGTCACCCATATATATCTTAAGCCATACAATGAAATATCTCAGATATTGTAATCTTTGTAGTGCACCCAAGATGGCTGAGTCGCCTGGTACGCCCATGGGTGGGATGAAAAATACTTGGAACCGATGGTTATGCAAGGGCGCTGCCTGAAGCTTTTTATTACACTGCACCTTTCCCATTTTGTGTAATCTCTTCTAGACAATGTCTATTCCACAGGTTCTTAAACTCGGTCCTCAGGACCCCAAATGGTTCCTGTTTTGCAGGTCACCTGTAGATTCTTAAAATGTGACAGTTGGTGATACACAGTGCGCCTGCTGGGTGACATGGAAAACTTGAAACGTGTGGGGTCCTGAGGACCGAGTTTGAGAATCACTGGTCTATTCCACCCAGCTGCTGATGCTTGTAAAGCAACTTTGAGTCCTGCTGGAGATAAAAATTAGTATTAATCTATGCCTAAATCCTACATTTTGAGGATCATTCTTCAGGAAAGTCTTACCCTGCACCACATGCGAAGATCATCAGTTTCATTGTTTTGCGGTTAACATGGCTGCGTCACCTTTCATAGCTACAAAACATGTCATTGCATACAATGCCGCAGCTTCCAGCTCATCAATTCTGATCTAGGTATTTGGTAGGGGTGCTGAGGCAGATTGCATGAGAACATTGCTCTATTGGCGTAACTATTGGGGGCCGGACTGACCCTCTCGAAGTCACTAATGGGGGCGTGCCCCAGCGATCTGCTTCACTGTTGTGGAGGGGCTTCCCCCAAGCTCTACCTTTAATGTGAATGGAGGCTGTGTGCACGGCATCTAGTCACATGGTGGCAGGCTGTTTTAACAGGGTGTTGCTAAAGCGGCGGGGTGCATTTTGCTCTTTAAAAGTCTCCCTGCTAAACCAGCCTCACATGAGCGGGAAAAAAAATGTGTGTGCGCGCAATCCTTCAAGATGACAATGTCTCTGCTCCGGTCAGTAGATCTTTGGCAAAATGCATCTAAAAAAAAAAAAAAAAACACAAACCTACACCAAGCAGTAATTGTCATACACTATCTGCATTTTCCTGGGCGGTGTACAGTATGTGACTGCGTATGAAACATTATGACCATCTGCCTAATATGTAGATGCATCTCTGTGTGCTAGCAAACCAGATCTGTACTGCTGTGATACACAAACTCGGACTGTGTCCTGTGTTGTCTGGTATCAGAATATTACCAGTAACAACTGGAAGTGGCAGGGTAAAACCACCGTGGATGGGATTTATGCCAACGTGACGGATTGAGGTTCAGTGAATTTGGAAGCAATGGCAACATCTTGATCCCTTCATTATGTTCCTCAGACCATCCTGGAACAATCCGTGCAGTGTGGCACAGCGTATTATCCTGCGGAAAAGAGGCCTCTTCCACTGGAGAATATAGTTGCTATGAAAGGCTGTACCTGGTCTTCAGTGCTGATTAGCTATGTGGCATGACTCAAATTTAAGTTCCACATGAATGACTACTAAGGAGAATATTTCTTAAAGCATCACACTCCACCAAATTGTTTTCTTTTTCATCCACTAGGGGTCACTGGAGTACTCTTGGGATATGGACGGGCTTCCGCAGGAAACAGCACTGAATATTTAAATTTAGTAACACTCCACCCCTCCATATCCCTGGTCACTACCCAGTGTTTTTTCTGTGCTGAACGAGGTAGCAGCTACTGAAGTTTCGGCTATTGAAGATATTTTATTTTTCTTTATTTTTTCTACAAGGCACATCCCTTTCCCCCTTCCAAAAGGCAGGGTCAGGGATAGTGCAGCTGCTGATAGCAGCACGTGCGTGTCGGGCCTCTCTGAAAGAGCTCCCTCACAAGCACACACATCCTGCTGAACTGGCTGGCCGGCGCTTGTTGAAGAAGCCCCGTCGGAGCCTCAGGACAGACTGCAGGTATGTGAGAACGGGGCGGACAGCTTTCGCTGCCGTCCCGAGGAGGGGAGACTGTGTAAAAAGGCGCTTGTGTTCGGTATAGCGGCGGCGGCAGCAGGTCGCCCGCCGAGTGAACAGCTGATGGCCGCGGGTAATCTGGCCGCCGGGTCTCCGTTCCAGCACTTGAACACACGGCCGCCACTACATCTCCCTGCTTCAGGCTGCCGCTTCTGTCAATGATCCAGCGCCGCTTGTATCGCTGGGGGTCCTAAGCTATCAGCCCGATGCCCGGCCCGCACTGCACACTAAGCAGCTGCGAAGGGGGTAGAGGGGGGACAGCAGCAGATCTTTACAGCGTCTCATGCATTTATAGAATGTGTACTGTGAATGTTAAGCACATTTTATATATAGAAATATATAATGAGGCTTTTGCTGGCAGATAGACTGTAATAATTGAGACTGTAATAATATCAGTATGATTTTGTGATTATATGTTTAAGCACATTTTATATATAAAATATATAATGAGGCTTTTGCTGGCAAGGAGACTGTGTATAACATCAGTGATATGTTTAAGCACATTTTATATATATAATATATAATGAGGCTTTTGCTGGCAGGGAGACTGTTTATAATATCAGTATGGAACTGTGATTATATGTTTAGATAGCAGCCATTAACCATGCTTCCTGTGGCAGCCATTAACCATGCTTCCTGTGGCAGCCATTAATCATGCTTCCTGTGTCTCCCTCTGTGATTCCAGAAGGTTCCTGTCTTACATCTCTACACCACCGGAAGGCGCAGGGGTGTTAGTGGGAATTTGGGATCACATTTCGTAGTACTGGCCACGTGTACTGCACTTGGTCAGATTTATATACAGAGACACCTTATTGCTATTTTACTGAGTCGTGCAGGTGTCTGTGTTTTGTGTATTGTATTGTCTGTCGCCATAATGAGTAAGGCACCAGCGAAAACTAAAAAGATTAATTGCAAAATATGTGACAGTGTGTTACCAAATGCATCTACCACATGTACAGTATGTTTTGTGGATTCCGTCCATAATACCATTGCTCCTCCGGTTTTACAACCAATTTCCTCACCGGACCCACCGTGGGGTAGGTTAGTGAATGTACTGGAGAGTTTTCAGACGGAAATGACCGCTGCTCGTCTGGAGCGAGAAACGTTAAGATCTGAGGCTAGGGTGAGACCGCCAGAACTACCAGAGGCGTCTCAGCCTTGCGTAAGGTCCAAATCCATTTTGGGCAAACGGGATAATTTTCATATGTCTTATGATTTTCCAGTGTCTGCTATGTTACATTCTGACGATTCCATACCTGACCTCACGGAACACGAGGAGGGTGAGGAGGGCGAAGTGGAGTCAGATAGCGAGGATGTTAACAGTTCCGGCATTGATGATCTCATCAGAGCGGTACGGCAGTCTCTAAAGTTCCCTGAAGCTGAGCAGCCTCTCACCAATGATCAGGTCGTATTTACTAAACGACGGAAGACGCCAGTAAGTTTTCCTGTGTCGGATTCTCTAAATGAGATGTTAGTAGAAACAAGACAGAATCCAGATAAACGGTTTTCTATACCTCGCAGATTTAAGTCTAGTTATCCTTTTCCAGACTCGGTAACGTGTACATGGGAGAATCCACCTATAGTTGATTCTTCAGTGTCAAAGCTTACCAAGAAATTAACCATACCAGTGCCAGCAGCTACTACGCTTAAAGATCCTTCAGATCGCAAGATAGAAACTATGCTAAAAACCATGTATGTAGCAGCAGGTGTGATGCTAAGACCTGGATTGGTTGGCATTTGGGTAACTAAGGCGCTCATAATATGGCTTACAGAACTCAAATCTGCTTTACATGACGAAAACCTGATAATTCAGGTAAATCAAATGATTGAGGCTGTAGAGTATCTCTGTACAGCGTCTACTGACGTCTGTCAGCTCACTTCTCGTATTTCATCTTCGCTAGTTACGGCAAGAAGAGCACTTTACCTGCGTACTTATCAAGCGGAGGCAGAGGTCAAACGAAGTATAGAGGCATTGCCTTACGATGGCAAGAAGTTGTTTGGTCCAGAATTGGACGCATGGATTAAGGAGGCTACGGGAGGTAAGTCTGTATTCTTACCATTGCCTCCACCTGCGCCAAGAAGAAGGTACGCTGGACCTTCGTTCAAATCTTTTAGACCTCAGCCCTTTCGAGGACGTGGCAGAGGATCAGCCACACCTGCTAGACGTGGTCGAGGACGTGGTTTCCATCAAACCAACACAACTCGCCAAGACGCTAAGGTTACCGACAAGCCAGTGGCATGACGGGTTACCAGCCCATCTCGGTTCTCCAATTGTGGGAGCACGCCTTCAGAAGTTCCATGGGGCGTGGTTCCACACATCCGCGGAGGGCTGGATTCGCAATTTAGTATTAAAAGGTTACAAAATAGAGTTCGACTGTCTGCCGCCTCTGCGGTTTTTCAAGACAGGATTGCCTCTGTCGGACGACAAGAGGACAGTTTTGCAAATTGCCATTCAGTCCTTACTGGATTCGGCAGTGTTGATTCCGGTCCCTGTACACCAACAGGGTCAGGGTTATTATTCAAGTCTATTTGTGGTCCCAAAGCCGGATGGCTCAGTCAGACCAATATTGAATTTAAAGGGACTCAATCAGTACGTAACTTACTACAGATTCAAAATGGAGTCTCTACGCTCAGTAATTGCGGGATTAGAGACCAAGGAATTTATGATTGCGCTAGACCTCAAGGATGCGTACTTACACATTCCAATTTGGCAGCCTCATCAGAAATTCTTACGATTTGCAATACGCCAGAACCATTACCAGTTTCAGGCTCTGCCGTTTGGCCTGTCATCAGCGCCTCGGGTATTCACCAAAGTAATGTCTGTGATGATAGCTCACCTCAGATCCCTGGGAGTGACAATAATTCCGTATTTAGACGATCTGCTCATCAAAGCTCCGTCTCAACAGATACTTACCCAACATGCGCTGCTAACATACAATGTACTGGTTCACCACGGTTGGATTGTAAATTTCAAGAAATCACATCTAATTCCGTCTCAACGCCTTCAGTTCCTAGGTATGATTCTCGATACGGTCAATCAAAGAATTTACCTACCACAACAGAAAGTACAAATGCTACGCCATCTAGTACAATTAGTACTCAAGCCACGCACAGTGTCGGTACACTTGTGCATTCGCCTGTTAGGCACAATGGTGGCAGCTTTCGAGGCGCTTCAGTTCGGAAGATTTCACTCTCGTCCATTTCAGCTGAACGTACTTGCCCAGTGGTCGGGCTCGTATCTGCAGATTCACCACAGGGTGAGGTTGTCACCAATAGCAAGAGTATCTCTGCTATGGTGGCTCAAGGAACACAATTTAACCGCAGGAAGACGGTTCGGAGTTTGCAATTGGATAATTCTAACTACGGACGCCAGTCTCAGAGGTTGGGGAGCGGTAATTCAAAATTGTCAGCTCCAGGGTCTCTGGGCGGATCACGAGAAATTGCTGTCTATAAATGTTCTAGAACTCCGCGCAATCTTCAATGCGCTACGACAAGCAGTGCACATGATTCGCTCTCAGCCTGTCCAAGTGCAGTCGGACAATGCGACGGCGGTCGCATACATCAACAAACAAGGAGGAACGAGAAGCCGCATGGCAATGCGGGAAGTAGCTCGAATCCTCAATTGGGCGGAATGCCACCAGGTGATATTGTCGGCTGTGTTCATTCCGGGAGTGGACAACTGGGAAGCGGATTATCTCAGTCGTCGGGATTTTCACCCAGGCGAATGGTCATTAAATCCAGAAGTGTTTCACATGTTGGTTCAGCGATGGGGTTATCCTCAGGTGGACCTGATGGCATCTCGACACAATCATCAAACGCTCCAGTATGTGTCCAGAACAAGAGATCCAAAGGCAGTCGCGGTGGATGCTCTCACTATCGCGTGGCCGTACAGTCTGGTGTATCTGTTTCCACCGTTTCCGTTGCTCCCTCTGGTGCTAAAACGGATCAAAAGAGAGTCGCTCACAGTCATACTAGTGGCGCCTCATTGGCCTCGGAGAGCTTGGTTCTCGGATCTTCGAGGATTACTCGCAGACGATCCGTGGCCGCTCCCAATACGTCCAGACCTGTTACAACAGGGTCCGTTTCTTTACCCCGATTTAGCGCGGCTGCGTTTGACGGGGTGGCTGTTGAGACCGCCCTCTTAAAAAGAGAGGGCATTCCAGATTCAGTTATACCAACCATGTTACGAGCTAGGAAGCCAGTTACGGCAGCTCATTATTACAGAATATGGCGTGCATATATAGGTTGGTGTGAGGTTCGGAAATTTCCGACATCAGCTTTCAAGGTATGCCGCCTGTTGTTGTTTCTACAAACAGGCTTAGATGGAGGATTGCGTTTATCTACACTAAAGGTGCAGGTTTCTGCTTTGTCAATTTATTTTCAAAGACGATTGGCTCTATTGCCGTCGATACACACTTTTCTCCAAGGTGTACTCAGGGTACAGCCTCCATTCATTCCACCTACAGCGCCATGGGATTTGAATCTGGTTTTGGAGTTCTTACAGTCTTCATATTTTGAACCCTTAAAACAAGTGGATATAAAGTTTCTCACTTGGAAAACAATTTTTCTCTTAGCCTTAGCTTCGGCGAGGCGTGTTTCGGATTTGGGTGCCTTGTCATGCAAGCCACCGTATTTGGTGTTTCATGATGACAGAGCGGAACTTCGGACGAATCCCGCCTTCTTACCAAAGGTAGTGTCATCTTTTCACATCAATCAACCAATAGTAGTTCCTGTGTTGACAGAACATTCTGGAACTCTGGATGTGGTTCGCGCATTATGCGTTTATGTATCCCGAACGTCTTCAGTTCGTAAGACGGATACGTTATTTGTTCTCTATGATGCTGCCAAAATGGGTTGGCCAGCATCTAAACAAACTTTATCCAGATGGATAAAACTGACCATACGCCAGGCTTACCTTCATGCTAGGTTACAACCGCCTACGTCAGTAACCGCTCATTCCACACGTTCTGTGGGTACTTCATGGGCAGCTGGTCGTGGGGCTTCTGCGACGCAGCTTTGCCGAGCGGCTACATGGTCTTCAGTGCACACGTTTGTGCGCTTTTACAAGTTTGATACTTTTGCGGCATCAGCATCTAGCTTTGGCCGCCTAGTGTTACAAGTGCCAAACTGCTCTCCCGCCCACGGGGGAAGCTTTGGTACGTCCCAAGAGTACTCCAGTGACCCCTAGTGGATGAAAAAGAAAATAGGATTTTGGTACTTACCAGGTAAATCCTTTTCTTTGAATCCATAGGGGTCACTGGACGCCCACCCAGAGCAGTTTTACCTACTTGTGGTTAGTTCTGAGGATCTTATGGTAACACACTTTCACCGACTGGTTCAAGTTACAAGTGCTGGTTAGGGTGTCAACTGTTTAGTTGTCAGTAACGTTATGTGTTAACTTCGTTATTGTCAGTTATGTTATATGTAATACTCCATTATTAACCTCTCTTAATTCCTGTTCGGCTCAGTAAAAAACACTGGGTAGTGACCAGGGATATGGAGGGGTGGAGTGTTACTAAATTTAAATATTCAGTGCTGTTTCCTGCGGAAGCCCGTCCATATCCCAAGAGTACTCCAGTGACCCCTATGGATTCAAAGAAAAGGATTTACCTGGTAAGTACCAAAATCCTATTTTCTTCCCACAATGCATCCTGGTGCCACCACTTCTCTAGGATAATGGCGCACATGTACCTGCCCTGTCCATGTGATACAACAGAACACAGGATTTATTGGACCAGCTTACTTTCTACTGATATAAAGTTCAGTTCTGACACGCATGGGCCTATTGTAGGCGCTTTCAACAGTTGACAGGAGATCAGGGCCTGTGGCTAAACCGTTCTGAGCTAGGCAATTAGAACTTGGTTTCAGTTTCCCCAAATGAGAGAATACCCCCTGCTGTCCCCACCTGACCTACTCCTAAGATCCACTCCTGTAACCACAGACATACTGTAGTACTCCTTCGGGGGATGTTGCATTTCCGCACAGTGCTATCTAGACAAAACAATGGTGAACATAAGTTGTTGTCTTTGACGTTAGGTCTAGTTAGCCAGAGTTGGCTCAGTCGTCTTCTGTACCATTGGCAGTATGGGGTAACCACATTAAGATGGCTGGAACTGCAAGAGATGATTCATCAGTTGCTACCCACTGCCATTCAACCCAGCTCTCATCTAGCCTGGAATCCTGCCCAACATGAAGGCATTATGAGGGGTGTGCAATAATTTTCCAGGTGTGCAGTGCATAGGTAGAGTAGACCTATTCTGGCTGGTTGTGACCTGTAATCTCTGACTAAAATTCTTGTGTAATATACAGGCACAGAGCCGTATATAGGGGGTTATACAGGTTTGTTAGCAAACCAAAGCAGTTAGCAATTGGGCAAAACCATGGGGGTCATTCAGACCTGATTGCACGCTAGGTTTTTTTTGCCACGCTGCGATCAGGTCAGGCATGCACATGCGTATGCACCGCAATGCGCAGGCGTGTTGTACGGGTACAAAGCGGATCGTTGCGAAGAAGAATCCATTCGCACAGCCAATCACAAGGAGATTGACAGGGAGAAGGCGTTTGTGGGTGGCAACTGACCATTTTCTGGGAGTGGTTGGAAAAAAGCAGGTGTGTCCAAGCGTTTTCAGGGCGGGTGTCTGACGTCAGTTCCGGTCCCGGACAGGCTGATGTGATCGCAGCGGCTGAGTAAGTTCTGGGCTACTCAGAAACTGCACAAAACTTTTTTGTACCGCTCAGCTGCACATGCGATAGCACACTTGCAAAGCGAAAATACACTCCCCTGTAGGCGGCGACTATCTGATCGCAGCGCTGCAAAAAATAGCTAGCGAGCGATCAGGTCTGAATTAGTCCCCATGTGCACTGCAGATGTAACATGTGCAGAGAGAGTTAGATTTGGGTGGGGTGTGTTCAAACTGAAATCTAAATTACAGTGTAGAAATTAAGCAGCCAGTATTTACCCTGCACAGAAACAATATAACCCACCCAAATCTAACTCTGCACATGTTACATCTGCCCCCCCTGAAGTGCAGCATGGTCTTGCCCAATTGCTACCTTTTTAGGTTTGCTAACAAACCTGAATAACCCCCTGTATAAGGTTTTGTGCCCTGACATTTCACAAGAACTTTAAACAGAGATTACAGTTCACAACCAAAGTTCCTGTGAAGTGTCAGGGCACAAAACTATACATAAGCAGCACTGCACACCGAAGAAATCACTTCCTTCACAAACTCGTTTTGAGGCTCAACAGAGGCCATTGGAGACCTGTGATCTAGGACTACAGGAGTGTTCTGCGGCAGCAGGAGTGTTTTGACCAACTGCTAGCTGCTTTTGGAGAGGAAGCACCATCCTGAACCACTGTGTTTGAGTGGTTTGCAGAATTTCAGCACAGGAGACAGTCCCTAGAAGATTAGAAGCGCGGCTGACCTCTGTCCGCCATCACTGAGGAAATTACTGCCATACAGGCCATAGTTAAGGTGGACCCCAGGATGACCGTGGCCCAGTTAGAGAAGTAGATAAGCATCTTATCGGGACTCATCTGCTTGATACTCCACGAAAAGCTTGACCTGAGCAAGGTTTCTGCATGCTGGGTGTCCCATCAGCTGACTCGAGAGCAGAAGGATGCTCGGGTGACTTGGCTTGGTGTCGCAACATGCTGGGCAGGTTTGTTGGTGGTCGCCCAAACTCTGGGAGATCATCAGTGGTAATGAATCCTGTATCTACAGTTTAGAACCCGAGACCAAAAATCATTCTGTCCAGAGTTCTGACGTGAGTGCATCGTGGCCAAGCAAATGGTGGCTGCTTTGTGTCTAAGACTAGTCATGTAGATACCATATCACTCATGCAGCAGTGCACTGTCACTGGTGACTAGTACTCCAACCAATGCCTGCTGTGAGTACTGGAAGCATTGCCAAGCGCTGTCCAAGAACTCGTGCTTGTGCCCTTCTCCATAACCTGCAACCAAGTGCAGGAAAGTGGTGCCATGAACGCATCCAGGAGCTTGGTCATCCACTGTACAGTCCAGACCTGGCCCCCTGCAACTTCTTCCCAAAAATCAAGCGCAAGATGCGTGGGGTTCGTTTTAAGTCGCTGGAAGATACAGTGGAAACCTTCATCCCGTATGTATAAGACATACTTGCTTCGTAATGGTCCAGCTGCTCAGGATCTGGTCTCTAGGCCGACAGCAACTAGGTCGACCACTATTGGTCGACAGGGTCGACGGGTCTCTAGGTCGACATGAGTTTTGCACGATTTTTTTTATTTATTTTTAACCTTTTCATACTTAATGATCCACGTGGACTACGATTGGAACGGTAATCTGCCTAGCGAGTGAAACGGTGCACTAATTAGGTTTCCCGGTCACTCTACGAAGAAAACAACACCAAAAAAACATAAACTCATGTCTACCTTTTGACCTGTCGACCTAAATACCCTGTCGATCTAGAGACCCTGTCAACCTAGTTACTGTCGACCAATAGTGATCGACCTAGTTACTATCTACCTTCTATACCACACCCCAGCTGATCCACCAAGTGGTTTGAGCACATGCAACTTCAAATTGACTCTTCTGGTGAATACTTTGAAAAAATGTAATCTCTTTGTTTGTTAAATATAATACTTTTTGTGCATCTGGAAACTTATTGCACACCCCTCGTATAATAAGTAAAAAGGAAATGAAGAAATGAAGGCCTCTCCGATGTTAAAATCAACAGAAGAAGCTTTAACCATGGGTTTTCCCCCCATCCAAAACAAAGTGTCCAATTGTGGGATGCAGGTCTGGGAACCATTCCTATAGAGCAGTGATTTTCAACCTTTTTTTACTTGTGGCACATCAAACAAAATTTTAAAATTGCCAAGGCACACCATCAGTTCCCTACAGAAAAAAACAACACCACATATTGGCCCTCATAGTAAAAAAAAAAATCCAAAAACATTGCTCCCCACATAAATCCTATTACTCCCCACATGAATTATTCACATTGTTCCCCCCATAAATCCTTATTCTCCCCACATAAATCTTATTGTTCCCCACAAGAGAAATAAAATAACAAATATTAGCCCCTACCGGTCAGCTGTCCTCCTCCCTGTCCCTCAGTGGTGGGTGGGGTTTGTTCATAGTGGAGTGCTGCGAATACTGAGCAGCGGGCGGTTGGGCAGGTGTGAATGTGGGTGGGCAAGGAAAGCTGTGTATGCAGGCGGGAACTGGAAAATGTGTATGCAGGTGGGTGGGCTGGCTGGGTGGTGAGACGCGGCGGCCGTGACCTATGATATCACACCGCCACGTCTTCAAGGCATAGGTCACGGCTGGAGCACGACTAATCCTCTAAGAAGAGCCCGGGCCAACAGTTCACCCTGAAGGTGCAGGAAGCTGCTCTGGCTCCGCGGCACACCTTGCAACTGGTAACGGCACACTAGTGTGTCACGGCACACTGGTTGAAAAAGCCTGCTACAGAGAAAGTACAGTATAGGTAGAGATGTAGGAGAAAGTAAATTCTTCACAGTATATTATAATTATTTTTATGATAATTATAATATTCACTGAATATTTTAATTATGTTGATCCTTCCTATTCAGGAAAAGATAAGTCCATCCGCAAACGGAGCAAATTTGTGTTTCTCTTACGTCCTAGAGCAGGGGTGGGGAACCTTTTTTCCATCGAGGGCTATTCGGATATTTATAAAATCCTTCGGGGGCCATACAAAAATTCTCAACTTAAAAAATGACCCTGCCCCCCCAGTAGGTCTGCCCCTTAGAGGTGCTGTGTGTGCGCGCCGGAGGCGCGCACGCGCCCAAAAAATGGGTGTGGCCAGTTAAAATGGGACGTGATACACATATGCCCCCAATAGTGCGGTGCCAGATCCACAATTGCCCCCACAGTGCCAGGTATACAAATGCCCCCCACAGTTCCAGGTATACAAATGCCCCTCACAGTGCCAGGTATACAGATGCCCCCACAGTGCCAGGTGTACAAATGCCCCCCACAGTGCCAGGTATACAAATGCCCTCACAGTGCCAGGTATACAGAATCCCCCACAGTGCCAGGTATACAAATGCCCCCCACAGTGCCAGGTATACAAATGCCCTCACAGTGCCAGGTATACAAAGGCCCCCCACAGTGCCAGGTATACAGATGCCCCCACAGTGCCAGGTATACAGATGCCCCCAGAGTGCCAGGTATACAGATGCCCCCACAGTGCCAGGTGTACAAATGCCCCCCACAGTGCCAGGTATACAGATGCCCCCACAGTGCCAGGTATACAGATGCCCCCACAGTGCCAGGTATACAAATGCCCCCCACAGTGCCAGGTATACAGATGCCCCCACAGTGCCAGGTATACAAATGCCCCCCACAGTGCCAGGTATACAGATGCCCCCACAGTGCCAGGTATGCAGATGCCCCCACAGTGCCAGGTATACAGATGCCCCCACAGTGCCAGGTATACAGATGCCCCCACAGTGCCAGGTATACAAATGCCCCTCACAGTGCCAGGTATACAGATGCCCCCACAGTGCCAGGTATACAGATGCCCCCACAGTGCCAGGTATGCAGATGCCCCCACAGTGCCAGGTATACAGATGCCCCCACAGTGCCAGGTATACAGATGCCCCCACAGTGCCAGGTATACAAATGCCCCCGACAGTGCCAGGTATACAAATGCCCCCCACAGTGCCAGGTATGCAGATGCCCTCCCCTCCGTGCTGCTTACCTTGGGACACGGAGGAGAGCACGGCTGTCGGGTCAGGGCAGGGAGGAGAGCGCGGCTATGTCAGGCTGCAGCGGCGTGTACTACTTCAAACCAGCCGCCGGTTCGAGAGCCAATCAGAGCTCGCGGACCGGCAGCCGCGGCTCCTGATTGGCTGCCGGTCCGCGAGCTCTGATTGGCTCACGGACCGGCGGCTGGTTTGAAGCAATACACGCAGCCGCACGAGAGCCGCGCTCTCCTCCGTCTCCCTGTTCTAACAGCTGAGACACGCTGCCGCCGGACTGAGCGTCAGCGTGTCTCACTGACACCAACTGGTGGGCCGGACCAAACGGCTTCGCGGGCCGTATACGGCCCGCGGGCCGGAGGTTCCCCACCCCTGTCCTAGAGGATGCTGGGGTCCACATTAGTACCATGGGTGTAGAAGGGTCCACCAGATGCCATTGGCACTTTAAGTGTAAGAGTGTGGGCTGGCTCCTCCCTCTATGCCCCTCCTACCAGACTCAGTATAGAAAATGTGCCCAGAGGAGCCGGTCACAGCTAGGGGAGCTCTACAGAGTTCTCTCAGGAATTTTTCTTTTTCTTTTCTCTAACGTCCTAGTGGATGCTGGGAACTCCGTAATGACCATGGGGAATAGCGGGCTCCGAAGGAGGCTGGGCACTCTAGAAAGATTTATGACTACCTGGTGTGCACTGGCTCCTCCCACTATGACCCTCCACCAAGCCTCAGTTAGATCTTGTGCCCGGCCGAGGTTGGATGCACACTAGGGGCTCTCCTGAGCCCTTAGAAAGAAAGTATAGTTTAGGTTTTTTATTTTCAGTGAGACCTGCTGGCAACAGGCTCACTGCAGCGAGGGACTAAGGGGAGAAGAAGCGAACTCGCCTGCTTGCAGCCGGATTGGGCTTCTTAGGCTACTGGACACCATTAGCTCCAGAGGGATCGACCGCAGGCCCAGTCCTTGGTGTTCGGTCCAGGAGCCGCGCCGCCGTCCCCCTTACAGAGCCAGAAGCAAGAAGAGGTCCGGAAAAACGGCGGCAGAAGACATCAGTCTTCACCAAGGTAGCGCACAGCACTGCAGCTGTGCGCCATTGCTCCTCATGCACACCACACACTCCGGTCACTGATGGGTGCAGGGCGCTGGGGGGGGGCGCCCTGAGCAGCAATATAAACACCTTGGCTGGCAAAAATACATCACATATAACCCCCAGGGCTATATGGATGTATATTAACCCCTGCCAGATTCCATAAAAATGCGGGAGAAAAGTCTGCGAAAAAGGGGCG
Source organism: Pseudophryne corroboree (assembly GCF_028390025.1). Taxonomy (NCBI): domain Eukaryota; kingdom Metazoa; phylum Chordata; class Amphibia; order Anura; family Myobatrachidae; genus Pseudophryne; species Pseudophryne corroboree. The sequence goes on from NC_086453.1 coordinate 375,119,533, forward strand.
GAGCCTATCTCCTCAGCACACTGGCGCCATTTTTCCCTCACAGCTCCGTTGGAGGGAAGCTCCCTGGCTCTCCCCTGCAGTCTACACTACAGAACAGGGTTAAAACAGAGAGGGGGGGCACTAAATTTAGGCGCAGTATAAATTATATAAAAGCAGCTATAGGGGACATAAGTCAGTTAGTCCCTGCATTATATAGCGCTCTGGTGTGTGCTGGCATACTCTCACTCTGTCCCCCCAAAGGGCTTTTGTGGGTCCTGTCCTCATTGGAGCATTCCTTGTGTGTGGGCGGTGTGTCGGTACGGCTGTGTCGACATGTTTGATGAGGAGACATGTGGAGGCGGAGCAGTTGCCGATAAATGAGATGTCGCCCCTGTGGGCCGACACCAGAGTGGATGGATAGGTGGAAGGTATTAACCGACAGTGTCAACTCCTTACATAAAAGGCTGGATGACGTAACAGCTATGGGACAGCCGGCTTCTCAGCCCGCGCCTGCCCAGACGTCTCAAAGGCCATCAACGCTCCCTCAGATGGCAGACACAGATGTCGACACGGAGTCTGACTCCAGTGTCGACGAGGTTGAGACATATACACAATCCACTAGGAACATCCGTTACATGATCCCGGCAATATAAAATGTGTTACACATTTCTGACATTAACCCAAGTACCACTAAAAACAAAGGGTTTTATGTGTGGGGAGAAAAAGCAGGCAGTGTTTTGTTCCCCCATCAAATGAGTGAATGAAGTGTGAAAAAGCGTGGGTTTCCCCGATAAGAAACTGGTAATTTCTAACAAGTTACTGATGGCGTACCCTTTCCCGCCAGAGGATAAGTTACGCTGGGAGATATCCCCTAGGGTGGATAAGGCGCTCACACGTTTGTCAAGGTGGCACTGCCGTCTTAGGATACGGCCACTTTGAAGGTACCTGCTGATAAATAGCAGGAGGCTATCCTGAAGTCTGTAATTACACACTCAGGTACTAGACTGAGACCTGCAGACTGCTGCAGCGTGGTCTGTACCCCTTTCAAACAGGGATACTATTTTGCGAACATAAGACGTCGTCTTATATATGAGGGATGCACAGAGGAATATTTTGCCGGCTGGCATCCTGAATTATTGCAATGTCCATTCTGTCAGGAGGGTATTGGAGACCCGACACTGGACAGGTGATGCTGACTTTAAAAGGCACATAGAGCCTTATAAGGGTGAGGAATTGGTTGGGGATGGTCTCTGGGACCTCGTATCCACAGCAACAGCTGGGATGAAAATATTTTACCTCAGGTTTCCTCACAGCCTAAGAAACGCACTGTATTATCAGGTACAGTCCTTTCGGCTTCAAAAAAGCAGGCGGGTCAAACGAGGGAAGAGGGAAAATGCTGCACCAGCAGCCAGTCCCCAGAATCAAAATTCTTCCCCTGCTTCCTCTGAGTCCACCGCATGACGCGGGGGCTCCACAGGCGTAGCCAGGTACGGTGGAGGGCCGCCTCAAAAATGTCAGCGATCAGTGGGCTCGCTCACAGGTGGATCCCTGGATCCTTCAAGTAGTATCTCAGGGGTACAAGCTGGAAGTCGAGGCGTCTCCCCCCCGCCGTTTACTCAAATCTGCCTTGCCGACAACTCCCTCAGGCAGGGAGGCTGTGCTAGAGGCAATTCACAAGCTGTATTCCCAGCAGGTGATAGTCAAGGTGCCCCTACTTCAACAAGGACGGGGTTACTATTCCACACTGTTTGTGGTACCGAAACCAGCCGGTTCGGTGAGACCTATTTTAAAATGGAAATCCTTGAACACTTACATAACAAAGTTCAAGATGGAATCGCTCAGGGCGGTTATTGCAAGCCTGGACGAGGGGGATTACATGGTATCCCTGGACATCAAGGATGCTTACCTGCATGTCCCTATTTACCTTCCTCACCAGGAGTACCTCAGATTGTGGTACAGGATTGCCATTACCAATTCCAGACACTACCGTTTGGACTGTCCACTGCACCGAGGGTGTTTACCAAGGTAATGGCAGAAATGATGATACTCCTTCAAAAAAAAAAAAAGGGAGTTTTTATTTATCCCATACTTGGATGATCTCCTTATAAAGGCAAGGTCCAGGGAGCAGTTACTGGTCGGAGTAGCACTATCTCAGGAGGTGCTACAACAGCATGGCTGGATTCTGAACATTCCAAAGTCACAGCTGGTTCCTTCCACTCGCTTACTGTTCCTGGGGATGATTTTGGACACAGAACAGAAAAAAGTGTTTCTCCCGCAGGAGAAAGCCAAGGAGCTGTCATCTCTAGTCAGAGACCTCCTAAAACCAAAAAGGGTATCGGTGCATCGTTGCACACGAGTCCTGGGAAAAATGGTGGCTTCATACGAAGCAATTCCATTCGGCAGGTTCCATGCGAGGACCTTCCCGTGAGACCTCTTAGATAAGTGGTCGGGATCGCATCTTCAAATGCATCAAATGATAACCCTGTCTCCAAGGACCAGGGTGTCTCTACTGTGGTGGATGCAGGGTGCTCATCTTCTAGAGGGCCGCAGTTTCGGCATACAGGACTGGGTCCTGGTGACCACGGATGCCAGCCTTCAAGGCTGGGGAGCAGTCACACAGGGAAGAAACTTCCAGGGCCTATGGTCAAGTCAGGAGACTTCCCTACATATAAATTCTGGAACTGAGGGCCATTTACAATGCCCTAAGTCAGGCAAGACCCCTGCTTCAAAACCAGCCGGTACTGATACAGTCAGACAACATCACGGCAGTCGCCCATGTGACCCGACAGGGCGGCACAAGAAGCAGGATGGCAATGACAGAAGCCACAAGGATTCTCCGATGGGCGGAAAATCACGTACTAGCACTGTCAGCAGTGTTCATTCCGGGAGTGGACCACTGGGAAGCAGACTTCCTCAGCAGACACGACCTACACCCGGGAGAGTGGGGACTTCATCCAGAAGTCTTCCTGCTGTTGGTAAACCGTTGGGAAAGGCCACAGGTGGACATGATGGCGTCCCGCCTCAACAAAAAGCTAAAGAGATATTGCGCCAGGTCAAGGGACCCTCAGGCGATAGCTGTGGACGCTCTAGTGACACCGTGGGTGTACCAGTCGGTTTATGTGTTCCCTACTCTGCCTCTTATACCAAAGGTACTGAGAATAATAAGATGGCGAGGAGTAAGAACGATACTCGTGGTTCCGGATTGGCCAAGAAGGGCTTGGTACCCGGAACTTCAGGAAATGATATCAGAGGACCCATGGCCTCTGCCGCTCAGACAGGACCTGCTTCAGCAGGGGCCCTGTCTGTTCCAAGACTTACCGCGGCTGCGTTTGACGGCATGGCGATTGAGCGCCGGATCCTGAAGGAAAAGGGTATTCCGGAAGAAGTCATTCCTGCGCTTATTAAAGCCAGGGAAGATGTTACGGCAAAGCATTATCACCGCATGTGGCGGGAATATGTTGCATGGTGCGAGGCCAAAAAGGCCCCAACAGAGGAATTTCCACTAGGTCGATTTCTACATTTCCTGCAAGCAGGAGTGAATATGGGCCTAAGTCTAGGCTCCATTAAAGTACAGATCTCGGCTCTGTCGATTTTCTTTCAAAAAGAATTAGCTTCAGTACCTGAAGTTCAGGCATTGTGAAAGGAGTGCTGCATATTCAGCCCCCGTTTGTGCCCCCTGTGGCACCTTGGGATCTCAACGTGGTGTTGAGTTTTCTTAAAATCACATTGGTTTGAGCCACTAAAAACCGTGGATCTAAAATACCTCACGTGGAAAGTGGTCATGTTATTGGCCTTGGCTTCAGCCAGGCGAGTGTCAGAATTGGCGGCTTTATCATGTAAAAGCCCTTATCTGATTTTCCATATGGATAGGGCAGAATTGAGGACTCGTCCCCAATTTCTTCCTAAGGTGGTGTCAGCGTTTCACCTGAACCAGCCTATTGTGGTGCAGGCGGCTACTAGTGAATTGGAGGACTCCAAGTTGCTAGACGTTGTCAGGGCCCTGAAAATATATGTTTCCAGGACGGCTGGAGTCAGAAACTCTGACTCGCTGTTTATCCTGTATGCACCCAACAAGCTGGGTGCTCCTGCTTCTAAGCAGTCTATTGCTCGCTGGATTTGTAGTACAATTCAGCTTGCACATTCTGTGGCAGGCATACCACAGCCAAAATCTGTAAATGCCCATTCCACAAGGAAGGTGGGCTCATCTTGGGCGGCTGCCCGAGGGGTCTCGGCTTTACAACTTTGCCGAGCAGCTGCTTGGTCAGGGGCAAACACGTTTGCTAAATTCTACAAATTTGATACCCTGGCTGAGGAGGACCTGGAGTTCTCTCATTCGGTGCTACAGAGTCATCCGCACTCTCCCGCCCGTTTGGGAGCTTTGGTATAATCCCCATGGTCCTTACGGAGTTCCCAGCATCCACTAGGACGTTAGAGAAAATAAGAATTTACTCACCGGTAATTCTATTTCTCGTAGTCCGTAGTGGATGCTGGGCGCCCATCCCAAGTGCGGATTGTCTGCAATACTTGTAAATAGTTATTGTTAACTAAAGGGTTATTGTTGAGCCATCTGTTGAGAGGCTCAGTTGTTTTCATACTGTCAAACTGGATATAGTATCACGAGTTGTACGGTGTGATTGGTGTGGCTGGTAAGAGTCTTACCCGGGATTCTAAATCCTTCCTTATTATGTCTGCTCGTCCGGGCACAGTGTCCTAACTGAGGCTTGGAGGAGGGTCATAGTGGGAGGAGCCAGTGCACACCACCTGATCCACCAGGTAGTCATAAATCTTTCTAGAGTGCCCAGCCTCCTTCGGAGCCCGCTATTCCCCATGGTCCTTACGGAGTTCCCAGCATCCACTACGGACTACGAGAAATAGAATTACCGGTGAGTAAATTCTTATTTCTTTTTCATCCACTAGGGGTCACTGGAGTACTCTTGGGATATGGACGGCTTCCACAGGAAGTAGGCACTGAATAAATTAATTTTGGAACTATACCTCCCCTCCATATCCCTGAGTACCTCAGTGTTTTTTCTGTGCTCGACACAGTTAGTAGGCTTGTGGCTTTGCTGCCACAGAGGTCCACATTTCATTGGATTTTTTCTAAGTTTTTTCAACGATTTACCACATCCCTTCCCCCCTTCCAATAGGCGTGGGTCCGGGATAGTGAAGGCTGCTTTAGCAGCTGTGGGTGTCGGACCTCTCTAAAAAGAGCTCCCTCACTACCACCTGCAGGACTAAAACCTGCAGTAAAGGCTGGACGGAACTTACAGAGAAGCCCCGTCATAGCCCTCACCACAGGGTCCAGGTATGTTGAACGGGGCGGTCAGCTCACGCTGCCGCCCCACTGTGATACTGTGTGTGTGTGTGTGTGGCCCAGGCCCTCGATGCCGCTTCGGGCTCCCTCTCCACCTTCGCCCGGCTCCGTATAGAGAGAACGGTATACGGAGCATGGGGGGACACACAAATGAGAGTCAAAAGGCAGGTTTCTTAGCCTAGTGAGTAACTTTGCTGCCACAGTGATGTTCCCTGCACACAGAAATGTCAGGGTCACTGGATAAAATCTCATGATTCAACTCTTATTGATAAGGGAATACAGCAGCGCTGCATATGTATTACAAAAGGCTATGAAGTCTTTGTTAAAACAAGATTAACCATGTTTCCTGTTGTATTTCCAGAATTTCCTGTGTTACATCTCTCCTCCATTGAAGGCGCAGGGGTGTTAAGGGGAATTTGGGAGCAGGCATATGGCTGGCGTGCACTGCACTTGGCCAGATATATATTTATAGAGACACCTTAGTGCTATTTACTGAGTCGTGCAAGTTGTCTGTCTTTGTTTTGAGTATTGTCTGTCTGCATGAGTAAGACACCAGCAATTACTAATAAGCAGTTTCCCTGCCATGTCTAAAACATGGATATACATAATTATTTATATCATAACTGTTTATAATGATATTATCCTAAAGACTGCAAATCTGAATCAGGGTTGTGGCAGCCAAATACTGGCTTTGTTCATTTGTTGTAAAGTAAGATATGTTATAACAATTGGTCAGCACATGGTGCTTATAAAACAGTATCTGTGGAGCCGTGTGAGTTCACTCACCTGCAGCAGCTTTGGCTTAATTCACTTGGCCACACCACACTGGATACGCCCAATCTCATCTGATTTTGGAAGCTAAGCAGTGTTGGGCCTGATTAGCCACCTGGGAGTACAAGGTGCTGTAGGTATTTTTATTCTACAGCCACACCACACTGGATACGCCCAAACTCATCTGAGCTTGGAAGCTAAGCAGGGTTGCATACTGTTTTGCCATCTGGGGGAAACTGGTGATCCAACTAGATTGCATACTAATACATGCTGGTTTAAACTGTTAAAAAATAGCTCAGTTTGGCCTTACACTATCAATATAAACCTACCATAGGTTTTACAGTCAGGATAGCTCTCCAGAGCGCGCTCCCGGCGCCGGCCACTAGAAGGGCCCATTAACTAAGCTGTGGTCAAGCAGCAGTCATCTCAGGTTTTAAGCCTGTGCGAGGTCACATTTAGTTTCAGACTTGTAAAAATGTGTTATACCTGTGTATCAGGGAGACTCTATAGCCTACTGGTTAGGCTTCCCGCCAACAGTGTAGATGCTGCTTGCAGGGTCATTGGTTCGAATCCTGGGTTCAACTACTGTCTATACACCAGATAGTGTTAACAGTCTCAGTACATAATTGGCCATGGGTTTCCTCAGTGAGTACATTGGAAATGCTTCCATATGGCTTAGCATACATGTGTTTGTGGATGATGGTTGTATCCTCAATTGGATGTTGCACTGTGTTTTGATATTATTATAAAAAAATGTGTGTATATATGTGTGTGTGTGTGTGTATATATATATATATATATATATATATATATATATATATATATATATATATATATATATATATATATATACTGACATTAAAAGTCTATTTTGCAGTAAGCAAGAATAATTGGTCAGCACTCAGTGCTTATTAACACTATCTGTTGAGCACTGCAAAACATGGCCACACCACAGCAGCTTTGCTTATTGTTTTTACAGGTGGCTCTGTAGCCAAGTGGTTAGGCTTTCCAGCCACAGTGAACATTGTGTTTGCATGGACACTGGTTCAGATCCTGGTTTAACAGGTGTTTAAAAAAAAAAAAAAAAAAAAATCCATGGTAGGACAATTTTTTCTTTTAATGTTACTTCCTGGTTCTTTCTCGGAAGTTGCTGCCCTACAACACTTAGACTCTGGAGGAGCGGGGTGTTGTTAGGAGTTTAATTTATTAATTGTTTTTGTACAGCATGACTCTACAGGAAGATTCACTATTGCTGGTAACCACATGCACGGTAATGCAGGTTTATACACACGTTACTCCCGTGGTGTACTTACTGGTTGGAGTACATGATCTCTTGCACTTACATGTGCAGCAGAGTACTGCAATGGAAGCATGCTGGGCCCATAACCCAGAGGTAGGCAGATTGAAACTATCCTCTGCTATATGCATTTATGCATAATCAAACAAGCAGCTTCACTGCAAAGTCGGTCACACAGTGTGTCGGACAAATACGAATCTGGGCCAGTGGCGCAATGTATAACGCATCTGACTATGCATAACAAGATCGTAGGTTCGTCTCCTACCTGGCTCGTTTAAGTTGCCGTGATCGTATAGTGGTTAGTACTCTGCGTAAAGACTGCACAGACAGTTTCAGTTACATTGTTGCGGTCGATTTGCCGCCAGCCCTCATAGCACCAGGCCAGTATGTCAGGTTCTCAGCGAAGGCTGAACAATTTCCAATCAGAGACAATTGCATTTATTGGGTGTTTTACTACATATCGGAGTATACCCTACACAGCAGTAGGGCTGTTGCTTCGCCCTGCTTTGGTAAGGGTTTGAGGTAACAAGGCTGTAGTGGCAGGGCATTCCAGTTCAGGTTTGCCCTAAATAAAGACCACCTTACACTTCTTGCTGCCTACAGCTTCTTTGGACGTTGGCAGTTGGTTCTTGCGTTTTCAGCTTCGCTAGTAGCGCATAACGTCCACTTTGGCTACGTTCCTAACAGGCGGAGTCGGATTCCAAACGAGATAGATCGCAGACCAAGTGGGGAGGAAAATCTGATTTCCTACCATTGTCTACGCGAATTCCTGAATGATTCCGTCTCAACGACTTCAATTCCTAGGTATGATTCTCAATACGGTAAATCAAAGAATTTACATACCCGAACAGAAAGTACAGGTCATTCGTCATCTGGTACAATTAGTGCTCAAGCCACGCACAGTCTCGGTTCACTTGTGCATTCGCCTATTAGACAATGGTGGCGGCTTTCGAAGCGCTTCAGTTCGGAGGACTTCACTCACGTCCTTTTCAATTGGATGTGTTCGCACAGTGGTCGGGCTCGCATCTGCAGATTTACTGCAGAAGTGAGGTTGTCTCCAAGGGCCAGAGAGTCTCTACTCTGGTGGCTCAAAGTACAGAATCTAACCGCAGGAAACGGTTCGTTGCCTGGAATTGGATAATTCTCACGGCGGACGCAAGTCTCAGAGGTTGGGGAGCTGTAGTTCAAAATTATCAGCTCCAGGGTCTCTGGGCGGATCACGAAAGATTGCTGTCTATAAATGTCCTGGAACTCCGGGCAATTTACAATGCGCTACTATAAGCAGTGCACAGGCTGCAGGCTCAGGCTGTTCAGGTGCAGTCAGACAATGCGACAGCAGTCGCATAAATCAACAAACAAGGAGGAACGAAAAACCGTATGGCAATGCGGGAGGTACAGATGTGTCCACGTGCATCTTTGCTGTGTCCCGTCATGTATGGCACGGTTTTGCATGCTATATACTCAGAGATTTAGTCATGTCTTGTGGTTTTTTTTTTTCTTAATTTGCTGCCTTAATATGTTACTTTATACATATTCTTTTATGGCAAACAATAATTTTAAAATTCATCCACTCACTTCTCATGAAAAACAGTTTAGCTGTGTTTTGCATGTTGTGCCAAATTTGTAAAAAAAAAAAAAGCAAAGATGTAAGCAGTCACATCTGTAGCTTGAATCCTCTATTGGGCCGAGTATCACCAAATGATATTGTCGGTAGTAGTCATTCCGGGAGTGGACAACTGGGAGGCGGATTATCTCAGCCGTCTGAATTTTCATCCAGGAAAATGGGCATTAAATCCAGAAGTATTTCACATGCTGGTCCAGAAGTGGAGTTACCCGCAGGTGGACCTGATGGCATCTCGCCACAATCATCAAACGCCCTAGGTCGTGTCCAGAACGAGAGATCCAAAGGCAGTGGCGGTGGATGCTCTCACAATCGCGTGGCCATACAGTCTCGCGTATCTATTTCCACCGTTTCCGCTGCTCCCTCTGTGGCTAAAACGGATCAAAGGAGAGTCCGTCACAGTTATACTAGTGGCGCCTCTTTGGCCTCGGAGAGCTTGGTTCTCGGATCTCCGCGGTCTACTCGCAGTCGGTCTTTGGCCGCTCCCACTACGTTCTGACCTGTTACAGCAGGGTCCGTTCCTTTTACCCGATTTAGCGCTGCCGCGTTTGACGGGGTGGCTGTTGAGACAGCCCTCTCAAGAAGAGAGGGCATTCCAGAATCAGGTATTCCAACCATGTTACGAGCTAGGAAGCCGGTTACGGCAGCTCATTATTACAGAATTTGGCGTGCCTAGGTTAGATAGAGGTCTGAGTTTATCCACACTAAAAGTGCGGATATCGGCGTTGTCCATTTATTTTCATAGTAGATTGGCCCTATTGCCCTATTCACACCTTTTATGCAGGGTGTCCTCAGAGTTCAGCCTCCATTCACTCTACCTACTGCGCCATAAGACTTGAATCTGGTTTTTAGATTTGTTAGTCTTTTTATTATGAACCCTTACAACAAGTGGATATTAAATTTCTCACTTGGGAAAATAATGTTTCTTTTAGCCTTAGCGTCAGCAAGGCGTGTTTCAGATTGGGTGCTTTGTCGTGCAAACCACCGTATTTAGTGTTTCATGATGACAGAGCGGAATTCCGAGCGAATTCTGCTTTTCTACCAAAGGTTGTGTCATCTTTTCACATCAATCAACCAATAGTAGTTCCTATGTTAACAGGAGACTCTGGTAGGTTGGATGTGGTACGCGCATTACGCATTTATGTATCCCGAACGTCGACCGTTCGTAAGACGGATACGTTGTTTGCTCTCTATGATGCTGCCAAGATGGGTTGGCCAGCTTCTAGGCAGACCTTATCCAGTTGGATTAAAGTGACCATACGTCAGACTTACCTTCATGCTAGGTTACAGCCGCCTGCATCGATAACAGCTCATTCCACACGTGCTGTGGGAACATCATGGTCAGCGAGTCGTGGAGCTTCTACGACACAGCTTTGCCGGGCGGCTACATGGTCTTCGGTGCACACGTTTGTGCGCCTCTACAAGTTTGATACGTTTGCGGCATCAGCATCTAGCTTTGGCCGCCTAGTGTTACAGGTGCCAAACAGCTCTCCCGCCCGCGGGAGAAACTTTGGTACGTCCCAAGAGTACTCCAGTGACCCCTAGTGGATGAAAAAGAAAATAGGATTTTGGTACTTACCAGGTAAATCCTTTTTCTTTGAATCCATAGGGGGCACTGGACGCCCACCCAGAGCAGTTTACCTGGTTTGGGGTAGGTTCAGTAGATCTTATGGTAACACACTTTCACCGACTGGTTCAGATTAACAAGTTATGGTGTCAACTGTTTAGTTCTCAGTAATGTTGGGTCAACTTTATTGTTGTCCGTTATGTTATATGTAATGCTCCATTGTCAACCTCTCTATCGCTCCTGTTCGGCTCAGTAAAAAACACTGAGGTACTCAGGGATATGAAGGGGAGGTATAGTTCCAAAATTAATTTATTCAGTGCCTACTTCCTGTGGAAGCCGTCCATATCCCAAGAGTACTCCAGTGCCCCCTATGGATTCAAAGAAAAGGATTTACCTGGTAAGTACCAAAATCCTATTTTTTTTTTTCCAGAGTTTTTCATTTTACAGGGAGGCTGCTGGCGACAGCCTCCCCGCAGCGAGGGACTGAGGCAGGGGAGCAGTGTCCACCCTCCGGGGTCTTGAGCCACTGGACGTTAAGCTCCAGAGGGGTCTGATTGCGCCCCGCCGCAGGGGAACGCTCACCCCGGCAGCCGGCCGCCACCCCCTCAGGGAGCTGAAGATGTGGCGAGTGAATCACTGTCCCCCCTTGCAAGCGGGGGGACAGTGTGAAGAGGGCGGCTAGAGGGTAGGAGCGCGGTCTTAACCGCGCTCCTGGATGGCTGAGCGGTACTGCGGTGCGGCACTGGGAAGGGCGCCCTGGGCCAGCGCCGGACCCTACACTGTCCACTGCAGGTCTGTCGGGGTCTGTGGATTCAGGCCAGCACAACTCCTCCGGCCAGTATAATGTTTCAGTGAGCGGGAAGACAGCGCCATTGAGGGGGCGGAGCTTCTCAGAGCGGACCCAGCAGCGTTCAGCGCCATTTTTCCTGCCTGCTCTCACTACCAAGTGGATCCAGGTCCCTCTAGAGCAATCTCCAGCTATCTGTACGGTACCAAGGGGGTTGTAGAAGGGGGGGGGGGGGAGGCTAATTATTACACCATCCGTACTGCCCCAATGGGTTGTAATGGTTGAATTGTTTAATGTATGCGGTACGGCAGTTTCTGCCAGTCTGACAATAATAGAATAAACAGTCATTACTAATATTACATTGATATCTACATTTTAAACAGACTGAATATCAGCTTTTCCACAGATAGATAGATAGACAGACAGACAGACAGTCAGTCAGTCAGTCAGTGCGTGCCGTCCACCCCATCCCGCACTAATAGCCACTGAATGTGAACAGTGAGAGCCGAATACATGCGCACATACCTTCCCCCTTCTGGAGCTGACATGGCCTTCTCTGTGTCACCAATGGTTCAAGCAATGACTGCAGCGGGCACAAGCGTCTGAACGTACACCCACTCAGCCCCGCGGCTGTAGGAAAACGTTCCAACCAAACCACACATCCCTGTTATAACATTTTCCAGTTGCACTGTCTTGAATAGCAAAGGATGTGAACACAAGCCAAAGATGAGTCAGACAGGAGCGGTGTAATATGCCGACATTAGAATGTCAACATGGTCTAAATGTCGGCACGGCTGAACTGTAGACGTGATGGCATGTCGGCAGACTGTACCACTGTCTTACCTGGTCTCAACGGCATCAGCGGTCATGTGAGGAGCAGTTCTGGTGGGTACAGTCTCTCTATCTCTAACCGTAATCCCTAACCCTTCCCAAAATAACTAACCCTAATGCCAGCATTCTATGAATTTTACATATGGACATTCTCAGGATCTTGCCGTCATAACCGTCGACAGTGAATGTTGATGTTATGACTGCATCCCAGACAGAGGAGTCCTTAAACAAGTTTAAGAGATGAGATTTCCCTCGATTGTGTTGGAGACCACTGTGGTGGCTTCCAGCACAGAAACAATTCCAGATCTAACACCTAGAAACAAGGTGGGCGTTATTAAGGTCATAGGACTATAATACGCTCACACTGATGTGTGCTATATCCCTAAACTAAATACTGTGTGTGGGTATAGGTGCATGCCCGCTTATATTTGTGTCTGGTTTGCGGTGCAATAATCTGTAGTAATAGTGAGCGGCGTCCCTCCCAGTTTCGCAGAACCATGCCTTGCAGAATATATGACTTTTGCACAGAAATCTTGACTTTCTGGCCCGGTGACATTGCTGACATAGATGTGATCTAGTGCGCGAGTAACAGGAATCTGCCAGACGCACTGTAATCTACACAGAATGCTGCAACACAGGTACACATGCTTCCAGGAACGACATGCCTGTCTGATGGACACTGCCTATCGGTGCAGAGAGTGCAGGTCTTCTTCATTTGTACTACCTGCAGAATACGTGAGGACAGCGCTATATACAATCTGCATTTCCAGGAGAAGACGCTAGCACCGACCTGTTGGAATTATCCTGCATGCAGAAGGCCTGGGTACAGAAGACCCAAGAGCTATGAACTATCTGCTACTAACAGGGGATCAGAGTACAGATATTTAAGATATAGGCTGACCGCCTTTATGTATATATGTGTGTGGGATGAATACTTCCCAGTAATGACACACGTGCAGATGTGTGGAATGTATTGCCTGCAGAAGATATAGGGTTTGCTATGCCAACAAATCGGTAATCTCTGGTTATTCTCCCCAAGTCCCAGGAGATATACCGTGTTCTGCTGCTGGACCCATGTAAACAGACTGGCAGCTGATATAGAGGACACTTCTCATATAGTTTTCACAATGGAATATATTCTGTCTGTCTACAGGTTAATTAACGGTTTATTTTCTGCATACTTTTCTCTACTGCTTCTATGGACGGTCAGTTTTTTTTACATTTACACCTCAGATAAATTGGAAGAAAAGAAAAAGGTAAGTTGTATTATGTATACTTTTGAATGACATTAATTTATCCCCATTGTATTTGTTCTTTGTTCTACCATCCTACGTTCCTAGATTAATGGAGAAATTATATTCTCTGATTTAATATTGAATGCTATGGTGGCGTATCGTGCATCTTACTGGCTGCACGGCGATATACGGCACGGTGGCAGACTGCTGCCGCAAACCCACTTGTGATGATAATTAGCTCGGTAGATGGGGAACTTGTGCAGATTTTTAGGTAAAAGAACGTAATGGTGCTTTACTTTTAGTATAAATGGAACAACCCCAGTGAACATAAAATAACAAACACCTAGCCCCCATTCGGGGCACTGACTCACTTCTTCGCCACTGACTAACCTTGGGCAGCTAATCTGCAAACCTAAAGTCTCTTAAATGAAAAGTCTCAGTCCTGTCTCTCACAGGTACCATGCACAGTCTCAGCCCTGCTTCCTGCAGGCATAACGCAGCCTCCGGCCTACTCACAGTCAAGGCTCCCCTGGCTTCTTCCCAATAAAGTGTAGCTCAGTCGTAGAGTTTCATGGTCTCCTCTGTCTCTACAGGTTTAGGCTCAGGCCTCCTGGCCCTCAATGGTTCAATAGCAAAATGAGCACTGTCCGTCTTTGTCTCAACAGGGCAGCTGTCCTGACTGCAGAGTCTTCCAGTCTGACTCTCCACTGCAGCAATTAGGTGTTCTCACATCTACCTTATCTACCTGTGTGGACAGATCTCTATTGATGCACACAGAATACCAGGATGTAATTTGTCCTCATACTGCCACAAACTAGTGACAGTGGTGCAGTCAAAACCAAATTCAGCTAGCCTATGTGCCTGTGTGTGGTTACCAGAACGAGCTGCAAGGAAGTCCGAGAAGATCTGGGCACATGATTCTAGAGCCAAATCGATGGGTCTTAACTGCTCTGGCCAAATTGATTGACATCATGTTGCTTGGTTCTTGTGTGGGCGCCGTTGGGTGTATAACGCTGCTGCCCTGGTATTTCTTACAGGCCAGGCCAACCAGGATCCTAATGGAAGTATTATTATCTAATGTTCATGTAGAGGTGTCAAATGTGTGAGAATTACACAGACTGCATGCTAGTACTTTCTCATCAGAGCTTACCATCTAACGTGTGGAATTTTGTGGAATAAAGCTCTTGATATTGTCACCAGTCCAATGTGACCTTATTGTCCGCTCCACTCCCAACCAATGGGAACAGTTATAACTGCATAGTGGTCTGTGTGCAACTCATCACAGGACTCTGGAGATCTGCAGAAGTGTGTCTTTACTCGCTGCAGTCATGCTAAATAATGGCTGTTGAGGCACTTACTGTATGATAAAGTGGATGGCAATGATGTAACTTCTGCCCACCCACATGCAGCATACAATAAGTCTGTACCTCTCTGCTATGGTGATGGTGAACTCTCAGGCCCACCGTACTGGTGTATATGTGATGCAGTCACGACACCTGGCGTTTTCCCTGGAACCCTGTGGGCCAGTCTGATCCTGAGCAAGAGTCCTGGTCGCACGGAATAGGCGGATCATCTATGACACACATCTGCAGTAACAGTAGCGCTGCGTTTATTAATGCATTACGCACATATCCCCACTGCTGTTACCAAGTGTTTATAATGGCCTAGTCTCAAGCCCTGCATATACACTGGCTGGACAGCGGGCATATGGCAGAACTGAGCACAGCCTACACTGTGTGACCAGGACGACCTGGGAGAAAAACTTACTCTGTGAGGGTGACGTACACTTCAGTGGTGTGGGGCTTATTACATCCAGGGGGAACTATATGAATGTCACGTATATAACCCCTAAAAATCAGACTAGAAGCTGGTGGATGGTTTATGTGTGATCTAATGTGCCAAACTGATTAGAAATTCTTGTTAATAACCCTGTCCCTCATCCTCCTTCCTGCAGGTGGAAGACGATGAGAGAGATGATGCCAGGACAGAGTGAGTATTTGATGCATCTGTACAGGGAAAGATTGCATACAGTACTACTTATCAATACTGTAGCTGTGAAGCTTTTTAGACACCCATTTTAATAATGATCCTGACGGAGAAAAATTGTGTATGGGAGCTACGAGTGTTCTATTTCCTATCTGTGGCCAGGGAGGAGGAAACTAGCAAGGGTGGGTGCACTGGCTTTTGTGTTACAGAATGGTCAATTCCAGGACTATAGGTTCACTTAAGGTAAATTAGGTTAATTAGATTAAGATGAAAATAACATTTACTGCATTTTGTGGGCCGACCCAGTTGCAAGTAATGGGAACGCAGATGATCGCTGCGAGCGTGTTTGTGCCTGTATTCTGAGATGTAGGAGAACCGTCAGAATGAGCGCCCATGCACAAATAGTGCGCTACAGTACGTTCTCACAATGCACCCACAGAACTGTTCTCTGTGTGCATTTGTCTCCACCCAGAAGCTCCCATTGAGTACCCGCAGAGAAACAGCTGAGATAGGTTCCACTCTAAATCCCAGCGTACATCCACAATGATGCGTTTTAAAGTCATTTACAAGGCAATACCAGGTTGGTTTTGCCTTGTAAAAGGTTGGCGCTTTAAACATGCAGGCAGACTTGTGGGAATTTCCGCACACCCTGCAGCTCTCAGGCTATTGCATAGGTCCCATAATCTGGAACTACTGTGGCAACCCTGAAACTCTGCCAACGCAACTACCAGACATCCTTTCTGAGGACCCTGTTTTCCTAACTACTGTAATCACTGAGCCCTAAACATGAAGCGCAGTTGATGAGTAGCGGAAAGCACATTGGTTTTGCATTGGTGTGACTCAGTGGTCCGTCCAGCACACATGTTGCATGTGTACTTTCTGCAGATACCTAGAACATGGTAGAGCCAGTGACGTGCCGTGAGGTGAGACAGTTGAGGCAGAGCCTCTACTGTTATACTCCATTATACTCCAGTATACTTGAGTTTTGACTATATAAAATATATGAAAAATACAAAGAATATATTAGAAATACATTCTTGGTATTATTCTAATTTTTTAGTCAAAACTCTGGTGTATACTGGAGTATGACAGGTGAGGCAGGGCCTACCTTGTCCGCACATCTCTGATCAAAACTCACCAAATTTCCATCAGTATATACTGCTGCACTTGTGTATAATGCCCACATGTATATATACTGCCCACATGTGTAGATATACTGCTGCACCTGTGTATAATGCCCACATGTATATATACTGCTGCACCTGTGTATACTGCCCACATGTATATATACTGCTGCACCTGTGTATACTGCCCACATGTATATATATTGCTGCACCTGTGTATACTGCCCACATGTATACATACTGCTGCACCTGTATATACTGCCCACATGTATATATACTGCTGCACCTGTGTATAACGCCCACATGTATATACTGCTGCACCTGTGTATACTGCCCACATGTATATTGTCGAAGTTGAAAAATATTGCAATACACACACCACATGCAAACACCACACAGATGGCATCCATGCATGTTCTCAGTCTGCCGTGCGTGCGCATACTCGCAAATTGCGTACAATCGCCTCCCACGGGAGTGCGCGTACGGGTATGGTATGAGCAATTACAGAAAGATTCTTACTTGCAATGGAAAATGATTACAGACACATGCCACAGTGCACAGCCTGTGTCGAGTCACTGTTCACACACACACTAATCTAACCAAACATGCACATCCTTCCAACACAATGTCTTGTTCACTCCAATGTTTGAACAGACCCCCTGGTCTGTGAAGAAAGACAAACACAAACCGAACAAGTCATCGTTTGGTAGGGGCCAGAACAATGGGAGACAAATATCCCAATAGATACACACAAGCCTGCGGTTGCAAATTATTAACTACTGGCAGCCTGCAGTCTAGAAAATCTTTGAAAGATAGATATAATAGCAGGGAAACACTTATAAATAAATATATATATATATATATATATATATATATATATATATATATATATATATATATATATATATATATATATATATATACATGGTACAAGAACAGTGGCACTCACACGGACTTCTAATTCTTTAAATAAATGGGCGCAGCACGCCTCCGCTAGTTAACGTTTCAGTTTTATTCTTAAAACTTTCGTCAGAACAAAGAACATAGGCCCTCATTCCGAGTTGTTCGCTCGGTAAAAATCTTCGCATCGCAGCGATTTTCCGCTTAATGCGCATGCGCAATGTCCGCACTGCGACTGCGCCAAGTAAATTTGCTATGCACTTAGTAATTTTTACTCACGGCTTTTTCATCGGTCTGGCGATCGTAATGTGATTGACAGGAAATGGGTGTTACTGGGCGGAAACAGGCCGTTTTATGGGCGTGTGGGAAAAACGCTACCGTTTCCGGAAAAAACGCAGGAGTGGCCGGAGAAACGGAGGAGTGTCTGGGCGAACGCTGGGTGTGTTTGTGACGTCAAACCAGGAACGACAAGCACTGAACTGATCGCAGATGCCGAGTAAGTCTGAAGCTACTCAGAAACTGCTAGGAGGTGTGTAATCGCAATATTGCGATTACTTCGTTCGCAATTTTAAGATGCTAAGATTCACTCCCAGTAGGCGGCGGCTTAGCGTGAGCAACTCTGCTAAAATCGCCTTGCGAGCGAACAACTCGGAATGACCTCCATAAGTAAATAGCTTACCTTTATACCATAAAAGACCCGTGAAGACACCCACATGGAGACAGGAACTGCTGGACGCAGGGTCGGTGACGTCACGCTCCCGCGACGTGCGCTCTTGCGCGCATGTGCCGAACCCTCCGTTGCCTAGCAACATACAAAACATTATGTGAAAATAACCATCACCATGACTACACGCTAACAAGCCGCATTATCTCAATAAAACTACAGAGCAACCTAATACTAGGCTGCAACCTTATAATAGGCACAATATAGAGTAAATGCATTAATCGAGCAAATAAAGCAATGCATTTAAGTTAGAGGAGAGTACAAGAAATTAAATAAAACAATTAAAGTTCAATTGTTCATTCAATCCTCATGGGGCCACCGTGTCCAATAAATGGATCCACCTAGCTTCTAATTGTAGCAGTCTCTTGCCTCTATCTCCTCCTCTTACAATTGGGGGGACATGGTCTATGAGCTTGTAACGTAAGGTGGCCAAACTGTGTCGATGCAATTTAAAGTGCCGGGCCACAGGCTGTTCAGAATCTGAACCTTCTAAAGCATGTCTAATCGACATTCTGTGTGTCGCCATTCTTTCTCGTAAGGTACATGTGGTCTTCCCAATATACATCAGCCCACATGGGCAGCGTATAAAATATATGACGAACTTGCTGGTACAGGTCAGAATATGCTTAATGTCGATTTTCTTGCCGGTATGCGGATGATTGAAGGTATTTCCAGGTTCCAAATAGCTGCAAGTTGTACAGCCTGTGCACTTATAGCAGCCTGGCTTTCGTGAGAGAAAATTCATTTTTGGAGATGATTGGAGGTGTGAAATATCATTAATAACTAAAAGATCTTTAAGATTCTTCCTTCTGGAAAAACAAGGCATGATTTTATAATCTTTAAATCCCTTCAGCTCCGGATCTAGAGTAACAATCGGCCACAAATCTTTAGCCGTATTTACGTTGAATCCACTATCTTGCTGGTATTGTTGTACAAATGGTAATGTTTTCTTGTTTGATGGACTTTTAAACTTTGGTTCCATAAGCTGTACTCTAGACTTCGCCAGGGCTTTGATTTTAGCACGGACCAGATCTTCATATCTGTAGCCTTTCGCTAAAAACATATGATGTACAACACCAGCAAGATAGTGGATTCAACGTAAATACGGCTAAAGATTTGTGGCCGATTGTTACTCTAGATCCGGAGCTGATTGGGATTTAAAGATTATAAAATCATGCCTTGTTTTTCCAGAAGGAAGAATCTTAAAGATCTTTTAGTTATTAATGATATTTCACACCTCCAATCATCTCCAAAAATGAATTTTCTCTCACGAAAGCCAGGCTGCTATAAGTGCACGGGCTGCACAACTTGCAGCTATTTGGAACCTGGAAATACCTTCAATCATCCGCATACCGGCAAGAAAATCGACATTAAGCATATTCTGACCTGTACCAGCAAGTTCGTCATATATTTTATACGCTGCCCATGTGGGCTGATGTATATTGGGAAGACCACATGTACCTTACGAGAAAGAATGGCGACACACAAAATGTCGATTAGACATGCTTTAGAAGGTTCAGATTCTGAACAGCCTGTGGCCCGGCACTTTAAATTGCATTGACACAGTTTGGCCACCTTACGTTACAAGCTCATAGACCATGTCCCCCCAATTGTAAGAGGAGGAGATAGAGGCAAGAGACTTCTACAATTAGAAGCTAGGTGGATCCATTTATTGGACACGGTGGCCCCAAGAGGATTGAATGAACAATTGAACTTAAATTGTTTTATTTAATTTCTTGTACTCTCCTCTAACTTAAATGCATTGCTTTTTCTCTGACGTCCTAGTGGATGCTGGGAACTCCGTAAGGACCATGGGGAATAGCGGCTCCGCAGGAGACTGGGCACAAAAGTAAAAGCTTTATGACTAGCTGGTGTGCACTGGCTCCTCCCCCTATGACCCTCCTCCAAGCCTCAGTTAGATTTTTGTGCCCGGCCGAGAAGGGTGCATGCTAGGTAGCTCTCCTGAGCTGCTTAGAGTAAAAGTTTAAATAGGTTTTTTCTCTAACGTCCTAGTGGATGCTGGGGACTCCGTCAGGACCATGGGGATTAGCGGCTCCGCAGGAGACAGGGCACAAAAATAAAGCTTTAGGATCAGGTGGTGTGCACTGGCTCCTCCCCCTATGACCCTCCTCCAAGCCTCAGTTAGGTTTTTGTGCCCGTCCGAGCAGGGTGCAATCTAGGTGGCTCTCCTAAAGAGCTGCTTAGAAAAAGTTTTTAGGTTTTTTATTTTCAGTGAGTCCTGCTGGCAACAGGCTCACTGCATCGAGGGACTTAGGGGAGAGAAGTCAACTCACCTGCGTGCAGGATGGATTGGCTTCTTAGGCTACTGGACACCATTAGCTCCAGAGGGATCGAACACAGGCCCAGCCATGGAGTCCGGTCCCGGAGCCGCGCCGCCGACCCCCCTTGCAGATGCCGAAGATGGAAGAGGTCCAGAAGCAGGCGGCAGAAGACTTTTCAGTCTTCCTGAGGTAGCGCACAGCACTGCAGCTGTGCGCCATTGTTGTCAGCACACTTCACACAGCGGTCACGGAGGGTGCAGGGCGCTGGGGGGGCGCCCTGGGCAGCAATGTATAATACCTTTTTATGGCTAAAAAATACATCACATATAGCCCTTGAGGCTATATGGATGTATTTAACCCCTGCCAGATCTCACAAACTCCGGAGAAGAGCCCGCCGAATTAGGGGGCGGGGCTTATTCTCCTCAGCACACAGCGCCATTTTCCTGCTCAGCTCCGCTGTGAGGAAGGCTCCCAGGACTCTCCCCTGCACTGCACTACAGAAACAGGGTAAAACAGAGAGGGGGGGCACTTTTTTTGGCGATATTACTATATTTAAGCTGCTATAAGGATACAACACTTATATAGGGTTGTTCCCATATATATTATAGCGCTTGGGTGTGTGCTGGCAAACTCTCCCTCTGTCTCCCCAAAGGGCTAGTGGGGTCCTGTCTTCAATAGAGCATTCCCTGTGTGTCTGCTGTGTGTCGGTACGTGTGTGTCGACATGTATGAGGACGATGTTGGTGTGGAGGCAGAGCAATTGCCGGTAATGGTGATGTCACCCCCCAGGGAGTCGACACCGGAATGGATGGCTTTGTTTATGGAATTACGTGATAATGTCAGCACATTACAAAAATCAGTTGACGACATGAGACGGCCGGAAAACCAGTTAGTACCTGCCCAGGCTTCTCAGACACCGTCAGGGGCTGTAAAACGCCCTTTACCTCAGTCGGTCGACACAGACCCAGACACGGACACTGAATCTAGTGTCGACGGTGAAGAAACAAACGTATTTTCCAGTAGGGCCACACGTTATATGATCACGGCAATGAAGGAGGCTTTGCATATCTCTGATACTACAAGTACCACAAAAAGGGGTATTATGTGGGGGGTGAAAAAACTACCTGTAGTTTTTCCTGAATCAGAGGAATTGAATGATGTATGTGATGAAGCGTGGGTTAACCCAGATAGAAAAGTGCTAATTTCAAAAAAGTTATTGGCATTATACCCTTTCCCGCCAGAGGTTAGGGCGCGCTGGGAAACACCCCCTAAGGTGGATAAGGCGCTCACACGCTTATCAAAACAAGTGGCGTTACCGTCTCCTGATACGGCCGCCCTCAAGGATCCAGCTGATAGGAGGCTGGAAACTACCCTAAAAAGTATATACACACATACTGGTGTTATACTGCGACCAGCCATCGCCTCAGCCTGGATGTGCAGTGCTGGGGTGGTCTGGTCGGATTCCCTGACTGAAAATATTGATACCCTGGATAGGGACAGTATTTTACAGACTTTAGAGCAATTAAAGGATGCTTTTCTTTATATGCGAGATGCTCAGAGGGATATTTGCACTCTGGCATCGAGAGTAAGTGCGATGTCCATATCTGCCAGAAGAAGTTTATGGACACGACAGTGGTCAGGTGATGCGGAATAAAGGGGAGGAATTATTTGGCGTCGGTCTATCGGATTTGGTGGCCACGGCAACTGCCGGGAAATCCACCTTTTTACCATCAGACCCCCTCCCAACAGAAAAAGACTGTCTTTTCAGCCGCAGTCCTTTCGGTCCTATAAGAAGCGGGCAAAAGGACAGTCATATCTGCCCCGAGGCAGAGGAAAGGGTAAGAGAGGGCAGCAAGCAGCTCCTTCCCAGGAACAGAAGCCCTCCGCGGGTTCTGCAAAGCCCTCAGCATGACGCTGGGGCTTTACAAGCGGACTCGGGAGCGGTGGGGGGTCGACTCAAGAATTTCAGCGCGCAGTGGGCTTGCTCACAGGTGGACCCCTGGATCCTGCAGGTAGTATCTCAGGGTTACAGGTTGGAATTCGAGAAGTCTCCCCCTCGCCGGTTCCTAAAGTCTGTTTTGCCAACGTCTCCCTCAGACAGGGCGACGGTATTGGAAGCCATTCACAAGCTGTTTTCTCAGCAGGTGATAGTCAAGGTACCCCTCCTACAACAGGAAAAGGGGTATTACTCCACGCTATTTGTGGTACCGAAGCCGGACGGCTCGGTAAGACCTATTCTAAATCTGAAATCTTTGAACCTGTACATACAAAAGTTCAAGATGGAATCACTCAGAGCAGTGATAGCGAATCTGGAAGAAGGGGACTTTATGGTGTCCCTGGACATAAAAGATGCTTACCTGCATGTCCCAATTTGCCCTTCACATCAAGGGTACCTCAGGTTCGTGGTGCAAAACTGTCATTATCAGTTTCAGACGCTGCCGTTTGGATTGTCCACGGCACCTCGGGTCTTTACCAAGGTAATGGCCGAAATGATGATTCTTCTGCGAAGAAGAGGCGTATTAATTATCCCTTACTTGGACGATCTCCTGATAAGGGCAAGGTCCAGAGAACAGCTGGAGGACGGAGTAGCACTAACCCAAGTAGTGCTGCAACAACACGGGTGGATCCTGAATTTTCCAAAATCTCAGTTGACCCCGACAACACGTCTGCTGTTCCTGGGAATGATTCTGGACACGGTTCAGAAAAAGGTGTTTCTTCCGGAGGAGAAAGCCAAGGAGTTATCCGAACTTGTCAGGAACCTCCTAAAACCAGGAAAAGTGTCTGTGCATCAATGCACAAGAGTCCTGGGAAAGATGGTGGCTTCTTACGAAGCAATCCCATTCGGCAGATTCCACGCACGAACTTTTCAGTGGGATCTGCTGGACAAATGGTCCGGATCGCATATGCAGATGCATCAGCGGATAACCTTATCGCCACGGACAAGGGTGTCTCTTCTGTGGTGGTTGCAGAGTGCTCATCTGTTAGAAGGCCGCAGATTCGGCATACAGGACTGGGTCCTGGTGACCACGGATGCCAGTCTGAGAGGCTGGGGAGCGGTCACACAGGGAAGAAACTTCCAGGGAGTATGGTCAAGCCTGGAGATGTCTCTTCACATAAATATACTGGAGCTAAGAGCGATTTACAATGCTCTAAGTCTGGCAAAACCCCTGCTTCAGGGTCAGCCGGTGTTGATCCAGTCGGACAACATCACGGCAGTCGCCCACGTAAACAGACAGGGCGGCACAAGAAGCAGGAGAGCAATGGCAGAAGCTGCAAGGATTCTTCGCTGGGCGGAAGATCATGTGATAGCACTGTCAGCAGTGTTCATTCCGGGAGTGGACAACTGGGAAGCAGACTTCCTCAGCAGACACGATCTACACCCGGGAGAGTGGGGACTTCATCCAGAAGTCTTCCACATGATTGTGAACCGTTGGGAAAAACCAAAGGTGGATATGATGGCGTCTCGCCTCAACAAAAAACTGGACAGGTATTGCGCCAGGTCAAGAGACCTTCAGGCAATAGCTGTGGACGCTCTGGTAACACCGTGGGTGTTCCAGTCAGTGTATGTGTTTCCTCCTCTGCCTCTCATACCCAAAGTACTGAGAATTATACGGCAAAGGGGAGTAAGAACGATACTCGTGGCTCCGGATTGGCCAAGAAGAACTTGGTACCCGGAACTTCAGGAGATGCTCACGGAAAATCCGTGGCCTCTACCTCCTAAGACGGGACCTGATTTCAGCAGGGACCGTGTCTATTCCAAGACTTACCGCGGCTGCGTTTGACGGCGTGGCGGTTGAACGCCGAATTCTAAGGGAAAAAGGCATTCCAGAAGAGGTCATTCCTACACTGGTTAAAGCCAGGAAGGAGGTGACTGCACAACATTATCACCGCATTTGGAGAAAATATGTTGCGTGGTGTGAGGCCAGGAAGGCCCCCACAGAGGAATTTCAATTGGGTCGATTCCTACATTTCCTGCAAACAGGATTGTCTATGGGCCTCAAGTTGGGGTCCATTAAGGTTCAAATTTCGGCCCTGTCGATTTTCTTCCAGAAGAGAATTGGCTTCAGTTCCTGAAGTCCAGACTTTTGTAAAAGGAGTACTACATATACAGCCCCCGGTTGTGCCCCCAGTGGCTCCGTGGGACCTTAATGTAGTTTTGGATTTTCTCAAATCCCATTGGTTTGAGCCACTCAAATCGGTGGATTTGAAATATCTTACATGGAAAGTAACCATGCTACTGGCCCTGGCTTCAGCCAGGAGAGTGTCAGAATTGGCGGCTTTATCGTATAAAAGCCCATATCTGATTTTCCATTCGGACAGGGCAGAACTGCGGACGCGTCCTCATTTTCTGCCTAAGGTGGTGTCAGCGTTTCACCTGAACCAGCCTATTGTGGTGCCTGCGGCTACTAGCGATTTGGAGGATTCCAAGTTGCTGGACGTTGTCAGGGCATTGAAAATATATATTTCAAGGACGGCTGGAGTCAGAAAATCTGACTCGCTGTTTATACTATATGCACCCAACAAGCTGGGTGCTCCTGCTTCTAAGCAGACGATTGCTCGTTGGATTTGTAGCACAATTCAACTTGCACATTCTGTGGCAGGCCTGCCACAGCCTAAATCTGTCAAGGCCCATTCCACAAGGAAGGTGGGCTCATCCTGGGCGGCTGCCCGAGGGGTCTCGGCATTACAACTCTGCCGAGCAGCTACGTGGTCGGGGGAGAACACGTTTGTAAAATTCTACAAATTTGATACCCTGGCTAAAGAGGACCTGGAGTTCTCTCATTCGGTGCTGCAGAGTCATCCGCACTCTCCCGCCCGTTTGGGAGCTTTGGTATAATCCCCATGGTCCTGACGGAGTCCCCAGCATCCACTAGGACGTTAGAGAAAATAAGATTTTACTTACCGATAAATCTATTTCTCGTAGTCCGTAGTGGATGCTGGGCGCCCATCCCAAGTGCGGATTGTCTGCAATACTTGTACATAGTTATTGTTACAAAAAAATCGGGTTGTTCTTGTTGTGAGCCGTCTGTTCAGAGGCTCCTACGTTGTCATACTGTTAACTGGGTTCAGATCACAAGTTGTACGGTGTGATTGGTGTGGCTGGTATGAGTCTTACCCGGGATTCAAAATCCTTCCTTATTGTGTACGCTCGTCCGGGCACAGTATCCTAACTGAGGCTTGGAGGAGGGTCATAGGGGGAGGAGCCAGTGCACACCACCTGATCCTAAAGCTTTATTTTTGTGCCCTGTCTCCTGCGGAGCCGCTAATCCCCATGGTCCTGACGGAGTCCCCAGCATCCACTACGGACTACGAGAAATAGATTTATCGGTAAGTAAAATCTTATTTTTATTTTCAGTGAGACCTGCTGGCAACAGGCTCACTGCATCGTGGGACTAAGGGGAGAAGAAGCGAACTCACCTGAGTGCAGAGTGGATTGGGCTTCTTGGCTACTGGACATTAGCTCCAGAGGGACGATCACAGGCTCAGCTTGGATGGGTCCCGGAGCCGCGCCGCCGGCCCACTTACAGAGCCAGAAGAGCGAAGAGGTCCGGAAAAATCGGCGGCAGAAGACGTTCCTGTCTTCAATAAGGTAGCGCACAGCACTGCAGCTGTGCGCCATTGCTCTCAGCACACTTCACACTCCGGTCACTGAGGGTGCAGGGCGCTGGGGGGAGCGCCCTGAGACGCAATAAAACACGTTTTAAACCTTATATGGCTAAAGAAATGCATCACATATAGCTCCTGGGCTATATGGATGCATTTAACCCCTGCCAGTTTTCCTAAAAAAAAAAAGCGGGAGAAAAGGCTGCCGAAAAGGGGGCGGAGCCTATCTCCTCAGCACACAAGCGCCATTTTCCCTCACAGCTCCGCTGGAAGGACGGCTCCCTGACTCTCCCCTGCAGTCCTGCTACAGAATCAGGGTAAAACAAGAGAGGGGGGGGGCACTAATTGGCAGATAATACAAATACAGCAGCTATAGAAGGGAGAAACACTTATATAAGGTTATCCCTGTATATATATAGCGCTCTGGTGTGTGCTGGCAAACTCTCCCTCTGTCTCCCCAAAGGGCTCGTGGGGTCCTGTCCTCTATCGGAGCATTCCCTGTGTGTGTGCTGTGTGTCGGTACGATTGTGTCGACATGTATGAGGAGGAAAATGATGTGGAGGCGGAGCAATTGCCTGTAATAGTGATGTCACCCCCTAGGGAGTCGACACCTGACTGGATGGTCGTATGGAAGGAATTACGTGACAGTGTCAGCACTTTGCAAAAAACTGTTGACGACATGAGACAGCCGGCAAATCAGTTAGTGCCTGTCCAGGCGTCTCAAACACCGTCAGGGGCTCTAAAGCGCCCGTTACCTCAGATGGTCGACACAGACCCAGACACGGATACGGACTCCAGCGTCGACGGTGACGAGACAAACGTAATGTCCAGTAGGGCCACACGTTACATGATCACGGCAATGAAGGAGGCTTTGAACATTTCTGATACTACAAGTACCACAAAGAGGGGTATTATGTGGGGTGTGAAAAAACTACCCATAGTTTTTCCTGAATCAGATGAATTAAATGAGGTGTGTGACAAAGCGTGGGTTTCCCCCGATAAAAAACTGCTGATTTCTAATAAATTATTGGCATTATACCCTTTCCCGCCAGAGGTTAGGGCGCGTTGGGAAACACCCCCTAGGGTAGATAAGGCGCTCACACGCTTATCAAAACAAGTGGCGTTGCCGTCTCCTGATACGGCCGCCCTCAAGGAACCAGCTGATAGAAAGCTGGAAAATATCCTAAAGGGTATATACACACATACTGGTGTTATACTACGACCAGCAATCGCCTCAGCCTGGATGTGCAGCGCTGGAGTGGCTTGGTCGGATTCCCTGACTGAAAATATTGATACCCTGGATAGGGACAGTATATTATTGACTATAGAGCATTTAAAGGATGCATTACTATATATGCGAGATGCAGAGAGGGATATTTGCACCCTGGCATCAAGAGTAAGTGCGCTGTCCATTTCTGCCAGAAGAAGTTTATGGACACGACAGTGGTCAGGTGATGCGGATTCCAAACGGCATATGGAAGTTTTGCCGTATAAAGGGGAGGAGTTATTTGGGGTCGGTCTATCGGACCTGGTGGCCACGGCGACGGCTGGGAAATCCACCTTTTTACCCCAGGTCACCTCTCAGCAGAAAAAGACACCGTCTTTTCAAACTCAGTCCTTTCGTCCCCATAAGGGCAAGCGGGCAAAAGGCCACTCATTTCTGCCCCGGGGCAGAGGAAGGGGAAAAAGACTGCAGCAGGCAGCCTCTTCCCAGGATCAGAAGCCCTCCCCCGCTTCTGCCAAGTCCTCAGCATGACGCTGGGGCTTTACAAGCGGACTCAGGCACGGTGGGGGCCCGTCTCAAAAATTTCAACACGCAGTGGGCTCACTCGCAAGTGGACCCCTGGATCCTGCAGGTAGTATCACAGGGGTACAAATTGGAATTCGAGACGTCTCCCCCTCGCCGGTTCCTGAAGTCTGCTCTACCAACGTCTCCCTCCGACAGGGAGGCAGTATTGGAAGCTATTCACAAGCTGTATTCCCAGCAGGTGATAATCAAGGTACCCCTCCTACAACAGGGAAAGGGGTATTACTCCACGCTGTTTGTGGTACCGAAGCCGGACGGCTCGGTGAGACCGATTTTAAATCTGAAATCATTGAACACTTACATAAAAAGGTTCAAATTCAAGATGGAGTCACTCAGAGCAGTGATAGCGAACCTGGAAGAAGGGGACTATATGGTGTCTCTGGACATCAAAGATGCTTATCTCCATGTCCCAATCTACCCTTCTCACCAAGGGTACCTCAGGTTTGTGGTACAAAACTGTCATTATCAGTTTCAGACGCTGCCATTTGGATTGTCCACGGCACCACGGGTCTTTACCTAGGTAATGGCCGAAATGATGATTCTTCTTCGAAGAAAAGGCGTCTTAATTATCCCTTACTTGGACGATCTCCTGATAAGGGCAAGGTCCAGGGAACAGTTAGAGGTCGGAGTAGCACTATCTCAGGTAGTGCTACGTCAGCACGGGTGGATTCTAAATATTCCAAAATCGCAGCTGATTCCAACAACACGTCTACTGTTCCTAGGGATGATTCTGGACACAGTCCAGAAAAAGGTGTTTCTCCCGGAGGAGAAGGCCAGGGAGTTATCCGAGCTAGTCAGGAACCTCCTGAAACCAGGACAAGTGTCAGTGCATCAATGCACAAGGGTCCTGGGAAAGATGGTGGCTTCTTACGAAGCGATTCCATTCGGAAGATTCCATGCAAGAACTTTTCAGTGGGATCTGCTGGACAAATGGTCCGGATCGCATCTTCAGATGCATCAGCGGATAACCCTATCTCCAAGGACAAGGGTGTCTCTCCTGTGGTAGTTGCAGAGTGCTCATCTTCTAGAGGGCCGCAGATTCGGCATTCAGGACTGGATTCTGGTGACAACGGATGCCAGCCTGCGAGGCTGGGGAGCAGTCACACAGGGAAGAAATTTCCAGGGCTTGTGGTCAAGCATGGAAACGTCTCTTCACATAAATATCCTGGAACTAAGGGCAATTTACAATGCCTTAAGTCAAGCAAGGCCTCTGCTTCAGGGTCAATCGGTATTGATCCAATCGGACAACATCACGGCAGTCGCCCACGTAAACAGACAGGGCGGCACAAGAAGCAGGAGGGCAATGGCAGAAGCTGCAAGAATTCTTCGCTGGGCGGAAAATTATGTGACAGCACTGTCAGCGGTGTTCATTCCGGGAGTGGACAACTGGGAAGCAGACTTCCTCAGCAGACACGACCTCCACCCGGGGGAGTGGGGACTTCACCCAGAAGTCTTCCACGTGATTGTAAACCGTTGGGAAAAACCAAAGGTGGACATGATGGCGTCTCGTCTCAACAAGAAACTAGACAGATATTACGCCAGGTCAAGGGACCCTCAGGCGATAGCGGTGGACGCTCTGGTAACACCGTGGGTGTACCAGTCAGTGTATGTGTTCCCTCCTCTGCCTCTCATACCCAAAGTATTGAGAATCATAAGAAGGAGAGGAGTAAGAACTATACTCGTGGTTCCGGATTGGCCAAGACGGACTTGGTACCCTGAACTTCAAGAGATGCTCACGGAGGACCCGTGGCCTCTACCTCTAAGAAAGGACCTGCTCCAGCAGGGACCCTGTCTGTTCCAAGACTTACCGCGGCTGCGTTTGACGGCATGGAGGTTGAACGCCGGATCCTGAAGGAAAAAGGCATTCCAGATGAAGTCATCCCTACCCTGATCAAGGCCAGGAAGGATGTAACTGCGAAACATTATCACCGCATTTGGCGAAAATATGTTGCGTGGTGTGAGGCCAAGAAGGCCCCTACAGAGGAATTTCAACTGGGTCGTTTCCTGCATTTCCTGCAAACAGGACTATCTATGAGCCTAAAATTAGGGTCCATTTAAGGTTCAAATTTCGGCCCTGTCAATATTCTTCCAAAAAGAACTGGCTTCAGTGCCTGAAGTTCAGACGTTTGTCAAAGGGGTACTGCATATACAGCCTCCTTTTGTGCCTCCAGTGGCACCTTGGGATCTCAATGTAGTGTTGAGTCTCCTAAAGTCACATTGGTTTGAACCACTCACCACTGTGGAATTAAAATATCTCACATGGAAAGTGGTCATGCTGTTAGCCCTGGCTTCAGCCAGGCGTGTCTCAGAATTGGCGGCTTTATCATATAAAAGCCCTTACCTAATTTTTCATTCAGACAGGGCAGAACTGAGGACTCGCCCTCAATTTCTCCCTAAGGTGGTTTCAGCGTTTCACATGAACCAGCCTATTGTGGTGCCTGCGGCTACTAGGGACTTGGAGGACTCCAAGTTGCTGGACGTAGTCAGGGCCCTGAAAATATATGTTTCCAGGACGGCTGGAGTCAGAAAATCTGACTCGCTGTTTATCCTGTATGCACCCAACAAGCTGGGTGCTCCTGCTTCTAAGCAGACGATTGCTCGTTGGATTTGTAGTACGATTCAGCTTGCACATTCTGTGGCAGGCCTGCCACAGCCAAAATCTGTAAAAGCCCATTCCACAAGGAAGGTGGGCTCATCTTGGGCGGCTGCCCGAGGGGTCTCGGCTTTACAACTTTGCCGAGCAGCTACTTGGTCAGGGGCAAACACGTTTGCTAAATTTTACAAATTCGATACCCTGGCTGAGGAGGACCTGGAGTTCTCTCATTCGGTGCTGCAGAGTCATCCGCACTCTCCCGCCCGTTTAGGAGCTTTGGTATAATCCCCATGGTCCTTACGGAGTTCCCAGCATCCACTAGGACGTCAGAGAAAATAAGAATTTACTTACCGATAATTCTATTTCTCATAGTCCGTAGTGGATGCTGGGCGCCCATCCCAAGTGCGGATTGTCTGCAATACTTGTATATAGTTATTGTTACAAAAATCGGGTTGTTTATTGTTGTGAGCCATCTTTTCAGAGGCTCCTACGTTTATCATACTGTTAACTGGGTTCAGATCACAAGTTGTACGGTGTGATTGGTGTGGCTGGTATGAGTCTTACCCGGGATTCAAGATCCTTCCTTATTATGTACGCTCGTCCGGGCACAGTATCCTAACTGAGGCTTGGAGGAGGGTCATAGGGGGAGGAGCCAGTGCACACCAGCTAGTCATAAAGCTTTTACTTTTGTGCCCAGTCTCCTGCGGAGCCGCTATTCCCCATGGTCCTTACGGAGTTCCCAGCATCCACTACGGACTATGAGAAATAGAATTATCGGTAAGTAAATTCTTATTATTTGCTCGATTAATGCATTTACTCTATATTGTGCCTATTATAAGGTTGCAGCCTAGTATTAGGTTGCTCTGTAGTTTTATTGAGATAATGCGGCTTGTTAGCGTGTAGTCATGGTGATGGTTATTTTCACATAATGTTTTGTATGTTGCTAGGCAACGGAGGGTTCGGCACATGCGCGCAAGAGCGCACGTCGCGGGAGCGTGACGTCACCGACCCTGCGTCCAGCAGTTCCTGTCTCCATGTGGGTGTCTTCACGGGTCTTTTATGGTATAAAGGTAAGCTATTTACTTATGTTCTTTGTTCTGACGAAAGTTTTAAGAATAAAACTGAAACGTTAACCAGCGGAGGCGTGCTGCGCCCATTTATTTAAAGAATTAGAAGTCCGTGTGAGTGCCACTGTTCTCGTACCATACATAGCCCTGCTGCACAGCATTGTACTGGAGGCACCGAGGCACCTTTACACACTTGAGACGGAGTGCCGGCATTTCAACTTTGTATATATATATTTGTGTGTATCTTGAGAATGGTTGGTCATTTCATGTGTAGGATCATGTTGCCTGGAGATAACATAACAAAGTAACCTAATGAACATGGAAATATCTGTCACACATTACCTATTTCCCAAACTTAGTACACACATTACACATAGGGGTAAATTTACTAAGATTCGTATTTTCCCGTTTGAGGTCAAAGTTCAATCACGAATGATATCGAAAGTGTAAATATGCAACTTTTTGAATTGATTACGACTAATTTACTAAGCTGCCGTATTCTGCATTTTCGGGTTTTCCGATGTCGATGTCATTCGTTTTTTTAGGCAGTGTTTTACGTGAGTGACTTGTAAAACACTGCCGACTTTAATACAATGAATCTCGGCCGGATCTGAGAGATCCGTGCTGGGCTTCATTGTGCACTTTGTTTAAAAATAAAAATAAAGTTTCAATGTAAAAAAAAAATTGCGTGGGGTCCCCCCTCCTAAGGCAAACCAGCCTCGGGCTCTTTGAGCCGATCCTGGTTGCAGAAATATGGGAAAAAAATGGACAGGGGTTCCCCATATTTAAGCAACCAGCATCGGGCTCTGCGCCTGGTCCTGGTTCCAAAAATACGGTGGACAAAAAGAGTAGGGGTCCCCCGTATTTTTGAAACCAGCACCGGGCTCCACTAGCTGGACAGATAATGCCACAGCCGGGGGTCACTTTTATACAGTGCCTTGCGGCCGTGGCATCAAATATCCAACTAGTCACCCCTGGCCGGGGTACCCTGGGGGAGTGGGGACCCCTTCAATCAAGGGGTCCCCCCTCCCAGCCACCCAAGGGCCAGGGGTGAAGCCCGAGGCTGTCCCCCCCCCATCCAATGGGCTGCGGATGGGGGGCTGATAGCCTTTGAGAAAAGTGATTGATATTGTTTTTAGTAGCAGTACTACAAGGCCCAGCAAGCCTCCCCCGCAAGCTGGTACTTGGAGAACCACAAGTACCAGCATGCGGCGGAAAAATGGGCCCGCTGGTACCTGTAGTACTACTACTAAAAAAATACCCCAATAAAGACATTACACACACACCTTGAAAGTATAACTTTAATACATCCATCCACACCTCCATATACACATACTTACCTTATGTTCCCACGCAGGTCGGTCCTCTTCTCCAATAGAATCCATGGTGTACCTGTTGAAAAAATTATACTCACATAATCCAGTGTTTTCGGCTCCTCTGTAAATCCTTTTGTAAACCACGTACTTGAAAAAATAAAAAAACGGATACCCGACCACGAACTGAAAGGGGACCCATGTTTTCACATGGGCCCCCTTTCCCCGAATGCCAGAAACCCACTCTGACTGATGTCTAAGTGGGTTTCTTCAGCCAATCAGGGAGCGCCACGTTGTGGCACCCTCCTGATCGGCTGTGTGCTCCTGTACTGTCTGACAGGCGGCACACGGCAGTGTTACAATGTAGCGCCTATGCGCTCCATTGTAACCAATGGTGGGAACTTTCAGGTCAGCGGTGAGGTCACTTTCGGTCAACAGCTGACCTGAAAGTTCCCACCATTGGTTACAATGGAGCGCATAGGCGCTACATTGTAACACTGCCGTGTGCCGCCTGTCAGACAGTACAGGAGCACACAGCCGATCAGGAGGGTGCCACAACGTGGCGCTCCCTGATTGGCTGAAGAAACCCACTTAGACATCAGTCAGAGTGGGTTTCTGGCATTCGGGGAAAGGGGGCCCATGTGAAAACATGGGTCCCCTTTCAGTTCGTGGTCGGGTATCCTTTTTTTTATTTTTACAAGTACGTGGATTACAAAAGGATTTACCGAGGAGCCGAAAACACTGGATTATGTGAGTATAATTTTTTCAACAGGTACACCATGGATTCTACTGGAGAAGAGGACCGACCTGCGTGGGAACATAAGGTAAGTATGTGTATATGGAGGTGTGGATGGCCTTGTAGTACTGCTACTAAAAACAATATCAATCACTTTTCTCAAAGGCTATCAGCCCCCCATCCGCAGCCCATTGGATGGGGGGGGACAGCCTCGGGCTACACCCCTGGCCCTTGGGTGGCTGGGGGGGGGACCCCTTGATTGAAGGGGTCCCCACTCCCCCAGGGTACCCCGGCCAGGGGTGACTAGTTGGATATTTGATGCCACGGCCGCAAGGCGCAGAGCCCGATGCTGGTTGCTTAAATATGGGGGAACCCCTGTCCATTTTTTTCCCCATATTTCTGCAACCAGGATCGGCTCAAAGAGCCCGAGGCTGGTTTGCCTTAGGAGGGGGGACCCCACGCAATTATTTTTCTGAAAATTTATAACATTTCCCCCCCCTTCCCACTGAAAAACATGCAAGGATCTCATGGATCCGTGCATGCCTATACAAACACGGGATAAAAAAGCAGGTCTGTTTTTTTTTTAGCACTTTTTCACGATTTGTATTTTATCACGGCAGTGTTTGGCTATTGTCGGCAGTGTTTGTTTTGCACTTTTTAGTAAATTCACGATTTCTAGCAAATTGCAGGCGTATTTGACCGATGGTGTATTGATTCGTGATTTTTTCCTAGGACTTCCAAAATGTTACGAATGCCCTCATCACTGCCGTGATTTTTGCTTCGTAAATTACCGAGATGACACTTTGATGAAAAAACGGCATCTCGGTCAAAATCGGGACCTTAGTAAATATACCCCATAGTCTCCCCTTTCCCCTCATGCAACTTTTACTTATTTACAAGGCACAACAAGGGAATTATACACCTTTACAGTATGCGAGGGGACAGTAACTGATCAGAGCATCATGCATGGTATCTACGTGTTCGGATAATTATGAGTAATAATCCGTTGTTGGTTTGGAGAAGATCGCATGTCGTTGCGAATAATTATTCGCAAAGGCAGATTAAAGGTATATTTGTGTTTTATTATGTACTTGGTATGCGGTGGGAATCCAGAGCTGACCAGCTGTACACACCCCTGGATCAAGGCATCGCCCATCTCTTCAAACCGACCAATGACCTCTACTGTACTGTAAACGACCATCCCTCCAACCAATCAGTGGAGAGCATACAACCCCATTGTATTGTATTTTGGGCAAGGGTATATAAACCTTGCACCTGGGCCGGTCACGCTCTCTCTTTGCTTTTTAAAGACTCATAGGTCGTCTCGCCAGACGACTGGGGACCGGATCCGGGTGGCGCAAGCGACAAAGCGTACGTATCATTGGGTGTGACTTTCTCTCTGTGATTGAATTGTATTGTGTTGTACCATTTATATTGTAACTTATTGTAATCCCCTTTTTCAAATATATTATTACTTGTTGCTGCTTTGGACCACAACTTACAATCAAATACTGGTGTCGCATTCAGTTTCTGTTGAGCGTTTGTATAGTGTAATTGCCACACCTAGAGCTGCCTCGTGCTCTCAGCGTGTCGGTCTGTGTGTATGCACTGAGTGTAAGCTGCACGGCTATTCCGGCGTGTGTACACAAAGTGCGTGCACAGTACGGGACTGTGTACGCTAACTGGGGACAGAGTACGAAGGTAAAGGATTTATTACAGCGGCCGCAGCGGCTTCAGTTACAGTGTGCAATAGGGGTTAGTGGCTTCTTTCCAAGAAGTCTATCGAACTTCTCAATATATACTGCTGCACCTGTGTATACTGCCCACATGTATATACTGCTGCACCTGTGTATACTGCCCACATGTATACATACTGCTGCACCTGTGTATACTGCCCACATGTGTATATACTGATGCACTGGTGTATAATGCCCACATGTATATACTGCTGCACCTGTGTATAATGCCCACATGTATATACTGCTGCACTGGTGTATACTGCCCACATGTATATACTGCTGCACCTGTGTATAATGCC
Source organism: Pseudophryne corroboree (assembly GCF_028390025.1). Classification (NCBI taxonomy): domain Eukaryota; kingdom Metazoa; phylum Chordata; class Amphibia; order Anura; family Myobatrachidae; genus Pseudophryne; species Pseudophryne corroboree. The sequence goes on from NC_086453.1 coordinate 375,155,108, forward strand.
CACATGTATATACTGCTGCACCTCTGTATAATGCCCACATGTATATACTGCTGCACCTGTGTATAACGCCCTACATGTATATACTGCTGCACTGGTGTATAATGCCCACATGGACCCTTGGGCTCATATATTGTGTGTAACTCTAGCTAGTCCGTCCCCAGTCATTTACCTCACTGCACGTAACCGGTGAGCGCACAGGCCCCTGACATGTGTCGCCCCTGACTCTCGCGTTGGGTGAACCTGCCTAGTTGTGTGGAGAGGCGACGCACTGCAGAAGAGGGATTGCTACATTCCGTCACAAAGCAAGTGGCAACAGGGTTACAATTCGATTGTCCCCTTGTGATGGCCATCCCTACTGCAGCGGTGTGCACTATTCAAACCTTCTACCCTTTAGAAGGGATGGTATCGGAAATCCCGGCGGTCGGGATCCTGGTAAGTACTTTAACCCTAACTGTCCCCTACGGCAGCCTACCCCTAACCCTACCCCTAGTGCAACCCTAATCCTAGAACCAGTAATTACCATTGGGATTCTAACCATCGGGTTGTCACTATCGGCAGTCTGACTGTCCTGTCACTATCGGCATCCCCTTTAGAACAACCCACTCAGGAAATCCTCGAAGGAAACATTTTCCTGATAGCACATCTATCTGCAAAATCCAACATGATGGACATTCTCTATTCGCCAATTCTAAACCACAAATAATCAGAACTGGCAAGTCAGGGATTTTTTTTTAAAGTTGAGTCATTTTTATTGAGTTTTGCATAAGAAAACGTACAAAAAGAAATCAAAGAGCAGATCATGAACATAATAAAAGTGCATAGTGACATCGTTGCAAATGGGACAGAATGTTAATAGCATGTTGGATTCTGCCGATCACACGACTAATCAATGATTGGCGAAGTCTGCCGATCGGTGAATCGGATTGTCACCAGGGAATCCTGACAATACTTTCCCTACTGAGCACAGATTGTTCTGTTGAGGATGTTTCAAAAACATTAACATAAAATAAATTTACTATAAATACAGTACAGGTCAGATAACAATGACCAGGACACACCCATGACCTAGTGACAACAAGCCAAATAGCTCAGGACGGTGTAATGGTTAGCATTACTGCCTCACAGCACTGAGTTCATGAGTTCAATTCCCATCACGACTATGACTTTGTGGAGTTTGTATATTCTCCCCGTGCTTGAGTGGGTTTCCTCCGGGTATTCCGGTTTCCTCCCACAATCCAAAAATATACTGGTAAGGTAATTGGCTCCTGACCAAAAAAAAAAATTAACCCTAGTGTAAGTGAGTGCGTGTACATAGGCAGACTAGATGGGCCCAGTAGCGGATCTTGCTATGGGCACACGGTACTTTTGCCCAGGGCGCCACCGCCGTGGCAAGATCCGCTACTGGTGGCGCCCCCCCTCCACCCGTGCCGGTACTGCTGTGCGGTGCGTGATGAAGTAATCACGCACCGCACAGCATTTTGGGAGCGGCACTTAGACACTAGGGGTCATGATTGACCTCTAGTGTCTATGCGGTTCTATGGGAGAGACGTCATGACGTCTCTCCCATAGATCAGAGGAGCGGCGCCGGCGGCCAGAGACGGAGGGCAGCAGCGGTCGGGAATCAGGAACGGGGATGGTAAGTATTAATTTTTCTCTAACGTCCTAGAGGATGCTGGGACTCCGTAAGGACCTTGGGGATAGACGGGCTCCGCAGGAGACATGGGCACTTTAAGAAAGACTTTAGATCTGGGTGTGCACTGGCTCCTCCCTCTATGCCCCTCCTCCAGACCTCAGTTTGATACTGTGCCCAGTGGAGACTGGTTGCTTTCAGGGAGCTCTCCTGAGTTTCCTGTCAAAGTATTTTAGTTAGGTTTTTTATTTTCAGGGAGCCTGCTGGCAACAGACTCCCTGCATCGAGGGACTGAGGAGAGAGAAACAGACCCACTTCTCTGAGTTTCAGGGCTCTGTTTCTTAGGCTACTGGACACCAAAAGCTCCAGAGGGATCGGTACGCAGGTCTCACCCTCGCCGTCCGTCCCAGAGCCGCGCCGCCGTCCTCCTCGCAGAGCCGGAAGATAGAAGCTGGGTGAGTATGAGAGGAAAAGACTTCAGAGGCGGCAGAAGACAGCTTGATCTTCATAGAGGTAACGCACAGCAGTGAAGCTGTGCGCCATTGCTCCCATTCACCTCACACACATCGGTCACTGTAAGGGTGCAGGGCGCATGGGGGGTGCCCTGGGCAGCAATATAAACCTCTCCTGTGGCAAATGTACATATATAAATGTACAGCTGGGCACTGTACATGTATATAAAGAGCCCCCACCATGTTTTTAAGAATTTTGAGCGGGACAGAATCCCGCCGCCGAGGGGGTGGGGATTCTCCCTCAGCACTCACCAGCGCCATTTTTCTCCACAGCACCGCTGAGAGGAAGCTCCCCGGACTTTCCCCTGCTTAATACCACGGTGAAGGGTTTTAAAGTAGAGGGGGGGCACATAATTGGCGCATATACATACTTGAAAAGCGCTACTGGGTAAACATTCTGTGTTTTTTCCTGGGTCATATAGCGCTGGGGTGTGTGCTGGCATACTCTCTCTCTGTCTCTCCAAAGGGCCTGGTGGGGAACCTGTCTTCAGAAAAGAGCTGCCCTGTGTGTGTGTGGTGTGTCGGTACGCGTGTGTCGACATGTCTGAGGTTGAAGGCTCACCTAAGGAGGAGGGGGAGTGTATGAATGTAAGGTCTCCGTCGGCAGCGCCGACACCTGACTGGATGGATATGTGGAATGTTTTAAGTGCTAATGTTAATTTATTGCACAAAAGATTAGACAAGGCTGACTGAAGCTAGGGTACAGTCAGGGAGTCAACCCATGTCTGTCCCAATGTCGCCGGGACCTTCGGGGTCTCAGAAGCGCCCACTATCCCAAATAGTTGACACAGATACCGACACGGATTCAGACTCCAGTGTCGACTACGATGATGCAAAATTACAGCCAAAAGTGGCTAAATGTATTCAATATATGATTATTGCAATAAAAGATGTTTTGCATATCACAAAGGAACCCCCTGTCCCTGACACGAGGGTACACATGTATAAGGGAAAGAAACCTGAGGTCACCTTTCCCTCCTCACATGAGATGAACGAATTATGCGAAAAAGCGTGGGAAACTCCAGACAAAAAACTGCAGATTCCCAAAAGGATTCTTATAGCGTATCCTTTCCCGCCAAAGGACAGAATACGGTGGGAATCCTCCCCTAGGGTAGACAAGGCTTTGACATGCTTATCAAAAAAGATAGCGCTCCCATCCCAAGATACGGCTACCCTCAAGGATCCTGCTGACCGCAAGCAGGAGGTTACTTTGAAGTCCATTTACACACAGTCTGGTACGTTACTCAGACCGGCAATTGCGTCAGCCTGGGTTTGTAGTGCTGTAGCAGCATGGACAGATTCCTTATCAGCGGATATTGAGACCCTTGACAAGGATACCATTTTAATGACCCTAGGGCATATAAAAGATGCTGTCTTATATATGAGGGATGCTCAAAGAGACATTAGTTTACTGGGTTCCAGAATAAACGCTATGTCTATTTCTGCTAGGCGAGTCTTATGGACCCGACAGTGGACAGGTGATGCCGACTCAAAAGAGGCATATGGAGTATTTGCCTTACAAGGGTGAGGAATTGTTTGGAGAGGGCCTCTCGGACCTCGTCTCCACGGCTACGGCAGGTAAATCAAATTTTTTGCCTTATATTCCCTCACATTCTAAGAAAGCGCCTCATTATCAAATGCAGTCCTTTCGTTCAAATAAAAGCAAAAGAGTACGTGGATCGTCCTTTCTTGCCAGAGGTAAGGCCAGAGGGAAAAAGCTGCACAACACAGCTAGTTCCCAGGAACAGAAGTCCTCCCCGGCCTCTGCAAAATCTACCGCATGACGCTGGGGCTCCCCTGATGGAGTCCGCTCCAGTGGGGGCACGTCTTCGACTTTTCAGCCACATCTGGGTTCACTCACAGGTGGATCCCTGGGCAATAGAAATTGTTTCCCAGGGATACAAGCTGGAATTCGAAGAGGTGCCTCCTCGCCGGTTTTTCAAATCGGCGCTACCGACTTCTCCCCTGGAAAGGGAGATAGTGTTACATGCGATTCACAAATTGTGTCTTCAACAAGTGGTGGTCGAGGTTCCCCTGCTTCAAAGAGGGAAGGGGTACTACTCAACTCTGTTTGTGGTCCCGAAACCGGACGGTTCGGTCAGACCCATTTTGAATTTTCAAATCCCTGAACCTTTATTTAAAACTGTTCAAGTTCAAGATGGAATCGCTCAGAGCGGTCATCGCCAGCCTGGAAGGGGGGGATTTTATGGTATCTCTGGACATAAAGGATGCATACCTGCATGTTCCCATATATCCTCCTCATCAGGCGTACCTGAGATTTGCGGTACAGGATTGTCATTACCAATTTCAGACGTTGCCGTTTGTTCTTTCCGCGGCCCTGAGAATTTTCACCAAGGTAATGATGGAAATGATGGTGCTCCTGCGCAAGCAGGGTGTCACAATTATCCCATACTTGGACGATCTTCTCATAAAAGCGAGATCACGGGAGAAGTTGCTGAGCAGCGTATCACTTTCACTGAATGTGTTACAGCGACACGGCTGGATTGTCAATATTCCAAAGTCGCAGCTGAATCCTACGACTCGTCTGCCCTTCTTGGGCATGATTCTGGACACAGACCAGAAAAGGGTTTTTCTTCCGATAGAAAAAGCGCAGGAACTCATGACTCTAGTCAAGAACCTGTTGAAGCCAAAACAAGTGTCAGTACATCATTGCACTCAAGTCCCGGGAAAAATGGTGGCGACATACGAAGCCATTCCCTTCGGCAGGTTCCATGCAAGGACTTTCCAATGGGACCTATTGGACAAATGGTCCGGGTCACATCTGCAAATGCATCAGCGGATCACCCTGTCCCCCAGGGCCAGGGTATCTCTCCTGTGGTGGCTGCAGAGTGCTCACCTTCTAGAGGGCCGCAGGTTCGGCATTCAGGATTGGATCCTGGTGACCACGGACGCGAGCCTCCGAGGTTGGGGAGCAGTCACACAGGGAAGAAGTTTCCAAGGCCTTTGGTCAAGTCAAGAGACTTGTCTTCACGTCAACATCCTGGAACTAAGGGCCATATACAACGCCCTACGTCAAGCGGAGACCTTACTTCGCGACCGACCAGTTCTGATCCAGTCAGACAACGTCACCGCAGTAGCTCATGTAAACCGCCAAGGCGGCACAAGGAGCAGAGTGGCGATGGCTGAAGCCGCCAGAATTCTTCGCTGGGCGGAAAATCATGTAAGCGCACTGTCAGCAGTCTTCATTCCGGGAGTGGACAACTGGGAAGCAGACTTCCTCAGCAGACACGACCTGCATCCGGGAGAGTGGGGACTTCATCAGGAAGTCTTCGCACAGATTGCAAGTCGGTGGGGACTGCCCCAAATAGACATGATGGCGTCCTGTCTCAACAAAAAGCTACAAAGGTATTGCTCCAGGTCGAGACCCTCAGGCGGTAGGTGTGGACGCCCTAGTGACACCGTGGGTGTTCCAGTCGGTCTATGTATTTCCTCCTCTTCCTCTTATACCCAAGGTGTTGAGAATAATAAGAAAATGAGGAGTGAGAACAATACTCATTGTTCCGGATTGGCCATGAAGGACCTGGTATCCGGATCTGCAGGAAATGCTCACAGAAGATCCGTGGCCTCTTCCTCTAAGACAGGACCTACCGCGGCTGCGTTTGACGGCATGGCGGTTGAACGCCGGATCCTAGCGGAAAAAGGTATTCCGGATGAGGTCATTCCTACGCTAATAAAGGCTAGGAAGGACGTGACATCTAAACATTATCACCGAATATGGCGAAAATATGTTTCTTGGTGTGAGGCCAGGAATGCTCTTACGGAAGAATTCCATCTAGGCCGTTTTCTTCACTTCCTACAAACGAGTGAATTTGGGCCTAAAATTAGGCTCCATTAAAGTTCAGATTTCGGCCTTATCCATTTTCTTTCAAAAGGAATTGGCCTCTCTACCTGAAGTACAGACTTTTGTGAAGGGAGTACTGCATATTCAGCCTCCTTTTGTACCTCCGGTGGCGCCTTGGGACCTTAACGTGGTGTTAAGTTTCCTTAAGTCACATTGGTTTGAACCACTTAAAACAGTGGAGTTGAAATATCTCACTTGGAAGGTGGTCATGTTGTTAGCCTTGGCTTCGGCTAGGCGAGTTTCGGAATTAGCGGCTTTGTCACATAAAAGCCCCTATCTGGTTTTCCATATGGATAGAGCGGAATTGCGGACCCGTCCTCAATTCCTACCTAAGGTGGTCTCATCCTTTCATATGAACCAACCTATTGTCGTGCCTGTGGCTACACGTGACTTGGAGGATTCCGAGTCCCTTGATGTGGTCAGGGCTTTGAAAATTAACGTGGCCAGAACGACTAGGATCAGAAAAACAGAAGCACTGTTTGTCCTGTATGCAGCCAACAAGGTTGGCGGCCCTGCTTCAAAGCAGACTATTGCTCGCTGGATCTGTAACACGATTCAGCGGGCATATTCTACGGCAGGATTGCCGTTACCAAAATCGGTTAAGGCCCATTCCACTAGGAGGGTGGGCTCGTCTTGGGCGGCTGCCCGATGGGTCTCGGCACTACAGCTGTGCCGAGCTGCTACTTGGTCGGGGTCAAACACCTTTGCAAAGTTCTATAAGTTTGATACCCTGGCTGAGGAGGACCTCCTGTTTGCTCAATCGGTGCTGCAGAGTCATCCGCACTCTCCCGCCCGTTTGGGAGCTTTGGTATAATCCCCATGGTCCTTACGGAGTCCCCAGCATCCACTAGGACGTTAGAGAAAATAAGATTTTAATATTTTTCTCGTAGTCCGTAGAGGATGCTGGGCGCCCGTCCTAAGTGCGGACTACTTCTGCAAGACTTGTATATAGTTATTGCTTACATAAGGGTTATGTTATAGTTTCATTGGTTTTGGACCGATGATACTGTATGTTGTTTTTCATACTGTTAACTAGATAGTATGTCACAAGTTATACGGTGTGATTGGTGTGGCTGGAATGAATCTTGCCCTTAGATTAACAAAAATCCTTTCCTCGTACTGTCCGTCTTCTCTGGGCACAGTTTCTCTAATTGAGGTCTGGAGGAGGGGCATAGAGGGAGGAGCCAGTGCACACCCAGATCCAAAGTCTTTCTTAAAGTGCCCATGTCTCCTGCGGAGCCCGTCTATCCCCAAGGTCCTTACGGAGTCCCAGCATCCTCTACGGACTACGAGAAAAAGATTTACCGGTAGGTTCAAAATCTTATTTTTTTTTTATTTTTAAAAGCCACACAAACGGGGGCAATACAACTGGGGGCACAAACGGGGGCAATACTACTGGGGGCACAAACGGGGGCAGTACTATAGGGGGCACCTTGACCACGCCCCTTTATGAAGCCACGCCCCTATTTTTGCCCGGGGCACCACAAGGGCTAGAACCGGCCCTGGATGGGCCAAGTGGTTCTAATCTGCCGTCAAATTCTATGTTTCTGTGTAATGGGAGAGTAGATAAAATAGCAAACATTTAGACTTAACATAAATTTCTTGAAAGGAAGGTCGAGCTACAGGAATGTTTTGTACTGCTCTCTTTTTCTCTAATAAAGGTGGTTTCATAATCATTAATAGTGACATTTAGGGCATAATTCTGAGTTGATTGCAGCAGCAATTTTGTTAGCAGTTGGGCAAAACCATGTGCACTGCAGGTGGGGCAGATGTAACATTAGGCAGAGAGATTAGATTTGGGTGGGGTGTGTTCAAACTGAAATCTAAATTGCAGTGTAAAAATAAAGCAGCCAGTATTTACCCTGCACAGAAACAAAATAACCCACCCAAATCTAACTCTCTCTGCACATGTTATATCTGCCCCACCTGCAGTGCACATGGTTTTGCCCAACTGCTAACAAAATTGCTGCTGCGATCAACTCTGAATTACCCCCTTAATGAGGTAGAAAGATTTAAGTCCAGCAACAATATCTAAGTTCCCTTTGGTTTATATACAGGCCCTCTGCTGCTGACGGTACTGCGAGAGCTGAGAAATTTGTTGATCTGTTTCAAATCTGGTTGTATGAAGAAGAATGTCTGAGGACGGGATCAGAATCAGTGGAGGAAAAGATCTGCAAATTAGAGGTAATTATTGGTATGTTGTGAGCTTCTGGGTCTATTCATAAAAGGGAGAAAAGACCTTTGCTTTGTTGCGTAAAGCCCATTTACCAGTACTACCTTAGGGCCGTATTCAGGATTGTTAGCAAACCAAGAATTTAGCAGTTGGGCAAAACCACATTGCACTGCAGGTGGGGCAGATGTAACATGTGCAGAGAGTTAGATTTGGGTGTGGTGTGTTCAAACTGAAATCTAAATTGCAGTGTAGAAACAAAGCAGCCAGTATTTACCCTGCACAGAAACAATATAACCCACCCAAATCTAACTCTCTCTGCACATGTTACATCTGCCCTTCTTGTAGTGCAACATGGTTTTGCTCATTTGCTAACTTTCTTGGTTTGCTAACAAACCTGAATAAACCCCTTAGTTCTCTGGCCCTAATTCAGACCTGATCGTAGATGTGCTAAATTTAGCACATCTACGATCAGATACTCAGAAATGCGGGGGGACGCCCAGCACAGGGCTAGTCCGCCCCGCATGTCAGGCCCTACCCCCCACACAAGTACAAAAGCATCGCACAGCAGCGATGCTTTTGTACCTGAAGAGTAGCTCCCTGGCAGCGCATTGTGATGTCACTCAGCCACCGCGGCGTGGGCGGGCCTCCCCCCCCCCTATCTGGTAATAGAATTTCAGAGAAATTGGTTACATGCGTATGCAAAGACATGTTTAGCTGCTGGCCGCTATATGCCTCTTCATTGTAGCTTACATTTTATGGTGAGCAATTATATAACAGGAAGTGGGGAAACAGGACTGAGGGTTATAATTACATCTGCTGAGGCTGAACCCAAACTAAAGACCATTATTTCCACAAATTGGGGGCACCAGCTTCCAGGATACCCTGTGATACCTGCCTTTCCTGAAATACACACTTGTAGGAGAGCAAGCTCTGCTTCCAGTCATTTTGCACATAGCAATTAGTTTTCATAAAAGAAAAAGAGTCCCATGCATGGATTTTAAAGTGTTTGAAGGCTCTGCGGGGTCCAGATATATTAACTAGTTGAATCCCGTGGTCCTGAGCAACTAGAATTCCTATTTTGTCAAACAGAAAATGCACTAGTTGCTGCCAGAAGGCTCTAATCATGGACTACCATATTATATGAAACAGGTTGGTTTTATGTACTTTGTTTCATATAGGGATGCCTTAAATATCATAATCTTCCAGCATCAATATGCCTCACTATTCTGTGCTGCTGGGGTCCCTGCTCCTCCCACTATATAACTCTCAATCTGTGGCTTCCTGCTGCCTCCATTCCCCTCCTCACATCATGTCACTGCCCCTGTCACATGCAGCCCTGTCCTCACTGACACATCACTCATCTGATATACTCTGTACTGCTGGTGACCCTGTTTCTTCCACTATATAACTCTCAGTCTGTGACTTCCTGCTGCCTCCATTCCCCTCCTCACATCATGTCACTGCCCCTGTCACATGCAGCCCTGTCCTCACTGACACATCACTCATCTCCTGATATACTCTGTGCTGCTGGGGACCCTGCTCCTCCCACTATATAACTCTCAGTCTGTGGCTTCCTGCTGCCTCCATTCCCCTCCTCACATCATGTCACTGCCCCTGTCACATGCACCCTGTCCTCACTGACACATCACTCATCTCCTGATATACTCTGCGCTGCTGGGGACCCTGCTCCTCCCACTATATAACTCCCAGTCTGTGGCTTCCTGCTGCCTCCATTCCCCTCCTCACATCATGTCACTGCCCCTGTCACATTCAGCCCTGTCCTCACTGACACACCACTCATCTCCTGATATACTCTGTGCTGCTGGGGACCCTGCTCCTCCCACTATATAACTCTCAGTCTGTGACTTCCTGCTGCCTCCATTCCCCTCCTCACATCATGTCACTGCCCCTGTCACATGCGGCCCTGTCCTCACTGACACATCAATCCTCTCCTGATATACTCTGTGCTGCTGGGGACCCTGCTCCTCCCACTATATAACTCTCAGTCTGTGGCTTCCTGCTGCCTTCATTCCCCTCCTCACATCATGTCACTGCCCCTGTCACATGCAGCCCTGTCCTCACTCACACATCACTCATCTCCTGATATACTCTGTGCTGCTGGGGACCCTGCTCCTTCCACTATATACAGCAACCAGTCCGATTCTGCTGATCATTTATCTAGCACCTTCTAGAAGATAGTAGCCAGAACCTGATTGGTTGCTATGGGCAACATCTCCACATCTGAAAGCCTGTACTTTAGTAATATACCCCCTAAGTCTCTGGGTATTTTGTCTTTTAACTCACACCAGTCATTCTTTACCTTGCCTGTTGGATATCTTGAGGTTCACAGAACGTGATATTTGTGAATTCCTCATAATATGTACTTGGTGGTTTTACACTATTTGATCTTGTAGAAGTTCTTGACTGTGGTTGGATGTGCATGCTGGTAGCCTGCTGGCATATTCAGTGTCACATACATGTTCTGCATCTCCAGCTCTTCTTTAAGTGTTATTTCGTGGAATATAACATCCCTTCACTTGACAAGCTTTCTGGTACTTGGATTCCAGAGTTTGTATCCTTTGCTCTCTTGACAATATCCAAGCATGATACATAGACTTCATAGACTTTAAATCCAGCTTACGTCTTCTTTCTTTGGGGATATTTACATGTGCAGTATACCCAAAGCTATACGTTCAAGATAACGGCTGTCGGGATCCCGGCAGCCGAAATAGCAACGCCGGAATGCTGACACCCGTTAGAACACCGATGCCAGAATCCAAAACAGGTCAGGATCCCGATGACACTTTCATATCTAAGGTGACCTAATCTTCTGTGCCAGAGCTCCATGGACTGTGAGTCAGACGTCATCATTACACAACACTGTTGTGACATATAATTGACGACACCAGGACCCTGTTGCCATTAATGCCCTTCTTTTGTCCTCACACCACACTTTCCTTTTGCTAACTGGACTCTGCGACCTCTTTGCTCTATGACACTAATGGCTATGAGACCTGTTCCTATATCTGATACATAAAGCACATCTTGGATTCCCGTGACTTTGTTTTCAGTCCCTATTCTTAAATGGATACTGACTGTCCAATCATTTGTAACTGTATGTACTTCATTTCCAATTCCTTTAACTGTTATAGGATCACACGTGGCTACTGTAGTGAACCACTCTTCATTGCAGCTGAAATGCCTAGTAACACCTGAGTCAATATACCAACAATCTTTTCTGCAACTATCTGTGACAATCCAAGCTGACTCACCTTTGCTGTTGCACTTCTTACTTTGCATGGTATTTACATTCAGATGCTTTGGGACCTATTTTGTGACCTATATTGTACTGTATAACTTTTAGTGCGTATTGCAATATTCTCAGCATTTAACTCAACTGGCACACATTCTTGAAACTGTAGCAGTTTGTCCTGACAATTTCTGTAGTTATTTTGGCTGTGCTTGATTCTGATGCCACTACCAGAAAGTCAAACTCAGGTGTTAGGTACTGTAGTACTGCCATGTTGATTTCCTCGTCATCAACTTGGACTCCTATAAACCTTAACTGCTGGGATATGGACATCATTTTATCAATGTAGTCACTCGTACTTGTGTATTTACTCAACTTGGTATTATACAATGCAAGCCTCAGATTAATTCTTTTCATCAGACCCACATCCTCATACTCTGCCTGCGGTGCTGTCTGTGTGTCTTTTGCTGACAATTTCCCATTTATGATAAAATATATGTGTTGTTCAGCACTTAAGGCAATTGTTCTCATGGCTCTCTCTACATCATCTGAGTTTGGATTATCATATGGGTCAACTGTAACTTTCCACAACCTTTATCTGCCCCATGGGTACATTTACCACTAGTAACTGTCTGTCTTATGTGTACGTTTACCCTGTTACTGTCATCTACATGGGTACATTTACCCCCTGTTAATGTCTGCCCCATGGGTGCATTTGCTACCTGTATCTGTCTTCCCTATGGCTACATTTACCCCCTGTATCTGTCTGCCCCATGGGTACATTTTCCTGTGTTCTGTTTTATTTGCAGAGTGCCTGTAAAGTGCTGAAGATGATTCAGATAGTTATCGACTCTTTGAAGACTGGCAATGTCTGCAACCTTCCTTTTACCATGAATAAGTCTGAGAGGATTCAAGATGTCCAGGAGAGGTTTGAGCATATGAAAGCTTATATGGAGCTACGGTGAGTCGTCGTTTCCCTGCTGTCTGGCATTCTGTGTACTTTGCAGGGGCACTGTGCTGATTTTATGTTTAGTGAATGCACTGATCTGATGATACAAAGAACAACAACATCTGGTTTCCCAATATAACCGAAACAGAAAAAAAAGATGATATATAAATAATAAGATCAGGTATTTGCACTTATGCAGAAATGATAATAAATTGACCTTGTGAATCGCTGTACATCATAAGTATAACACCTTAATAAAAATGCATAGATGCACAACTAAAATCTGCAGATCTATAAAATCACATAAAACCATTGTGTTTATGCTAACATACTGTGCATATTGACTACTGGCTATTCCTTACGTAGAAAAGTCACTTTAGTAGAGACTAGTGGCGCGCCCGGCCGGGTACCCAGAAACCCCCTTGATGGAACAATTTATTTTCCTGAGACAGGGACCAATCTGTCTTTATGATGGCAAACCTGCATTGGTGTGGAGCCAATGTTTTCTCGCCATCGCAAGTTTTTTCCCTCTGATGTTCTACTTATGTAATGGGGATTCAAACTCTAAACCTCATATACCACAGGCAGACACTTAACACATGTAGCTCCTGCATGGGGAGCCGTGTAGTTCTAACTGTATGAAGTTAGATGTGATTGTCAGTTTAAACTATTGCAGTAAAGCAGATCTATGTAATTTGTTGCTGCAATGTATAGTGAAGCTGCATATAGTGTGTGGCTGCCCGCTGCGTAAATGTCTGACTGTGGTGTATGAGGCTGGGTGTTTAAGTCCCCTGTGTGGCATGCTGAGCAATGTGTATTTTAAATACAGTGGCATTAAATTAAAAGTTATTATTGACAAGGTGCACACGGATGACACTATTATTAATAGCCCACAAGTTAAGTGTATGAATATGGAATAGGAGGTTTGGGTTTCAGATCCCTAAATTGGAGTGTTCTGAATGTCAGTGTAAGTGTGCTATGTACAGTTTCTATAATATATGTTTACCACATATACAGGCCACCTTGCAAATCCTGCCCCTGGAGACAGGTAGTAGTGCTTCATGCACTGACTATTTGCACCGCCATAAAGTTACATGACACGCTGTAGTGCGACCTGTTTGTGATGGCCACACATTTACAGGCTGCAAGTAATTACGGAGGATGTTTATTTATATTTATGATTCCTCCTTTATTACTTTTGGGATTTGGGTATTCATGTCATCATTTAGCGAATGTGTCACTGACAATCACTCATTTCCCCCACCAATCGTACATGTGTAACCCCCACAATAGCTCCTCTTAGCTTTCCAACTGGCCTAGCAATGTCGCATTGCAGGTATGATGGGATGGTGAGATTATGCTGAAAGGAAATGCTCGGAAAACGAAACCCTCTGCTGTGCATTTAGCACCGTGAGTCCGCAGTATTGCTGTAACAGCGTCAGGACCTTAGGGTGTAGTACAGTGGTTTTCAAACTTTTTTGAATCACGGCGCCCTAAAATATCAGAATTTTTCTCACGGCACCCCTAGGCCAAACATTTCTTGAGAAATTTAGAAAGAAATATTACATTAAGTAGATCGCGTTTATATGTCATCCTTAGGGTCAGTTGTGTGGTGAGGGCCAAGATTTGCTTCTGTTTGGCCACATATTTTATGACTGGCAGCCACCAGCACTGGTTTTGCCTATTATATTGACCATGAATAATTTGAATTGGTCCTGGACCACCAACCCAGGGCACCCCTGCAAGTGTCCCGAGGCACCCCAGGGAGCCACGGCACACAGTTTGGGAACGTCTGGTGTAGTATATGGGTCACTGTAGCTGATACACGTGGAGTCCTACTGGGCCCTTGGTGGAGGCACTGGCTACAGTATTTTGCATTCACATTTCACATTGCATCCATTGAAACTGTCCCTGACAATGATGTTAATGATGACTCTGTTAAATGTCCCACGGTGTCTGGTCTCCAGGCGATACATGTTGACCATGGTCCAGAGGCAATTCAGGGATTTTGTGGAGCAGGGAAAACCATTGAAGATTTGGTTGTCAGAAGCACTGGAGCTTCAGGAGGGCCTCCACAGCTCAACATGTGTCCAGCATAATGTCGTCCAGCAGCATCTCTTCCTTCTCCAGGTACAGAGGCGAAAGCCACCGTTGTCCATCTCCATTATCTGTATAGTGCTTGCATGGACCGGAAACTTCTTAAATATAGATTCTATAATTCACATGTTGGTTGTAAACGTTGACTGATCAGCCTCCCGCCACCTCTGGTCTCTCTAGATTATCAGGAAAGGCTGCACAGTATTCCAAGCGAACCTGGATGTGTATAAGCACGCCGCAAGTGTAGTGACAACTACACTACAGGTAAGAGCTGTGATATGTAGCGCCTTCCTCTTTCCAGCCAGCCACACATGCAGATGTGATCGGCCAGCCTGGTAGATTGCAGCGTGCGTGGCCTGGCAATGTGTAATGGAACCCCCCCCCCCCCACCTAGACCATGAGGGTTTCAATCATTTACCATCTGGGTTCCCAATGGCAGCAGCCCAATTGTGTCCTCATCATACACTACTAAGTCGCACCAAATAGCCCCACATGTCACGACAGGTCCTGGGCAATGCAGCCACGCCGAGCGGCTATCTCGCTGAAAATATCCGTCTTGCTCGCACAAATAAAATAACTGGAAACAACAAAACTGCTTAGCTGTATTGCACTGATCAATCCGTTGTGCGACATTTGTACACGTGTGTGCGAATAGAGTGACAGTGTCTGTGTAAGGAGGGCACCCATGCAGCGTCTGGGGCTTTCTCTCACGTTACGTTCCGGTGTGCTTCATCTGTGACATTGTACCTGTGTAAAACTGATTCCTGTGCAATTAGTCACAGCTCAGCATCCGTAGTGTTACAGTCACAGCTCAGCATCCGTAGTGTTACAGTCACAGCCCAGCATCCGTAGTGTTACAGTCACAGGCCAGCATCCGTAGTGTTACAGTCACAGCCCAGCATCTGTAGTGTTACAGTCACAGCTCAGCATCCGTAGTGTTACAGTCACAGCCCAGCATCTGTAGTGTTACAGTCACAGCTCAGCATCCGTAGTGTTACAGTCACAGCCCAGCATCCGTAGTGTTACAGTCACAGCTCAGCCTCCGTAGTGTTACAGTCACAGCCCAGCATCCGTAGTGTTACAGTCACAGCCCAGCATACGTAGTGTCAGTCACAGCCCAGCATCCGTAGTGTCAGTCACAGCCCAGCATCCGTAGTGTCACAGTCACAGCCCAGCATCCGTAGTGTTAGTCACAGCCCAGCATCCGTAGTGTTAGTCACAGCCCAGCATCCGTAGTGTTAGTCACAGCCCAGCATCCGTAGTGTTACAGTCACAGCCCAGCATCCGTAGTGTTACAGTCACAGCCCAGCATCCGTAGTGTCACAGTCACAGCCCAGCATCCGTAGTGTTACAGTCACAGCCCAGCATCCGTAGTGTTAGTCACAGCCCAGCATCTGTAGTGTCACAGTCACAGCTCAGCATCCGTAGTGTTACAGTCACAGCCCAGCATCCGTAGTGTTACAGTCACAGCCCAGCATCCGTAGTGTTACAGTCACAGCCCAGCATCCGTAGTGTTACAGTCACAGCCCAGCATCCGTAGTGTTACAGTCACAGCCCAGCATCCGTAGTGTTACAGTCACAGCCCAGCATCCGTAGTGTTACAGTCACAGCCCAGCATCCGTAGTGTCACAGTCACAGCCCAGCATCCGTAGTGTTACAGTCACAGCTCAGCATCCGTAGTGTTACAGTCACAGCCCAGCATCCGTAGTGTCAGTCACAGCTCAGCATCCGTAGTGTCACAGTCACAGCTCAGCATCTGTAGTGTCACAGTCACAGCTCAGCATCTGTAGTGTTAGTCACAGCCCAGCATCCGTAGTGTTACAGTCACAGCCCAGCATCCGTAGTGTCACAGTCACAGCTCAGCATCTGTAGTGTTAGTCACAGCCCAGCATCCGTAGTGTTACAGTCACAGCCCAGCATCCGTAGTGTTACAGTCACAGCCCAGCATCCGTAGTGTTACAGTCACAGCTCAGCATCCGTAGTGTTACAGTCACAGCCCAGCATCCGTAGTGTTACAGTCACAGCTCAGCCTCCGTAGTGTTACAGTCACAGCCCAGCATCCGTAGTGTTACAGTCACAGCCCAGCATACGTAGTGTCAGTCACAGCCCAGCATCCGTAGTGTCAGTCACAGCCCAGCATCCGTAGTGTTACAGTCACAGCCCAGCATCCGTAGTGTCACAGTCACAGCCCAGCATCCGTAGTGTTAGTCACAGCCCAGCATCCGTAGTGTTAGTCACAGCCCAGCATCCGTAGTGTTACAGTCACAGCCCAGCATCCGTAGTGTTACAGTCACAGCCCAGCATCCGTAGTGTTACAGTCACAGCCCAGCATCCGTAGTGTCACAGTCACAGCCCAGCATCCGTAGTGTTAGTCACAGCCCAGCATCCGTAGTGTTAGTCACAGCCCAGCATCCGTAGTGTTACAGTCACAGCCCAGCATCCGTAGTGTTACAGTCACAGCCCAGCATCCGTAGTGTTAGTCACAGCCCAGCATCCGTAGTGTTAGTCACAGCCCAGCATCCGTAGTGTTACAGTCACAGCCCAGCATCTGTAGTGTCACAGTCACAGCTCAGCATCCGTAGTGTTACAGTCACAGCCCAGCATCCGTAGTGTTACAGTCACAGCCCAGCATCCGTAGTGTTACAGTCACAGCCCAGCATCCGTAGTGTTACAGTCACAGCCCAGCATCCGTAGTGTTACAGTCACAGCCCAGCATCCGTAGTGTTACAGTCACAGCCCAGCATCCGTAGTGTTACAGTCACAGCCCAGCATCCGTAGTGTTACAGTCACAGCCCAGCATCCGTAGTGTTAGTCACAGCCCAGCATCTGTAGTGTCACAGTCACAGCTCAGCATCCGTAGTGTTACAGTCACAGCCCAGCATCCGTAGTGTTACAGTCACAGCCCAGCATCCGTAGTGTTACAGTCACAGCCCAGCATCCGTAGTGTTAGTCACAGCCCAGCATCCGTAGTGTTACAGTCACAGCCCAGCATCCGTAGTGTTACAGTCACAGCCCAGCATCCGTAGTGTTACAGTCACAGCCCAGCATCTGTAGTGTCACAGTCACAGCCCAGCATCCGTAGTGTTACAGTCACAGCTCAGCATCCGTAGTGTTACAGTCACAGCCCAGCATCCGTAGTGTTAGTCACAGCCCAGCATCCGTAGTGTTACAGTCACAGCCCAGCATCCGCAGTGTTAGTCACAGTGCAGCATCCGTAGTGTCAGTCACAGCCCAGCATCCGTGGTGTTACAGTCACAGCCCAGTATCCGTAGTGTTACAGTCACAGCCCAGCATCCGTAGTGTCACAGCCCAGCATCCGTAGTGTTAGTCACAGCCCAGCATCCGTAGTGTTAGTCACAGCCCAGCATCCGTAGTGTTACAGTCACAGCCCAGCATCCGTAGTGTCAGTCACAGCCCAGCATCCGTAGTGTTACAGTCACAGCCCAGTATCCGTAGTGTTACAGTCACAGCCCAGCATCCGTAGTGTCACAGTCACAGCCCAGCATCCGTGGTGTTAGTCACAGCCCAGTATCCGTAGTGTTACAGTCACAGCCCAGCATCCGTAGTGTCACAGCCCAGCATCCGTAGTGTTAGTCACAGCCCAGCATCCGTAGTGTTAGTCACAGCCCAGCATCTGTAGTGTTAGTCACAGCTCAGCATCCGTAGTGTCACAGTCACAGCCCAGCATCCGTAGTGTTAGTCACAGCCCAGCATCCGTAGTGTCAGTCACAGCCCAGCATCCGTAGTGTTAGTCACAGCCCAGCATCCGTAGTGTTACAGTCACAGCCCAGCATCCGTAGTGTTACAGTCACAGCCCAGCATCCGTAGTGTTAGTCACAGCCCAGCATCCGTAGTGTTAGTCACAGCCCAGCATCCGTAGTGTTAGTCACAGCCCAGCATCCGTAGTGTTACAGTCACAGCCCAGCATCCGTAGTGTCACAGTCACAGCCCAGCATCCGTAGTGTTACAGTCACAGCCCAGTATCCGTAGTGTTACAGTCACAGCCCAGCATCCGTAGTGTCACAGTCACAGCCCAGCATCCGTGGTGTTACAGTCACAGCCCTGCATCCGTAACACTACGGATACTGCATCCATAGTGTTATAGTGATAGCCCAGCATCCGTAATGTTAGTGACAGCCCAGCATCCGTAGTGTTACAGTCACAGCCCAGCATCCGTAGTGTTACAGTCACAGCCCAGCATCTGTAGTTTCACAGTCACAGCCCAGTATCCGTAGTGTTAGTCACAGCCCAGCATCCGCAGTGTCACAGTCACAGCCCAGCATCCGTGTTGTTACAGTCACAGCCCAGCATCCGTAGTGTTACAGTCACAGCCCAGTATCCGTAGTGTTACAGTCACAGCCCAGCATCCGTAGTGTTACAGTCACAGCCCAGCATCCGTAGTGTTACAGTCACAGCCCAGCATCCGTAGTGTTACAGTCACAGGCCCAGCATCCGTAGTGTCACAGTCACAGCCCAACATCCGTGGTGTTACAGTCACAGCCCTGCATCCGTAACACTACGGATACTGCATCCATAGTGTTATAGTGATAGCCCAGCATCCGTAATGTTACAGTGACAGCCCAGCATCCGTAGTGTTACAGTCACAGCCCAGCATCCGTAGTGTCACAGTCACAGCCCAGCATCCGTAGTGTCAGTCACAGCCCAGCATCCGTAGTGTCACAGTCACAGCCCAGCATCCGTAGTGTCACAGTCACAGCCCAGCATCCGTAGTGTCACAGCCCAGCATCCGTAGTGTCAGTCACAGCCCAGCATCCGTAGTGTCACAGTCACAGCCCAGCATCCGTGGTGTTACAGTCACAGCCCTGCATCCGTAACACTACGGATACTGCATCCATAGTGTTTTCTCTATCGTCCTAGTGAATGCTGGGGTTCCTGAAAGGACCATGGGGAATAGCGGCTCCGCAGGAGACAGGGCACAAAAAGTAAAGCTTTAGGATCAGGTGGTGTGCACTGGCTCCTCCCCCTATGACCCTCCTCCAAGCCTCAGTTAGATTTTTGTGCCCGGCCGAGAAGGGTGCAATCTAGGTGGCTCTCCTAAAGAGCTGCTTAGAAAAGTTTAGCTTAGGTTTTTTATTTTACAGTGAGTCCTGCTGGCAACAGGATCACTGCAACGAGGGACTTAGGGGAGAAGAAGTGAACTCACCTGCGTGCAGGATGGATTGGCTTCTTTGGCTACTGGACATTAGCTCCAGAGGGACGATCACAGGTACAGCCTGGATGGTCACCGGAGCCTCGCCGCCGGCCCCCTTGCAGATGCTGAAACGAGAAGAGGTCCAGAATCGGCGGCAGAAGACTCCTCAGTCTTCTTAAGGTAGCGCACAGCACTGCAGCTGTGCGCCATTTCCTCTCAGCACACTTCACACGGCAGTCACTGAGGGTGCAGGGCGCTGGGAGGGGGGCGCCCTGGGAGGCAAATGAAAACCTTTTTTGGCTAAAAATACCTCACATATAGCCTCCGGGGGCTATATGGAGATATTTAACCCCTGCCAGAATCCATTAAAGAGCGGGAGACGAGCCCGCCGAAAAAGGGGCGGGGCCTATCTCCTCAGCACACAGCGCCATTTTCCCTCACAGAAAGGCTGGAGGGAAGGCTCCCAGGCTCTCCCCTGCACTGCACTACAGAAACAGGGTTAAAACAGAGAGGGGGGGCACTAATTTGGCGTTAGAAATATATAAAAGATGCTATAAGGGAAAACACTTATATAAGGTTGTCCCTATATAATTATAGCGTTTTTGGTGTGTGCTGGCAAACTCTCCCTCTGTCTCTCCAAAGGGCTAGTGGGTCCTGTCCTCTATCAGAGCATTCCCTGTGTGTGTGCTGTGTGTCGGTACGTGTGTGTCGACATGTATGAGGACGATGTTGGTGAGGAGGCGGAGCAATTGCCTGTAATGGTGATGTCACTCTCTAGGGAGTCGACACCGGAATGGATGGCTTATTTAGGGAATTACGTGATAATGTCAACACGCTGCAAGGTCGGTTGACGACATGAGACGGCCGACAAACAATTAGTACCGGTCCAGACGTCTCAGAAACACCGTCAGGGGTTTTAAAACGCCCGTTTACTTTAGTCGGTCGACACAGACACGGACACTGAATCCAGTGTCGACGGTGAATAAACAAACGTATTCCTTATTAGGGCCACACGTTAAGGGCAATGAAGGAGGTGTTACATATTTCTGATACTACAAGTACCACAAAAGAGGGTATTATGTGGGATGTGAAAAAACTACCGTAGTTTTTCCTGAATCAGATAAATTAAATGAAGTGTGTGATGATGCGTGGGTTCCCCCCGATAGAAAATTATGGGCGGTATACCCTTTCCCGCCAGAAGTTAGGGCGCGTTGGGAAACACCCCTTAGGGTGGATAAGGCGCTCACACGCTTATCAAAACAAGTGGCGGTACCGTCTATAGATAGGGCCGTCCTCAAGGAGCCAGCTGACAGGAGGCTGGAAAATATCATAAAAAGTATATACACACATACTGGTGTTATACTGCGACCAGCGATCGCCTCAGCCTGGATGTGCAGAGCTGGGGTGGCTTGGTCGGATTCCCTGACTAAAAATATTGATACCCTTGACAGGGACAGTATTTTATTGACTATAGAGCATTTAAAGGATGCATTTTCTATATATGCGAGATGCACAGAGGGATATTTGCACTCTGGCATCAAGAGTAAGTGCGATGTCCATATCTGCCAGAAGATGTTTATGGACACGACAGTGGTCAGGTGATGCAGATTCCAAACGGCACAAAGGTGTATTGCCGTATAAAGGAAGAGGAGTTATTTGGGGTCGGTCCATCGGACCTGGTGGCCACGGCAACTGCTGGAAAATCCACCGTTTTTACCCTAAGTCACATCTCTGCAGAAAAAGACACCGTCTTTTCAGCCTCAGTCCTTTCGTCCCTATAAGAGTCATATCTGCCCAGGGATAGAGGAAAGGGAAGAAGACTGCAGCAGGCAGCCCATTCCCAGGAACAGAAGCATTCCACCGCTTCTGCCAAGCTCTCAGCATGACGCTGGGACCGTACAGGACCCCTGGATCCTACATGTAGTATCCCAGGGGTACAGATTGGAATGTCGAGACGTTTCCCCTTCGCAGGCTCCTGAAGTCTGGTTTACCAAGGTCTCCCTCCGACAAGGAGGCAGTATGGGAAACAATTCACAAGCTGTATTCCCAGCAGGTGATAATCAAATTACCCCTCCTACAACAAGAAAAGGGGTATTATTCCACATTATATTGTGGTACTGAAGCCAGAAGGCTAGGTGAGACCTATTCTAAATCTAAAAAAATTTGAACACTTACAAAGGTTCAAATCAAGATGGAGTCACTCAGAGCAGTGATAACGAACCAGGAAGAAGGGGACTATATAGTGTCCCGAGACATCAGGGATGCTTACCTCCATGTCCAAAATTTGCCCTTCTCACTAAGGGTACCTCAGGTTCGTGGTACAGAACTGTCACTATCAGTTTCAGACGCTGCCGTTTGGATTGTCCACGGCACCCCGGGTCTTTACCAAGGTAATGGCCGAAATGATTCTTCTTCGAAGAAAAGGCGTCTTAATTATCCCTTACTTGGACGATCTCCTGATAAGGGCAAAGTCCAGGGAACAGTTGGAGGTCGGAGTAGCACTATCTCGGATACTGCTACAACAGCACGGGTGGATTCTAAATATTCCAAAATCGCAGCTGATCCCGACGACAAGTCTGCTGTGCCTAGGGATGATTCTGGACACAGTCCAGAAAAAGGTGTTTCTCCCGGAAGAGAAAGCCAGGGAGTTATCCGAGCTAGTCAGGAACCTCCTAAAATCAGTGCATCATTGCACAAGGGTCCTGGTAAAGATGGTGACTTCCTACGAAGCAATTCCATTCGGCAGATTTCACGCAAGAATTTTTCAGTGGGATCTGCTGGACAAATGGTCCGGATCGCATCTTCAGATGCATCAGCGGATAACCCTATATCCAAGGACAAGGGTGTCTCTCCTGTAGTGGTTACAGAGTGCTCATCTTCTAGAGGGCCGCAGATTCGGCATTCAGGATTGGATGCTGGTGACCACGGAGGCCAGCCCGAGAGGCTGGGGAGCAGTCACACAAGGAAAAAATTTCCAGGGAGTGTGATCAAGTCTGGAGACTTTTCTCCACATAAATATACTGGAGCTAAGGGTAAATTTATAATACTCTAAGCTTAGCAAGACCTCTGCTTCAAGGTCAGCCGGTATTGATCCAGTGGGAAAAACATCACGGCAGTCGCCCACGTAAATAGACAGGGCGGCACAAGAAGCAGGAGGGCAATGGCAAAAACTGCAAGGACTTTTCGCTGGGCGGAAAATCATGTGATAGCACTGTCAGCAGTGTTTCATTCCGGGAATGGAAACTGGGAAGCAGACTTCCTCAGCAGGCACGACCTCCACCCGGCAGAGTGGAAACTTCATCGGGAAGTTTTCCACATGATTGTAAACCGTTGGGAAATACCAAAGGTGGACATGATGGCGTCCCGTCTGAAAAAAAAAAAACGGGACAGGTATTGCGCCAGGTTAAGAGACCCTCAGGCAATAGCTGTGGACGTTCTGGTAACACCATGGATGTACCAGTCGGTGTATGTGTTCCATCCTCTGCTTCTCATACCTAAGGTACTGAGACTTATAAGACGTAGAGGAGTAAGAACTATACTCATGGCTCCGGATTGGCCAAGAAGGACTTGGTACCCGGAACTTCAAGAGATGCTCACAGAGGACTTATGGCCTCTGCCGCTAAGAAGGGACTTGTTTCAGCAAGTACCATGTCTGTTCCAAGACTTACCGCAGCTGCGTTTGACGGCATGGCGGTGGAACGCCGGATCCTAAGGGAAAAAGGCATTCCGGAAGAGGTCATTCCTACCCTGGTCAAAGCCAGAAAGGAGGTGACCGCACAACATTATCACCACATGTGGCAAAAATATGTTGCGTGGTGTGAGGCCAGAAAGGCCCCACGAAGAAATTTCAACTCGGTCGATTCCTGCATTTCCTGCAAACAGGAGTGTCTATGGGCCTCAAATTGGGGTCCATTAAGGTTCAAATTTCGGCCCTGTCGATTTTCTTCCAGAAAGAACTAGCTTCACTTCCTGAAGTCCAGAAGTTTGTCAAGGGAGTATTGCATATACAACCCCCTTTTGTGCCTCCAGTGGCACTGTGGGATCTCAACGTAGTTCTGGGATTCCTCAAATCACATTGGTTTAAAACCAGTCAAATCTGTGGATTTGAAGCATCTCACATGAAAAGTGACCATGCTCTTGGCCCTGGCCTGGACCAGGCGAGTGTCAAATTGGTGGTTTTTTTTTCTCAAAAAAGCCCATATCTGGTTGTCCATTTGGACAGGGCAGAGCTGCGGACTCGTCCCCAGTTTCTCTCCCTAAGGTGGTGTCAGTGTTTCACCTGAACCAGCTTATTTTGGTGCCTTGCGCCTACTAGGGACTTGGAGGACTCCAGGTTGCTAGATGTTGTCAGGGCCCTGTAAATATAGGTTCCAGGACGGCTGGAGTCAGGAAAACTGACTTGCTGTTATCCTGTATGCACCCAACAAACTGGGTGCTCTTGCTTCTAAGCAGACTATTGCTAGTTGGATGTGTAATACAATTCAGCTTGCACATTCTGTGGCAGGCCTGCCACAGCCAAAATATGTAAATGCCCATTCCACAAGGAAGGTGGGCTTATCTTGGGCGGCTGCCCGAGGGGTCTCGGCTTTACAACTTTGCCGAGCGGCTATTTAGTCAGGGGCAAACACGTTGGTAAAATCCTACAAATTTGATACCCTGGCTAAGGAGGACCTGGAGTTCTCTCATTCGGTGCTGCAGAGTCATCCGCACTCTCCCGCCCGTTTGGGAGCTTTGGTATAATCCCCATGGTCCTTTCAGGAACCCCAGCATCCACTAGGACGATAGAGAAAATAAGAATTTACTTACCGATAATTCTATTTCTCGGAGTCCGTAGTGGATGCTGGGCGCCCATCCCAAGTGCGGATTATCTGCAATACTTGTACATAGTTACAAAAATCGGGTTATTATTGTTGTGAGCCATCTTTTCAGAGGCTCCGCTGTTATCATACTGTTAACTGGGTTCAGATCACAGGTTGTACAGTGTGATTGGTGTGGCTGGTATGAGTCTTACCCGGGATTCAAAATCCTTCCTTATTATGTACGCTCGTCCGGGCACAGTATCCTAACTGAGGCTTGGAGGAGGGTCATAGGGGGAGGAGCCAGTGCACACCACCTGATCCTAAAGCTTTACTTTTTGTGCCCTGTCTCCTGCGGAGCCGCTATTCCCCATGGTCCTTTCAGGAACCCCAGCATCCACTACGGACTCCGAGAAATAGAATTATCGGTAAGTAAATTCTTATTATAGTGATAGCCCAGCATCCGTAATGTTACAGTCACAGCCCAGCATCCGTAGTGTTACAGTCACAGCCCAGCATCCGTAGTGTTACAGTCACAGCCCAGCATCCGTAGTGTTACAGTCACAGCCCAGCATCCGTAGTGTTACAGTCACAGCCCAGCATCTGTAGTGTTACAGTCAGCCCAGCATCCGCAGTGTTAGTCACAGTGCAGCATCTGTAGTGTTACAGTCACAGCCCAGCATACGTAGTGTCACAGTCACAGCCCAGCATCCGTAGTGTTACAGTCACAGCCCAGCATCCGTAGTGTTAGTCACAGCCCAGCATCCGTAGTGTTACAGTCACAGCCCAGCATTTGTAGTGTTACAGTCACAGCCCAGCATCCGTAGTGTTAGTCACAGCCCAGCATCCGTAGTGTCACAGTCACAGCCCAGCATCCGCAGTGTTACAGTCACAGTGCAGCATCTGTAGTGTTACAGTCACAGCCCAGCATCCGCAGTGTTACAGTCACAGTGCAGCATCTGTAGTGTTACAGTCACAGCCCAGCATCCGTAGTGTTACAGTCACAGCCCAGCATCCGTAGTGTTACAGTCACAGCCCAGCATCCGTAGTGTTACAGTCACAGCCCAGCATCCGTAGTGTTACAGTCACAGCCCAGCATTTGTAGTGTTACAGTCACAGCCCAGCATCCGTAGTGTTAGTCACAGCCCAGCATCCGTAGTGTTACAGTCACAGCCCAGCATCCGTAGTTACAGTCACAGCCCAGCATCCGTAGTGTTAGTCACAGCCCAGCATCCGTAGTGTTAGTCACAGCCCAGCATCCGTATTGTTAGTCACAGCCCAGCATCCGTAGTGTCACAGTCACAGCCCAGCATCCGTAGTGTTACTGTCACAGCCCAGCATACGTAGTGTCACAGTCACAGCCCAGCATCCGTAGTGTTACAGTCACAGCCCAGCATCCGTAGTTACAGTCACAGCCCAGCATCCGTAGTGTTAGTCACAGCCCAGCATCCGTAGTGTTACAGTCACAGCCCAGCATCCGTAGTGTTACAGTTACAGCCCAGCATCCGTAGTGTTAGTCACAGCCCAGCATCCGTAATGTTACAGTGACAGCCCAGCGTCAGTAGTGTTACAGTCACAGCCCAGCATCCGTAGTGTCACAGTCACAGCCCAGCATCCGTAGTGTTACAGTCACAGCCCAGCATCCGTAGTGTCACAGTCACAGCCCAGCATCCGTGGTGTTAGTCACAGCCCTGCATCCGTAACACTACGGATACTGCATCCATAGTGTTATAGTGATAGCCCAGCATCCGTAATGTTACAGTTACAGCCCAGCATCCGTAGTGTTAGTCACAGCCCAGCATCCGTAGTGTTAGTTACAGCCCAGCATCCGTAGTGTTACAGTTACAGCCCAGCATCCGTAGTGTTAGTCACAGCCCAGCATCCGTAACAGTACGGATACTGCATCCATAGTGTTATAGTGATAGCCCAGCATCCGTAATGTTACAGTGACAGCCCAGCATCCGTAGTGTTAGTCACAGCCCAGCATCCGTAGTGTTACAGTCACAGCCCAGCATCCGTAGTGTTAGTCACAGCCCAGCATCTGTAGTGTTAGTCAGCCCAGCATCCGTAGTGTTACAGTCACAGCCCAGCATCCGTAGTGTTACAGTCACAGCCCAGCATCCGTAGTGTTACAGTCACAGCCCAGCATCCGTAGTGTTACAGTCACAGCCCAGCATCCGTAGTGTTACAGTCACAGCCCAGCATCCGTAGTGTTACTGTCACAGCCCAGCATCCGTAGTGTTACAGTCACAGCCCAGCATCCGTAGTGTTACAGTCACAGCCCAGCATCCGTAGTGTTACAGTCACAGCCCAGCATCCGTAGTGTTACAGTCACAGCCCAGCATCCGTAGTGTTAGTTACAGCCCAGCATCCGTAGTGTTACAGTTACAGCCCAGCATCCGTAGTGTTAGTCACAGCCCAGCATCCGTAACAGTACGGATACAGCATCCATAGTGTTACAGTCACAGCCCAGCATCCGTAGTGTTACAGTCACAGCCCAGCATCCGTAGTGTTGCAGTCAGCCCAGTATTCGCAGTGTTACAGTCACAGCCCATCATCCGTAGTGTTACAGTCACAGCCCAGCATCTGTAGTGTTACAGTCACAGCCCAGCATCCGTAGTGTTAGTCACAGCCCAGCATCCGTAGTGTTACAGTCACAGCCCAGCATCCGTAGTGTTACAGTCACAGCCCAGCATCCGTAGTGTTACAGTCACAGCCCAGCATCCGTAGTGTTAGTCACAGCCCAGCATCCGTAGTGTTACAGTCACAGCCCAGCATCCGTAGTGTTAGTCACAGCCCAGCATCCGTAGTATTACAGTCACAGCCCAGCATCCGTAGTGCACTGAGTGGCGATTGTCTGTGTCTGCAATGCGAATATGGTGTCCAATTTAAAGAAGAATACAGTACGCCAACCCTTCTCAGGTGCCGGGTATCTAGCGCCTTATGGTATATTAACGCAGGGTGTATGAGCATCTGTAAATGTGCTATAAACAAGAAATTATATATATATATACATACACATACATACATACATGCACACACATACACACACACACGTTTTCTTCATGTCAGGGTGACCCCAGACTGTTATCGGCGTTATTGGATAAATGTTACCTAGTGTTATACGTTGCCATACACTCAGCTGCTGGTTACTGAATGACAGTGGTGTTTCTAGGAGATCAACACTTGGTCAGATGTTTTCCAGCAAGCGTTAAGTGAAAAAACCATTCAAAATAGCTCAAAACGATGGACGGAAATTGTGCTGGATTCCGTAACCGCGGAGGTGAGTGCATTATCTGACTGTGATGGGTGTGGTAGATAATTTCTGCGCAGGCTTTGGTGACGGGGCCATCTCTGCCAGCGCTAATCACGTGTCCTCTGACTTATCAACCGCTTTGTGCAGTGTTCAGAGCAAGGGTCAAAGCATGCTACTTGTGTGTTACTGAATGTCACCACTAGAGGACAGCCATCAGCTAAGTTCTGCCCCTGTCTCTCTACAGCCAGCTCTGTTAGTTCTGCAAGGAGGTTGAAGGGCATGGGACATAACAAAATGTGGGACTAATATTTAATAATAGCTTTAGTTTATATATTTATGTGCAATTAGCATAATCCGCAGCTATTTACAGTAGGGAATATACACAGTAGTAAAGCAAATTTGGGTAACAGACTGAAAAAGGGGTAAGGGCCCTGCTTGCAAGCTTGCAATCTATAAGAATGTAGGAATTTGATGCATGAGGTTACAAGACATGCAGGGTATCGGTCCTGCCAGATTGCAATGGGAAAAGGTGCTTTGTGGGCCTCGATGATTCTTCAGCTGTTTCCTGCCCTCTAGTGGCGTCTACTAATAACTAACAAAATACCTTCATGTGTCTCCTTAATACGTGGCTGAATGTGTTAGCAGAATTCTAGGGTAATGCTTGAAATAAGTTGAACATAAGCACTGATCAGGATATAAGAACTAAATGTCATTTCTAATTGGGCTACTTTAGATTTAGTTCACATTGGTTTCCTGTATACCGATATGTATCCAGGATTCTGTTTTTTTTACTCCTTTCTTACTTTGGTGTGCCACAAAAAAATAATGTGTCAATATTGTGTCACAACAACATAAAGGTTGGGATCATTTGGTCTAGATCACAGGTTCTCAAACTCGGTCCTCAGGACCCCACACGGTTCATGTTTTGCAGGTCACCTGTACATTTTTTTAAATGTGACAGTTGGTCATACACAGTGCACCTGCCGGGTGACATGGAAAATGTGAACCGTGTGGGGTCCTGAGGACCGAGTGTGAGAACCACTGGTCTAGTTGATACAGATTGCATGGTAAGCAGGAATCCAATTCCCCCCCCCCCCCCCCCCCCCAAGGAAATAACAGGTATAATTTTCCCTGGTAGATTACACAGGTGGATCAGCACTTCTCTACTCTCAACAAGCTAAATCAGTGTTATCAGACACACCTGGAGGGTCTCCACCAGAGGGCGCTCCAAAGCCACAATGCACAACAGAGCCAGCGGATTCCCGGAAAATTAATGCATAGATCTCCCAGTGTCTCTTGATGTCTTCTCGAGGAAGGAACCGGTTTATGATGATTCCGTTGGAACCTTAATATTATAAGCCTTCAACAAAAAAAAAACAAAAAAAGCTCAGCGATGTTCTTTACACCTTATCCTGGTGCTTATTGGGAAACACCACTTAAAATAATGTTACCCATTTAAGATTAATCTGCATGGTAATAAAACTTACCAACATAACCCCTGATACTTACTTCAAACAGGATTTCTGCCTGAAAGTGTCTGCTTAACTCACAAAAAATAAATGAATACTACATTCCTAACAATTTCTGCCTCTCCACCTGTTCTGCTCTTATGTACATTGGGGGTCATTCCGAGTTGTTCGCTCGTTATTTTTTTGTTGCAACGGAGCGATTAGTCGCTAATGCGCATGCGCAATGTCCGCAGTGCGACTGCGCCAAGTAAATTTGCTATGCAGTTAGGAATTTTACTCACGGCATTACAAGGTTTTTTCATCGTTCTGGTGATCGGAGTGTGATTGACAGGAAGTGGGTGTTTCTGGGCGGAAACAGGCCGTTTTATGGGAGTGTGTGAAAAAACGCGGGAGTGGCTGGAGAAACGGAGGAGTGTCTGGGCGAACGCTGGGTGTGTTTGTGACGTTAAACCAGGAACGACGAGCACTGAACTGATCGCAGATGCCGAGTAAGTCTGGAGCTACTCAGAAACTGCTAAGAAGTGTCTATTCGCAATTCTGCTAATCTTTCGTTCGCAATTTTGATATGCTAAGATTCACTCCCAGTAGGCGGCGGCTTAGCGTGTGCAAAGCTGCTAAAAGCAGCTTGCGAGCGAACAACTCGGAATGACCCCCATTGCTCAACAAACCTGGTGGAAATCAAAGGGGGTCATTCAGACCTGATCGTTCGCTAGCGTTTTTTGCAGCGCTGCGATCTGGTCAGAACTGCGCATGCGTATGCACCGCAATGCACAGGCGCATCACACGGGTACAAAGCGGATCACCGCTCAGCAATGGGTTTGTGCAAAGAATCCATTCGCACGGGCGATTGCAAGCTGATTGTCAGAAAAAAGGCGTTTGTGGGTGTCAACTGACTGCTTTCTGGGAGTGTTTGGAAAAACGCAGGCACTCCAAGCGCTTGCAGGGCGGGTGTCTGACGTCAATTCCGGTCCCGGACAGGCTGAAGTGATCGCAGCGGCTGAGTAAGTTCTGGGCTGCGCAGAGACTGCACAAGATCTTTTTGTACCGCTCGGCTGTACATGCGATCGCACACTTGCACAGCTAAAATACTCTCCCCGACTGGCGGCGACTGTGCGAACGCAGGACTGCAAAAAACAGCTAGAGAGGGATCAGGTCTGAATTACCCCCAAAGTGTACAGAAGTCTTTGTTCATACGAATTGTCACGATTTCTGCCTGCTCTCAGATACCGCAATCTAGGATAGCTGGGTCGTGACGGTGCGCGCTTCAGTCACTTATAAAAACCCAATTTCATTGCCACCACAAAAGAAGTTAAGGGAGTCCTTTTACATTCTCCACACAAATATTAATATTTCACACTTGATTACATTAGATATTTAGCATTTGGCCTCAACGGCTTGCAATTTTAATAAGAATCATGGAGAATACGCTAGATTAAATTATTTTATTGACTTCATTGTACGTTTTACATCCGCCCCACCTGCGGTGCAGCATGGTTTTACCTCCACGTCTGAATAAGGCCTAGAATATCCTTAGCTATTATCTACACTGCAGAGTTGAAGACTCCAAAATTAAGAAGTTATTCTAGTAAATGGTATTACAGTTGTTTTACATCATTTTAATTAGGTCACATCAGTTAGCCTTTAATATTATACTCTATGGTGATTAAATAAAATACATACGTTTTGGAAGAAACTTTTTATAGTCTGCTTGGGTAGAGAGTTGTCCTTGTATTTTCATGTGTAGGCACAAGGTGGCAGCAGAGTTCTCCAAACCTCACCTCTGTGTATCTCACACATCACATTTTAAATTGCCATACATTTCACAGCTAATAATAACACTGAATACACAGACCTATTACAAATACTGAGTAAACACATTTACCAACTATATTCATTAAAATTAGAAAAGTTAAAGTATTATATTACAAAGCATTGGATACAGACTTCAGTTTAAAAACTGCTTACTGGCATTACCTGGAAGTAATGATGGATAATTACACTACCTCTTCTCTTACAGTATTAAATAAAGTCTGTATTCCCTTCACACCGTGTTATTTTGTATGAAGATTTCAGTAGGTTGCGTTTACAGTGTGAAAAATATCCCGGACTCCATTTATCCATCCGCCTTCTAATGAATTAAGTGGGGAACTCTTTATTGAAACCAATTCTGAATTTAGCATTAAACATGCAATGTTAAATGTACTGTGCATTATTCCTCTGCACGGTATAAATGTCAGGATTTTCTTTGATAAATACAAATGTTATTAAAAATCAACTCATATTGGTGTATCGAAGGGAAGGGGGGGGGGGGGGGGTGTATCTGGATGCTAAATTAACCAGATGAGAAAAGGATATAATTGAACATTTCACTTAGTCCTACATTTCTATAATTAATAGCAAAGATTTGTTATTTTATAAACTCTAGAACCTGAACGCTTACTACATAATTCCCTATATTTTCCCATTTTCCTTTCGATATGGACTAAAAAAAAATGTTCCTTGCTGCATTTTTCTCTAAGGGTCCGATTTGTCTCAATTTTAATGTGGAAGTGATAAATAAATTATGCCTAAATTGACAATGTAAAAATGAAAAATTTCATGGGAATTTAGCTAAAAGCTCTTGCTGGATCACGGGCTCCGATAAGGGTGGTCATTCCGAGTTGTTCGCTAGCTGCATTCGTTCGCTGTGCAGCGTTGAAGCCAAAAAAAGGCACTTCTGCGCATGCGTATGCGGTGCAATGCGCACGCGCGACGTACTATTACAATGAACAATGTAGTTTCACACAGGGTCTAGCGAAGCTTTTCAGTCGCAATGCTGGCCGCAGAGTGATTGACAGGAAGTGGGCGTTTCTGGGTGTCAACTGACCGTTTTCAGGGAGTGTTGAAAAAAATGCAGGCGTGGCTGGGCGAACGCAGGGCGTGTTTGTGATGTCAAAACAGGAACTGAACAGTCTGAAGTCATCGCAAGCGCTGAGTAGGTTTTGAGCTACTCTAAAACTGCACGAAAAAACTTTGTAGCCGCTCTGCGATCCTTTCGTTCGCACTTCTAAGCTAAGATATACTCCCAGTGGGCGGCGGCATAGCGTTTGCACGGCTGCTAAAAACGGCTAGCGAGCGAACAACTCGGAATGACCACCAAGAGCTCAACCCGGCACAGAACTGGGAGCTAGTATAGCCGACGGATCCCTCTCTGATGGATCTGTGCTACAGTAGCTCATAGGCTACTACTGGCTAATGCCATCTTAAGATGGTGTTTATGGCATGGTCCTGACTTCCAGAGTATGGAAGCTGCTCTTCATCTTATGTCAGCTTGTATCTTTAGCACCTTTTCCCATACACAAAAAAGCACGGTTGGGGAACATGATTTAACTAAAGAGGGTATGCAATGTGCAGGGTGGGGTAACGTCTGCTCTGCGCATGGACAACCAAAGCCACAGACTCTTGTTCTGTGTAATACCATGCATGTGGCTAATGCAGACGGTGTGGACAAGGATGAGAAAGTCTGTGCCTGCAGGCTCCAGCGAGGTTACTATCGCCCTGATTGATACAGCTGCCACTGGAATGTGACGGAGTTGCGAAGGAGAATGATCGGATCCTGGGGAAACCATCTCTGCACGCTGCAGACTGTAGCTCTGTTATATATGTGGTGTAAGATGCATGTGTGGGAATGCTTCATACAGTACTCCCTGGAGGTTATCGGAGAAGGCGAGAACCATGGAGAAAGCTTTGGTGGCGCACTGGCAGCAACAGGGCAGCCACTGAGCCATATCCTACGGCTAAAGGGACTGATACGGTGAAGCCACACGTATAGGTCAAAGTCCCAAGTATTTAAAATCATGATACAGATGGAGCCATCTTTATCTTGGCCTTTAATGGGATTAATTGAGCCAGGGCAGTCGGACTTAATGCCCTGCTGTAATGACTTAATCCCCTGCTGTATTGTTCTCTCTGTATTGTATTGTAGCTGAGAACAATAGATGAAAGTCTTATGCTAATAAAGCTTGGTGTGCCTAGGTGCAGCAGAGAAGGCTAGATGAGCGTGGCTCCATCTGTATATAGGGGGTCATTCCGAGTTGATCGTAGCTGTGCTAAATTTAGCACAGCTATGATCATTCACACTGACATGCGGAGGGACACTCAGCACAGGGGCGGTCTTCAGTTTGCCGGTTGTCGGGATCCCGGCGCACAGTATATCGGCGCCGGAATCCCGACAGCCGGCATACCGACACTTTTTCTCCCTCTTGGGGGTCCTCGACCCACCTGGATTGAGAATAAATAGCGTGGTAGCGCGCCCGCAGCGTGGCGAGCACAGTGAGCCAGCAAGAGGTTCATTTGCGCTCGCCACGCTGTCGGGATCCCGGCGCCGGTATGCTGGTCGCCGGGAGCCCGGCCACCGGCATACCATACTACACCCCCAGCACAGGGCTAGTCCGCCCCGCATGTCAGCGGCGATGCCTTTGCACTTCAAGAGTAGCTCCCGGCCAGCACAGCTTTAGCGTGCTGGCCGGGAGCTACTCATCGCTCCCCGGCCCGCAGCGGCTGCGTGTGACATCACGCAGCCGCTGCGGCCCGCCCTCCGTACGGTCTGGCCATGCCTGCGTTGGCCGAACCGCACCCACAAAACGGCGGGCAAACGCCGCCATTCCGCCCCCTCCCACTCAGCGATCGCCTCTGCCTGTCAATCAGGCAGGGGCGATCGCAGCCCTGCTACGGCCTTCGTCCGGCGCAGTAGAGACTCGTTCGCTTTGGCTGCGACAAAAAGCAGCGAGCGAACGGGTCAGAATGACCCCCATAGTTTGTGTAGTTGGCCAGCGGGGCTATTGATCCCTATTTAAAGAGTATAAGCCTTAGAGCAGGGCCCTCTCACCTCTTTGTCTGTCTCTTATTACCCAGTCTTCTTTTTTTATTATTTTGTTCCCAATTGTAAAGCGCAACAGAATATGCTGGCACTGTATAAGTGACGGTTAATAATAATGATAATTGCTGGTCTGCGGCCAGTGAAAGTTTTCTGGTTTTAGAAAGAGGATTTTGTGTGTGTAAAGGGGAGCGCTGTGAGATTCCTGCTGTGTGGGTGACCGTTAATAACTTGGCAGCGGCTCCTGGAGGGTGTGAGTACACAATGTATTTGGCCTCATTTTTGTGATGTGTTTATGATTAAGCGAGCGGGCAGAAGAAACAACCTAATAATGAGAATTCCCTGCAAGAACTTTCCCTTCAGCTCTGCACGGGACAATTATGTGTCTGATCCCGGCTCCAGTCACTGGAACGTCAGTAGTGCCTCGGAACATTCCGCCCCCTGCCAGGTTTCACCAGCAGCGTACGGTCTACAGCTAAACATCTACATTGGGGCGAGCGAGGAAATATACAGGGAACAGGGATTAAGCTGCAAATATTCAATGATAAATGGGCACCTAACAGATCACACACAGCACTGTATCACTACGCCCCTCACTAACAGATCACACACAGAGCACTGTATCACTCCGCCCCTCTCTCACTAACAGATCACACACACAGCACTGTATCACTCCGCCCCTCTCGCACTAAGAGATCCCACACAGAGCACTGTATCACTCCACCCCTCTCGCACTAAGAGATCCCACACAGAGCACTGTATCACTCCGCCCCTCTCACTAACAGATCACACACACAGCAATGTATCACTCCGCCCCTCTCGCACTAAGAGATCCCACACAGAGCACTGTATCACTCCGCCCCTCTCACTAACAGATCCCACACACAGCACTGTATCTCTCCGCCCCTCTCACTAACAGATCACTGTATCACTCCGCCGCTCTCTCACTAACAGATCACACACAAAGCACTGTATCACTCCGCCCCTCTCTCACTAACAGATCACACACAGCTGTATCACTCCGCCCCTCTCTCACTAACAGATCACACACACAGCACTGTATCACTCCGCCCCTCTCTCACTAACAGATCACACATACAGAGCACTGTATCACTCCGCCCCTCTCTCACTAACATATCACACACACAGCACTGTATCACTCCGCCCCTCTCTCACTAACAGATCACACACACAGCACTGTATCACTCCGCCGCTCTCTCACTAACAGATCACACACACAGCACTGTATCACTCCGCCGCTCTCTCACTAACAGATCACACACACAGCACTGTATCACTCCGCCGCTCTCTCACTAACAGATCACACACACACAGCACTGTATCACTCCGCCCCTCTCTCACTAACAGATCACATACACAGCACTGTATCACTCCGCCGCTCTCTCACTAACAGATCACGTACACAGCACTGTATCACTCCGCCCCTCTCTCACTAACAGATCACACACACAGCACTGTATCACTCCGCCGCTCTCTCACTAACAGATCACACACAAAGCACTGTATCACTCCGCCCCTCTCTCACTAACAGATCACACACAGCTGTATCACTCCGCCCCTCTCTCACTAACAGATCACACACACAGCACTGTATCACTCCGCCGCTCTCTCACTAACAGATCACATACACAGCACTGTATCACTCCGCCCCTCTCTCACTAACAGATCACACACACAGCACTGTATCACTCCGCCGCTCTCTCACTAACAGATCACACACACAGCACTGTATCACTCTGCCGCTCTCTCACTAACAGATCACACACACAGCACTGTATCACTCCGCCGCTCTCTCACTAACAGATCACATACACAGCACTGTATCACTCCGCCCCTCTCTCACTAACAGATCACACACACAGCACTGTATCACTCCGCCGCTCTCTCACTAACAGATCACACACACAGCACTGTATCACTCCGCCGCTCTCTCACTAACAGATCACTGTATCACTCCGCCCCTCTCTAACTAACAGATCACATACACAGCACTGTATCACTCCGCACCTCTCTCACTAACATCACTGTATCACTCCGCCCCTCTCTCACTAACAGATCACTGTATCACTCCGCCCCTCTCTCACTAACAGATCACACACAGCACTGTATCACTCCGCCGCTCTCTCACTAACAGATCACACACAGAGCACTGTATCACTCCGCCCCTCTCTCACTAACAGATCACACACACAGCACTGTATCACTCCGCCCCTCTCTCACTAACAGATCACACACAGCTGTATCACTCCGCCCCTCTCTCACTAACAGATCACACACAGCACTGTATCACTCCGCCGCTCTCTCACTAACAGATCACATACACAGCACTGTATCACTCCACCCCTCTCTCACTAACAGATCACACACACAGCACTGTATCACTCCGCCCCTCTCTCACTAACAGATCACACACACAGCGCTGTATCACTCCGCCCCTCTCACTAACAGATCACACACACAGCACTGTATCTCTCCGCCCCTCTCTCACTAACAGATCACATACACAGCACTGTATCACTCCGCCCCTCTCTCACTAACAGATCACACACACAGCACTGTATCACTCCGCCTCTCTCTCACTAAGAGATCACACACAGAGCACTGTATCACTCCGCCCCTCTCACTAACAGATCACACACACAGCACTGTATCTCTCCGCCCCTCTCTCACTAACAGATCACTGTATCCTCCGCCCCTCTCTTACTAACAGATCACACACACAGCACTGTATCACTCCGCCGCACTCTCACTAACAGATCACACACAGAGCACTGTATCACTCCGCCCCTCTCTCACTAACAGATCACACACACAGCACTGTATCACTCTGCCCCTCTCTCACTAACAGATCACACACAGCTGTATCACTCCGCCCCTCTCTCACTAACAGATCACACACACAGCACTGTATCACTCCGCTGCTCTCTCACTAACATCACATACACAGCACTGTATCACTCCGCCCCTCTCTCACTAACAGATCACACACACAGCACTGTATCACTCCGCCCCTCTCGCACTAAGAGATCCCACACAGAGCACTGTATCACTCCGCCCCTCTCACTAACAGATCCCACACACAGCACTGTATCTCTCCGCCCCTCTCTCACTAACAGATCACTGTATCACTCCGCCCCTCTCTTACTAACAGATCACACACACAGCACTGTATCTCTCCGCCCCTCTCTCACTAACAGATCACATACACAGCACTGTATCACTCCGCCCCTCTCTCACTAACAGATCACACACACAGCACTGTATCACTCCGCCTCTCTCTCACTAAGAGATCACACACAGAGCACTGTATCACTCCGCCCCTCTCACTAACAGATCACACACACAGCACTGTATCTCTCCGCCCCTCTCTCACTAACAGATCACTGTATCACTCCGCCCCTCTCTTACTAACAGATCACACACACAGCACTGTATCACTCCGCCGCACTCTCACTAACAGATCACACACAGAGCACTGTATCACTCCGCCCCTCTCTCACTAACAGATCACACACACAGCACTGTATCACTCCACCCCTCTCACTAACAGATCAGACACACAGCACTGTATCACTCTGCCCCTCTCTCACTAACAGATCACACACAGCTGTATCACTCCGCCCCTCTCTCACTAACAGATCACACACACAGCACTGTATCACTCCGCTGCTCTCTCACTAACATCACATACACAGCACTGTATCACTCCGCCCCTCTCTCACTAACAGATCACACACACAGCACTGTATCACTCCGCCCCTCTCGCACTAAGAGATCCCACACAGAGCACTGTATCACTCCGCCCCTCTCACTAACAGATCCCACACACAGCACTGTATCTCTCCGCCCCTCTCTTACTAACAGATCACACACACAGCACTGCATCACTCCGCCGCTCTCTCACTAACAGATCACACACAGAGCACTGTATCACTCCGCCCCTCTCTCACTAACAGATCACACACACAGCACTGTATCACTCCGCCCCTCTCTCATTAACAGATCACACACAGCTGTATCACTCCGCCCCTCTCTCACTAACAGATCACACACACAGCACTGTATCACTCCGCCCCTCTCTCATTAACAGATCACACACAGCTGTATCACTCCGCCCCTCTCTCACTAACAGATCACACACACAGCACTGTATCACTCCGCCCCTCTCTCACTAACAGATCACACACACAGCACTGTATCACTTCGCCGCTCTCTCACTAACAGATCACACACACAGCACTGTATCACTCTGCCGCTCTCTCACTAACAGATCACACACACAGCACTGTATCACTCCGCCGCTCTCTCACTAACAGATCACATACACAGCACTGTATCACTCCGCCCCTCTCTCACTAACAGATCACACACACAGCACTGTATCACTCCACCCCTCTCTCACTAACAGATCACATACACAGCACTGTATCACTCCGCCCCTCTCACTAACAGATCACACACACAGCACTGTATCTCTCCGCCCCTCTCTCACTAACAGATCACATACACAGCACTGTATCACTCCGCCCCTCTCTCATTAACAGATCACACACAGCTGTATCACTCCGCCCCTCTCACTAACAGATCACACACACAGCACTGTATCTCTCCGCCCCTCTCTCACTAACAGATCACATACACAGCACTGTATCACTCCGCCCCTCTCTCACTAACAGATCACACACAGCACTGTATCACTCCGCCTCTCTCTCACTAAGAGATCACACACAGAGCACTGTATCACTCCGCCCCTCTCACTAACAGATCACACACACAGCACTGTATCTCTCCGCCCCTCTCTCACTAACAGATCACTGTATCACTCCGCCCCTCTCTTACTAACAGATCACACACACAGCACTGTATCACTCCGCCGCACTCTCACTAACAGATCACACACAGAGCACTGTATCACTCCGCCCCTCTCTCACTAACAGATCACACACACAGCACTGTATCACTCCACCCCTCTCACTAACAGATCACACACACAGCACTGTATCACTCTGCCCCTCTCTCACTAACAGATCACACACAGCTGTATCACTCCGCCCCTCTCTCACTAACAGATCACACACACAGCACTGTATCACTCCGCTGCTCTCTCACTAACATCACATACACAGCACTGTATCACTCCGCCCCTCTCTCACTAACAGATCACACACACAGCACTGTATCACTCCGCCCCTCTCGCACTAAGAGATCCCACACAGAGCACTGTATCACTTCGCCCCTCTCACTAACAGATCCCACACACAGCACTGTATCTCTCCGCCCCTCTCTCACTAACAGATCACTGTATCACTCCGCCCCTCTCTTACTAACAGATCACACACACAGCACTGTATCTCTCCGCCCCTCTCTCACTAACAGATCACATACACAGCACTGTATCACTCCGCCCCTCTCTCACTAACAGATCACACACACAGCACTGTATCACTCCGCCTCTCTCTCACTAAGAGATCACACACAGAGCACTGTATCACTCCGCCCCTCTCACTAACAGATCACACACACAGCACTGTATCTCTCCGCCCCTCTCTCACTAACAGATCACTGTATCACTCCGCCCCTCTCTTACTAACAGATCACACACACAGCACTGTATCACTCCGCCGCACTCTCACTAACAGATCACACACAGAGCACTGTATCACTCCGCCCCTCTCTCACTAACAGATCACACACACAGCACTGTATCACTCCACCCCTCTCACTAACAGATCAGACACACAGCACTGTATCACTCTGCCCCTCTCTCACTAACAGATCACACACACAGCACTGTATCACTCCACCCCTCTCTCACTAACAGATCACACACAGCTGTATCACTCCGCCCCTCTCTCACTAACAGATCACACACACAGCACTGTATCACTCCGCCCCTCTCTCATTAACAGATCACACACACAGCACTGTATCACTCCGCCCCCTCTCTCACTAACAGATCACTGAATCACTCCGCCCCTCTCTCACTAACAGATCACACACACAGCACTGTATCACTTCGCCGCTCTCTCACTAACAGATCACACACACAGCACTGTATCACTCTGCCGCTCTCTCACTAACAGATCACACACACAGCACTGTATCACTCCGCCGCTCTCTCACTAACAGATCACATACACAGCACTGTATCACTCCGCCCCTCTCTCACTAACAGATCACACACACAGCACTGTATCACTCCACCCCTCTCTCACTAACAGATCACATACACAGCACTGTATCTCTCCGCCCCTCTCTCACTAACAGATCACTGTATCACTCCGCCCCTCTCTCACTAACAGATCACTGTATCACTCCGCCCCTCTCTCACTAACAGATCACACACACACAGCACTGTATCACTCCGCCGCTCTCTCACTAACAGATCACACACAGAGCACTGTATCACTCCGCCCCTCTCTCACTAACAGATCACACACAGCACTGTATCACTCCGCCCCTCTCTCACTAACAGATCACACACAGAGCACTGTATCACTCCGCCGCTCTCTCACTACGAGATCACACACAGAGCACTGTATCACTCCGCCCCTCTCGCTAACAGATCACACACACAGCACTGTATCACTCCGCCCCTCTCTCACTAACAGATCACACACACAGCACTGTATCACTCCGCCCCCTCTCACTAACAGATCACACACACAGCACTGTATCACTCCGCCCCTCTCTCACTAACAGATCACACACACAGCACTGTATCACTCCGCCCCTTTCTCACTAACAGATCACACACACAGCGCTGTATCACTCCGCCCCTCTCACTAACAGATCACACACACAGCACTGTATCACTCCGCCCCTCTCTCACTAACAGATCACACACACAGCACTGTATCACTCCGCCCCTCTCTCACTAACAGATCACACACAGCTGTATCACTCCGCCCCTCTCTCACTAACAGATCACACACAGCTGTATCACTCCGCCGCTCTCTCACTAACAGATCACATACACAGCACTGTATCACTCCGCCCCTCTCTCACTAACAGATCACACACACAGCACTGTATCACTCCGCCCCTCTCTCACTAACAGGTCACACACACAGCACTGTATCACTCCGCCCCTCTCTCACTAACAGATCACACACAGAGCACTGTATCACTCCGCCCCTCTCTCACTAACAGATCACACACAGCACTGTATCACTCCGCTGCTCTCTCACTAACAGATCACATACACAGCACTGTATCACTCCGCCCCTCTCTCACTAACAGATCACACACACAGCGTTGTATCACTCCGCCCCTCTCTCACTAACAGATCACACACACAGCGCTGTATCACTCCGCCCCTCTCACTAACAGATCACACACACAGCACTGTATCTCTCCGCCCCTCTCTCACTAACAGATCACATACACAGCACTGTATCACTCCGCCCCTCTCTCACTAACAGATCACACACACAGCACTGTATCTCTCCGCCCCTCTCTCACTAACAGATCACACACACAGCACTGTATCACTCCGCCCCTCTCACTAACAGATCACACACACAGCACTGTATCACTCCGCCCCTCTCTCACTAACAGATCACACACAGCTGTATCACTCCGCCCCTCTCTCACTAACAGATCACACACACAGCACTGTATCACTCCGCTGCTCTCTCACTAACAGATCACATACACAGCACTGTATCACTCCGCCCCTCTCTCACTAACAGATCACACACACAGCACTGTATCACTCCGCCCCTCTCTCACTAAGAGATCACACACAGAGCACTGTATCACTCCGCCCCTCTCACTAACAGATCCCACACACAGCACTGTATCTCTCCGCCCCTCTCTCACTAACAGATCACTGTATCACTCCGCCCCTCTCTTACTAACAGATCACACACACAGCACTGTATCACTCCGCCGCTCTCTCACTAACAGATCACACACAGAGCACTGTATCACTCCGCCCCTCTCTCACTAACAGATCACACACACAGCACTGTATCTCTCCGCCCCTCTCTCATTAACAGATCACACACAGCTGTATCACTCCGCCCCTCTCTCACTAACAGATCACACACACAGCACTGTATCACTCCGCCCCTCTCTCATTAACAGATCACACACAGCTGTATGACTCCGCCCCTCTCTCACTAACAGATCCCACACACAGCACTGTATCTCTCCGCCCCTCTCTTACTAACAGATCACACACACAGCACTGCATCACTCCGCCGCTCTCTCACTAACAGATCACACACAGAGCACTGTATCACTCCGCCCCTCTCTCACTAACAGATCACACACACAGCACTGTATCACTCCGCCCCTCTCTCATTAACAGATCACACACAGCTGTATCACTCCGCCCCTCTCTCACTAACAGATCACACACACAGCACTGTATCACTCCGCCCCTCTCTCATTAACAGATCACACACAGCTGTATCACTCCGCCCCTCTCTCACTAACAGATCACTGTATCACTCCGCCCCTCTCTCACTAACAGATCACACACACAGCACTGTATCACTTCGCCGCTCTCTCACTAACAGATCACACACACAGCACTGTATCACTCTGCCGCTCTCTCACTAACAGATCACACACACAGCACTGTATCACTCCGCCGCTCTCTCACTAACAGATCACATACACAGCACTGTATCACTCCGCCCCTCTCTCACTAACAGATCACACACACAGCACTGTATCACTCCACCCCTCTCTCACTAACAGATCACATACACAGCACTGTATCTCTCCGCCCCTCTCTCACTAACAGATCACTGTATCACTCCGCCCCTCTCTCACTAACATCACTGTATCACTCCGCCCCTCTCTCACTAACAGATCACACACACAGCACTGTATCACTCCGCCGCTCTCTCACTAACAGATCACACACACATCGCTGTATCACTCCGCCCCTCTCACTAACAGATCACACACACAGCACTGTATCTCTCCGCCCCTCTCTCACTAACAGATCACATACACAGCACTGTATCACTCCGCCCCTCTCTCACTAACAGATCACACACACAGCGCTGTATCACTCCGCCCCTCTCACTAACAGATCACACACACAGCACTGTATCTCTCCGCCCCTCTCTCACTAACAGATCACATACACAGCACTGTATCACTCCGCCCCTCTCTCACTAACAGATCACACACACAGCACTGTATCACTCCGCCTCTCTCTCACTAAGAGATCACACACAGAGCACTGTATCACTCCGCCCCTCTCACTAACAGATCACACACACAGCACTGTATCTCTCCGCCCCTCTCTCACTAACAGATCACTGTATCACTCCGCCCCTCTCTTACTAACAGATCACACACACAGCACTGTATCACTCCGCCGCACTCTCACTAACAGATCACACACAGAGCACTGTATCACTCCGCCCCTCTCTCACTAACAGATCACACACACAGCACTGTATCACTCCACCCCTCTCACTAACAGATCACACACACAGCACTGTATCACTCTGCCCCTCTCTCACTAACAGATCACACACAGCTGTATCACTCCGCCCCTCTCTCACTAACAGATCACACACACAGCACTGTATCACTCCGCTGCTCTCTCACTAACATCACATACACAGCACTGTATCACTCCGCCCCTCTCTCACTAACAGATCACACACACAGCACTGTATCACTCCGCCCCTCTCGCACTAAGAGATCCCACACAGAGCACTGTATCACTCCGCCCCTCTCACTAACAGATCCCACACACAGCACTGTATCTCTCCGCCCCTCTCTCACTAACAGATCACTGTATCACTCCGCCCCTCTCTTACTAACAGATCACACACACAGCACTGTATCACTCCGCCCCTCTCTCATTAACAGATCACACACAGCTGTATCACTCCGCCCCTCTCTCACTAACAGATCACACACACAGCACTGTATCACTCCGCCCCTCTCTCACAGATCACTGAATCACTCCGCCCCTCTCTCACTAACAGATCACACACACAGCACTGTATCACTTCGCCGCTCTCTCACTAACAGATCACACACACAGCACTGTATCACTCTGCCGCTCTCTCACTAACAGATCACACACACAGCACTGTATCACTCCGCCGCTCTCTCACTAACAGATCACATACACAGCACTGTATCACTCCGCCCCTCTCTCACTAACAGATCACACACACAGCACTGTATCACTCCACCCCTCTCTCACTAACAGATCACATACACAGCACTGTATCTCTCCGCCCCTCTCTCACTAACAGATCACTGTATCACTCCGCCCCTCTCTCACTAACAGATCACTGTATCACTCCGCCCCTCTCTCACTAACAGATCACACACACACAGCACTGTATCACTCCGCCGCTC
This sequence comes from Pseudophryne corroboree, assembly GCF_028390025.1. Lineage (NCBI taxonomy): Eukaryota > Metazoa > Chordata > Amphibia > Anura > Myobatrachidae > Pseudophryne > Pseudophryne corroboree. Next base: position 375,199,477 of record NC_086453.1, read on the forward strand.
TCTCACTAACAGATCACACACAGCACTGTATCACTCCGCCCCTCTCTCACTAACAGATCACACACAGAGCACTGTATCACTCCGCCGCTCTCTCACTACGAGATCACACACAGAGCACTGTATCACTCCGCCCCTCTCGCTAACAGATCACACACACAGCACTGTATCACTCCGCCCCTCTCTCACTAACAGATCACACACACAGCACTGTATCACTCCGCCCCCTCTCACTAACAGATCACACACACAGCACTGTATCACTCCGCCCCTCTCTCACTAACAGATCACACACACAGCACTGTATCACTCCGCCCCTTTCTCACTAACAGATCACACACACAGCGCTGTATCACTCCGCCCCTCTCACTAACAGATCACACACACAGCACTGTATCACTCCGCCCCTCTCACTAACAGATCACACACAGCTGTATCACTCCGCCCCTCTCTCACTAACAGATCACACACAGCTGTATCACTCCGCCGCTCTCTCACTAACAGATCACATACACAGCACTGTATCACTCCGCCCCTCTCTCACTAACAGATCACACACACAGCACTGTATCACTCCGCCCCTCTCTCACTAACAGGTCACACACACAGCACTGTATCACTCCGCCCCTCTCTCACTAACAGATCACACACAGAGCACTGTATCACTCCGCCCCTCTCTCACTAACAGATCACACACAGCACTGTATCACTCCGCTGCTCTCTCACTAACAGATCACATACACAGCACTGTATCACTCCGCCCCTCTCTCACTAACAGATCACATACACAGCACTGTATCACTCCACCCCTCTCTCACTAACAGATCACACACACAGCGTTGTATCACTCCGCCCCTCTCTCACTAACAGATCACACACACAGCGCTGTATCACTCCGCCCCTCTCACTAACAGATCACACACACAGCACTGTATCTCTCCGCCCCTCTCTCACTAACAGATCACATACACAGCACTGTATCACTCCGCCCCTCTCTCACTAACAGATCACACACACACAGCACTGTATCTCTCCGCCCCTCTCTCACTAACAGATCACACACACAGCACTGTATCACTCCGCCCCTCTCACTAACAGATCACACACACAGCACTGTATCACTCCGCCCCTCTCTCACTAACAGATCACACACAGCTGTATCACTCCGCCCCTCTCTCACTAACAGATCACACACACAGCACTGTATCACTCCGCTGCTCTCTCACTAACAGATCACATACACAGCACTGTATCACTCCGCCCCTCTCTCACTAACAGATCACACACACAGCACTGTATCACTCCGCCCCTCTCTCACTAAGAGATCACACACAGAGCACTGTATCACTCCGCCCCTCTCTCACTAACAGATCACTGTATCACTCCGCCCCTCTCTTACTAACAGATCACACACACAGCACTGTATCACTCCGCCGCTCTCTCACTAACAGATCACACACAGAGCACTGTATCACTCCGCCCCTCTCTCACTAACAGATCACACACACAGCACTATCTCTCCGCCCCTCTCTCATTAACAGATCACACACAGCTGTATCACTCCGCCCCTCTCTCACTAACAGATCACACACACAGCACTGTATCACTCCGCCCCTCTCTCATTAACAGATCACACACAGCTGTATGACTCCGCCCCTCTCTCACTAACAGATCACACACACAGCACTGTATCACTCTACCGCTCTCTCACTAACAGATCACACACACAGCACTGTATCACTCCGCCCCTCTCTCACTAACAGATCACTGTATCACTCCGCCCCTCTCTCACTAACAGATCACTGTAACAGTATCACTCCGCCCCTCTCTCACTAACAGATCACACACACAGCACTGTATCACTCCGCCGCTCTCTCACTAACAGATCACACACAGCACTGTATCACTCCGCCGCTCTCTCACTAACAGATCACACACAAAGCACTGTATCACTCCGCCCCTCTCTCACTAACAGATCACACACAGCACTGTATCACTCCGCCCCTCTCTCACTAACAGATCACACACAGAGCACTGTATCACTCCTCTGCTCTCACTAAGAGATCACACACACAGCACTGTATCACTCCGCCCCTCTCACTAACAGATCACACACACAGCACTGTATCACATATCACTCCGCCCCTCTCTCACTAACAGATCACACACACAGCACTGTATCACTCCGCCCCTCTCTCACTAACAGATCACACACACAGCACTGTATCACTCCGCCGCTCTCTCACTAAGAGATCACACACAGAGCACTGTATCACTCCGCCCCTCTCACTAACAGATCACACACACAGCACTGTATCTCTCCGCCCCTCTCTCACTAACAGATCACACACACAGCACTGTATCACTCCGCCGCTCTCTCACTAACAGATCACACACAGAGCACTGTATCACTCCACCCCTCTCTCACTAACAGATCACACACACAGCACTGTATCACTCCGCCCCTCTCTCACTAACAGATCACACACAGCTGTATCACTCCGCCCCTCTCTCACTAACAGATCACACACACAGCACTGTATCACTCCGCCCCTCTCTCACTAGCAGATCACACACACAGCACTGTATCACTCCGCCCCTCTCACTAACAGATCACACAGAGCACTGTATCACTCCACCGCTCTCTCACTAACAGATCACACACAGAGCACTGTATCACTCCGCCCCTCTCTCACTAACAGATCACACACACAGAGCACTGTATCACTCCGCCCCTCTCTCACTAACAGATCACACACACAGAGCACTGTATCACTCCGCCCCTCTCTCACAGATCACACACAGAGCACTGTATCACTCCGCCCCTCTCTCACTAACAGATCACACACACAGCACTGTATCACTCCGCCCCTCTCACTAACAGATCACACAGAGCACTGTATCACTCCACTGCCTTGACAAAGACCCAATTAGGGTAGAAACGCGTCGGCGGCAGCAGGTGGACGTGGTCACTATCCGACAACAGCAGAAAGCAATCAGGGACGGGAGGAGAGCAGAGCGGTCAGAAGCGCGTGCAGCGCCGGGAGGTTCACAGCCGGAGGACAGCCAGCGGAGGGAACGGCAGTGTTTCACGGGTAACGCAATTCCCGAGTAGAGAGCCCCCGCTAAAGAGATCGGCGTCCAGCGGACCTGGTGAGCTCCCACCTGGGAATATCCATCTATCCCAGAACCCTACTGCTAGACCGAATGTTCACTGAATACTGCTTTATATAAGAAGGAAGATACTTTTTATACAGTGGATTTTGCAAAGTGCGAATCCTGTTTTCTCTATCGTCCTAGTGGATGCTGGGGTTCCTGAAAGGACCATGGGGAATAGCGGCTCCGCAGGAGACAGGGCACAAAAAGTAAAGCTTTAGGATCAGGTGGTGTGCACTGGCTCCTCCCCCTATGACCCTCCTCCAAGCCTCAGTTAGGTTTTTGTGCCCGGCCGAGAAGGGTGCAATCTAGGTGGCTCTCCTAAAGAGCTGCTTAGAAAAGTTTAGCTTAGGTTTTTTATTTTACAGTGAGTCCTGCTGGCAACAGGATCACTGCATCGAGGGACTTAGGGGAGAAGAAGTGAACTCACCTGCGTGCAGGATGGATTGGCTTCTTTGGCTACTGGACATTAGCTCCAGAGGGACGATCACAGGTACAGCCTGGATGGTCACCGGAGCCTCGCCGCCGGCCCCCTTGCAGATGCTGAAAAGAGAAGAAGGTCCAGAATCGGCGGCAGAAGACTCCTCAGTCTTCTTAAGGTAGCGCACAGCACTGCAGCTGTGCGCCATTGCTCTCAGCACACTTCACACGGCAGTCACTGAGGGTGCAGGGCGCTGGGGGGGGGCGCCCTGGGCAGCAATGAAAATCCTTTTTTTGGCAAAAAAAAATACCTCACATATAGCCTCCGGGGCTATATGGAGATATTTAACCCCTGCCAGAATCCATTTTTAAGCGGGAGACGAGCCCGCCGAAAAGGGGGCGGGGCCTATCTCCTCAGCACACAGCGCCATTTCCTCACACAGTTCCGCTGGTCAGGAAGGCTCCCAGGCTCTCCCCTGCACTGCACTACAGAAACAGGGTTAAATCAAGAGAGGGGGGGCAAAATTTGGCGAAATTGTGATTTTATAAAAGCAGCTATAAGGGAGCACTTATTATAAGGCTATCCCTGTAAAATATAGCGCTTTGGTGTGTGCTGGCAAACTCTCCCTCTGTCTCCCCAAGGGGCTAGTGGGGTCCTGTCCTCTATCAGAGCATTCCCTGTGTGTGTGTGCTATATGTCGGTACGTGTGTGTCGACATGTATGAGGACGATGTTGGTGAGGAGGCGGAGCAAATTGCCTGTAATGGTGATGTCACTCTCTAGGGAGTCGACACCGGAATGGATGGCTTATTTATGGAAATTACGTGACAATGTCAACACGCTGCAAGCCGGTTGACGACATGAGAGGGCCGGCGAACAAATTAGTATCTGTCCAGGCGTCTCAAACACCGTCAGGGGCTGTAAAATGCCCATTTACCTCAGTCGGTCGACACAGACCCAGACACGGACACTGATTTCAGTGTCGACGGTGAAGAAACAAACGTATTTTCTTTTAGGGCCACACGTTAAGGGCAATGAAGGAGGTGTTACATATTTCTGATACTCCAATTACCACAAAAAAGGGTATTATGTGTGAGGTGAAAAAAACTACCTGTAGTTTTTCCTGAATCAGATAAATTAAATGAAGTGTGTGATGATGCGTGGGTTTCCCCCGATAGAAAATTATTGGCGGTATACCCTTTCCCGCCAGAAGTTAAGGCGCGGTGGGAAACACCCCTCAGGGGGGATAAGGCGCTCACACGCTTATCAGAACAAGTGGCGGTACCATCTACGGATAGGGCCGTACTTAAGGAGCCAGCTGATAGGAGGCTGAAAAATATCCTAAAAAGTATACACACACATGCTGGTGTTATACTGCGACCAGCGATCGCCTCAGCCTGGATGTGCAGAGCTGAGGTGGCTTGGTCGGATTCCCTGACTAAAAATATTGATACCTTTGACAGGGACAGTATTTTATTGACTATAGAGCATTTAAAGGATGCATTTCTATATATGCGAGATGCGCAGAGGGATATTTGCACTCTGGCATCAAGAGTAAATGCGATGTCCATATCTGCAAGAAGATGTTTATGGACACGACAGTGGTCAGGTGATGCAGATTCCAAACGGCACAAAGATGTATTGCCGTATAAAGGGGAGGAGTTATTTGGGGTCGGTCCATGGGACCTGGTGGCCAGGGCAACTGCTGGAAAATCCACCGTTTTTTACCCTAAGTCACATCTCTGCAGAAAAAGACACCGTCTTTTCAGCCTCAGTCCTTTCGTCCCTATAAGAGTCATATCTGCCCAGGGATAGAGGAAAGGGAAGAAGACTGCAGCAGGCAGCCCATTCCCAGGAACAGAAGCCCTCCACCGCTTCTACCAAGTTCTCAGCATGACGCTGGGACCGTACAGGACCCCTGGATCCTACAAGTAGTATCCAAGGGGTACAGATTGGAATGTCGAGAGGTTTCCCCCCTCGCAGGTTCCTGTAGTCTGCTGTACCAATGTCTCCCTCCGACAGGGAGGCAGTATTGAAAACAATTCACAAGCTGTATTCCCAGCAGGTGATAATAAATTTACCCCTCCGACAACAAGGAAAGGGGTATTACTCCACACTATATGGTGGTACTGAAGGCTAGGTGAGACCTATTCTAAATCTGAAAAATTTGAACACTTACAAGGGTTCAAATCCAGATGGAGTCACTCAGAGCAGTGATAGCAAAGAACAAGGGGACTATATGGTGTCCCGGGACATCAGGGATGCTTACCTCCATGTCCCAAAATTTGCCTTTTCTCACCAAGGGTACCTCAGGTTCGTGGTACAGAACTGTCACTATCAGTTTCAAGACGATGCTGTTGGATTGTCCAAGGCACCCCGGGTCCTTACCAAGGTAATGACCGAAAGGAGGATTCGTCTTCAAAGAAAATGGACGACCTCCTGATAAGAACAAGGTCCAGAGAACAGTTGGAGGTCGGAGTAGCACTATCTCAAGTAGTTCTACGACAGCACGGGTGGATTCTAAATATTCCAAAACCGCAGTTGTTCCGACGACACGTCTGCTGGTCCTAGGGATGATTCTGGACACAGTCCAGGAAAAGGTGTTTCTCCCAGAGGAGAAAGCCAGGGAGTTATCCGAGCTAATCGGGATCCTCCTAAAACCAGGAAAAGTGTCAGTGCATCATTGCACAAGAGTCCTGGTAAAAATGGTGGCTTATTACGAAGCGCTTCCATTCGGCAGATTTCACGCAAGAACTCTTCAGTGGGATCTGCTGGACAAATGGTCCGGATCGCATCTTCAGATGCATCAGCGGATAACCCTATATCCAAGGACAAGGGTGTCTCTCCTGTGGTGATTACAGAGTGCTCATCTTCTAGAGGGCCGCAGATTCGGCATTCAGGATTGGATGCTCGTGACCACGGAGGCCAGCCTGAGAGGCTGGGGAGCAGTCACACAAGGAGTGTGATCAAGTCTGGAGAATTCTCTCCACATAAATATACTGGAGCTAAGAACAAATTTATAATGCTCTAAGCTTAGCAAGACCTCTGCTTCAAGGTCAGCCGGTATTGATCCAGTGGGATAACATCACGGCAGTCGCCCACGTAAACAGAAAGGGCGGCACAAGAAGCAGGAGGGCAGTGACAAAACTGCAAGGATTTTTCGCTAGGCGGAAAATCATGTGATAGCACTGTCAGCAGTGTTCATTCCGGGAGTGGACGACTGGGAAGCAGACTTCCTCAGCAGGCACGACCTCCACCCGGGAGAGTGGGAACTTCATCGGGAAGTTTTCCGCATGATTGTGAACCGTTGGGAAAGACCAAAGGTGGACATGATGGCGTCCCGCCCGAACAAAAAAATGGGACAGGTATTGCGCCAGGTCACGAGACCTTCAAGCGATAGCTGTGGACGTCCTGGTAACACCGTGGGTGTAACAGTCGGTGTATGTGTTCCCTTCTCTGCTTCTCATAACCAAGGTATTGAGAATTATAAGACATAGAGGAGTAAGAACTATACTCGTGGCTCCGGATTGGCCAAGAGGGACTTGGTAACCGGAACTTCAAGAGATGCTCACAGAGGACTAATGGCCTCGGGAGCTAAGAAGGGATTTGCTTTCAGCAAGTACCATGTCTGTTCCAAGAGGAACCGTGGCATCGGCCTTTAAGAAAGGACCTGCTCCAGCAGGGACCTTGTCTGTTCCAAGACTTACCGCGACTGCGTTTGACGGCATGGCGGTTTGAACGCCGGATCCTAAGGGAAAAGGCATTCCGGAAGAGGTCATACCTACCCTGGTCAAAGCCAGGAAGGAGGTGACCGCACAACGTTATCACCACATGTGGTAAAAATATGTTGCGTGGGTGAGGCCAGGAGGGCCCCACGAAAAAATTTCAACTAGGTCGATTTCTGCACTTCCTGCAAACAGGAGTGTCTATGAGCCTCAAATTGGGGTCCATTAAGGTTCAAGTTTCGGCCCTATAGATTTTCTTCCAGAAAGAATTGGCTTCAGTTCCTGAAGTCCAGACGTTTGTCAAGGGAGTATTGCATATACAGCCCTTGTGTGCCTCCAGTGGCACCGTGGGATCTCAACGTAGTGTTGGGATTCCTCAAATCATATTGGTTTGAACCACTCAAATCTGTGGATTTGAAATATCTCACATGGAAAGTGACCATGCTGTTGGCCCTGGCCTCGGCCAGGCGATTGTCAAAATTGGCGGTTTTGTCTTACAAAAGCCCATATTTGATTTTCCATTCGGACAGGGCAGAACTGCGGACTCGTCCCCAGTTTCTTCCTAAGGTGGTGTCAGCGTTTCACCTGAAACAACCTATTGTGGTGCCTGCGGCTACTAGGGACTTGGAGGACTCCAAGTTGCTAGACGTTGTCAGGGCCCTGATATATATATATATATATATATATATATATATATATATATATATATATATATATATATATATATATATATATATATATAATTCCAGGACGGCTGGAGTCAGAAAGTCTGACTTGCTGTTTATATTGTATGCACCCAAAAAGCTGGGTGCTCCTGCTTCTAAGCAGACTATTGCTCGTTGGATTTGTAGTACAATTCAGCTTGCACATTCTGTGGCAGGCCTGCCACAGCCAAAATCTGTAAATGCCCATTCCACAAGGAAGGTGGGCTCATCTTGGGCGGCTGCCCGAGGGGTCTCGGCTTTACAACTTTGCCGAGCAGCTACTTGGTCAGGGGCAAACACGTTTGCTAAATTCTACAAATTTGATACCCTGGCTGAGGAGGACCGGGTGTTCTCTCATTGGGTGCTGCAGAGTCATCCGCACTCTCCCGCCCGTTTGGGAGCTTTGGTATAATCCCCATGGTCCTTTCAGGAACCCCAGCATCCACTAGGACGATAGAGAAAATAAGAATTTACTTACCGATAATTCTATTTCTCGGAGTCCGTAGTGGATGCTGGGCGCCCATCCCAAGTGCGGATTGTCTGCAATACTTGTACATAGTTACAAAAATCGGGTTATTATTGTTGTGAGCCATCTTTTCAGAGGCTCCGCTGTTATCATACTGTTAACTGGGTTCAGATCACAGGTTGTACAGTGTGATTGGTGTGGTTGGTATGAGTCTTACCCGGGATTCAAAATCCTTCCTTATTGTGTACGCTCGTCCGGGCACAGTTTCCTAACTGAGGCTTGGAGGAGGGTCATAGGGGGAGGAGCCAGTGCACACCACCTGATCCTAAAGCTTTACTTTTTGTGCCCTGTCTCCTGCGGAGCCGCTATTCCCCATGGTCCTTTCAGGAACCCCAGCATCCACTACGGACTCCGAGAAATAGAATTATCGGTAAGTAAATTCTTATTTTAACAGCGGATCTTTTTAAAATAAAGTGTGTTTTTTAACCTTTCTGACATCTGCATTGAAAAATTTGTTTCTGGAGTGAACATATAATAGACTGTCTATTGCATAAATATCGTGGTATATACTGGAGTGGCAGTATAAGAACAATACTGTGAAGTATATCAGAGTCATTTGTCCATTCATAGTGGATAAGACATATGGACGATTTACAGTTATTTTTAAGCTGTGGTATCCCTTAGAGACTGATTATAAGAGCAGCGCTGTGAAAGACTTTATTGATTTGTGTTATTCAAAAGTTTTGTCTAAGCAGTTCTGAGGCTGATCTGCTATATATAAAGTAACACAGCTGCAAGCTGAAAGAAGCGCTTTTAAAGGGGACTGACATCTTTTTTGTTTGCACTGTATCACTCCGCCCCTCTCTCACTAACAGATCACACACACAGCACTGTATCACTCCGCCCCTCTCTCACTAACATCACACACACACAGCACTGTATCACTAACAGATCACACACACAGCACTGTATCACTCCGCCCCTCTCCCACTAACATCACACACACACACAGCACTGTATCACTAACAGATCACACACACAGCACTGTATCACTCCGCCCCTCTCTCACTAACAGATCACACACACAGCACTATATCACTCCGCCCCTCTCCCACTAACATCACACACACACAGCACTGTATCACTAACAGATCACACACACAGCACTGTATCACTCAGCCCCTCTCTCACTAACAGATCACACACACAGGGCACTGTATCACTCCGCCCCTCTCTCACTAACAGATCACACACAGCACTGTATCACTCCGCCCCTCTCTCACTAACAGATCACACACACACAGCACTGTATCACTCAGCCCCTCTCTCACTAACAGATCACACACACAGCACTGTATCACTCCGCCCCTCTCTCACTAACAGATCACACACACAGCACTGTATCACTCCGCCCCTCTCCCACTAACATCACACACACACAGCACTGTATCACTAACAGATCACACATACAGCACTGTATCACTCCGCCCCTCTCTCACTAACAGATCACACACACACAGCACTGTATCACTCAGCCCCTCTCTCACTAACAGATCACACACACAGGGCACTGTATCACTCCGCCCCTCTCTCACTAACAGATCACACACAGCACTGTATCACTCCGCCCCTCTCTCACTAACAGATCACACACAGCACTGTATCACTCCGCCCCTCTCTCACTAACAGATCACATACACAGCACTGTATCACTCCGCCCCTCTCTCACTAACAGATCACACACACAGCACGATAAAGTGGAAGGTGATAATACACTAGCCAATCAGCTCCTAACTGTCAATTTACAGGCTGTGTTTGAAAAATGACAGTTAGGAGCTGATTGGCTGGTGCGTTATCACCTTCCACTTTATCACTTCTCCAGGCTTAATACATCTGCAGTGCTGCGACCGCCATGCTTTCGGTCTGTGTGTGAGCTCTGCTGTGTGTGAGGGGAGAAGAGCGCAGCACGCACCTCTCCTGCCCCTCGGTGTTCAGTCCGGTCTCCGGCAGCGGTGGCGTGTATCTCTACTGAGTTGCCAGTTCGTTAGCCAATCAGAGCTCGCAGACCAGCAGCTGCGGCTCCTGAATGGCTGCCGGACCGCAAGCTTTGATTGGCTCACGAACCGCCGCCTGATTGGAGATATACGCCGCCAGAGACCAGACTGAGGGGCAGGAGAGGCGCGTGCTGCGAGCAGCACGCGGGGGGAGGGGGGGGGGGGGGGTGTTGGGCCTTTACCTGGCACTGGGGGGCATATGTGTATCCGGCACCGCGGGGGCATATGTGCACCTGGCACTGTGGGGGCATATGTGTATCTGGCACTGCACTACTGGGGGCATATGTGTATCTGGCCCCCTATATGTGTATCACGCCCCCATTATCATTGGTCACGCCCCATGTGGCCACACCCTCTCCGTTAGATTTTTTTCCTAATTGCACCACTGTACATCTGCCCCTGTATCACTCCGCCCCCTCTCTCACTAACTGATCACACATACAGATAACTGTTTCACACTGCCCCCTCTTTCTCAGACAGGACAAATCACACAGCACTATATCACTCCGACCTTCTCACTAAGGGGTAGATTTATCAAGATGCAAATAACGATTAAACTCGCAATGTGATGAGCCAATGTATCGCATGAATGTATAAAAATTTGGGTGCCGGGACAGAGCTTGCGTTACAGCTAATCCCTTCCAGGGCTGTAATGTGTGTATATGGCGTTGCAATATACAGGCTGCTACTGTGAATGCACCGCTTCAAAGAACATCAAATAAGCGATGCTGCAGCTCTCCTCTTTCATGTTCGATATGCCGACGCTAAAGACTTGAGAGGGCCAAACACAGCAGGCACAGGACAGGGGTCATGGCGCTGGATGGGGGTGCAGGCTGCTCTCTCCTCCGTGTCTGCAGGCAGAAGGGCCCGTGGCAGCCACTCACGCCCTGCATGCAAAATCTCCCCCCATCCTTGTACTCTCTGGGTGCTGCTGCAGTAGGGCAGAGTGAGGGGACTGGGAACAGGCAGCATGGCCGGATAACAGGAGAAAATAGCAGGAGTTCAATATTAATGTATTAGGTGAATTTAGGTGAAACTCAAATATTGTGAAAATAATGTTAATTTCTCTAACGTCCTAGTGGATGCTGGGGACTCCGTAAGGACCATGGGGAATAGCGGCTCCGCAGGAGACTGGGCACAGCTAAGAAAGAATTAGGACTACCTGGTGTGCACTGGCTCCTCCCACCATGACCCTCCTCCAGACCTCAGTTAGAATCCTGTGCCCGGCCGAGCTGGATGCACACTAGGGGCTCTCCTGAGCTCCTAGAAAGAAAGTATATGTTAGGTTTTTTATTTTACAGTGAGATCTGCTGGCAACAGACTCACTGCAGCGAGGGACTAAGGGGAGAAGAAGCGAACCTACCTAACTGGTGGTAGCTTGGGCTTCTTAGGCTACTGGACACCATTAGCTCCAGAAGGATCGACCGCATGGAACCGGCCATTGGTGTTCGGTCCCGGAGCCGCGCCGCCGGCCCCCTTACAGAGCCAGAAGCAAGAAGAATCCGGAAAATCGGCGGCAGAAGACATCAGTCTTCACCAAGGTAGCGCACAGCACTGCAGCTGTGCGCCATTGCTCCTCATACACACTTCACACTCCGGTCACTGAGGGTGCAGGGCGCTGGGGGGGGGGGGGGCGCCCTGAGAAGCAATAAATACACCTTGGCTGGCAAATATATCACAATATATAGCCCCAGAGGCTATATATGTGATAAATACCCCTGCCAGAATCCATAAAAAAGCGGGAGAAAAGTCCGCGAAAAAGGGGCGGAGCTATCTCCCTCAGCACACTGGCGCCATTTTCTCTTCACAGTGCAGCTGGAAGACAGCTCCCCAGGCTCTCCCCTGTAGTTTTCAGGCTCAAAGGGTTAAAAAGAGAGGGGGGGCACTAAATTTAGGCGCAATATGGTTTATACAAGCAGCTATTGGGGGAAAAATCACTCAGTTATAGTGTTAATCCCTGCATTATATAGCGCTCTGGTGTGTGCTGGCATACTCTCTCTCTGTCTCCCCAAAGGACTTTGTGGGGTCCTGTCCTCAGTCAGAGCATTCCCTGTGTGTGTGTGCTGTGTGTCGGTACGGCTGTGTCGACATGTGGGATGAGGAAGGTTACGTGGAGGTGGAGCAGAGGCCGATAAATGGGATGTCGCCCCCTGTGGGGCAGACACCAGAGTGGGTGGATAGGTGGAAGGTATTAACCGACAATGTCAACTCCTTACATAAAAGGCTGGATGACGTAACAGCTGTGGGACAGCCGGCTTCTCAGCCCGCGCCTGCCCAGGCGTCTCAAAGGCCATCAGGGGCTCAAAAAAGCGCCCGTTACCTCAGATGGCAGACGCAGATGTCGACACGGAGTCTGACTCCAGTGTCGACGAGGTTGAGACATATACACAATCCACTAGGAACATCCATTACATGATCTCGGCAATAAAAAATGTGTTCCGCATTTCTGACATGAACCCAAGTACCACATAAAAGGGTTTTATTTTTGGGGAGAAAAAGCAGGCAGTGTTTTGTTCCCCCATCAGATGAGTGAATGAAGTGTGAAAAAGCGTGGGTTCCCCCAATAAGAAACTGGTAATTTCTAAAAAGTTACTGATGGCGTACCCTTTCCCGCCAGAGGATAGGTCACGTTGGGAGATATCCCCTAGGGTGGATAAGGCGCTCACACGTTTGTCAAAAAAGGTGGCACTGCCGTCTTAGGATACGGCCACCTTGAAGGAGCCTGCTAATAAAAAGCAGGAGACTATCCTGAAGTCTGTATATACACACTCAGATTATATACTGAGACCTGCAATCGCCTCAGCATAAATAGTGCTGCTGCAGCGTGGTCTGATACCCTGTCAGATAATATTAATACTCTAAGACAGGGATAATATTTTGCTAACATAGAGCATTTTAAAGACGTCGTCTTATATATGAAGGATGCACAGAGGGATATTTGCCGGCTGGCATCCAGAATTAATGCAATGTCCATTCTGCCAGGAGGGTATTAGAAACCCGGCAGTGGACAGGTGATGCTGCCTATAAAAGGCACATGGAAAGCACAGAGACAAGGGAAGAAGGAAAAAGCTGCACCAGACAGCCAGTTCCCAGGATCAAAAATCTTCCCCCGCTTCCTCTGAGTCCACCGCATGACGCTGGGGCTCCACAGGTGGAGACAGGTGCGGTAGGGGCGCGTCTCGGGAACTTCAGGGACCAGTGGGCTTGCCCACAGGTGGATCCCTAGGTTCTGCAAATAGTATCACAGGGATACAGGCTGGAGTTCGAGGCGACTCCCCCTCACCGTTACCTCACATCAGCCTTGCCGGCTGCCCTCGGAGAAAGGGAGGTAGTACTGGCGGCAATTCACAAGCTGCACTTCCAGCAGGTGAAATCTAGGTACCCCTCCTTCAACAAGGCCGGGGTTACTATTCCAAAATGTTGTGGTACCGAAACCTGACGGTTCGGTGAGACCCATTCTAAAATTGAAAGCCTTGAACACTTATATACGAAGGTTCAAGTTCGAAATGGAATCGCTCAGGGCGATTATTGCAAGCCTGGATGGTATCACTGGACATCAAGGATGCTTACCTGCATGTCCCTATTTACCCTCTTCACCAGGAGTACCTCAAAATTGTGGTACAGGATTGTCATTACCAATTCCAGACGTTGCCGTTGGTCTGTCCCCGGCACCGAGGTATTTACCAAGGTAATGGCCGAAATAATTATCCGGTACTTGGACGATCTCCTTATAAAGGCGAGGTCCAGGGAGCAGTTGTTCGGCGGAGTAGCACTATCTCGGGAAGTGCTACAACAGCACGGCTGAATTCTGAATATTCCAAAGTCGCAGCTGGTTCCTACGACGCGTCTACTGTTCCTGAGTATGGTTCTGGACACAGAACAGGATAAAAAGGTTTTCTCCCGGAGGAGAAGTCCAAGGAGTTGTCGTCTCTAAACAGAGACCTCCTAATACGTATACAGGTGTCGGTGCATCAATGCACGCGAGCCCTGGGAAGGATGGTAGCTTCTTACGAAGAAATTCCATTCGCCAGGTCCCATTCAAGGATTTTCCAGTGGGATCTGTTGGACATGTGGTCCGGGTCGCATCTTCAGATGCATCGACGGATAACCCTGTCTCCAAGGGCCAGGGTGTCGTTGTTGTGGTGGCTGCAGAGTGCTCATCTTCTAGGGGGCCGCAGATTCGGCATACAGGACTGGGTCCTGGTGACCACGGATGCCAGCCTTCGAGGCTGGGGGGCAGTCACACAGGGAAGAAACTTCCAAGGCTATGGAAAAGTCAGGAGACTTCCCTACACATAAATATTCTGGAACTAAGGGCCATTTACAATGCCCTAAGTCAGGCTAGACCCCTGCTTCAACACCGGCCAGTGCTGATCCAGTCAGACAACATCACGGCGGTCGCTCATGTACACGACAGGGCGGCACAAGAAGCAGGATGGCGATGGCAGAAGCCACAAGGATTCTCCGATGGGCGGAAAATCATGTGTTAGCACTGTCAGCAGTGTTCATTCCCGGAGTGGACAACTGAGAAGCAGACTTTCTCAGAAGACACGACCTCCACCCGGGAGAGTGGGGACTTCATCCAGAAGTCTTCCAAATGATTGTACACCGTTGGGAAAGGCCACAGGTGGACATGATGGCGTCCCGCCTCAACTAAAAGTTACAAAGATATTGCGCCAGGTCAAGGACCCTCAGGTGATAGCTGTGGACGCTCTGGTAACACCGTGGGTGTACTATTCGGTGTATGTGTTCCCTTCTCTGCCTCTCTTACCCAGGGTAATGAGAATAATAAGAAGGAGAGGAGTAAGAACTATACTCATTGTTCCAGGTTGGCCAAGAAGAGCTTGGTACCCAGAACTCCAAGAAATGACCCCAGAGGACCTATGGCCTCTGCCGCTCAGACAGGACCTGCTGCAGCAGGGGGCCTGTCTGTTTCAAGACGTACCGCGGCTGCGTGGACGGCATGGCGGTTGAACGCCGGATCCTGAAGGAAAAGGGAATTCCGGAGGAAGTTATCCCTACGCTATTTAAAGCTAGGAAAGAAGTGAACGCTAACCATTATCACCGCATATGGCGGAAATATGTTGCGTACTGTGAGGCCAGGAAGGCCCCAAAGGAGAAATTTCAGCTAGGTCGATTTCTGCACTTCCTACAGTCAGAGGTGACTATGGGCCTACAATTGGGTTTCATTAAGGTCCAGATTTCGGCTCTATCGATTTTCTTCCAAGATGGAACTGGCTTCACTGCCTGAAGTTCAGACATTTGTCAAGGGAGTGCTGCATATTCAGCATCCTTTTGTGCCTCCAGTGGCACCGTGGGACCTCAACGTGGTGTTGGGTTTCCTAAAGTCACATTGGTTTGAGCCACTCAAAACCGTGGATTTAAAATATCTCACGTGGAAAGTGGTCATGCTTTTGGCCTTGGCTTCGGCAAGGCGGGTGTCAGAATTGGCGGTTTTGTCATGCAAAAGCCCCTATTTGATTTTCCATATGGATAGGGCAGAATTGAGGACTCGTCCACAGTTTCTTCCTAAGGTGGTATCAGCTTTTCACTTGAACCAACCTATCGTGGTGCCTGCGGCTACTAGGGAGGACTCCAAGTTACTGGACGTAGTCAGGGCCTTGAAAATGTATGTTTCCAGGACGGCTGGAGTCAGGAAGACTGACTCGCTATTTATCCTGTATGCACCAAACAAGATGGGTGCTCCTGCTTCAAAGCAGACTATTGCTCGCTGGATTTGTAGCACAATTCAGCTTGCGCATTCTGTGGCTGGCCTGCCGCAGCCTAAATCTGTAAAAGCCCATTCCACGAGGAAAGTGGGTCTTCTTGGGTGGCTGCCCGAGGGGTCTCGGCTTTACAACTTTGCCGAGCTGCTACTTGGTCAGGGGCAAACACGTTTGCAAAATTCTACAAATTTGATACCCTGGCTGAGGAGGACCTTGAGTTCTCTCATTCGGTGCTGCAGAGTCATCCGCACTCTCCCGCCCGTTTGGGAGCTTTGGTATAATCCCCATGGTCCTTACGGAGTCCCCAGCTGTTACGATTCCTGTACTCCAGACTGGAGAAGATCTTATGGCAGAGATCTGAGTACAGGAATGAAATACAGGTTGTGGGAGCTGGAAAGCCTAGTAACCCCTGGCACCCTAACTCCGTTGTCTCGCCCGTGTTATCAGAAATCCCCTGCGAGACTATGGTTGCTTGAGCCCATGGCAGCCGCGTTCGAAGGGCGGATTATGTCTGCCCAACCCCGATGCCCCCGCAGGTCTTAATGGGAGACAAGGGGAAGTCCGAGACAGGGTGATAACAAGGGGCCCTCTGACTAAGCAACCAAGCCAGGGGTTACAAGCTAACTTAACTAAATCAAAAGGTATGTGCGGACTAGCCGCCAGGGAAAAGGACAACCAAAGATCCACTGATCCGACACTCCTATCCGGCACCGCTGGACACCAGAGTGGATCTTGTGGAAGCGGAATCCTCCGCAAAGCTCCAGAACACAATATAAACAAAATAATAAATAATAGCGGACAAGCCGCAACACACGGCTGCGCCGCGACTCACGAACACCACCAGATGTTAAAGGTGCTCGATCAGACTCCAGGAACGGATGGTAACTTCCGAGTACAGGATCACTGAGAACAGGAACAAACGAACAGACCGGGACTGGGAACTCTCTCAGCAGCAGAATCAGACAAACAGGAAGCTATCACCGGCGTCTGTGAGGAGTCCTGGGAGTGCTTTTAACAGAGAGTCCTAATTAAACAATCCAGAGCAGCTGGCCCACTGCATGATTCCAACTGACAAAATGCAATCAGCAGCCAGGTGAGGCTGAACACATGGAACAAGCTGCAATTACACAGACTAACCAGCGGCAGCAGACAAGAGCATACTAAAACAGAGCAACAGGAAATCCTGGCATGCAAGACAACTAATAAACATGAAATACCTAACAAAAATGCAAAACAGGAATGAGCCACAGCCGTGGCTCATAACATTACCCCCCCCTTGAGGAGGGGTCAAAAGACCCCAAAATTCAGACTATCCAGAACAAGGGATACAAAAAAAAAAACCTGACACATTGGTCTAACAGACCAGAAAACAAAAAACAAGCTGTAGCAACAACTTGTAACAGTGCCCTCCCCTTGATGGTGGCCACTGGACACAAGACAAGGAGAAAAAAAAAAAAATCTCTCTTTTTTTTTTATCAAGGCAAGAGTCAAAAATTATTTCTTTTTCTTCTTCTTCTTTTTACAAAGCTCTTTAGGTCTGACCAAGGTAATTCCCCAAACATTGTCTGAACTGATGGTACCACCCAGCAAGGCTGCGTTCAAATCAGAGACAGGTCTCTTACCCTTGGGAGCTGAACTTTCTGGTAAAGTACTATTATTAGAAGAAGAAGTCAGAAAAGCACATCCTGCAGTCAAAGCAACGGGCTGGGACTCTTGTGCCGAGTTTACAGTATTTGGTGGACTCAGCAGACAAGACGGGTGACTTAGAGGAACCTGAACCAATTTCTTTGAAACCGTATCTTTTAACAATTGCATCACAGAATGCTTGGGGATCCTGAAGAATGGGATCTTCAGCTTTCATTAGGCTGGTTGCCCACTCAGAAGGCTCTCCTCTAAAAGAATAAATCAGATAGAGCCCAAGGTTTTCTGAAGTGATGCCCAGAAATGGTCTAGACAACATAATAGTGTAATAGTGTTTGAAAAGCGCCATAAATTGGGCGAAGTCCCCATCAAAGGTTATGGATGTTGAAATATCAGAGTCAGGATCTGTTTCCTTTTCATCTGACTGACTGGAGTGCTTTGCTAGGACCTGGTCACTATTGACCTTACTCGAGGCTGAAACTCTCTGAACCCCACCCGGGGCTGAGACTTTCTGAACCCCACCCGGGGCAGTGACTTTCTGAACCCCACCCGGGGCAGTGACTTTCTGAACCCCACCCGGGGCAGTGACTTTCTGAACCCCACCCGGGGCAGTGACTTTCTGAACCCCACCCGGGGCAGTGACTTTCTGAACCCCACCCGGGGCAGTGACTTTCTGAACCCCACCCGGGGCAGTGACTTTCTGAACCCCACCCGGGGCAGTGACTTTCTGAACCCCACCCGGGGCAGTGACTTTCTGAACCCCACCCGGGGCAGTGACTTCCTGAACCCCACCCGGGGCAGTGACTTTCTGAACCCCACCCGGGGCAGTGACTTTCTGAACCCCACCCGGGGCAGTGACTTCCTGAACCCCACCCGGGGCAGTGACTTCCTGAACCCCACCCGGGGCAGTGGCCTCCTGAACCCCACCCGGGGCAGTGGCCTCCGGGAACCCCGCTGGGGCAGTGGCCTCCGGGAACCCCGCTAGGGCAGTGGCCTCCGGGAACCCCGCTGGGGCAGTGGCCTCCGGGAACCCCGCTGGGGCAGTGGCCTCCGGGAACCCCGCTGGGGCAGTGGCCTCCGGGAACCCCGCTGGGGTCAGCACCTCGGATTCTTTTACTGGGACCGGGCCGTTGGCCTCCCTGACTGGGATCGGGCCACCGGCCTCCCTCTCTGAGTCGATAATTATCGAAAGTTCTTCCGTGACTATGACTTCCGGGACTTTTGCTGAAGCAATAACGTTCAGATCCTCCACTAATGCTATGCTTCTTAAGTTCTTTCCTGGGGAAGCGACTTCTAGACCCTTCTTTGGGGCTGCGTCTCTCGAGACCCCACTTGGGGATATTACTTCAAAGATCCCTTCTGGGGTTTTGCTTCTCGAGTTCCCTTCAAGAACTATGGTTTTAGATACCCTTTCTGGGGTTGCGCTCCTCAAGTCCCTACCTGGGGTAACAGCTTCTGAGACCCCTTCTGGTATGGAAACCTGAGCTACAATATTTGATTTCCCTCTATAAGCTTGGGTATCGGGTACCGCTCCAGCACTCTGGGCATCGGGTACCGCTCCAGCACTCTGGGCATCGGGTACCGCTCCAGCACTCTGGGCATCGGGTACCGCTCCAGCACTCTGGGCATCGGGTACCGCTCCAGCACTCTGGGCATCGGGTACCGCTCCAGCACTCTGGGCATCGGGTACCGCTCCAGCACCCTGGGCATCGGGTACCGCTCCAGCACCCTGGGCTACGGGTACCGCTCCAGCACCCTGGGCTACGGGTACCGCTCCAGCACCCTGGGCTACGGGCACCACTCCAGGACCCTGGGCTACGGGCACCACTCCAGGACCCTGGGCTACGGGCACCACTCCAGGACCCTGGGCTACGGGCACCACTCCAGGACCCTGGGCTACAGGCACCACTCCAGGACCCTGGGCTACGGGCACCACTCCAGGACCCTGGGCTACGGGCACCACTCCAGGACCCTGGGCTACGGGCACCACTCCAGGACCCTGGGCTACGGGCACCACTCTAGGAACTTGCAACTCCGCTTCCACAGGAACCTCGAGAGGAGAGAAACATTCTCTTTTGATTCCTGAATCTATAATGGGGCTCCCTTGCCCAAGGACCCCAATTATAGGACAGAGAGCTTTTTTGTGTGGGTTGTGTGACAAGTACCTCTGCCACAGTAGAGACAGGAGTAGGTCTTGTATCATGACTCAACTTGGACAGAGGGCAAGACTCGTCACCACACTTTGGCTTGCGCAACTCACAGGTCTGCAGATAATGGCCTAAACCCCCACAATATAGGCATAAGTTTAAGTTTCTGCGACGCAGACGCTCCTCTTCTGAGAGCCTGGGCCGCAGAAAACTTTTAAACTTTTTCTCTTCAATTAAACCAGAGGATTCTCTTGTCACCATACTGTGAACAAGAGTCTCTTTAGAGATAGATGTACTCTCAACGACTTCTGGCAAAATAAGCAAGATTTTAGTCAGAAGGTTTTGCAGTTGCTTTAGGGATTGCTGAAAAGCTTCTAGTCGCTCTGGTCTCAAAGCACTGAATACAGAGTTCAGGGCTGCGAGAGATGCCTGCAGGGCTTGCATAGTAGACATAGGAGGATTTAAAACTAGACAAGACAAGACAAGGCAAGACAAGGCTAGGCAAGGCTAGGCAAGGCAAGGCAAGGCAAGGCAAGACTAAATTTTGCTAAACAAATCAAGACTTTTTTTTTTGTATTTTTTTTTTTTTTTTTTAAAACACCGGACTGGATTCTAAACTCCGGACTGGATTCTAAACTCCGGACTGGATTCTAAACTCCGGACTGGATTCTAAACTCCGGACTGGATTCTAAACTCCGGACTGGATTCTAAACTCCGGACTGGATTCTAAACTCCGGACTGGATTCTAAACTCCGGACTGGATTCTAAACACCGGACTGGATTCTAGACTAGACACTGGACTGGGCCAAAAAAGAAAAAAAAGTTTTATTTCTTTTTTGTGGTATGGCCGGTGATAATGTTACGATTCCTGTACTCCAGACTGGAGAAGATCTTATGGCAGAGATCTGAGTACAGGAATGAAATACAGGTTGTGGGAGCTGGAAAGCCTAGTAACCCCTGGCACCCTAACTCCGTTGTCTCGCCCGTGTTATCAGAAATCCCCTGCGAGACTATGGTTGCTTGAGCCCATGGCAGCCGCGTTCGAAGGGCGGATTATGTCTGCCCAACCCCGATGCCCCCGCAGGTCTTAATGGGAGACAAGGGGAAGTCCGAGACAGGGTGATAACAAGGGGCCCTCTGACTAAGCAACCAAGCCAGGGGTTACAAGCTAACTTAACTAAATCAAAAGGTATGTGCGGACTAGCCGCCAGGGAAAAGGACAACCAAAGATCCACTGATCCGACACTCCTATCCGGCACCGCTGGACACCAGAGTGGATCTTGTGGAAGCGGAATCCTCCGCAAAGCTCCAGAACACAATATAAACAAAATAATAAATAATAGCGGACAAGCCGCAACACACGGCTGCGCCGCGACTCACGAACACCACCAGATGTTAAAGGTGCTCGATCAGACTCCAGGAACGGATGGTAACTTCCGAGTACAGGATCACTGAGAACAGGAACAAACGAACAGACCGGGACTGGGAACTCTCTCAGCAGCAGAATCAGACAAACAGGAAGCTATCACCGGCGTCTGTGAGGAGTCCTGGGAGTGCTTTTAACAGAGAGTCCTAATTAAACAATCCAGAGCAGCTGGCCCACTGCATGATTCCAACTGACAAAATGCAATCAGCAGCCAGGTGAGGCTGAACACATGGAACAAGCTGCAATTACACAGACTAACCAGCGGCAGCAGACAAGAGCATACTAAAACAGAGCAACAGGAAATCCTGGCATGCAAGACAACTAATAAACATGAAATACCTAACAAAAATGCAAAACAGGAATGAGCCACAGCCGTGGCTCATAACACCAGCATCCACTCGGACGTTAGAGAAAATAAGATTTTACTCACCGGTAAATCTATTTCTCGTAGTCCGTAGTGGATGCTGGGCACCCGTCCCAAGTGCGGACTGTCTGCAATACTTGTATATAGTTAATGTTAACTAAAAGGGTTATTGTTGAGCCATCTGTTGAGAGGCTCTGTTATGTTCATACTGTTAACTGGGTATAATATCACGAGTTATACGGTGTGATTGGTGTGGCTGGTATGAGTCTTACCCGGGATTCAAAATCCTTTCCTTATTGTGTCAGCTCTTCCGGGCACAGTATCCTTACTGAGGTCTGGAGGAGGGTCATGGTGGGAGGAGCCAGTGCACACCAGGTAGTCCTAATTCTTTCTTAGCTGTGCCCAGTCTCCTGCGGAGCCGCTATTCCCCATGGTCCATACGGAGTCCCCAGCATCCACTACGGACTACGAGAAATAGATTTACCGGTGAGTAAAATCTTATTAAATCTGTCCCTTAAGCTGGGCATACACTATACAATTATCTGGCAGATTATCTGTCCCTAAGGCTGGACATACATTAGGACGACCAGCAACCGATGCGAGTCATCTTACGATTTTCCTTTAATTCCCCTGGAGCTCTCTGGCAGTCCTGGACACACGATTTTTTGGTCTTTTTTTGGACACACTATGTGCGCCCCTATATGCTAGATCGTCTCTCGATCCATTGTATGCCTCACAAAAAGCATACACTCAAATGACGCTGATCGAATGGTGCATTGTATGTGCATAATACATGGGGGGGTCATTCTGAGTTGTTCGCTTGTTGCAGATTTTCGCTATGCTGCGATTTGTTGCAAACTGCGTATGCGCAAGGCACGCAGGGCGCATGCGTTTAGATATTTAACACAAAACTTAGCAGTTTTGCTGTGGCTTCTGCTGCGCTTTTCAGTCGCACTGCTGTTCGGTAAATGATTGACAAGAAAGGGGCATTTCTGGGTGGCAACTCAGCGTTTTCCCGGCGTTTGCAAAAAAACGCAGGCGTGTCAGGGAAAAATGCGGGAGTGTCTGGAGAAACGGGGGAGTGGCTGGCCGAACACAGGGCGTGTTTGTCACGTCAAACCAGGAACTAAACGGACCGAGCTGATCGCAGTGTAGGAGTAGGTCTGGAGCTACTCAGAAACTGCAAGGAATTATTTAGTAGCAATTCTGCTAATCTTTCGTTCGCAATTCTGCTAAGCTAAGATACACTCCCAGAGGGCGGCGGCCTAGCGTGTGCAATGCTGCTAAAAGCAGCTAGCGAGCGAACAACTCGGAATGAGGGCCATGGTACGATGTGCATTCGATTACGACGTATACTATGGGCTGCACGTATGATCAGAGGATGCCACATTCGACCTGCGGGACCGCGGGTTGCATCCTCCCTAAACAATGCACACGATGCAGCGATCGGGGTGATGAAATCGTGTATTCGTACCCGATATCATCCTAGTGTATGTTCAGCTTACTTTGTCAGGGGTGCTCAGACCCCTAGATACACGCCTGGGGAAACTTTTCACTACATTGCTTGGAGAGAGCCTAGAATTATACGTCTACACCGAAATAGTGCTGGACAAGTCTCAGTTAAGCACATTGCTCAAATCCTTGTTTTATGAGATAAATATTAGATATTGATTATAGCTGCAATAGACCAGAATGTGCTGCACTGTGAGAGGAATGGACGTTCTTAGCGACGTTTGCGGGTGGGTAGTCACTCCCCCGATTCCTGCGTTTTCCACATGAATTGTGCACTTACAGCACCGTCCAGAAGAGAAAAGTGTTCACATCCTCTGCCATCTATTAGCTGGATCTTGCTTACATTATCTCTGGGAACAAAGGGGAAATGACACATGTTACTGATTATCTCTGGCGCAGATCATTTTGAAGCCTGAAATCATTTAGTTCATGCTGAATCCCCGGGGAAGACAGAGATTCACATGCTAAGAAGTGAACTGGAATCTCCTGTCATGTTAATAAGAAGAGCTTGTCAAAAACACGCAGCCTGGGGCACAGTTCTCATCTGCATTTCCTCAGATGTGCTAAAATCTGTGTGCAAGAAGAATGTGGCTACTATTAGTGACTAGAGCTACATCCAGCGTATCAGAAGTGGCTTGTAAGCAGCAAATTGGATCATGTATAGGCTTCTACGGATTATGCAATCATATCTAGGCTTCCGTTCGTTTTAAATGCCTTGCTTTGGGTTTTGGGCAGTTGGGTGCTATGGGATTATGGGGGTCATTCCGAGTTGATCGCTCGCTAGCAGTTTTTAACAGCCACGCAAACGCTATGCCGCCGCCCACTGGGAGTGTATTTTAGCTTAGCAGAAGTGCGAACGTTTTTTATCGCAGAGCGGCTACAAACATTTTTTGTGTAGTTTCAGAGTAGCTCAAAACCTACTCAGCGCTTGCGATCACTTCGGACTATTCAGTTCCTGTTTTGACGTCACACACCCGCCCAGCGTTCGCCCAGCCACGCATGCGTTTTCCCTGACACGCCTGCGTTTTTCCGAACACTCCCTGAAAACGGTCAGTTGCCACCCAGAAAGGCCCACTTCATGTCAATCACTCTGCGACCACCAGTGCGACTGAAATGCATCGCTAGACCCTGTGCAAAACTGCATCGTTCGTTGTGCCCGTACGTCATGCGTGCGCATTGCGCCGCATACGCATGCGCAGAACTGCCGTTTTTTAGCCTGATCGCTGCGCTGCGAACAAATGCAGCTAGCGATCAACTCGGAATGACCACCTATATTCTATTTTACACTTTAGCCTTCTCATTTTCTCAATGCATTTAACCTGCAGTATCATGACAGCGGCATCTCGACCCGCCAGAACGCCGGCAGCGGTATGTCCGCGTAGTTCAGCACAGACGCAGCCATAGGAGGCCATGCTCAGAAGGAGACACTACCTCTGCTATAGCACTGGTGTAAGGTGTGATGGTGCATCGTATAAGGATGCACCAATACGTATTACTGTGTGTATGTGCCCTGAAAGTGGGCGTCTCAGTCCTTGCACATTCCAACCGGACAGCTGTACACAAGGGAAGACGTTTGTATCGCTGTATGCATAAAGTCGCAGACGGGAGACCGCCAATATTTGCTGCTACGTGCGCTTCTGCCTGCGACTCACTATCTGTTCCAGTGGCGTAACTATAAAATAGGCGCCCAAAAAGTTTCAGCCGCCTCCTTCATGGTACCGGCGCATTGTCAGGAGTTCTGCTTGTGGTCAGGTGATCGCCCCTCTCCGGCCGCCACCGATGCAGTTACAGGTAGTGGTGTACTAATAGCCCCCGCAAACCCCACGGAGCCCACAAGCCACCCAGCGCCTCCAAGCCACCGCAGGGTCTGCGAGGGGGCGATTGCTACGCCATTGGTCTGTTCATTGTTAGCGGGTTGTACTGCACGTAGTAATGGCGCTTTATACAGGTTACTTAATAATGATACAGGGGACAAGCTACACCATATTGCAGATTATGAGTACGTTAGACGTTACCTAGGGGTTTCCGATTATAGGAAACACAACGCTGGAGGAATGGCAAATTGTCTCCCAGGCTACAGCACCGGTGCTGCCTATTCACCAATAAAGAAGGGGTTTCACGGTAACGATACAACAGTCATCATTATAAAGCTACTGAACTCCCCAGGCCCTATCTATGGGGGTCATTCCGAGTTGATCGCTAGCTGAAAATGTTCACTGTGTAGCGATGATGCAAAAAAAGGGCACTTCTGCGCATGCGTATGTGGCGCAATGCGCACGCGCGATGTACTTTCACAACGGCCGATGTAGTTTATTACAAGGTCTAGCGAAGCTTTTCAGTTGCACTGCTGGCCGCAGAGTGATTGACAGGAAGTGGGCGTTTCTGGGTGTCAAATGACCGTTTTCAGGGAGTGTTCGAAAAAACGCAGGTGTGCCAGGAAAAACGCAGGCGTGGCTGGGCGAACGCAGGGCGTGTTTGTGACGTCAAAACAGGAACTGAACAGTCTGAAGTGATCGCAAGCGCTGAGTAGGTCTGAAGCTACTCTGAAACTGCACAAAATTATTTTGTAGCCGCTCTGCGATCCTTTCGTTCGCACTTCTGCTAAGCTAAAATACACTCCCAGTGGGCGGCGGCATAGCGTTTGTACGGCTGCTAAAAACTGCTAGCGAGCGATCAACACGGAATGACCCCCTTAATATCCCAGCTTCAGGTGGACAATGAAGGTTCCCGCCTCACTGGTTAGAATTCCCCTCTATTGTCGATAAACAGATTTAGAGACGCTCTTCAGTGATAATGCGGCTTCCGTCTCTGATTTGATGGTTTGTGAGGCTCTATGACAGCACATATAATACTCTCTAATAAAACTAATGAATAAAACAGAATTCAGGCCGAGCTCCAAATAACACTCTAGAAAGACAATTTGTAGCTTCTCCCCCTGAATTTGCTAATACTCTTGGAAGCAAAGAGAACACATAGGTTATGACAGAGGATGCCAGGAAGTACACACTCTATGGAGAAGATACTTGGCTTACACATAGTGATTGAGTAGGGGAAATGTTTTCTCTCCTCACTAGGAAACCACGTACAAATACACCGATTACTGGGCTGAGGGATAGTCGTGGTTTGCTGGTGACGAGCGCGTTAATTAGCATTTTACGGCTCACTGTATTCTTCCAGCTTGCCTGCGATACAAGCATATATTTAGGCCTATTGCGGGACATCCCAGGACAAGATTAAGCAGCATATTTATGAAACAAATTTGTGGAAAATCCTGCAAAATGTAAGTATCCACCGTTGTATTACAGGGTTTCCGATTGCAGTAGGGTTCTACGGGGGCTGCTGTATTGTGGTATTTACCAAGCTCCGGAATGCGTTATCTATTGTAGCTTATATACATATCGCAGAACTTACTGGAAGAGGGATCCTCCAGATCCCTCTCCAGTAATAGCCACCTGCAAATGCGTTGTCTAAAGACCGAAGGTCCCACAGCATAGAGAAAAGTGCTCACTGATACCATACACATCAGAGCCCCTGCTCCAGCATGTGATATAATACATCCGAGTGTTACAGAATTCCTTGCAGCTGTGTATTGCAGCAATAAAAAAGTCAAGGTATCATGTAATTCATAAACGAGTCCCAGACCCTGCTGAGGCTTTATCATTATTATTATACTTTATATGGTGCCACAAGTGGTCCGTAGCGCCGTACAAAAGCAAACAGTAAAACAGAACATTAGAGTAACCAAACCATAAACAGGACACAAGTAACAGCACCACAGACCTCAGTACACAATATAGCTGGTAAGCAGGTGAGCGGCTAAGGTAGTGACATGCCATCAATAGCGATAGCCGAGTTGATCGCTAGCTGCATTCGTTCGCTGCGCAGCGATCAGGCAAAAAAAACGCCACTTCTGCGTATGCGGCGCAATGTGCACGCGCGTCGAACTATTACAAAGAACGATGTCGTTTCACACAAGGTCTAGCGAAGCATTTCAGTCGCACTGCTGGCCGCAGAGTGATTGACAGGAAGAGGGCGTTTCTGGGTGGCAACTGACCGTTTTCAGGGAGTGTTCGGAAAAACGCAGTCGTGCCAGGGCAAATGCAGGGCGTGTTCGTGACATCAAAACAGGAACTGAACAGTCTGAAGTGATCGCAAGCGCTGAGTACGTTTTGAGCTACTCTGAAACTGCACAAAATTATTTTGTAGCCGCTCTGCGATCCTTTCGTTCGCACTTCTGCTAAGCTAAAATACACTCCCAGTGGGAGGCGGCATAGCGTTTGCACGGCTGCTAAAAACTGCTAGCGAGCGATCAACTCGGAATGACCACCAGAGACACTAGTAATTTAAGATCCGGCAGAAGGGATGAGCGGCTACATGCGGGAGGAATTCCGGAAGACGAACAGTGTGTTTAAGGGCTGTAACTGAAGTGCAGGAGAAGAGGGCAGAGAGAGCAGGAAAGAGTAGGCTTCTGCTCCTAGGAGCTTGCAATCTAAATGGAGGACGTTAACTATGAAAAGAGAGTTTCCTTGGGATCTTACGGTTGGGTGGTCTCCCCAGCCAGGGATACTACAACTTAGTCTATTAAGCACTGAGACATCAGTCACGACTGTAAGTATGAAGGTTTCACCATGAGCATAGGAAAAGGTGCTTCACTGTAAGGGTGGGAAGGCCGTGGAATTCTTTAGCCCTATGAGATTCGTATTATATCCTCACTTGCATCATCTATGCTATGGAATCTCAATCTCATAGGGGCTAATTCAGAGGTGGACAGAGAAGTCGCGTCTACTGGCGGACGCCCGTCTACGTAGCCTTTTCTTGGTGTACATCTGTATGTATTACTGTGCAAGGTCTCTCAAAATTGCACACAGGGCGCCATCCACAAAATTATGTTTTGTCTTTGCGTGTTGGCGGCACTCCGATTTTTATTGGCAGCGGTTTTCGGGAGCGCTGATTTGATATCACAGTCTTGATCTCCTTCCAGAAGATAGCAAATGTTTACTGACCGTATTATTATTATTATACTTTATATGGCGCCACAAGGGATCCGCAGCGCCCAATTACAGAGTACATAAACAAATAATCAAAACAGGAAAACAGTGACTTATTCTTTCCCGCAGTTCTTTGTGCCAGGGAATTTAGACATTTACCTATGTGCTTATATTAATGTCCTGCATTATGGGGGTAATTCCAAGTTGATCGCAGCAGGAATTTTGTTAGCAGTTGGGCAAAACCATGGGGGTAATTCCAAGTTGATCGCAGCAGGATTTTTGTTAGCAATTGGGCAAAACCATGTGCACTGCAGGGAAGGCAGATATAACATGTGCAGAGAGAGATAGATTTGGGTGGCTTATGTTGTTTCTGTGCAGGGTAAATACTGGCTGCTCTATTTTTACACTGCAATTTAGATTGCAGATTGAACTCACCACACCCAAATCTAACTCTCTCTGCACATGTTATATCTGCCTCCCCTGCAGTGCACATGGTTTTGCCCAATTGCTAACAAAAATCCTGCTGCGATCAACTTGGAATTACCCCCCATGTGCACTGCAGGGGGGGCAGATATAACATGTGCAGAGAGAGTTAGATTTGGGTGTGGTGTGTTCAATCTGCAATTTAATTTGCAGTGTAAAAATAAAGCAGCCAGTATTTACCCTGCACAGAAACAAAATAACCCACCCAAATCTAACTCTCTCTGCACATGTTATATCTGCCCCCCCCTGCAGTGCACATGGTTTTGCCCAACTGCTAACAAAATTCCTGCTGGGATCAACTTGGAATTACCCCCTATAATCCTTTCATCCTTCCTTTCAGTATAAATGTACCGATTAAAATCGGTCTTTCAGCGACAGCATGGATACATAGAGCATCATTTACTGATCACTCGGAGTCTGGCCACGCGGGTCCCAGGTCAGACAGGGGCAGTTTTGTTGAAGACATAAAAAATACTGATGCTTTGGGTCCAGCAGGTCGTACAATGAGTGCAGTGACTGATGAGGACATGGGTCTATATAGGAAGATCTCTTCCTGCCTTTACTCATCACAGCCAGGCTTAACTCTCAGACTCTTGTGTAACACTGGAGAGCATTCTTCTAGGGCAACAAAAGAAAATGATGTAAGACGTGTGTCCGTCACCAGCAGAGGCAGAATTACCAGCTAATCTGACGGTTCTTCTTCCCATGCCACTGATTATATAGGAGAGAGTCTGTTCTGGATGTTTTATTCTCTGACGGTCACTTCCAGAGATCTTCAAGTGGAATATCTTTGTCTATATATAAGTCAGTAAATATCTATAGTACACTTTTCATGCGTCACTAAAAATTAAAAACAGGTGCCAGTAAAGGTTTGCATTCACCTATGCTGCACATATACGCTAGACTCCGCTTTCGTCCCTTCTCTAACCATCCCTGTCCGCGGGATGAAAATGAGATGTTGCAACAACATGTCAGTAAATCTGTATCATATTTTCGGTAACAATATGTAGAAAAGTTAGCAACCGCAACGTATAGGCGCACAGTTGTGTTTCTGTTATGGGTCAGCGGTTAGACACTTGTGCATCTGATGTTGCAAATCAATGTGGTTTAAATGATAAGACTCGAAGGGACCCATTCTGAGTCACACGCAATGATAGGAATGTGCGCAGATGTTTTCCAACTGCGCATGCGTCGGTCGCTAGAAAGTCACACAGTGCATGCAACCCACGGCGACTGAGATGCAGAAATGTTTTGGGAATGTGCTGCCCGTTACTAGGCAGCGATTGGGAGGTGGGTATTCAGACGCACAAATATGTGCCATTATATGGGCTTGGTATGGGAGTGTCGCGGGCTTGTCACATAACTGGTTATGAACCCAAATTGCTTACGCTGGAGCCCATACTCTGACAGAGAATCTTCACCTGGCATAGGGCAGCTGCAGGTTTCAATCGTGCAACCGATGCCAGCTTCTAAAAATGCACCAAACTTGGAGAAGGATACTTACCTCCCTCTTGGGCGTACATCGCTGCTTTGCGGCGTGACGCATAGTAGTTTCCTTCTCTTTGTAATAATGGAGGCGTGGCCATGCCTTACAGGTTTGGCCACACCCCCTGTGTCACACCGACCCACAGTTTGTCTCGACGGCCCTGGTACCACATGATGGCACAGCACACGGGTCATTCGAGAAATAATAATAATAATTATTATTATTTTATTTATATAGCGCTCTTTCTCCAACAGAACTCAAGGCGCTTTACAGACATCAAAAACAATACACATGATACAGAGGATTTAAGTAATACAGCAATAGATAAGCCACACAGACATAAAAGAAAACCTTAAGCCCACAGAAAGCATAATGCAGGATTGGTGTAGGCATTTTGGGTAATAACTTCCAAGGGTTGTGTATTCCACCCTCACAGGTACCAAGTGCGGCAGCCATCTTGGGCGCTCAGCGTAGGATTACCCAGGGTGGAATAGTCTACCCCTAGAAGAGATGACACAAAATGGGGGTGATTTCAGAGTCCTACAGTTTAGAGTAGGGTTCCAACAAAACCACAAGGTCTATGTATTTTTCATCCCATCCACAAGTGTGCCATATGGGGCAGCCATGTTGGGCGCACTTTGAAGGTTACACTGTGGGAGGTGAGCCATACAAGGGCCAAGTTCATATATGGGAAAACTGATGCTTATGTCGTAGTATGTACCCTGCATGTAGGGCACAATGGAAAGGTGTGCAATCAGTGGAGGTTAACATTACAGGAAAAACACATGGTGGGGAGCTATTGAAGGAAAAAAAAAAACACAATAGCAGGTAACTAGTGGCAGAAGTAAAAGTAAAATTGGGATAACATTATTTTGGTAAGATCATAGTATGGGTGGGGTGAAATAATAACTCTGGGTTCCCTTGTACTTATAAATCGATCCTGATAGGGTTAAACCAGTCCGGATTCAGGGTATAATTTATAACAGTGAGCTAGCTGTGCAGCACTGCTTCATCTTACAGGGGCTTATCATAATATGTCTTACATTGGCAGGGTTCCACAGTCTGACACACTGTCATAGAAATAAAATCACAGCTGGAGGGAACCGATATTTAACATATGAACGAGAACATGTTCATTAAGGGGCTGTCTCACGTGTTATATCTGTGGAATCTTTTTTTATTAAGGGGGGGGACTCCGACCCCTAGGTATCTTTCTGTCACCAGGAGGGGGAGACACGGAGTCCCCTGCCAAAGCGGTGACTTCATGCAGGTGATGGATGTATGCTGTCTGTTTCTGGCTAGACTTTCTGTCTTCTTACGTCTTACAAATCAGCTTTCAGACGCAGTCCCTCTAAGATAGTCCATCACACAGGGGCCTGGAAAAAGTTCAGGTTTTTTTCTTTTCCTTTTTAATAATTTCAGAAGTAACTTTTGTAGATCCCAATAGAAACATCTTATTCTGGTGGAGAGACTCTGGGGTCTATGTACTAAACCTTTGGAGAGAGCTAAAGTGAAAAGAGGTAATGTACCATACTTGCCTACCCACCCGGAATGGCCGGGAGGCTCCCGAAAATCGGGTGGCCCTCCCGGCCCCCCGGAAAGGTGGGCAAGCCTCCCGCTTTCCGTGCTGCCCCTCCACGACCCTCCTCGGCCGCCCGCAGCGGAGAACAAGTGGGCGGTCCGAGGGGTCCGATGACACGATTCGCGCTGTATTGCGTCATCGTAGCTCCGCACCCCGCTATACAGCGCCTCTTTTCTCTGCACTGCATAGCGGGTGGCGGAGCCACGATGACACGATCCTGATGCCACGCCCCCGGACTGTCCACTACCCTGTTGGCCACACCCCCGGAACGCCCATCCTGCTGCCGGCAATGCCCCCATGCACCTGCAACGCTGCCTCCTCCCGGAGGAGGGGGTAGCAAAGTAGGTAAGTATGTAATGTACCAGCCAATCAGCTCCTAACTGTTATTTTTTGTCCTGTAACATGGCAGGAGCTGATTGGCTGGTACTGTAGTACCATCCTTTTTATCTCTCTCCAAGGCTTAGTACATAGGGCCTAATTCAGACTTGATCATAGCCATGAAAAATTTTGCACCAGTTACTCAGACTTACAGGGAGACGCCCAGCACAGGGGAATATCAGGTCTGAATTAGGCCCATAGACCCCTCAGTTGGGAAGATTATTATCCTCACGGTTTTTAGCTGACATCCATCCTGCATGTGTTATTATGCATTGTACGGTATTCTTTTAGGGTCCATTCTGCAGACATGTCCGAGCCTCTTTAAATGCTGTCTTTTAATATAGGATTCAATTGTGGATTGGTCTTGGTCTAGTTTTTGGATGTTTTAATTCCTCCATCAGTCTGCAGAGTGTTTCGGAAGCACCTCATTTGGAAACGTTCCGGCCTTGTTAGTTCGTTTTTAAGAATCGTCCATGATTCTGAACCCTAAAGTAACATTGGGGGTCATTCTGAGTTGATCGCTCGCTAGCAGTTTTTAGCAGCCGTGCAAACGCGTTGTCGCCGCCCACCGGGGAGTGTATTTTTCGTTTTGCAGAAGTGCGAACGCCTGTGCAGCAGAGCGCCTGCAACAACATTTTGTGTAAAACAAGACCAGCCCTGTACTTACTCTTCCTGTGCGTTGATTTTAACGTTGTAGTGACGGCTTTTCACGTCACACACCCGCCCAGCATTCGCCCAGCCACGCCTGCGTTTTCCCTGACACGCCTGCGTTTTTCAAAACACTCCCAGAAAACGGTCGGTTACCACCCAGAAACGCCCCTTTCCTGCCAGTCTACCTACGTTGTGCCGTGCGACTAAAAGCTTAGCTAGAACCTGTGCAAAACCACAAAGGACTTTGTACCCGTATGTCGCGCGTACGCATTGCGGTGCATACGCATGCGCAGAAATGCCGATTTTGAGCCTGATCGCTGCGCTGCGAACAACGGCAGCTAGCGATCAACTCGGAATGACCCCCATTATTCTAACCGATGCATTGCATACATTCGTTTTTGTGGCAATGGAAATATCCTGGTTCCAGAGGCCTTTTTTCAGAGATGTCACAGTGTCGGCAAGCTTACCCTACCGGCACTAACAACAAGTAAGTCTAATGGCGAAGCAAATGCGGAAGGTGAAAGTTGTATCCCTGAAACCTCGCCACTCTGTGAAACGTACGGTTCTGCCACACAAAGCGCTGCGCGCTACATTCCACCAAGGCCTCACATCTCTGCCGGTGAGACTGAGATACAGGAACAAGCGCAGCAAATAAATGCACTGAAGCCTTTATTTTACGTTCCCTGATTCTACAGTTTTCAGGGCCCCTCGTTCCCTAATGCATGACTGACACATTCTACACCGCAATATTTACCCAGACAGCTGCGCTTTGTGTATTACTGCAAGTCCTTTACAGTACTTCGTGAAAAATGACGCCATACATTTAAGATAAAGAATTGGCTATATTTGCTCAGCTAAATAGGATTACGGGCAGGATGGTGAACAGTGCATCACCAGGCCCCATAGGAAAACTTAGGTAGGGACCTGACAACGCCGCTGTAGCCTACTGGGCACGTTCTCTGCTCTGAAGAGGGTCAATTTCTCAGCGGGGTTGCAGGCCATCCAATGGGTGAGTGTGTGGGGGAAAGGGGGGGGGGGGGGTTATGGAAAGTCCACGTCCTGCAGACGTTTACAGCTGGAAACCTGTTTACCACAATCCAACTCCAAAGTCAGCTACAAACTGCCTTCTGCTTGGCCTTTGGTTGTATTTTTTTCGTGTCTTCTCACTTTATATTTTCCTGTATTTATGTATTTATAATCCCTTGTAAAATGTACAATAGTGGTTTGACGTAAGGTGAACTTTACTGAGCGACGGTATTGTGTTTCTTTAGAACTTGCCGCGGAATGACAGTAGGTTCTATTCGAAAAAGGTAATTTTGACCTTCTAAATAGAACCCACCGGTGTTTTTTTTAAACTTCATTCCCACTGCGATCCCATTGCAATCCCACCGCAGTTTGCAAGCCTACACAGATCCCTAAGAACTGAATACTTTTCTGAACGAAGAACGCTGCTTTTTCATTCAGGGAAAGATGAGGGGGTGCTGTTCATTCTGCACCATGTGTAAGAACACTTTCCGTGTCCAATTCCACCGTACGTCATGGGTCTGATATCTGCTGCTAGTGGGGAAGCAGGATGTGGGGATGGTGCACTCGTCAGGAATTTTCTGTTCAATATGCTTTCTGTCTCTTCGACTTTGTGTCCCTTTTTATCAAATGCATCCCTTGCGGTGCAGGTTATTACTCTGTCATCACATCCCTCCAGACATGGACCATAATGACAGCTTGGGGTAACCCCCCCTGACAAGAGCTATCACTGGAGGTCCCGCAGCTCAATAGACAATGCTTGGTCTGAAGCCAACAGATTGCTAGCACATTCCTCTGTGTAACCGTACGGTACGCTGCTGTGTGTCCAATGCTCCGGGGATGTCCTGGTGTAACGCTGTGTTTCTCTACACTGGTAGTGAGTATAACCAGCAGAGATCTGTGTATAGGAGCTCAGGTGTTGCTTATTTCCTCCTTATTTTGCACCAGTAATTATTGGGGGGTAAACTACTGTAAGCTAATCAGGTGTTGCCTTCACAAAAGCCTTTGGGACCTATTTAGAGGGGGGTGGAGCTGCGCCTTTGACGCACTTAGGAAAGGACGCGTGAAAGAAAAGCGTTGAGTGCGTCTCTATATAGTTCCGGATGCGTCTTATAATGTGGATGAGTAAAAAAAAAAAAAAGAGGCAGAGGTGTATGTACACCTGATGTAAGGGCAGGACATGCAAGGGTTAGGTGTATGTGGCAGAAGTCATAGAACCTTATATACAACCTAATAATATAATAACACACATTTTAATCCAACATTATATATTGTACTAGTAAATAAATGGACCCAAGTCACCTGAGAGTTTTAACCCCCTCCCGGCCCGTAATACTGTATCCCCCCGTTCCTGGTACCTCCCTCTTCTAACGCACACGTAATTAAGTGTGACATGTGTGTCCGTGCTACAGCTGCGATTAGGTCAAAGAATTTCTATCAGGCTCCAATTTTATAATAGACTGCGCTCAAAAAAGATAATGCAAGAATAATGTTTTACTAAGAAGTGAAAGTCTCATATACAGTATTAAAATAGAATAGAACGCCGCATAAATTATTTATCCTTGAAAAACAAAATGGGAGACGCCTTTCCTGCAGCAGTCCGTAAGTGATACGAAGATATAGCCGCTAATTAACATCATTGATTGATCTGATAATGGATGAATGTGTCAATCGTAAGTGGCTGTAGGCAGTACTGATGGCTTGTATTTATTCCATGCACATTACCGTGCTATATTTATTAACAATTATTTATTAACAATTACTTATATAGCGCCAGCATACTCTGCTGTGCTTTTACAAGAACACTTTTACACCAAAGACACTTTTGTACATGTACGTTGCTGGTCAGTGCTACCCAGAGTTTCCACGTTGTCGGATTTTTTAAAAAAGAAAAGAAAAAAAAGTCAAAAATTGTGGATAAATAAATACATAAATAAAAGATAAGAACTTCTAGTCGTACTGTAGATAATTATATTTAATCCTCAGGATGGCTATTGGAGATATAATAAAAATAAATAGGCCCCCATAATGCATAAGGAACATAGGGGCAGATGTATTAACCCTGAGATGGCATAAGGAAGTGATAAACCAGTGATAAGTGCAAGGTGATAAACCATACTTACCTACTTTGCAACCCCCTCCTCCGGGAGGAGGCAGCATTGTAGGTGAATGGGGGCGTGGCCGGCAGCAGGATGGGCATTCCGGGGCGTGGTCAACAGGGTAGTGGACAGTCCGGGGGCGTGGCATCATGATCGCGTCATCGTGGCTCCGCCACCGCTATGCAGTGCCAAGAAAAGAGGCGCTGTATAGCACGGAGTGGATCTATGATGACGCGATTCAGCGCAAATCGCGTCATCGGACCCCCTCAGACCGCACACTTGTTCTCTGCT
Organism: Pseudophryne corroboree; assembly: GCF_028390025.1. NCBI lineage: Eukaryota > Metazoa > Chordata > Amphibia > Anura > Myobatrachidae > Pseudophryne > Pseudophryne corroboree. Next base: position 375,235,796 of record NC_086453.1, read on the forward strand.
GCGGGCGGCCGAGGAGGGTCGTGGAGGGGCAGCACGTAAAGCGGGAGGCTTGCCCTCCTTTCCGGGGGGCCGGGAGGGCCACCCGATTTTTGGGAGCCTCCCGGCCATTCTGGGAGGGTAGGCAAGTATGTGATAAACGCACCAGCCAATCAGCTCCAATATGTCAATTGAGCTAATATCCTAAATTAACAGTTAGGAGCTGATTGGCTGGTGCGTTTATCACCTTGCACTTATCACTGGTTTATCACTTCCTTATGCCATCTCCTGGTTAATACATCTGCCCCGTAGGGCCTAATTCAGACCTGAACGCTGTTGTGAGAATTTGCAAGGTGGATGATTATCGTACGGATCGTAATGCGCACGCGTGAGGCCAAACTGCAAAATGAATCAGCGTCTTTTTAGGCGTCCACAAGTTGAGTGACAGGAAGCCGTTTGGGGGTGGTAACTGGGCGTGTTCTGAGAGTGTCAGGAAAAACGCAGGCGTGCCCAATCGTTTTCAGGGCGGGTGTGGGACGTCAGGTCCGACCGCGATCAGCCTGATTCTGTCGCACTGTAATAGTAAGTCCTGGGCTACCTACATACTGGAAAAATCATTCGATGGTGAGTGAGTTGAGTTGTGAACGAATTTGCAGCTGACCGGCGTTTGCAAAGCTTTTCGCACGGAGTACGCAGACTTGCACGGGGGCGGCGACTATTCAATTGCAGACCTCTGCAGATTCACAGAGGAGAGATCAGGTTTGAATCAGGCCCCTAGATGAGATTTCCTGTACAACACAAATGACAGTACTTGCACACGACGCCACTCTCTCTCACACCATTGCACGCCGGTGAAGTTATCCTGCAAGCGGTCCAGTGTCCTGCTGTGTGTGTGATGAAAGTTCTCTGCTCGGGTATCTGGGCTGCGCTGCTGACGTGGTCCCCGGCATTTCTCATCGGCGGCAGACGATAATCAAGACCAAATGTGCTCAGTGCCTGGAATGATTTCTCTGCAGAACGTTCGATGGTAATTGAATTATATAGGAGAAAATACCTTTGCAGCGAATGAATATCATATGTAACCTGTGGCATTGAGGGCTGCATATTATTCCGGAATGTTCCTGCGCTGTGATCCTCATTGTATAATCTCAGTGTAAATGTAATTGCATAGACTGTGTATAGGAGAATTCTCATGCATGAACATAAATGATAGATATATAAGCCTATAGGCCCTGATGCGGAATTGGACGCAAAATGGGCGTAAATTACTAATAAAAAAAAGTCTTTCAGAAAAATTTGGAAATGCGTACGCCTCTGCATGTAATTGCACCTGCCTACAGCAGCCGTAAGCAGGGCCGCTGTAACATATTGCGGGCCTGGGTGTATATCGTGGGCCTGGGCCACTCCCACTCGCAAAAAGACAATGTATATGATGTGTTGGGTGGGTGTGGCTGGGTGGCAACTCCTCCGCCATGGCAGGTGCCCGCCCGCCTCTCAGCTCCCCTGGATGCAAAAGATCGACAGATTCAAAAATCCGGCTTTCCAAATATCAACTGTAAATGCTGATTTACTTACAGGACTAAAAGCAACACTTTAAAAATACATTCAATACACTTTAAAATGGAGCCGCTGCGGCCGCTGTAATCAATCCTTAGCCTACGTACTTTTTACACAGTTAGCGTACAAAGCCCCGTACCGTGTACGCACTTTGCGTACAAACGTTGCGACGGTCGTACAAAGTACACGTGGTGCGTACACACACAAAGATACACCGTGAGCACTTTGCAGCCACACGTGTGACTAGATTACAACACTTATATAACACTAGCAGGGAAAGAGAAACACGACACCAATTTGTATTTCAAAGACTATGTTGGGATCTGACCCACCAACGGTTCTTTACTAGCAGGGGGTTACAATAATAACAATACAATACAATAAGAAAATGGCTACAGTCAATGGTACATACGTTTTGATCACCTGCGCTTCCCGGCCCGGTCCTCAATCATCAAGGTAGATGACCTTCAGAGATTGTATGTGACCGGGTATGCAGCTGGCTTTTTATACAATAGTCCAAAACCTAACACAATGGATACTGTAATCTATTCATTCATTGGTCACTGGGATGGTCATTTACAGTACAGGAGAGGTCATAGGTCAGTTTGAACAGGTGGGTGATGTCTGGTCCAGGTGCACTTGCAGATGTTCTCCACTGGGTTCCCGTCGAATAATAGGAGTACAGTAAATACAGTTGATATTAATATTCTGCTCCTGCACATAACTATTCGCAGGAGCGTGCGATCTTCTGCAAACCAACACCGGAATATTGCTCTTAATATACCCTACAGCTGGATACCAAACACCACCTCCTAACCTAGTTCTGTCCCCTCCTATCCTGTAAAGGTGAATCCCTTTGTTATTATACCCTTTAAGCAAGTGTAACTCGCTAATGTGGTGCATGTAGACTATGTGTACATTGTGCACTATGTGAATTAAATATGTAATGTGTTTTTATGGCTTTTCCATGCGATTACAATCACTACCGTAATTACCCATACCACGCGCTAACGCGCATGACCACGGGAGCGGTCACACGCTATTTGCGAAAATGTGCACGCACGGCAGAAAAAGTACGCGCATGGGGGCCATCTGTGTGTAGTTTGTACGTGACGTGTGTACTGCAATATTTGTCGATTTCGACACAACACATAAATGGTCGACACGTCTCTTAGGTTTTTCACGTTTTTTTGCAGCATTTACTTGATTTACTATCTACCTGGTCTCAGACACAACTGCGGCAAAAGACGCAAAGAAGGCCGCAATTGTGTACAATCAGGCCCTATGAGGAGGGGTCCCACAGCCCAAAACAGTCCCCACCCCCTCCTCAGACCACACCCCCATTAGGGCTGCTTTCATAAATTTCCACCCCAATTCGCCCCTGCTATTGACCCTTAAAAACTTTTGTACCTGTGGACCTGATGCGTGTCAACCATTTGGTTTTGACCTAATGACTGTCGACTGTAACATCGATCCATTGATTCACACTCATCGGATATACAGTAAGAGACCGGTAAACTCATAGAGAAAGCGCTTTCTGCACAAGGTGGCCTCTCAGGCTGCTGAATCACGGGGTGCTGCACTTTTCCACACGTGGCTTCTTATTACCTTGTTAAACTCTGTACGGACACAATCAGGACGCGCTCTGTCTGGGCACAGGGTGTCATTCAGATCTGATCGATGCTGTGCATTTTCGCACAGTGGGCGATCAGGTCCTAACTGCGCATGCACATGCACCGCAATGCGCACGGGCTTTGGACACCAACAATGGGCATCGCCGGTCAGCGACGGGATGGTGCGAAAACTCAGGCATTTGCAAGGTGCTTGACAGGAGGAGGTCGTTTGTGGGTGGTAACTGACCATTTACAGGGAGTGTCCGGAAAAACGCAGGCGTTCCCAAGCGTTTTCAGGGAGGGTGTCTGACGTCAGCCTGATGTGATCGCTTTGGAGGAGTAAGTCCTGGGTTGCGCACAGACTGCACAAAGTGATTTTTCTTAGCTTGGCTTACACATGGGATTACACACTTGCACAGCAAATTTACACTCCCCCCGGAGGCGGCGACTATCTGCTCGCAGGACAGCAAAATTAGCAGCCCAGCGATCAGATCTGAATCACCCCCGCTCTCTTTACGGACGCAATTGGGACGCGCTCTGTATGGACGCAATCCGGACGCACTCTGTACAGACACAATTGGGATGCGCTCTGTAGAAACACAATCGGGATGCACTCTTTACGGATTGACTGATTCTTAATTGTGTGTTGATGTGAAAATGTACAGATTAGAGAGTATACTTTCTTTTTTTGCACACGACTGTAAGTCAGTAACAGTTATTGAAAATGCAGCTTTGAAAATGAATTCACCCCTCAGTATCCTCCATGTGATGTCTTTGTACAAAGCGTTTTATAAAATTCCTGTGTCTGTGTCGGCGCCAGGCTCTGACACGTATTAAGGAGAGAAGTATATCTTACTTCTCACGTGCAGCTTGTATACACGCCATGAAATACTGGGATAAAGGCTTCACGCCCAGGAGGGGTTTACGGCTGGTTCCTTAGTATTTCACTGACTCCTGCAGGGCGGATGAGCACATTATCTGGTATGAGCTGCATTCTTCACACCATACTCTCAGAGGGGTTCACTACGGCTGGCCGGCGGTCGGGCTCCCGGCGACCAGCATCCCGGCGCCGGGAGCCCGACCGCCGGCTTACCGACAGCTTGGCGAGTGCAAATGAGCCCCTTGCGGGCTCGCTGCGCTCGCCACGCTACGGGCACGGTGGCGCGCTACGCGCGCCACACTATTTTATTCTCCCTCTATGGGGGTCGTGGACCCCCACGAGGGAAAATAAGTGTCGGTATGCCGGCTGTCGGGCTCCCGGCGCCGGTATACTGAGCGCCGGGAGCCCGACCGTCGGCAAACAGAAGACCACCCCTCTCAGAGTCCCGGAAGTCCACAGCTCAGCCAGCCCTGGTATCATAGTAAGTGCAGGAGAGATCTAAGTGTCTCTCAGGCTTCAGGATCAGCATAAGCCTTAGTCATCCTGCTGTAGTGTAGCACCATATTCTCTTCTGCCCCATAGGTGCTCCAGGTAGCAGGTTGGACAGAAGACCCAGTGTCTGGCAACACAACAGTAACTGTGCACCTGGACAAACCATGCTGCACTGCGGTGGGGTCAAATACATTTGTTGCTTTTGCATGCAGGGTAAATACTGGCTGCTTCTGCATGTTGCCCACACAGGCACTGGCCACACCCACACAGCCCCGACCACATCAAAACAGCACTGGTCACACCCACATCACACTGGCCACACCTCATCTACTTCCCACAATATACTCTTGATCATATTAAGCCCCAGGTTCCCCGGCCCTGACTATCAAACTTCTTCTATGTTACAACAGCTATTGGTGGTCATTCTGAGTTGATCGCAGCCAGCAACTTTTTGCTGCTGCTGTTGCTGCCAACTAGTCCACGCCTATGGGGGAGTGTATTATAGCATAGCAGGGATGCGATCGCTTGTGCAGCCCTGCTAAGATAAAAGAATTTCAAGCAGAACAAGAGTAGCCCTGGACATTCTTACCCTGTGCGGCGATCTCAGCGATGCAGGAGCCGGCTTTGACGTCAGACATCTGCCCTCCGTTCTCCTGGACACGCCTGCGTTTTCTTCACCACTCCCCGAAAACGGCTGGCAACGGTCCGGTGACGCCCAGGTACGCCTTCTTTCTGTCAATCTTCTTGCGGTCGTCTCTGCGACCGCTCTCTTCGTTGTCCGCGATGTAACCCGGCGAATCCTGTCGCCTGGCAACGGCGCGCGTGCGAAGTGCGGCCGCCGCGCATGCGCATTCTGAACCCGTTCACACCGCTGCGACAAACCGCTGCGTGCGAATGGGTCGGAATGACCCCCATTGTATACCTGGGAAGGATGGGTGCCAGAGGAGACAGCCACTTGCATCTACTGTACCCTGTTATGTTTAATTGACAATATTTTACCCTTTATATTGATTTGCACTTTCTTTTCTCTGACGTCCTAGTGGATGCTGGGAACTCCGTAAGGACCATGGGGGATAGCGGCTCCGCAGGAGACTGGGCACAACTAAAGAAAGCTTTAGGACTACCTGGTGTGCACTGGATCCTCCCTCTATGACCCTCCTCCAGACCTCAGTTAGAATCTTGTGCCCGGCTGAGCTGGATGCACACTAGGGGCTCTCCTGAGCTCCTAGAAAAGAAAGTATATTTTAGGTTTTTTATTTTCAGTGAGATCTGCTGGCAACAGACTCACTGCTACGAGGGACTAAGGGGAGAAGAAGCGAACCTACCTGCTTGCAGCTAGCTTGGGCTTCTTAGGCTACTGGACACCATTAGCTCCAGAGGGATCGAACACAGGGCCCGACCTCGATCGTCCGGTCCCGGAGCCGCGCCACCGTCCCCCTTACAGAGCCAGAAGCATGAAGATGGTCCTGAAAATCGGCGGCAGAAGACTTCGGTCTTCAACAAGGTAGCGCACAGCACTGCAGCTGTGCGCCATTGCTCCTCATGCACACCTCACACTCCGGTCACTGATGGGTGCAGGGCGCTGGGGGGGGGGGGGGGCGCCCTGAGCAGCAATATTAACACCTTGGCTGGCAAAATAATCACAATATATAGTCCCAGAGGCTATATATGTGAAAAATACCCCTGCCAGGATCCATAAAAAAGCGGGAGAAAGTCCGCCAAAAAAGGGGCGGGGCTATCTCCCCCAGCACACTGGCGCCATTTTCTCTTCACAGTGCAGCTGGAAGACAGCTCCCCAGGCTCTCCCCTGTAGTTTTCAAGCTCAAAGGGTTAAAAAGAGAGGGGGGGCACTAAATTTAGGCGCAAATCTGTGTATTATAGCAGCTATAAGGGAAAAATCACTGTGGGTAGTGTGAATCCCTGCATTATATAGCGCTCTGGTGTGTGCTGGCATACTCTCTCTCTGTCTCCCCAAAGGACTTTGTGGGGTCCTGTCCTCAGTCAGAGCATTCCCTGTGTGTGTGCGGTGTGTCGGTACGGCTGTGTCGACATGGTTGATGAGGAGGCTTATGTGGAGGCGGAGCAGATGCCGATAAATGTGATGTCGCCCCCTGTGGGGCCGACACCAGAGTGGATGGATAGGTGGAAGGTATTAACCGACAGTGTCAACTCCTTACATAAAAGGCTGGATGACGTAACAGCTGTGGGACAGCCGGCTTCTCAGCCCGCGCCTGCCCAGGCGTCTCAAAGGCCATCAGGGGCTCAAAAACGCCCGCTACCTCAGATGGCAGACACAGATGTCGACACGGAGTCTGACTCCAGTATCGACGAGGTTGAGACATATACACAATCCACTAGGAAAATCCGTTGCATGATCTCGGCAATGAAAAATGTGTTACACATTTCTGACATTAACCCAGGTACCACAAAAAAGGGGTTTTATATTTGGGGAGAAAAAGCAGACAGTGTTTTGTTCCCCCATCAGATGAGTGAATGAAGTGTGTAAAGAAGCGTGGGTTCCCCCGATAAGAAACTGGTAATTTCTAAAAAGTTACTGATGGCGTACCCTTTCCCGCCAGAGGATAGGTCACGTTGGGAGATATCCCCTAGGGTGGATAAGGCGCTCACACGTTTGTCAAAAAAGGTGGCACTGCCGTCTTAGAATACGGCCACTTTGAAGGAGCCTGCTGATAAAAAGCAGGAGGCTATCCTGAAGTCTGTATATACACACTCAGGTACTATACTGAGACCTGCAATTGCCTCAGCATGGATAGTGCTGCTGCAGCGTGGTCTATTACCCTGTCAGGACAGGGATACTATTTGCTAACCATAGAGCATATTAAAGATGTCGTCTTATATATGAGGGATGCACAGAGGGATATTTGCCGGCTGGCATCCAGAATTAATGCAATGTCCATTCTGCCAGGAGGGTATTAGGGACCCGGCAGTGGACAGGCGATGCTGACTTTAGAAGGCACATGAAGATTCTGCCTTATAAGGGTGAGGAATTGTTTGGGGATGGTCTCTGGGACCTCGTATCGACAGCAACAGCTGGGAAGGAAAAAATTTACCTCAAGTTTCCTCACAGCCTAAGAAAGCACCGTATTATAAGGTACAGTCCTTTCGGCTTCAGAAAAGCAAGCGGGTTAAAGGCGCTTCCTTTCTGCACAGAGACAAGGGAAGAGGGAAAAAGCTGCACCAGACAGCCAGTTCCCAGGATCAAAAATCTTTCCACGCTTCCTCTGAGTCCACCGCATGACGCTGGGGCTCCACAGGTGGAGCCAGGTGCGGTGGGGGCGCGTCTCGGGAACTTCAGCGACCAGTGGGCTCGCTCACAGGTGGATCCCTGGGTTCTGCAAGTAGTATCACAGGGATACAAGATGAAGTTTCGGGGCGACTCCCCCTCACCGTTACCTCAAATCAGCCTTGCCTGCTGCCCTCGAGGAGAGGTAGTACTGGCGGCAATTCACAAGCTGTACTTCCAGCAGGTGATAATCACGGTACCCCTCCTTCAACAAGGCCGGGGTTACTATTCCAGAATGTTTGTGGTACCGAAACCAGACGGTTCGGTGAGACCCATTCTAAAATTGAAATCCTTGAACACTTATATACGAAGGTTCAAGTTCAAAATGGAATCGCTCAGGGCGGTTATTGCAAGCCTGGACGAAGGGGATTACATGGTATCACTGGACATCAAGGATGCTTACCTGCATGTCCCCATTTACCCTCCTCACCAGGAGTACCTCAAAATTGTGGTACAGGACTGTCATTACCAATTCCAGACGTTGCCGTTGGTCTGTCCCCGGCACCGAGGGTATTTACCAAGGTAATGGCCGAAATGATGTTACTCCTTCGAAAAAAGGGAGTTATAATTATCCCGTACTTGGACGATCTCCTTATAAAGGCGAGGTCCAGGGAGCAGTTGTTCGTCGGAGTAGCACTATCTCGGGAAGTGCTACAACAGCACGGCTGGATTCTGAATAGTCCAAAGTCGCAGCTGGTTCCTACGACGCGTCTACTGTTCCTGGGTATGGTTCTGGACAGAGAACAGGAAAAAGGGTTTCTCCCGGAGGAGAAGGCCAAGGAGTTGTCATCTCTAGTCAGAGACCTCCTAATACAAATACAGGTGTCGGTGCATCAATGCACGCGAGTCCTGGGAAAGATGGTAGCTTCTTACGAAGAAATTCCATTCGGTAGGTTCCATGCAAGGATCTTCCAGTGGGATCTGTTGGACAAGTGTTCCGGGTCGCATCTTCAGATGCATCGGCTGATAACCCTGTCTCCAAGGGCCAGGGTGTCGCTGTTGTGGTGGCTGCAGAGTGCTCATCTTCTAGAGGGCCGCAGATTCGGCATACAGGACTGGGTCCTGGTGACCACAGATGCCAGCCTTCGAGGCTGGGGGGCAGTCACACAGGGAAGAAACTTCCAAGGACTATGGTCAAGTCAGGAGACTTCCCTACACATAAATATTCTGGGACTAAGGGCCATTCACAATGCCCTAAGTCAGGCTAGACCCTGCTTCAACACCAGCCGGTGCTGATCCAGTCAGACAACATCACGGCGGTCGCCCATGTAAACCAGCAGGGCGGCACAAGAAGCAGGATGGTGATGGCAGAAGCCACAAGGATTTTCCGATGGGCGGAAAATCATGTGTTAGCACTGTCAGCAGTGTTCATTCCCGGAGAGGACAACTGGGAAGCAGACTTTCTCAGCAGGCACGACCTCCACCCGGGAGAGTGGGGACTTCATCCAGAAGTCTTCAAAATGATTGTACACCATTGGGAAAGGCCACAGGTGGACATGATGGCGTCCCGCCTCAACAAAAAGCTAAAAAGATATTGCGCCAGGTCAAGGGACCCTTAGGCGATAGCTGTGGATGCTCTGGTAACACCGTGGGTGTACCAGTCGGTGTATGTGTTCCTTCCTTTGCCTCTCATACCCAAGGTATTGAGAATACTAAGAAGGAGAGGAGTAAGAACTATACTCGTGGTTCCGGATTGGCCAAGAAGAGCTTGGTACCCAGAACTTCAAGAAATTATCTCAGAGGACCCATGGCCTCTGCCGCTCAGACAGGACCTGCTGCAGCAGGGGCCCTGCCTGTTCCAAGACTTACCACGGCTGTGTTTGACGGCATGGCGGTTGAACACCGGATCCTAAAGGAAAAAGGCATTCCGGAGGAAGTCATTCCTACGCTGATTAAGGCTAGGAAAGATGTGATCGCAAAATATTATCACCGCATATGGCAAAAATATGTTGCTTGGTGTGAGGCCAGGAAGGCCCCAACGGAGGAATTTCAACTGGGTCGATTTCTGCACTTCCTACAGTCAGGAGTGACTACGGGCCTAAAATTGGGTTACGTTAAGGTCCAGATTTCGGCTCTGTACATTTTCTTCCAAAACGAACTGGCTTCACTGCCTGAAGTTCAGACTTTTGTTAAGGGAGTGCTGCATATTCAGCCCCCGTTTGTGCCTCTAGTGGCACCGTGGGATCTCAACGTGGTGTTGGATTTCCTGAAGTCGCATTGGGTTGAGCCACTTAAATCCGTTGAGCTAAAATACCTCACGTGGAAAGTGGTCATGCTGTTTGCCTTGGCGTCGGCCAGGCGTGTATCAGAATTGGCGGTTTTGTCATGCAAAAGCCCTTATCTGATTTTCATATGGATAGGGCGGAATTGAGGACTCGTTCCCAACTCCTTCCTAAGGTGGTATCAGCTTTTCATGTGAACCAACCTATTGTGGTGCCTGCGGCTACGTGGGACTTGGAGGACTCCAAGTTACTGGACGTAGTCAGGGCCCGGAAAATATATGTTTCCAGGACGGCTGGAGTCAGGAAAACTGACTCGCTATTTATCCTGTATGCACCCAACAAGCTGGGTGCTCCTGCTTCTAAGCAGACTATTGCTCGCTGGATCTGTAGCACGATTCAACTTGCACATTCTGCGGCTGGACTGCCGCACCCTAAATCTGTGAAAGCCCATTCCACTAGGAAGGTGGGCTCTTCTTGGGCGGCTGCCCGAGGGGTCTCGGCTTTACAACTTTGCCGAGCTGTTACTTGGTCGGGTTCAAACATTTTTGCAAAAGTATACAAGTTTGATACCCTGGCTGAGGAGGACCTTGAGTTTGCTCATTCGGTGCTGCAGAGTCATCCGCACTCTCCCGCCCGTTTGGGAGCTTTGGTATAATCCCCATGGTCCTTACGGAGTTCCCAGCATCCACTAGGACGTCAGAGAAAATAAGAATTTATTCACCGGTAAATCTATTTCTCGTAGTCAGTAGTGGATGCTGGGCGCCCGTCCCAAGTGCGGATTGTCTGCAATACTTGTATATAGTTATTGCCTAACTAAAGGGTTATTGTTGAGCCATCTGTTACTGAGGCTCAGTTGTTGTTCATACTGTTAACTGGGTATAGTATCACGAGTTATACGGTGTGATTGGTGTGGCTGGTATGAGTCTTACCCAGGATTCCAAATCCTTTCCTTATTGTGTCAGCTCTTCCGGGCACAGTATCCTAACTGAGGTCTGGAGGAGGGTCATAGAGGGAGGAGCCAGTGCACACCAGGTAGTCCTAAAGCTTTCTTTAGTTGTGCCCAGTCTCCTGCGGAGCCGCTATCCCCCATGGTCCTTACGGAGTTCCCAGCATCCACTACGGACTACGAGAAATAGATTTACCGGTGAGTAAAATCTTATTTTTCATTTGTTTTAGCAGTAGTAATGTTTTATTTACAAACTATCACCTTTTATTATTAATGTGTGCACTAGCACCTAGTACACACATTAATATCCCTATTATGTTAATCCTACATAGCACTGAAGAGGTTACATACACTCAGTAAGACATTCCCATTGCACATTGGTTGTTGGATAAAGCCCACTGACAGCCCAGGCAGTGGCAGATTATGGGGGCTTGTGTCGGCGATTATCGCCATTTGAGGAAAGGCCATTTTCCTTCTAAACCGCATCACTGGTGGCGGGTGTCCATCCACCATTGCACCCAGTTCACACAAGACGGTGCCTACAGTACTCTCGCTATTGTCTAATTGTTCATATATTGACCTTTTATGTGATTTTAGAGATTTTTAATCACAAAAAAAATAATAATATGGAAGGCGTTGAGCCTGTGGGCAGACGCCAGGGAGAGAAGGCTGTAATGCGCTGCAAGGAGAAATCTCCGACTGAGGGCACGAGACCAGGGCAGCTGAGAGGCAGCGGCAGACAACAAGCCCCACTGGGACACTAGGCCATATAGCTAATGGTAAGAGTATGGCAGCAGAAGTTTGGGGCTGACCAGTTTCTGCTATCGGTGGAATTGCAAGCCAGCTTTTACCACCTCCACAAGTGTAGTGGAAGAACAGTGGACAATACTAGAGACATCCAGCTGTGTTATCTTCTGGGAGAGACCATCCCTCTATCAAGTGGTTCCCTTATACAAGGGTGTCCGGTCTCAAGATCGACACTGTCTAGGTCGACAATGTTTAGGTCGACAGTCACTAGGTCGACAGGGTTGGAAGGTCGACAGGGTTTCTAGGTCGACATGTGCTAGGTCGACAGTTCAAAAGGTCAACATGAGGTTTTCACTTTTTTTTTACATTTTCATACTTAACAATCCACGTGGACTACGATTGGACCGGTAACCTGTGCCGAGCGAAGCGAGGCACCTTGCCCGAAGCATGGCGAGCAAATCAAGCCATGCGAGAGGACACGGTACACTAATTGGGGTTCCCGGTCACTCTACAAAGAAAACAACACAAACCCCGCCACAAAAAAATGATGTCGACCTTTTGACCTAGCACATGTCGACCTATAAACCCTGTCGACCTTCCAACCCGGTCGACCTATAGTGGTCGACCTAGACACTGTCGATCTAATGATCCACACCCTATACAAGAGGGGGGTTCCTGGTATTGGTAAAAAGTGGGTGTTCTGAAAATGGATTTCTGGCAAGGAGAGGAAGATCTCTTGGGAATTGTGGAGATCCCTACCACCTGTACTGATAACTTACCTTTTATTCCTGTCCAGTATCCAGTTGAATATCTTGATAAATACTCAGCATAGAATTTCCTGTTGAAGAATTGTTTGCCAAAACCTCACAGGGTGTTTCTGATAAACTGTACAGTTCTCGCGGCCCGGGTCCTACTACATGTGCTCCAACAGGAGGGACTTTAGTTAGGGGTAGTGTACCCTACATTTGTTCGTTAACATAAGTTTTATACTTTTGTGAGGTATGTGTATCTGAAGAAGACTTGAGAGAGAGTTATCCTGACAGGGAATCGCTCAGTTTGAGTAAATTGCAGCACTTTTATTATATTGTGTATTTGTGTCAAACTGTTCATGCGCTATATTTGATTATTTCCCTTGTGAAAATACATCAGTGAGGTTCCCTAATAATGAATCACCAGCATTGCACCATTTCCTGATTCCCTTTAATAATGAGCGATCTTGCACAATTAGGAAATGGTGACAGAGATATTTTAAGGGATTGATTGATTGTATAACAACCAACACAACATTATAACACAATGATACGCATCACACCACAATCCCATGCAGAAGAAAACCACCGACACACCAACAGTGGTAATAGGCTGAAAGACGGAAAGTAGGACAAGAGAACATACGTGGTGGCGGGGTCTGTGGTCATCCCCGCTGAATCTCAGTCACATGGTGAATCTTGAGATCAACAAACGAGAGCTGCTCAGTTCCTTGTAGAGGCCTCGGGGTGACCACTTGTGACTTCCGCTGGAGGACTTGTACAGGATAGGACACACACAAATGCTGGTACGAGGACAAGTGGTGCCCATCTGGGTGCTGATTACCTCTGTACAACACTAATAATAATAATAGTAGATACCAGTATATACACACTAGTATCATGCATTTGACCATCTAGGGCAAACAAATTGCCTCCCTATTGTTCCTCCCTATGCCTCCCTGGAATGTAGCGTACCATCCTCCTAGGTGTGGCAGGAGAGACGCTGACTCCAACCCCAGATGAGCAGTGATGGGCCCTACACACTGGGCGATAATACTGAAAGATATGAATGATCTCGTTCATTAATGAACGAGAGAACGTTCATATCGTGCAGTGTGGAGGCACCAGCGATGAACGATGCGCGGCCCCGCGCTCGTTCATCGCTGGTGCCCCGTCGGCTGTGCATGCAGGCCAATATGGACGATCTCGTCCATATTTGCCTGCACTGCTATGGAGCCGCTCACTGCCCCCCCGCCACCGGGTTGCCCGTCGGGCAGCTCGGTGGCGGATTGTTAAATGTGTAGGGCCCTTAAGAAATCGGGCAATACCATCCATTTCCATCTTGCTTTGGTGAAGCTCCAGTGGACCGTTGTGGCTTCTTCCTTCCTGTATCGGAGTCTGCTTGACTTACAATATTTCTGTATTTACAAAGACCTTTCATCTGTATGAGGCTGAATACAAATATAACAATTTATTTTCTTTATAATTAAGCTTCAAGTGAGTCTTCTCAATTCTGTATCATTCTTTGTTTCTATATTGAAAGTTCTATTTTAATGATTATCATGCTAATCCTATATAATAAAAGGCTAACGCTGCTCCTCACCTTTATGGGGGGAATTCAAGTGTTTTGCACGCCGGCGGCCACTAGTTGGCGCCCGACGGAAAAATTCAAGTGTTGCTCCATTCGGCCGCACACAGCCACCACCGCTGACATCACGGTTATGTTGTGACATCATTTTGATGGTCTGGTAACTAGTATAATAAAATAATATTTTATAAATTAAAATAATGTAATAGTAATGTAATAAAATAACAATAATATAATAATACTATCAAAAATAAATAATAATAATAGTAATACAATTGTAGAATAAGAATAACATAGGGGGTCATTCCGAGTTGATCGCTCGCTAGCTACTTTTAGCAGCCGTGCAAACGCATAGTCGCGGCCCACGGGGGAGCGTATTTTTGCTTTGCAGGAGTGCGAACGCCTGTGCAGCCGCGCGGCAGCAAACACTTTTTTGTGCAGAATAAGACTAGCCCTGTAGTTACTTATTCTGTGCGATGATTGCTGCGTCGAAGGTCCCGGAATTGACGTCAGACACCCGCCCTGCAAACTCCCGGCCACACCTGCGTTTTTCCAAACACTCCCAGGAAACGGTCAGATGACACCCAGAAACTCCCACTTCCTGTCAATTTCCTTGCGCTCGCCAGTGCGACTGGAAGCGTCGCTAGAACCTGTGCAAAACCACAAAGCTCTTTGTACTCGTACGACGCGCCTGCGCATTGCGGTGCATCCGCTTGCGCAGATTAGCCCTGTTCTGCTATAATCGTTGCGCTGCAAAAATCCGTAGCGAGCGATCAACCCGGAATGACCCCCATAATACGATAGTAAACATAGGTATACAAATTGCCAGCTTCGTTGGCCTATACTCCTTGTCCAGCAGAGGGCGCACACACCTAGGAGACAACTTGCTTCGTGGAATATGTCCCCATGTTCCAGCTACTAACCTGACTTCAATACACATCATTGTACATTCTAGGAATATGCTGCCGCTGTCGGCCAGGAATATGGCTGACGGTTATGTTGGAAATTCTTGGTCACTGTTGTCTTTCAGCTACAAGTAGAGCCGGGTCTGTGAACAGCGCCTCCTCCATTAAGCGAAGCTAATTACTGACATTACCAGCAGAAAGAAAACACGGCACATCTGGAAGCGTTTTCCCCAATTATTACATTACTTCTGTCCTGACGCTTTTGGGTTACCCTCCTCTCTTCGCTTTAATAAACGTCTTATATCCATCTCAGCCATTTGCCGTCAGTAACAGGAAGCGTTTAGTGCAGCAATTAATGCAGCGAGAACAAGATTTCCTCTGTTTCTCCATCGGTGTGAAATCTACTCACAAGCTCGGCATGTATTGAGGCGTGTTGCACATGTATGTACGTATGTACTGTATATGTGCACAGACGTGATGAGTTTAGCCACGATCAGTGTGGATCTTGACAATCGCCCAAAAGGGCCCTCGCTGCCCGTGCACTGGACCGGCCCATGCTTAGACGAAGCAGCGGGCTACAGAGTAACGCATAGGCTGTAGTAGTCTTCAGGGATCTCCACGCACACACAATAGCAAATTATCGCTCAGCTGTGTGCACTAAGGGCCTAATTCAGATCCAATCGCTGGGCTGCATTTTTTGCTGCCCTGCGATCAGATAGTCGCCGCCTACAGGGGGAGGGGAAAAGCCTGTGCAAGTGTGCGTTCGCTTCAATAGCAGAGCTGCACAAAAATCTGTTTGTGCAGTCTCTGCGCAGCCCAGGACTTACTCAGCCGCTGTGATGCAATCCTGATGATCGGGGCCGGGGCTGACGTCAGACACCCTCCCTTAAAACGCTTGGTCCCGCCTGCATTTTTCCAGACACTCCAGGAAAACGGTCAGTTGACACCCACAAACGGCCTCTTCCTGTCAATCTCCTTGCAAACGCCCGTGTGTTCAGATTTTTCGCACTATCCCGTCGCTAGGCACCGATGCCTGTTGCTGGTGTGCGACACGCCGGCGCAGTGTGGCTATGACGGGTTCCTCATACCCTCTTTCTGACGTGCATATAAATGGTATGTGATAAATACACGTGAGATCCGAGCTTTCAGGGAATATGATGTTTTGCCTTGTTTTCCAATCCGAACTTGACGGGAAAAACCCAAGTTGAAGCCAAACCGCTCATCTGCACATTACACCACATGCCAGCAACGACGGTCTTTGGAGTTGCACTTCCATGTACTTTAGTGACTGTATGATATCAGTATTTGCACCTATTCAATAAACTTGGTGGAGTAACATAAAAATAATGGAGCAACCTATTTCTTATGATTGGCTGTGAAGGAGTGCGCGCGGAACACAGAAGGGGAATTTATTTGGACAATGGCAGCAGACGTTTCACATACTGTATGGCGTTTTTCTCCAAAGAGGGGACCTCAGCAGGAAGGCACCCAAGCAGAATAGGAAACCATTTCTAAAGAAGACAGATGAGGGCTGATGTATCAACGAGTTTTATCATACCCAACGAGTTTTAAAACTCCTCTCGTGTGTTTGGAAAATGACAGCTGGTAAAGGGATTGGCTGGAGCACCATTTATCATACGGAACGAGTTTTAAAACTTAGTGATATAATTTCTTTATGCATATAATTTGCCTTTTAAGTAGAGTTAATTTGGGTTATCAATTCTGCAAACCGAATACTGCTCATATCCGCATCGCTGCATATTGGTGTGACTGCGGGGGTCATTCCGAGTTAATCGCTCGCTGACGATTTTCGCAGCGCAGCGATCAGGTGAAAAAATGGCATTTATGCGCATGCGTATGCCCCGCAATGCGCACGCGCGACGTACGGGTACAAAACCCGTTGTGGTTGTGCTCAGGTTCTAGCGAAGTGTTCCTTCGCACTGGCGGCCGCAAGAAGATTGACAGAAAGGGGGCGTTACTGGGTGTCAACTGACCATTTTCAGGGAGTGTTTGCAAAAACGCAGGCGTGTCTGAAAAAAACGCAGGCGTGGCTGGGCGTTTGCTGGGCGGGTGTATGACGTCAAATCCGGACACGAATAGGCTGAAGTGATCGCAAGCGCTGAGTAGGTTCAAAGCTACTCTGAAACTGCACAAAATGTTTTTGCAGAGCTCGGCTGCACATGCGTTTGCACTTTTGCAAAGCTAAAATGCACTCCCCAGTGGGCGGCGGCATAGCGTTTGCACGGCTGCTAAAACTAGCTAGCGAGCGATCAACTCGGAATGACCCCCTGTGTTCTCTGCATATGCTTTTCTGAGAGACGTATATATATTTGACTCAAGAAGACTTTTCAGTTTCTTCGGTGTATAAAGCTGATGGAGAAAGGGCCAGGCTTACTTTGAAATAATACAAAAAATATGTAATTTTCATTGTTCTGGAGGGGTACAGTCTGTGCACCGACCTCAGCCCCAAAGGTCATTTGCAGGGAGGTCATGTACGGATGTCTATCTGAGCAACCTGGGACAAAAATGCTCAAATGAAACATTCAGAGTCATGTGTGATAGTTGTGAACTGACCCGGAAACTTTTGGTTTACAAAGTCACCCCAACTTGACCCCATCGGAAATCCGCTGCTCAACTTGAAAAGCGTCATCCTTGAACCGTGAGCTTGAGCGACCTAACAAAGCCGGAACGAATCAGCTGAACCGAAAAGGCAAAAACCACCTCTAGTGATTAACACTGGCCAAAAACGTTTAAAAAAAAAAGCAAAAATACCCGACATTCATCCTGGCACTCCACTCGTATTGCCAAGTTCAGTTTAAAGGCCTGATTCAGACCTGATAACTGTTTTTGCACAGCGGGCGATTATCGATTGCCAAAGAACAACAGGCATCGCCAAACAGCGACAAACTGGTGCGAACATTTTGATTGTTTTTCTCGCAGTCGCCCTGGAGACGGAGGAAGAGAAGTAACAGTCGATAGTGTAACAATCGGATCATCCAGTGACCCTATCGCTGCAGGTACCGCTCTGTGGAGCTCCGATATGATTAGCTGTTTCACACTACGCCAATAAAGGCTCGGCGTGAGTCCTTGCCACCACATTATGTCCGCGTTAGGTAGGCCAGAGTGCCTCCCATCTGCATGAAAAATAAACTCCGGCTCGGCCTTTCAATTCCCTGACCTGAGACAAGGAGCCTTTTCTGCCTGTTTGTGCTGCTGTGCCACGGCTATTGTGTCTCCCACATCATTCTTTGGGGATTAAAGACAAGGACTGACAGCGCCTGGGGACAAAACCATAGGGACGTCAGCTGGGATACGTGTGGGATAAACCTCTCACTCCTCTCTGAAATCATCAAGACACAAGTTGTTTTTCCTGTAAGAAGGACACGAAGTACAATAGGTTCCCCATAAGCCTCATACGGCTCTGGGGCATAAGAGGCATTTACCAGGGCAGATAAAACCATTTTTACAGAACAATGTAATATACTGCCTGCGACTCTGTGGGGGGATCCTTCAAACTGATTATAGGGATCATTCCGATATTTTTCCCCCAAAATAAATTTAAAAGGACGTCTCGTGGGTCCCTGTATTATCAAACCCTAGAAAACTCTGTTCCAGTGAGTAAATTTGCTAAAGTTTCTAAAAATGAAAAGTTGTGATGTTGCCGATAGCAACCAATCAGAATCTGTCTATCATTTCTCTATTGCATCCTAGAAAATTATAGACAGAATCTGATTGGTTGCTAAGAGGCAACATAACCACTTTTCAGTTTTTAGAACGTTTAGTAAATTTACCCCTAACAATTAAATTCAGTTGGGTCTCATTAGTTCTTAGTCATCGCCGGTGGGAAGTTCTACAATATGCGCCAGTTTGTTTACTATGGGGTTATTCAGAGATGGGCGCAGACCTTGCTTTCCGCAGCAAGATCTGCGTCCATCTCCTCACGTGCTGGTGGCGGCCCAACATGTGTGTGGTGCCGCCTAACGGTGCGTCCGCAATTTAATTGCGGATGCATGGATTAGAGGTTGACCCCTGGCAGGCTGTCCGGTGCCATCTTTTTTTTCCTAGAGCTGCTGCATGTGATGTCACGCAGCCGCCCCAAAACCGCTGCCGTCACCCCCTCCCCCCATTTTGTCGCCCCCCCTGAACGCCTGGTGCTGTCAGTCACCTTGTGGATGCATCTCTCCAGGATGCAGCCGCATAGTGAAGGGTCGCACACTACGGCCGGTGCGCGTGTGCAGACCAGACGGACGCGGCCACTGCATACAGACGCGCGACTGCGTCCATCTCTAAATCGCCCCCTATGTGTGCTGCCATCTTTAACTTTAGATGGACCGGCCTTATTACCAAGGGACACACTAGCTGGATGCTTCCTTCATGGGAGATACCATCACTAATGGGCAAACAACAAACTCATAATCAATTCGTACATTAAAGAAATATTATATACAGTATATATATATATATATATATATATATATATATATATAAATGTACAATATGTCTGGCACTCACGCTTGGAAGAATACAACGGGTCCGGTGCACAACCTCTCAAACGAGTATATGGATCCCACACAATGGAGGCACTCGGCGAAATAATAACTGACACCACCACAGCCGGTACGGTCAACGTTTCAGGGACCTCTCCCTCAAGTCTTGATAAAAGGGAGAGGTCCCTGAAACGTTGACCGTACCGGCTGTGGTGGTGTCAGTTATTATTTCGCTGAGTGCCTCCATTGTGTGGGATCTATATATATATATATATATATGTAGTGGGGAGCTGAGTCAATTTTTTATCCATACAATGGGGAGAGCCCAGTGATGTCACTCTGACTAAAAGTATTGAACTCTCAGCTATCCATAGCGGTCGGATCAGGTAATATAATACTTAATTACAGAACTGCGCTGCGATGTCAGGATAATACCGAACTGTGTATTTCACTACCACGAATATTTTGGATTGCAAGGACCCTTATCTTAGGTAACCTGTCTCCTTCCCACTTTGGTGTTCGGAGTAAACTCTACAACCTGGAAAGTAGGTCTTGCAAGCTACAATCAATGCTAACAATGAAGATTGGACAGCCTGCACTTTCAGGCTGCCCTGGGGACTGGATTTTGGAAGCACTGATCATACCGCATTTGACCTGAAGATGGCAGCAGCCCTCACTTTCACAAACTTTGAATGAGCCAGAAGTAGAACACTCTTGAAGATTGTTTACAAAGTGCCCCTGAGGCACACAGCCAAATACTTCTGCTCAGCGTTGTACAGGTGTACCTCAATGATCCGCTCAACAACGCTGCACAATGTACGGCTCACGCGATGGTGCATGGAGCCTGGTGTAGGCTCCTCAAACATTGAAATAAATGGTTTTGGCTCCTCTATGGCTTAAATATATTTATATAGCCAGGACTGTTTAGATTGCACGTGCCACTCTTATATACAGCGCTCGCCGGGTGCCCGGGAAACGCAATTCGCAGAGGGTTTGAGTCTTGTTACATAGGGGCAGATTTATCAATGAGTTTTATCCTACGGAACAAGTTTTAAACACGTTGCGTATGAAAAATGGTGCAGCAGCCAATCAGCTCCCTCTTGTCATGTGTTTGAAAAGCAACATTTGGGAGCTGATTGGCTGGAAGCAGCGTATGATAACACTCGAGTAAAGTGACGTCTGTAATAAATGCCCTTATTTATCAATGAGTGATACATTTCACTGTGAGTGCTAAATTGCACCAGCCAGTCCGCTCCTAACTAATTTTCACGTTAATCTCACAAGGCGCACTGGGACACCCTGCGTACTTTATGTTGTGAAGAGTGTTAAATGACACATATAGTTGATTATCCCGGCATGGTGGTGGTGGTGGTGGTGGTGGTGGGGGGGGGGGGGGGGGGGGGTTTGTGTTGTTGCAAAGTGTGTTGTACATTTACTGGACCAGCCACGGTCTCGGGAGACGGGCCTGCCTCAGGAACAGGGAGCCAAGAGCTTATCTGAAAGAGAGACAATGCACTTCTGCCAGTGAATGGGCCTCGCTCTGTCTGCGATCATCACTGACACTGGCAGGGGGAGAATGTGCACTGGAGGCCCCTTGTGTTTAATGAGGTGACTGCAGTTGTAGCTGAAACAGAAGGCGGGGTGGATGGATGACCTGTGGCCTCTCCTGTCTGTCTTTGCTTTTATCTTTGGATTTTATGAGCTTGCTAAGCAGGGTCTGAGCAGGGACCCACCGCAGCAGCCAGGAGTCCATGACACCCACTGGTGATGCCTAAATGTGCGGACACCGCTGGGGGACACAGCAGCAAGCCTCCTTACAAGGCCCGGGATGGAGCAGGCCTTTCCCCGTGATCACTCCTTTTCCAAGCGCAGTAACATGTAATAAACACGTTGCACATTAATCAGTTCATTCGCAACAAAGGTTCTGCAATCTGTGGATATTACTTCTCTAGTGATCCGCAAGCAAAACAGTTAGTGATAGGCAATTACCCTTCAGGGGCCGCATTGGCCGGCCCTCTATCCTTCCTGAGCGGCCGCACATGACTCTTAATGTTAGTAGTACGTTATATTAGCACATTTAATCAATGAAAGAGGCACCTTTCCACCTCCTACTTGTGACGTCGGCAGCGCGCAGCCCATGAAGTACGTCACGTGTCGTGCGCTGGCTTGGTGGGTATATAAGGTGTGATAGGCCGTCTGCACATGTATCACTCGTTGCTGTCATGGGTAAAAGGGGCGATTTATCCAAGTTGCAAAAAGGGGTGATTATCAGATTTCGGGCCAAGGGTGGTGGTATCTCTGACACAGCGCAGTGTGTCACCTGTCTGCGTGCTGCTGCGGTGAAAGTGTATCGTGACTGGACAAATGGCACCATTGCGAATAACCGACGTGGAAACTGCGGAGCACCGCGTGCCAATGATGTGAGAAGGGAACGTCGGCTACGAAGGGGCACGAAGGACAACTGACACCCTACAGGGGAGCAGCTCACTGTCACAATGATCCTGGGGGCTACCAGACGTGTGTCTAAACCGACAGATCAGCCCGTCCAGCTTCTGTCCGTGCTGCAAACGGCGGTTACTCTGGTGGTCATAATAATGTGACTCCACCATGTAATTAGGTATTGGGACATTTACTAAGCAGTGATAAGAGCGGATAAGTGAGCCATTGGAGAAGTGGCCCCATCAACCAATCAGCAGCTCTGTATCATTTTACAGTATGCAAATTATAGATGTTACTTCAGTGCTGATTGGTTGCCATGGGCAACTTCTCCACTGGCTCACTTCTCCGCTCTTATCACTACTTAGTAAATGTCCCCCTTAGTATGGATGGGATTTCGTAGGAAATGAATACATACATTTGTGGTAGCTCTACTGGTCTTTGAGTGATCTGTTTTTTTTTAATGTAGACAGAGTGCTGTAATAAATAAAAACTAAAATATCAATTGAAAGCTTTCTGCTTTCCTGTTAATTATTTTATTTGTGCATGCATGGGTCCACAGAAGCCATGAACAGTGTTCAGCAGGGTCAGACTGGCCCACAGGTGTACAGGTGAAATCCCCAGTGGGGCACTAGTGCCTGAGTGCCCCACCCACTCCTCTAGGGGTCAGAAACTTGGTGGAACAGGATCATGGATGAACTTGGGTGATCGGTGTGTTTCTATGGAAACTACTCCAAAGATTAGCCCTCCTGCCAATCAAAGTAGGTGTCCTGACTCCTCCCTGTCTCCTCCTTTATAAAGGGACCCTGTTCTTTGCATGTACTCTCTAATGGTTGGCCAAGTCCCTGTGTGAGAACGATTCATTATCACACCAGTCCATGCCCCAGAGGAGCTTACATTGATCTTGTCTACCACACGTAGGACCTCATTCAGAGGCAGATGCAAAGCCAATGTTTGCGCAGTCGGCCGATGTTTTTGCTACTGAGCATGTGCCGCAATGGTGTTGTGAAGGTGCTCGTAGTGTGGATTTGGACACGGAGTGATTATTTGTGGGAGGTGATGAGGGGCGACTCAAACCTAAGCGTGTGGCGACCATTTTTGGGGCCTGTTGCATCCAGCAACTGCATTTTTTTTGTGCAGTGGTTCTGGCCCCGGTGTCTTACTTGCTCAGAGTTCTGATGGTGCAACCAATGTTCCTCCAATACTGCGTCATTGTACGCAAGCGACGGATCTGAGAAGCCGGTGGTGGACGTCTCTGTCTAAGGGCGAAGCCTGCAACATTTGTACGAAGACGCAGCCTCAACGTGATTCGTGTCCGCCTCTGGATCAAGCCCAAACATACATACTAGGGTTCACTTTCCCAGAAGCCAGTGATCTTGCCAGGATGTTCCCTCAGATGTATTTCCGCTACCCCTCCATCGATGCTGGTTTCTAGTTTCTGGTAATATGTAAGCAATCTAATTAGGCTTAGAAGCAGGGTTTCACTTAAGGCCTGGAAGTGGCAAACGTCCTAACGTAAACCACACCAGCCCAGATTGGAAAACCAGGATAATTTAGACATTTACCCAGATATGTCCAAACCACTGCACGCCCCGATGCCACACCTCTATTCCACAGAACACGCCCATTTCATCCAATGAAAACTGAAAAGCTTGGACCTAATCCCAAACCATTATTAAAACATTATTTGAACCTTATGAAGACTGTTCAGAAGATGATTTGACTTCAAAATCTAAGCTACAGTAGCACCAGCAGAGAGGCACTGAGGTACACCGTTAGGGGGTGTGGTATGAATGTTCGACAGTGTCTAGGTCGACCACTATTGGTCGACAGGGGTTCTAGGTCGATAGGGTCTCTAGGTCGAAAAAATGTGACAAACTCATGTCGATCTTTTGACTTGTCAACCTAGAGACCCTGTCGACCTAGAAACCCTGTTGACCTACTTACTGTCGACCAATCGTGGTCGAACTAGAAACCCTGTTGACCTAGTTACTGTTGACCTAGAGACCAGATACCCCGTTAGTGGGGGGAGTCACAAGAAATGACGGATGAAGATGTGAAGGCGCTCTTAGAAGCCAATGTTCAACAACCAGTGATTACATTTAAACTGAAAAGAGTTTTTCCAAGCAAGACCCAAATCACCCATGGCGACCTTAAAGAAACGGGAATGAAAGTTTTGGAATGGCCTGTGTTCCACTCCTGCAAGATGACTGAAGAATAGGCCCGAGCCTGAAGAGCTCTGCAAGGGAGAGTGGACAGCAAGCTGTCTACAAGGAATGTTTGGAATTGGAGGCTGGGATTTCTGCCAGGGGTACTAAAACTAGGTTCTGCCTTTACTTTTGCACATGCCGCTTTCATTGTTTTATTATTTATTTCTTTATTCTGTCGAATTCAGCAAATTAATGGTAATAACGCACTATAATTTGCAAAGCTGTGTCGTGGCGGATGCTATTATCTTCTCACACATATCCAGGCAAATGTGCAACTGAACCAGCATTGCCCAAACATATGCACACAGCTATATCAGAGCGGGGTTTCACCATTTCTGATGCCCCCGGTAACAAGTGGCGGAGAACAGAGATCCGGCAGCCAGCGGTGAAGAGGCCCTGTCCACTTACTCTTATTAATCAGCGTAGAAAACCTCTGCAGGCGCCATTTACTGTTTCTGTCACTTCATAATGAGCTAAGTCACTTGAGGAGCCTAAACAAACATTTTCTTCCAGCAGACAAAGGCTGTGAACCCTTCAGAACGGGGACAATGTCTATAGCATAGCAAGAGAGGGGGCTGGGACGGGGGCCAATTCTTTGAGTGTGGACGTCCCAGGCAAATGGACAACTGTGACATTCAGCTCTCAATGGCTCTGCTTAGCAACATTGGTAAGAGAGCAAGAAAAACATTTTGCACAAGTGACTGATAGGATAAGGCTGTCACAGCCATTTGCTGGCCTCGGAGCGGGGAGACTTAGCCGGGCCCACACTGGGCGAAGACCACGGGGGGTCTGCAGTTCTTTGCTGGCGTATTGCAGGACCCTTCTATTCCATGCATGAAGTTAGCGTGAGAAAAAGGGCCCTTCCCCATGAATAGTGAGACTCAGTCCTGCTTCCCTGTGTAATGGGAGAATAACATGCGCTGATTGGAACACACCAGCTCACACCCAAATCCAACTCTCTCTGCACGTTATATCTGCCCCACCTGCAGTGCAGCATGGTTTTGCCCATTAGAGGAAAATGTTGTTTTGCAATCAACCTTGATTTAGGCCCTATGAGTCCAGAGGCCAGAGGTTTGCCAGTTTTATAGCAGGGAATCTGTGACTTTGCCAAACACAGATTTGCAGATAGTTGCATGCAGTGCCGTAACTAAGCATTTTAGCGATGTGTGCAAGAAACGACATTGGCGCCCCCCCCCCCCCCCCCCCCATGTAAGATAGGGGCAGTGCGCGCCATAGGCGCGTGAAAAATATATAGGGGCGTGGCTTCATGGTGAAGGGGCATGGTCACAAAATAATAGCAATTCATACTACGGTGCACAGTAGTCTACATTATTCAAATTACGCTGCACAGTAGCGCCACTACACCAGGTAGAGCCCCTTTTATACATTACAGCAGACAGCGTCCCCCTTTTTACACATTACAGCAGACAGCGTCCCCTCTTTTACACATTACAGCAGACAGCGTCCCCTTTTTTAACATTACGGCAGACAGCGTCCCCTTTTTACACATTACAGCAGACAGCGTCCCCGTTTTTACACATTATGGCAGACGGTGTCCCCCTGGGAGAGAGAGAGAGAGAGAGAGAAAGAGAGATACATACTTACCATCTCCCCGCTGACAGGCTCCTCGTGCAGCTCCCTCGGTGCAGGCAGGTGAGAAGGAAAAGGAGGGAGGGGGACTGGAGCCGCAGCAGCGCTATTTCATTGGTAGTAAGCGCCGCTGCAGCATCCCCCTCTCCTTCCGTATTGGCTGCCCGGCGCTGCTGTGGATGGTGGGATGGAGGAACCGCATCCCAGCATCCACAGCAGCGCCGGGCAGCCAATACAGAAGGAGAGGGGGATGCTGCAGCGGCGCTTACTACCAATGACATAGCGCTGCTGCGGCTCCAGTCCCCCTCCCTCCTCCTCCTTCTCACCTGCCCGGCGCTGTAGCTCTCCTCCACAGCGCGGCGGCGGCGCATGGCGCAGACTTCAGAGGCAATGCTTTTGCATCCCAGGAGTTACTCCTGCGGCTGGCCGGGAGAACCTCGGCCCGCCCCCCCAATGGTCCGGCCACGCCTGCGTTGGCCACCCCGCGCCCCCTAAACGGCGGCTTAACGCCGCCGTCCATCCCCCTCCCACCCAGCGACTGCCTCTGCCTCAGGGGCCACTGCGGGGCCGACGCATGCGCAGTTCCGACCCGATCGCTGTGCTGCGTTAAACTGCAGCGAGCGATCGGGTCGGAATGACCCCCAATACCACTTTCAGACGGGTGTGGATCATCAAATCGACAGTGTCTAGGTCGACAATGTTTAGGTCAACCACTATAGGTCGACAGTCACTAGGTCGACAGGGTTTCTAGGTCGACATGTACTAGGTCGACAGGTCAAAAGGTCGACGTGAGTTGTTGTTGTTTTTTTCGTTTTCTTCGTAGAGTGACCAGGAACCCCAATTAGTGCACCGTGTCCCCTCACATGGCTCACTTCGCTCGCCATTCTTTGGGCATGGTGCCTCGCTCCACTACCGCTTCGCTCGGCACAGATTACTGATCCAATCGTAGCCTACGTGGATCGTTAAGTATGAAAAAGTTCACAAAAAGAGAAAAAAAATTGAAAAACTCATGTCGACCTTTTGACCTGTCGACCTAGCACATGTCGATTTAGAAACCCTGTCGACCTTCCAACCCTGTCGACCTAGTGACTGTCGACCTAAACATTGTCGACCTAGACACTGTCGATCTTCAGACCGGATCCCTTTCAGACCGCCACCTATGAACACAGGTTATTGGCACATGAACGCACATAACCCGTGTTCAGGTGCGGTCTGAAAGGTGCAAGGTTTGAAATACCGGGTCGAGCAACCTGGTATTTCAACCCTGGTTGCAAGCAGGGTTAAACTCGTGTTCAACCCGACTCACTGTGCGGTGTGAACGGGAGCTGGTTCGATGGGACCCGTCTCCCGTTCACTGTGTGATCTCCAAGCGCCGCCCCCGCCGCGTCACTGCTGACGTCACCAACGCGGCAATATGTCGGGTTGCAGACAGCTGCAGCGGGGCGCCCGAGGCGAGGCGCACTCTGGGAGCTTCCGTGTCAGGCTCCCGTGTCAGGGGCTGATTCTGAGACTTCCTCTGGTGTACAGCCGTGGGTCTGAATCTGCAAGGGCTGAGATGCAGACTTTGTGCATCTGTAGATGCAACAATCCCGTTTGGGACAATGGGCCACGCGATCAGAACCAGTACAGCCTGCAATGTTAGCGATTAAGTGTCTGAGTTTGCAACGACTTCAGTAACATGTCTATGACACTCCCACGCATCTCTGTGCGTCTGCATGGCCACCTCCCAGTCACAGCGTACAGTAGGTACTCCCAGCACAAAAGTGCTGGTCATTCCAGCATAACTTATGTGTTACTCATGTATTATTTAATGTATTTATTACCAGTTATTTATATAGCGCACACATACTCTGCAGCGCTGTACAGAGAATATTTGGCCATTCACATCAGTCCGTGCCCCAGTGGAGCTTACACTCTATGGCCCTCATTCCGAGTTGTTCGCTCGTTCTTTTTCATCGCATCGCAGTGAAAATCCGCTTAGTACGCATGCGCAAAGTTCGCACTGCGACTGCGCCAAGTAACTTTACTATGAAGGAAGTATTTTTACTCACGGCTTTTTCCTCGCTCCGGCGATCGTAATGTGATTGACAGGAAATGGGTGTTACTGGGCGGAAACACGGCGTTTTAGGGGCGTGTGGCTGAAAACGCTACCGTTTCCGGAAAAAACGCAGGAGTGGCTGGAGAAACGGTGGGAGTGCCTGGGCGAACGCTGGGTGTGTTTGTGACGTCAACCAGGAACGACAAGCACTGAACTGATCGCACAGGCAGAGTAAGTCTGGAGCTACTCTGAAACTGCTAAGTAGTTAGTAATCGCAATATTGCGAATACATCGGTCGCAATTTTAAGAAGCTAAGATTCACTCCCAGTAGGCGGCGGCTTAGCGTGTGTAACTCTGCTAAATTCGCCTTGCGACCGATCAACTCGGAATGAGGGCCTATATTCCCTATCACATGTACACACACACACATTCACTCTAGGGTTAATTTTGTTGGGAGCCAATTAACCTACCAGTATATTTTTGGATTGTGGGAGGAAACTGGAGTACCCAGAGGAAACCCACGCAAGTACGGGGAGAATATACAAACTCCACACAGTTAGGGCCATGATGGGAATCAAACCCCTGACCTCAGTGCTGTGAGGCGGTAATGCTAGTAATGGTGTAGTGGTTAGCATTACACCATGAGGGTGAGGGAACATTGTGGCTGGATTTATTATACGGCATTTGAATGTCTATATTGTGTGTGCCTAGAAATGTGCTTACACATGTAAAGTGGGCCGCTTTAGGGTAGTGGCCTGACCTATGTCTCCTCTAATGATGTGCAAAAATCAAGTCCTTGTACGGAGACCCGTCTAAAAAGGGATTGTTCCCATAAGAGCGCACTCTCCGCCATTTAGATATTTAATCTCACAAAGATTAAATCTAATTTCCTTGTATTTGAGTGAATATCAGGCCCATCAGTGTACCTGGCCTGTATTCAGCAAGAAACGCCCTACCACTGCTATTAGTTATAATGATACAATCGCTGTGAGGTTAGTGTGACCACTGCTATTAGTTATAATGATACAATCGCTATGAGGTTAGTGTGATCACTGCTATTAGTTATAATGATACAATCGCTATGAGGTTAGTGTGACCACTGCTATTAGTTATAATGATACAATCGCTATGAGGTTAGTGTGATCACTGCTATTAGTTATAATGATACAATCGCTATGAGGTTAGTGTGATCACTGCTATTAGTTATAATGATACAATCGCTATGAGGTTAGTGTGATCACTGCTATTAGTTATAATGATACAATCGCTATGAGGTTAGTGTGATCCAGTGCTGTAACTAGGCATTTTAGCGCTGTGTGCAAGAAACGGCATTGGCGCCCCCACCCCACCCCCCTATGCAAGATAGGGGCAGTGCGCGCCGCAGGCGCGTGAAAAATATATAGGGGCGTAGCTTCATGGGGAAGGGGCGTGGCCACAAAATAATACCAATCCATACTATGGTGCACAGTAGTCTCCATTATTCAAATTACGCTGCACAGTAGTACCACTACACCAGGTAGAGACCCTTTTACACATTACGGCAGACAGATTCCCCTTTTTACACATTACGGCAGACAGTCCCCCTTTTTACACATTACGGCAGACAGTCCCCCTTTTTACACATTACGGCAGATAGTCCCCTTTTTACACATTACGGCAGACAGCGTCCCCCTTTTTACACATTACGGCATTCAGCGTCCCCCTTTTTACACATTACGGCAGACAGCGCCCCCTTTTTACACATTACGGCAGACAGCGTCCCCTTTTTACACATTACGGCAGACAGCGCCCCCCTTTTTACACATTACGGCAGATAGTCCCCTTTTCTCTAACGTCCTAAGTGGATGCTGGGGACTCCGTCAGGACCATGGGGAACAGCGGCTCCGCAGGAGACAGGGCACAAAAGTAAAAGCTTTAGGATCAGGTGGTGTGCACTGGCTCCTCCCCCTATGACCCTCCTCCAAGCCTCAGTTAAGATTTTGTGCCCGGCCGAGAAGGGTGCAATCTAGGTGGCTCTCCTAAAGAGCTGCTTAGAGTAAAAGTTTTGTTAGGTTTTTTATTTTCAGTGAGTCCTGCTGGCAACAGGCTCACTGCTACGAGGGACTTAGGGGAGAGAAGTGAACTCACCTGCGTGCAGGATGGATTGGCTTCTTAGGCTACTGGACACCATTAGCTCCAGAGGGAGTCGGAACACAGGTCTCACCCTGGGGTTCGTCCCGGAGCCGCGCCGCCGACCCCCCTTGCAGATGCCGAAGATTGAAGAGGTCCAGAAACAGGCGGCAGAAGACTCTTCAGTCTTCATAAGGTAGCGCACAGCACTGCAGCTGTGCGCCATTGTTGTCAGCACACTTCATAGCAGCGGTCACTGAGGGTGCAGGGCGCTGGGGGGGGGCGCCCTGGGCAGCAATGATAGTACCTTATTCTGGCTAAAAATACATCACATATAGCCCCTGGGGGCTATATGGATGTATTTAACCCCTGCCAGGTCTCAGAAAAACGGGAGAAGAAGCCCGCCGAAAAGGGGGCGGGGCCTATTCTCCTCAGCACACAGCGCCATTTTCCCTCACAGAAATGCTGGTGGGAAGGCTCCCAGGCTCTCCCCTGCACTGCACTACAGAAACAGGGTTAAAACAGAGAGGGGGGGCACTTATTTGGCGATATGTATATATATTAAAATGCTATAAGGGAAAAACACTTATATAAAGGTTGTCCCTGTATAATTATAGCGTTTTTGGTGTGTGCTGGCAAACTCTCCCTCTGTCTCCCCAAAGGGCTAGTGGGGTCCTGTCCTCTATCAGAGCATTCCCTGTGTGTGTGCTGTGTGTCGGTACGTGTGTGTCGACATGTATGAGGACGATGTTGGTGAGGAGGCGGAGCAATTGCCTGAAATGGTGATGTCACTCTCTAGGGAGTCGACACCGGAATGGATGGCTTATTTAAGGAATTACGTGATAATGTCAACACGCTGCAAGGTCGGTTGACGACATGAGACGGCCGGAAAATCAAATTAGTACCTGTCCAGGCGTCTCAAACACCGTCAGGGGCTGTAAAACGCTCATTTACCTCAGTCGGTCGACACAGACACGGACACTGACTCCAGTGTCGACGGTGAAGAAACAAACGTATTTTCCTTTAGGGCCACACGTTACATGTTAAGGGCAATGAAGGAGGTGTTACATATTTCTGATACTACAAGTACCACAAAGAAGGGTATTATGTGGGGTGTGAAAAAACTACCTGTAGTTTTTCCTGAATCAGATAAATTAAATGAAGTGTGTGATGATGAGTGGGTTTCCCCCGATAGAAAATTATTGGCGGTATACCCTTTCCCGCCAGAAACACCCTTTAGGGTGGATAAGGCGCTCACACGCTTATCAAAACAAGTGGCGGTACCGTCTCCAGATAGGGCCGCCCTCAAGGAGCCAGCTGAGAGGCTGGAAAATATCCTAAAAAGGTATATACACACATACTGGTGTTATACTGCGACCAGCGATCGCCTCAACCTGGATGTGCAGCGCTGGGGTGGCTTGGTCGGATTCCCTGACTGAAAATATTGATACCCTTGACAGGGACAGTATTTTATTGACTATAGAGCATTTAAAGGATGCATTTCTATATATGCGAGATGCACAGAGGGATATTTGCACTCTGGCATCAAGAGTAAGTGCGATGTCCATATCTGCCAGAAGATGTTTATGGACACGACAGTGGTCAGGTGATGCAGATTCCAAACGGCACATGGAAGTATTGCCGTATAAAGGGGAGGAGTTATTTGGGGTCGGTCCATCGGACCTGGTGGCCACGGCAACAGCTGGAAAATCCACCTTTTTTACCCCAAGTCACATCTCAGCAGAAAAAGACACCGTCTTTTCAGCCTCAGTCCTTTCGTCCCCATAAGGGCAAGCGGGCAAAAGGCCAGTCATATCTGCCCAGGGATAGAGGAAAGGGAAGAAGACTGCAGCAGGCAGCCCATTCCCAGGAACAGAGCCCTCCACCGCTTCTACTAAGTCCTCAGCATGACGCTGGGGCCGTACAAGCGGACTCATGTGCGGTGGGGGGTCGTCTCAAGAGTTTCAGCGCGTAGTGGGTTCACTCGCAAGTGGACCCCTGGATCCTACAAGTAGTATCCCAGGGGTACAGATTGGAAATTCGAGACGTCTCCCCCTCGCAGGCTCCTGATGTCTGTTTTACCAACGTCTTCCTCCGACAGGGAGGCAGTATTGGAAACAATTCACAAGCTGTATTCCCAGCAGGTGATAATCAAAGTACCCCTCCTACAACAAGGAAAGGGGTATTATTCCACACTATGGCCCTCATTCCGAGTTGATCGGTCGCAAGGCGAATTTAGCAGAGTTACACACGCTAAGCCTACGCCTACTGGGAGTGTATCTTAGCTTCTTAAAATTGCGACCGATGTATTCGCAATATTGCGATTACAAACTACTTAGCAGTTTCTGAGTAACTTCAACCTTACTCTGCCTGTGCGATCAGTTCAGTGCTTGTCGTTCCTGGTTTGACGTCACAAACACACCCAGCGTTCGCCCAGCCACTCCTCCGTTTCTCCAGCCACTCCTGCGTTTTTTCCGGAAACGGTAGCGTTTTCAACCACACGCCCATAAAACGCCGTGTTTCCGCCCAGTAACACCCATTTCCTGTCAATCACATTACGATCGCCGGAGCGATGAAAAAGCCGTGAGTAAAAATACTATCTTCATTGTTAAATTACTTGGCGCAGTCGCAGTGCGAATATTGCGCATGCGTACTAAGCGGATTTTCATTGCGATGCGATGAAAAATACCGACCGATCAACTCGGAATGAGGGCCTATATTGTGGTACTGAAGCCGGACGGTTAGGTGAGACCTATTCTAAATGGATAATCTTTGAACACTTACATACAAAGGTTCAAATCAAGATGGAGTCACTCAGAGCAGTGATAGCGAACCAATAGGGTGTCCCTGGACATCAAGGTTGCTTACCTCCATGTCCCAAATTGCCCTTCTCACCAAGGGTACCTCAGGTTCGTGGTACGGAACTGTCACTATCAGTTTCAGACGCTGCCGTTTGGATTGTCCACGGCACCCCGGGTCTTTACCAAAGTAATGGCCGAAATGATGATTCTTCTTCAAAGAAAAGGCGTCTTAATTATCCCTTACTTGGACGATCTCCTGATAAGGGCAGGTGATAAGGGCAGGGTCCAGAGAACAGTTGGAAGTCGGAGTAGCACTATCTCAAGTAGTTCTACGACAGCACGGGTGGATTTTAAATATCCAAAATCGCAGCCGTTTCCGACGACACGTCTGCTGTTCCTAGGGATGGTTCTGGACACAGTCCAGAAAAAGGTGTTTCTCCCGGAGGAGAAAGCCAGGGAGTTATCCGAGCTAGTCAGGAACCTCCTAAAACCAGGAAAAGTGTCAGTGCATCATTGCACAAGAGTCCTGGGAAAAATGGTGGCTTATTACGAAGCGATTCCATTCGGCAGATTCCACGCAAGAACTTTTCAGTGGGATCTGCTGGACAAATGGTCCGGATCGCATCTTCAGATGCATCAGCGGATAACCCTATCTCCAAGGACAAGGGTGTCTCTCCTGTGGTGGTTACAGAGTGCTCATCTTCTAGAGGGCCGCAGATTCGGCATTCAGGATTGGATGCTGGTGACCACGGAGGCCAGCCTGAGAGGCTGGGGAGCAGTCACACAAGGAAAAAATTTCCAGGGAGTGTGATCAAGTCTGGAGACTTTTCTCCACATAAATATACTGGAGCTAAGGGCAATTTACAATGCTCTAAGCTTAGCAAGACCTCTGCTTCAAGGTCAGCCGGTATTGATCCAGTGGGACAACAACACGGCAGTCGCCCACGTAAACAGACAGGGCGGCACAAGAAGCAGGAGGGCAATGGCAGAAACTGCAAGGATTTTTCGCTGGGCGGAAAATCATGTGATAGCACTGTCAGCAGTGTTCATTCCGGGAGTGGACAACTGGGAAGCAGACTTCCTCAGAACAACCTCCACCCGGGAGAGTGGGGACTTCATCGGGAAGTCTTCCACATGATTGTGAACCGTTGGGAAAGACCAAAGGTGGACATGATGGCGTCCCGCCTGAACAAAAAACTGGACAAGTATTACGCCAGGTCAAAAGACCCTCAGGCAATAGCTGTGGACGTTCTGGTAACACCGTGGGTGTACCAGTCGGTGTATGTCTTACCTCCTCTGCTTCTCATACCCAAGGTATTGAGAATTATAAGACGTAGAGGAGTAAGAACTATACTCGTGGCTCCGGATTGGCCAAGAAGGACTTGGTACCCGGAACTTCAAGAGATGCTCACAGAGGACTCATGGCCTCTGCCGCTAAGAAGGGACTTGTTTCAGCAAGTACCATGTCTGTTCCAAGACTTACCGCGGCTGCGTTTGACGGCATGGCGGTTGAACGCCGGATCCTAAGGGAAAAAGGCATTCCGGAAGAGGTCATTCCTACCCTGGTCAAAGCCAGGAAGGAGGTGACCGCACAACATTATCACCACATGTGGCGAAAATATGTTGCGTGGTGTGAGGCCAGGAAGGCCCCACGAAGAAATTTCAACTCGGTCGTTTCCTGCATTCCTGCAAACAGGAGTGTCTATGGGCCTCAAATTGGGGTCCATTAAGGTTCCAATTTCGGCCCTGTCGATTTTCTTCCAAAAAAGAATTGGCTTCAGTTCCTGAAGTCCAGAAGTTTGTCAAGGGAGTGCTGCATATACAACCCCCTTTTGTGCCTCCAGTGGCACTGTGGTTTCTCAACGTAGTTCTGGGATTCCTCAAATCACATTGGTTTAAACCGCTCAAATCTGTGGATTTGAAATAGTTCACAGGGAAAGTGACCATGCGGTTGGCCCTGGCCTCGGCCAGGCGAGTGTCAGAATTGGCGGCGTTTGTCTCACAAAAGCCCATATCTGATTGTCCATTCGGACAGGGCAGAGCTGCGGACTCGTCCCCAGTTTCTCCCTAAGGTGGTGTCAGTGTTTCACCTGAACCAGCTTATTGTGGTACCTGCGGCTACTAGGGACTTGGAGGACTCCAAGTTGCTAGATGTTGTCAGGGCCCTGAAAATATAGTTTCCAGGACGACTGGAGTCAGGAAAACTGACTTGCTGTTATCCTGTATGCACCCAACAAACTGGGTGCTCTTGCTTCTAAGCAGACGATTGCTAGTTGGATGTGTAGTACAATTCAGCTTGCACATTCTGTGGCAGGCCTGCCACAGCCAAAATATGTAAATGCCCATTCCACAAGGAAGGTGGGCTCATCTTGGGCGGCTGCCCGAGGGCTCTCGGCTTTACAACTTTGCCGAGCTGATACTTGGTCAGGGGCACACCCTGACTGAGGAGGACCTGGAGTTCTCTCATTCGGTGCTGCAGAGTCATCCGCACTCTCCCGCCCGTTTGGGAGCTTTGGTATAATCCCCATGGTCCTGACGGAGTCCCCAGCATCCACTTAGGACGTTAGAGAAAATAAGAATTTACTTACCGATAATTCTATTTCTCGTAGTCCGTAGTGGATGCTGGGCGCCCATCCCAAGTGCGGATTGTCTGCAATACTTGTACATAGTTATTGTTACAAAAATCGGGTTATTATTGTTGTGAGCCATCTTTTCAGAGGCTCCGCTGTTATCATGCTGCTAACTGGGTTCAGATCACAAGTTGTACGGTGTGATTGGTGTGGCTGGTATGAGTCTTACCCGGGATTCAAAATCCTTCCTTATTGTGTACGCTCGTCCGGGTACAGTATCCTAACTGAGGCTTGGAGGAGGGTCATAGGGGGAGGAGCCAGTGCACACCACCTGATCCTAAAGCTTTTACTTTTGTGCCCTGTCTCCTGCGGAGCCGCTGTTCCCCATGGTCCTGACGGAGTCCCCAGCATCCACTACGGACTACGAGAAATAGAATTATCGGTAAGTAAATTCTTATTTTTACACATTACAGCAGACAGCATCCCCCTTTCTACACATTACGGCAGCCAGTCCCCCTTTTTACACATTGCGGCAGACAGAATAGATAGAGAGATAGATAGATAGACAGACAGACAGACAGACAGACAGCCAGATAGATAGATAGATAGATAGATAGATAGATAGATAGATAGATAGATAGATAGATAGATAGATACTTACCATCTCTCCCCGCTGGCTCAGGCTCCTCGGTGCAGGCTTCATACAGCGCATCCCAGCATTCACAGCAACGCCGGCCAGCCAATGCGGAAGGAGAGGGACTGCTGTAGCGGCGCCACTACCAATTACATAGCGCTGCTCTGCTCCAGTCCCCCTCCCTCCTCCTCCTCCCCTGCCTCCGGCGCTGCTGCTCTCCTCTCCTCTTCTCCAGCGCGGTGCAACCAGCACAGCAGAGGCGGCTTGTAACGAGTCAATTTGACCCATTACAAGCCGCTGGCCGTTGCGCCCTCAGGGCGACTGCGCTGTGTGCCAGGCACACCAGGCACACACGTACTTACGGCGCTGGTGTGATCACTGCTATTAGTTATAATCATACAATCGCTATGAGGTTAGTGTTATCACTGTGAGATTAGTGTGATCTCTGCTTATAGATATAATGATACAATCAATATGAGGTTAGTGTGATCACTGTAAAATAAGTGTGATCACTGCTATTAGTTATTATTATACAGTCACTATGAGGTTAGTGTTATCACTGTGAGATAAGTGTGATCACTGCTATTAGTTATAATTATACAGTTGATATGAGGTTAATGTGATCCCTGTGAGATAAGTGTGATCACTGCTATTAGTTATAATTATACAGTTGATATGAGGTTAGTGTGATCCCTGTGAGATAAGTGTGATCACTGCTATTAGTTATAATTATACAGTTGATATGAGGTTAGTGTGATCACTGTGATTAAGTGTGATTACTGCTATTAGTTATAATTATACAGTTGATATGAGGTTAGTGTGATCACTGTAAGTGTAATCACTGATATTAGTTATAATTATACAGTTGATATGAGGTTAGTGTGATCCCTGTGAGATAAGTGTGATCACTGATATTAGTTATAATTATACAGTTGATATGAGGTTAGTGTGATCCCTGTGAGATAAGTGTGATCACTGCTATTAGTTATAATTATACAGTTGATATGAGGTTGGTGTGATCCCTGTGAGATAAGTGTGATCACTGCTATTAGTTATAATTATACAGTTGATATGAGGTTAGTGTGATCCCTGTGAGATAAGTGTGATCACTGCTATTAGTTATAATTATACAGTTGATATGAGGTTAGTGTGATCACTGTGAGATAAGTGTGATCACTGCTATTAGTTATAATTATGCAGTTGATATGAGGTTAGTGTGATCACTGTAAGTGTAATCACTGATATTAGTTATAATTATACAGTTGATATGAGGTTAGTGTGATCCCTGTGAGATAAGTGTGATCACTGCTATTAGTTATAATTATACAGTTGATATGAGGTTAGTGTGATCCCTGTGAGATAAGTGTGATCACTGATATTAGTTATAATTATACAGTTGATATGAGGTTAGTGTTATCACTGTGAGATAAGTGTGATCACTGCTATTAGTTATAATTATACAGTTGATATGAGGTCAGTGTGATCACTGTGATTAAGTGTGATTACTGCTATTAGTTATAATTATACAGTTGATATGAGGTTAGTGTGATCACTGTGATTAAGTGTGATCACTGATATTAGTTATAATTATACAGTTGATATGAGGTTAGTGTTATCACTGTGAGATAAGTGTGATCACTGCTATTAGTTATAATTATACAGTTGATATGAGGTCAGTGTGATCACTGTGATTAAGTGTGATTACTGCTATTAGTTATAATTATACAGTTGATATGAGGTTAGTGTGATCACTGTGATTAAGTGTGATCACTGATATTAGTTATAATTATACAGTTGATATGAGGTTAGTGTGATCACTGTGAGATAAGTGTGATCACTGCTATTAGTTATAATTATGCAGTTGATATGAGGTTAGTGTGATCACTGTAAGTGTAATCACTGATATTAGTTATAATTATACAGTTGATATGAGGTTAGTGTGATCCCTGTGAGATAAGTGTGATCACTGCTATTAGTTATAATTATACAGTTGATATGAGGTTAGTGTGATCCCTGTGAGATAAGTGTGATCACTGATATTAGTTATAATTATACAGTTGATATGAGGTTAGTGTGATCCCTGTGAGATAAGTGTGATCACTGCTATTAGTTATAATTATACAGTTGATATGAGGTTGGTGTGATCCCTGTGAGATAAGTGTGATCACTGCTATTAGTTATAATTATACAGTTGATATGAGGTTAGTGTGATCCCTGTGAGATAAGTGTGATCACTGCTATTAGTTATAATTATACAGTTGATATGAGGTTAGTGTGATCCCTGTGAGATAAGTGTGATCACTGCTATTAGTTATAATTATACAGTTGATATGAGGTTAGTGTGATCCCTGTGAGATAAGTGTGATCACTGCTATTAGTTATAATTATACAGTTGATATGAGGTTAGTGTGATCACTGTGAGATAAGTGTGATCACTGCTATTAGTTATAATTATGCAGTTGATATGAGGTTAGTGTGATCACTGTAAGTGTAATCACTGATATTAGTTATAATTATACAGTTGATATGAGGTTAGTGTGATCACTGTGAGATAAGTGTAATCACTGATATTAGTTATAATTATACAGTTGATATGAGGTTAGTGTGATCACTGTGAGATAAGTGTGATCACTGCTATTAGTTATAATTATACAGTTGATATGAGGTTAGTGTGATCACTGTGAGATAAGTGTGATCTCTGCTGTTAGTTATAATTATACAGTTGATGTGAGGTTAGTGTGATCCCTGTGAGATAAGTGTGATCACTGCTATTAGTTATAATTATACAGTTGATATGAGGTTAGTGTGATCCCTGTGAGATAAGTGTGATCACTGCTATTAGTTATAATTATACAGTTGATATGAGGTTAGTGTGAT
This sequence comes from Pseudophryne corroboree, assembly GCF_028390025.1. NCBI lineage: Eukaryota > Metazoa > Chordata > Amphibia > Anura > Myobatrachidae > Pseudophryne > Pseudophryne corroboree. The sequence continues at coordinate 375,274,527 of NC_086453.1, forward strand.
CACTGTGAGATAAGTGTAATCACTGCTATTAGTTATAATTATACAGTTGATATGAGGTTAGTGTGATCACTGTGAGATAAGTGTGATCACTGCTATTAGTTATAATTATACAGTTGATATGAGGTTAGTGTGATCACTGTGAGATAAGTGTGATCACTGCTATTAGTTATAATTATACAGTTGATATGAGGTTAGTGTGATCACTGTGAGATAAGTGTGATCTCTGCTGTTAGTTATAATTATACAGTTGATGTGAGGTTAGTGTGATCCCTGTGAGATAAGTGTGATCACTGCTATTAGTTATAATTATACAGTTGATATGAGGTTAGTGTGATCCCTGTGAGATAAGTGTGATCACTGCTACTAGTTATAATTATACAGTTGATATGAGGTTAGTGTGATCACTGCTATTAGTTATAATTATACAGTTGATACGAGGTTAGTGTGATCACTGTGAGATAAGTGTGATCACTGCTATTAGTTATAATTATACAGTTGATATGAGGTTAGTGTGATCACTGTGATTAAGTGTGATTACTGCTATTAGTTATAATTATACAGTTGATATGAGGTTAGTGTGATCACTGTAAGTGTAATCACTGATATTAGTTATAATTATACAGTTGATATGAGGTTAGTGTGATCACTGTGAGATAAGTGTGATCACTGCTATTAGTTATAATTATACAGTTGATATGAGGTTAGTGTGATCACTGTGAGATAAGTGTGATCTCTGCTGTTAGTTATAATTATACAGTTGATGTGAGGTTAGTGTGATCCCTGTGAGATAAGTGTGATCACTGCTATTAGTTATAATTATACAGTTGATATGAGGTTAGTGTGATCCCTGTGAGATAAGTGTGATCACTGCTACTAGTTATAATTATACAGTTGATATGAGGTTAGTGTGATCACTGCTATTAGTTATAATTATACAGTTGATACGAGGTTAGTGTGATCACTGTGAGATAAGTGTGATCACTGCTATTAGTTATAATTATACAGTTGATATGAGGTTAGTGTGATCACTATGAGATAAGTGTGATCACTGCTATTAGTTGTAATTATACAGTTGATATGAGGTTAGTGTGATCACTGTAAGTGTGATCACTGCTTTTAGTTATAATTATACAGTTGATACGAGGTTAGTGTGATCCCTGTGAGATTAGTGTGATCACTGTCATTAGTTATAATTATACAGTTGATATGAGGTTAGTGTGATCCCTGTGAGATAAGTGTGATCACTGCTATTAGTTATAATTATACAGTTGATATGAGGTTAGTGTGATCCCTGTGAGATAAGTGTGATCACTGCTATTAGTTATAATTATACAGTTGATATGAGGTTAGTGTGATCACTGATATTAGTTATAATTAATTATACAGTTGATATGAGGTTAGTGTGATCCCTGTGAGATAAGTGTGATCACTGTCATTAGTTATAATTATACAGTTGATATGAGGTTAGTGTGATCCCTGTGAGATAAGTGTAATCACTGATATTAGTTATAATTATACAGTTGATATGAGGTTAGTGTGATCCCTGTGAGGTAAGTGTGATCACTGCTATTAGTTATAATTATACAGTTGATATGAGGTTAGTGTGATCCCTGTGAGATAAGTGTGATCTCTGCTATTAATTATAATTATACAGTTGATATGAGGTTAGTCTGATCAGTGTGAGATAAGTGTAATCACTGATATTAGTTATAATTATACAGTTGATATGAGGTTAGTGTGATCCCTGTGAGATAAGTGTGATCACTGATATTAGTTATAATTATACAGTTGATATGAGGTTAGTGTGATCCCTGTGAGATAAGTGTGATCACTGCTATTAGTTATAATTATAAAGTTGATATGAGGTTAGTCTGATCAGTGTGAGATAAGTGTAATCACTGATATTAGTTATAATTATACAGTTGATATGAGGTTAGTGTGATCCCTGTGAGATAAGTGTGATCACTGCTATTAGTTATAATTATACAGTTGATATGAGGTTAGTGTGATCCCTGTGAGATAAGTGTGATCACTGCTATTAGTTATAATTATACAGTTGATATGAGGTTAGTGTGATCCCTGTGAGATAAGTGTGATCACTGCTATTAGTTATAATTATACAGTTGATATGAGGTTAGTTTGATCACTGTGAGATAAGTGTAATCACTGATATTAGTTATAATTATGCAGTTGATATGAGGTTAGTGTGATCACTGTGAGATAAGTGTGATCACTGCTATTAGTTATAATTATACAGTTGATATGAGGTTAGTGTGATCCCTGTGAGATAAGTGTGATCACTGCTATTAGTTATAATTATACAGTTGATATGAGGTCAGTGTGATCACTGTGATTAAGTGTGATTACTGCTATTAGTTATAATTATACAGTTGATATGAGGTTAGTGTGATCACTGTGATTAAGTGTGATCACTGATATTAGTTATAATTATACAGTTGATATGAGGTTAGTGTTATCACTGTGAGATAAGTGTGATCACTGCTATTAGTTATAATTATACAGTTGATATGAGGTCAGTGTGATCACTGTGATTAAGTGTGATCACTGATATTAGTTATAATTATACAGTTGATATGAGGTTAGTGTGATCCCTGTGAGATAAGTGTGATCACTGCTATTAGTTATAATTATACAGTTGATATGAGGTTAGTGTGATCCCTGTGAGATAAGTGTGATCACTGCTATTAGTTATAATTATACAGTTGATATGAGGTTAGTGTGATCCCTGTGAGATAAGTGTGATCACTGCTATTAGTTATAATTATACAGTTGATATGAGGTTAGTGTGATCCCTGTGAGATAAGTGTGATCACTGCTATTAGTTATAATTATACAGTTGATATGAGGTTAGTGTGATCACTGTGAGATAAGTGTGATCACTGCTATTAGTTATAATTATGCAGTTGATATGAGGTTAGTGTGATCACTGTAAGTGTAATCACTGATATTAGTTATAATTATACAGTTGATATGAGGTTAGTGTGATCACTGTGAGATAAGTGTAATCACTGATATTAGTTATAATTATACAGTTGATATGAGGTTAGTGTGATCACTGTGAGATAAGTGTGATCACTGCTATTAGTTATAATTATACAGTTGATATGAGGTTAGTGTGATCACTGTGAGATAAGTGTGATCTCTGCTGTTAGTTATAATTATACAGTTGATGTGAGGTTAGTGTGATCCCTGTGAGATAAGTGTGATCACTGCTATTAGTTATAATTATACAGTTGATATGAGGTTAGTGTGATCCCTGTGAGATAAGTGTGATCACTGCTATTAGTTATAATTATACAGTTGATATGAGGTTAGTGTGATCACTGTGAGATAAGTGTAATCACTGCTATTAGTTATAATTATACAGTTGATATGAGGTTAGTGTGATCACTGTGAGATAAGTGTGATCACTGCTATTAGTTATAATTATACAGTTGATATGAGGTTAGTGTGATCACTGTGAGATAAGTGTGATCACTGCTATTAGTTATAATTATACAGTTGATATGAGGTTAGTGTGATCACTGTGAGATAAGTGTGATCTCTGCTGTTAGTTATAATTATACAGTTGATGTGAGGTTAGTGTGATCCCTGTGAGATAAGTGTGATCACTGCTATTAGTTATAATTATACAGTTGATATGAGGTTAGTGTGATCCCTGTGAGATAAGTGTGATCACTGCTACTAGTTATAATTATACAGTTGATATGAGGTTAGTGTGATCACTGCTATTAGTTATAATTATACAGTTGATACGAGGTTAGTGTGATCACTGTGAGATAAGTGTGATCACTGCTATTAGTTATAATTATACAGTTGATATGAGGTTAGTGTGATCACTATGAGATAAGTGTGATCACTGCTATTAGTTGTAATTATACAGTTGATATGAGGTTAGTGTGATCACTGTAAGTGTGATCACTGCTTTTAGTTATAATTATACAGTTGATACGAGGTTAGTGTGATCCCTGTGAGATTAGTGTGATCACTGTCATTAGTTATAATTATACAGTTGATATGAGGTTAGTGTGATCCCTGTGAGATAAGTGTGATCACTGCTATTAGTTATAATTATACAGTTGATATGAGGTTAGTGTGATCCCTGTGAGATAAGTGTGATCACTGCTATTAGTTATAATTATACAGTTGATATGAGGTTAGTGTGATCACTGATATTAGTTATAATTAATTATACAGTTGATATGAGGTTAGTGTGATCCCTGTGAGATAAGTGTGATCACTGTCATTAGTTATAATTATACAGTTGATATGAGGTTAGTGTGATCCCTGTGAGATAAGTGTAATCACTGATATTAGTTATAATTATACAGTTGATATGAGGTTAGTGTGATCCCTGTGAGGTAAGTGTGATCACTGCTATTAGTTATAATTATACAGTTGATATGAGGTTAGTGTGATCCCTGTGAGATAAGTGTGATCTCTGCTATTAATTATAATTATACAGTTGATATGAGGTTAGTCTGATCAGTGTGAGATAAGTGTAATCACTGATATTAGTTATAATTATACAGTTGATATGAGGTTAGTGTGATCCCTGTGAGATAAGTGTGATCACTGATATTAGTTATAATTATACAGTTGATATGAGGTTAGTGTGATCCCTGTGAGATAAGTGTGATCACTGCTATTAGTTATAATTATAAAGTTGATATGAGGTTAGTCTGATCAGTGTGAGATAAGTGTAATCACTGATATTAGTTATAATTATACAGTTGATATGAGGTTAGTGTGATCCCTGTGAGATAAGTGTGATCACTGCTATTAGTTATAATTATACAGTTGATATGAGGTTAGTGTGATCCCTGTGAGATAAGTGTGATCACTGCTATTAGTTATAATTATACAGTTGATATGAGGTTAGTGTGATCCCTGTGAGATAAGTGTGATCACTGCTATTAGTTATAATTATACAGTTGATATGAGGTTAGTTTGATCACTGTGAGATAAGTGTAATCACTGATATTAGTTATAATTATGCAGTTGATATGAGGTTAGTGTGATCACTGTGAGATAAGTGTGATCACTGCTATTAGTTATAATTATACAGTTGATATGAGGTTAGTGTGATCCCTGTGAGATAAGTGTGATCACTGCTATTAGTTATAATTATACAGTTGATATGAGGTTAGTGTGATCCCTGTGAGATAAGTGTGATCACTGCTATTAGTTATAATTATACAGTTGATATGAGGTTAGTGTGATCACTGTGAGATAAGTGTGATCACTGCTATTAGTTATAATTATACAGTTGATATGAGGTTGGTGTGATCCCTGTGAGATAAGTGTGATCACTGCTATTAGTTATAATTATACAGTTGATATGAGGTTGGTGTGATCACTGATATTAGTTATAATTATACAGTTGATATGAGGTTAGTGTGATCCCTGTGAGATAAGTGTGATCACTGCTATTAGTTATAATTATACAGTTGATATGAGGTTAGTGTGATCACTGTGAGATAAGTGTGATCACTGCTATTAGTTATAATTATACAGTTGATATGAGGTTGGTGTGATCCCTGTGAGATAAGTGTGATCACTGCTATTAGTTATAATTATACAGTTGATATGAGGTTAGTGTGATCCCTGTGAGATAAGTGTGATCACTGCTATTAGTTATAATTATACAGTTGATATGAGGTTGGTGTGATCACTAATATTAGTTATAATTATACAGTTGATATGAGGTTAGTGTGATCCCTGTGAGATAAGTGTGATCACTGCTATTAGTTATAATTATACAGTTGATATGAGGTTAGTGTGATCACTGTGAGATAAGTGTGATCACTGCTATTAGTTATAATTATACAGTTGATATGAGGTTAGTGTGATCACTGTGAGATAAGTGTGATCACTGCTATTAGTTATAATTATACAGTTGATATGAGGTTAGTGTGATCACTGTGAGATAAGTGTGATCACTGCTATTAGTTATAATTATACAGTTGATATGAGGTTAGTGTGATCACTGTGAGATAAGTGTGATCACTGCTATTAGTTATAATTATACAGTTATAATTATACAGTTGATATGAGGTTAGTGTGATCACTGTGAGATAAGTGTGATCACTGCTATTAGTTATAATTATATAGTTGATATGAGGTTAGTGTGATCACTGTGAGATAAGTGTGATCACTGCTATTAGTTATAATTATATAGTTGATATGAGGTTAGTGTGATCACTGTGAGATAAGTGTGATCACTGCTATTAGTTATAATTATACAGTTATAATTATACAGTTGATATGAGGTTAGTGTGATCACTGTGAGATAAGTGTGATAACTGCTATTAGTTATAATTATACAGTCACTATGAGGTTAGTGTGATCCCTGTGAGATAAGTGTGATCACTGCTATTAGTTATAATTATACAGTTGATATGAGGTTAGTGTGATCCCTGTGAGATAAGTGTGATCACTGCTATTAGTTATAATTATACAGTTGATATGAGGTTAGTGTGATCACTGTGAGGTAAGTGTGATCACTGCTATTAGTTATAATGATACAGTTGATATGAGGTTGGTGTGATCACTGTGAGGTGTGTGTGTGATTAGTATTAATATGTACAGTATATTCTGGGTTACCGCATCCATATGGTCATATACTGTACGGGGGTCCTCAGTCTACATCGCTGAAAAAAACACTTTAGATTTCTGGGAAAGGGAAATAATTTTAATATCAGTCCGTGTAAATGTCTGCACAGCTGTCAGTCACCCCTGCCATGGAGGAATTTATTTTATTGTGCGCCGGGCCCTGACACGCCCCTGAGTGTGGCAATGAAAGAGTTAACAAGTGACCCCTTTCACAAGCCCAAGGCGCATAATGTGCTCCTTTCTGAAAGACCCGGGCCCAGCGCCCCTCCCCATCCTCAGCTGCCAGAATGAGAAATTATTGAATTCTGCAGCAGCAGGGGGGGGGGGGGGGGGGGTTGTGTGTGTTTGGGGGGGTATGTGAAGAATTCCCAGGCTTCCACTGCTCTGTAAGAATAGACAGTGGGATTGTGGGAGAGCAGAAGTGAGCAAGCCTGTTCTCTCCCCACCTGGGCCCGACGTGGCCCGAGAAAGGTTTCCTTTGTTACACAAAGTTGCATATCTATCACCATTTCCCCAGTCACACCAATGTGTCTGCTCTGTACAGTGGTGCAAACGGCGTGACTCCCAGCCACGGCATACCCCTGTACCCAGAGAATATCTAATCATTCACATCAGACTCACTGAGCTTACTGTCTATTCTCCACCAGGGTCCGTGTATTGTCAGCAGCCAGTTGTCCTACCTGTATGCTTCTGGACTGTCGACGGAAACTGGGGGAAACCCACGCAACCACGGGCAGGGGGCGGCTTGTATAAACTGTACACCAGTGGCGTGCGGTGAGGTCAGTGGCTGGTGAGGCACTACAGCCATAATTTACGCCGGATCCTGCCGATGGCCCCTACCGCCTCCGAGCCAATGCCCGCTACTGCCTCTGAGCCGATGCCTGCTGCCACCGCCAAAGGCTTACAAACTTGCCCACCATCAACTGACCCAGCCCTCCGCCACTAATTTGCATCTCAATCCGATGCCGCCAATGCCCGCTGCCTGCCTGCTCATCATACTTGTGATATATTGTAAATTTCTCTAACGTCCTAAGTGGATGCTGGGGACTCCGTAAGGACCATGGGGAATAGCGGCTCCGCAGGAGACTGGGCACATCTAAAGAAAGCTTTAGGATTATCTGGTGTGCACTGGCCCCTCCCCCTATGACCCTCCTCCAAGCCTCAGTTAGATCTTTGTGCCCGAACGAGAAGGGTGCACACTAGGGGCTCTCCTGAGCTTCTTAGTGAAAGTTTTAGTTTAGGTTTTTTATTTTCAGTGAGACCTGCTGGCAACAGGCTCACTGCATCGAGGGACTAAGGGGAGAAGAAGCGAACTCACCTGCGTGCAGAGTGGATTGGGCTTCTTAGGCTACTGGACATTAGCTCCAGAGGGACGATCACAGGCCCAGCCTGGATGGGTCCCAGAGCCGCGCAGCCGGCCCCCTTACAGACCCAGAAGGCAGAAGAGGTCCGGAAAATCGGCGGCAGAAGACGTCCTGTCTTCAACAAGGTAGCGCACAGCACTGCAGCTGTGTGCCATTGCTCTCAGCACACTTCACACTCCGGTCACTGAGGGTGCAGGGCGCTGGGGGGGGCGCCCTGAGACGCAATAAAAAACACCTTGGATGGCAAAAAAATGCATCACATATAGCTCCTGGGCTATATGGATGCATTTAACCCCTGCCAAAATACATTAAACGGGAGATAAGGCCGCCGATAAGGGGGCGGAGCCTATCTCCTCAGCACACTGGCGCCATTTTCCCTCACAGCTCCGTTGGAGGGAAGCTCCCTGTCTCTCCCCTGCAGTCACTACACTACAGAAAGGGTTAAAAAAGAGAGGGGGGGCACTAATTACGCGCAGTATTAAAGATACAGCAGCTATAAGGGGAAAAACACTTATATAAGGTTATCCCTGTATATATATATATATAGCGCTCTGGTGTGTGCTGGCAAACTCTCCCTCTGTCTCCCCAAAGGGCTAGTGGGGTCCTGTCCTCTATCAGAGCATTCCCTGTGTGTGTGCTGTATGTCGGTACGTTTGTGTCGACATGTATGAGGAGAAAAATGATGTGGAGACGGAGCAGATTGCCTGTAATAGTGATGTCACCCTCTAGGGGGTCGACACCTGAGTGGATGAACTGTTGGAAGGAATTACGTGACAGTGTCACCTCTGTATAAAAGACAGTGGTTGACATGAGACAGCCGGCTACTCAGCTTGTGCCTGTCCAGACGTCTCATAGGCCGTCAGGGGCTCTAAAGCGCCCGTTACCTCAGATGGCAGATATAGACGCCGACACGGATACTGACTCCAGTGTCGACGGTGAAGAGACAAATGTGACTTCCAGTAGGGCCACACGTTACATGATTGAGGCAATGAAAAATGTTTTACACATTTCTAATAATACGAGTACCACCAAAAAAAAAAAAAGGGGTATTATGTTCGGTGAGGAAAAACTACCTGTAGTTTTCCTGAATCTGAGAAATTAAATGAGGTGTGTGATGATGCGTGGTTTTCCCCCGATAACAACTGATAATTTCTAAAATGTTATTGGCATTATATCCTTTCCCGCCAGAGGTTAGGGTGCGTTGGGAAACACCCCCTAGGGTGGATAAAGCGCTCACACGCTTGTAAGGGCTCTACCCTCTCCTGAGATGGCCGCCCTTAAGGATCCTGCTGATAGAAAGCAGGAGGGTATCCTAAAATGTATTTACACACATACTGGTGTTATACTGCGACCAGCAATCGCCTCAGCCTGGATGTGCAGTGCTGGGTTGGCGTGGTCGGATTCCCTGACTGAAAATATTGATACCCTAGATAGGGACAGTATATTTTTGCCTATAGAGCATTTAAAAGATGCATTTCTATATATGCGTGATGCACAGCGGAATATTTGCCGACTGGCATCAAGTCTAAGTGCGTTGTCCATTTCTACCAGTAGAGGGTTATGGACACGTCAGTGGTCAGGTGAGGCGTATTCCAAACGGCATTTGGAAGTATTGCCTTATTAAAGGGAGGAGTTATTTGGGGTCGGTCTTTCAGACCTGGTGGCCACGGCAACAGCTGGGAAATCCACGTTTGTACCCCAGGTCGCCTCTCAACATGAGAAGACGCCGTATTATCAGGCGCAGTCTTTTCGTGGACAAGCGGGCAAAAGGTTCCTCATTTCTGCCCCGTGACAGAGGGAGAGGAAAAAGGCTGCAGAAATCAGCCAGTTCCCAGGAACAGAAACCCTCTCCCGCCTCTGCCAAGCCCTCAGTATGACGCTGGGGCTTTACAAGCAGAATCAGGCACGGTGGGGGGCCCGTCTCAATGAATTTCAGCGCGCAGTGGGCTCACTCGCAAGTAGACCCCTGGATCCTTCAGGTGATATCTCAGGGGTACAAATTAGAATTCGAGACGTCTCCCCCTCGCCGTTTCCTAAAGTCGGCTTTACCGATGTCTCCTTCTGACAGGGAGACAGTTTTGGAAGCCATTCACAAGCTGTATTCCCAGCAGGTGATAATCAAGGTACCCCTCCTGCAACAGGGAACGGGGTATTATTCCACACTGTTGTGGTACCGAAGCCGGACGGCTCGGTGAGACCGATTCTAAATCTAAAATCTTTGAACACTTACATACAGAGGTTCAAATTCAAGATTGAGTCACTCAGAGCAGTGATTGCGAACCTGGAAGAAGGGGACTACATGATGTCTCGGGACATCAAGGATGCTTACCTTCATGTCAAAATTTACCCTTCTCATCAAGGGTACCTCAGGTTTATGGTACAGAACTGTCACTATCAGTTCAGACGCTGCCGTATGGATGGTCCACGGCACCCCGGGTCTTTACCAAGGTAATGGCCGAAATGATGATATTCCTTCGAAGGAAGGGAATTTTAGTTATCCTTTACTTGGACGATTCCCTGATAAGGGTAAGATCCAGGGAACAGTTGGAGGTCGGTGTAGCACTATCTCAGGTAGTGTTGCGGCAGCACGATTGGATTCTCAATATTCCAAAATCGCAGCTGGTTCCGACGACTTGTCTTCTGTTCCTAGGGATGATCCTGGACACAGTCCAGAAAAAGGTGTTTCTCCCGGAGGAGAAAGCCAGGGAGTTATCCGAGCTAGTCAGGAACCTCCTAAAACCGAGCCAAGTCTCAGTGCATCAATGCACAAGGGTTCTGGGTAAAATGGTGGCTTCCTACGAAGCAATCCCATTCGGCAGATTCCACGCAAGAACTTTCCAGTGGGACCTGCTGGACAATTGGTCCGGGTCGCATCTTCAGATGCATCAGCGGATAACCCTGTCACCAAGGACAAGGGTGTCCCTCCTGTGGTGGTTGCAGAGTGCTCATCTTCTAGAGGGCCGCAGATTCGGCATTCAGGACTGGGTCCTGGTGACCACGGATGCCAGCCTGCGAGGCTGGGGAGCAGTCACACAGGGAAGGAATATCCAGGGCTTATGGTCAAGCCTGGAGACATCACTTCACATAAATATCCTGAAGCTAAGGGCCATTTACAATGCTCTAAGCTTAGCAAGACCTCTGCTTCAAGGTCAGCCGGTGTTGATCCAGTCGGACAACATCACGGCAGTCACCCACGTAAACAGACAGGGTGGCACAAGAAGCAGGAGGGCAATGGCAGAAGCTGCAAGGATTCTTCGCTGGTCGGAAAATCATGTGATAGCACTGTCAGCAGTATTCATTCCGGGAGTGGACAACTGGGAAGCAGACTTCCTCAGCACGACCTCCACCCGGGAGAGTGGGGACTTCACCCAGAAGTCTTCCACATGATTATAAACCGTTGGGAAAAACTCGACAGGTATTGCGCCAGGTCAAGGGACCCTCAGGCAATAGCTGTAGACGCTCTGGTAACACCGTGGGTGTACCAGTCAGTGTATGTGTTCCCTCCTCTGCCTCTCATACCCAAGGTACTGAGATTGATAAGATGGAGAGGAGTAAGCACTATATTCGTGGCTCCGGATTGGCCAAGAAGGACTTGGTAACCGGAACTTCAAGAGATGCTCACGGAGGATCCGTGGCCTCTACCTCTAAGAAGGGACCTGCTCCAGCAAGGACCCTGTCTGTTCCAAGACTTACCGCGGCTGCGTTTGACGGCATGGCGGTTGAACGCCGGATCCTGAAGGAAAAAAAGGCATTCCGGATGAAGTCATCCCTATCCTGATCAAAGCCAGGAAGGATGTAACCGCAAAACATTATCACCGCATTTGGAGAAAATATGTTGCGTGGTGCGAGGCCAGTAAGGCCCGACGGAGGAAATTCAACTGGGTCGATTCCTACATTTCCTGCAAACAGGAGTGTCTATGGGCCTGAAATTGGGGTCCATTAAGGTTCAAATTTCGGCCCTGTCAATTTTCTTCCAAAAAGAACTAGCTTCAGTCCCTGAAGTTCAGACGTTTGTAAAAGGGGTACTGCATATACAGCCTCCTTTTGTGCCTCCAGTGGCACTTTGGGATCTCAATGTAGTTTTTGGGTTCCAAAAGTCACATTGGTTTGAACCACTTAAATCTGTGGAGTTAAAATATCTCACAGGGAAAGTGGTCATGCTGTTGGCCCTGGCCTGGGCCAGGCGCGTGTCAGAATTGGCGGCTTTATCCTGTAAAAGCCCTTATCTGATTTTCCATTCGGACAGGGCGGAATTGAGGACTCGTCCTCAGTTTCTCCATAAGGTGGTTTCAGCGTTTCACCTGAACCAACCTATTGTGGTGCCTGCGGCTACTAGGGACTTGGAGGACTCCAAGTTGCTAGACGTTGTCAGGGCCCTGAAAATATATGTTTCCAGGATGGCTGGAGTCAGGAAAACTGACTCGCTGTTTATCCTGTATGCACCCAACAAGCTGGGTGCTCCTGCTTCTAAGCAGACTATTGCTCGTTGGATTTGTAGTACAATTCAGCTTGCACATTCGGTGGCAGGCCTGCCACAGCCAAAAATCTGTAAATGCCCACTCCACAAGGAAGGTGGGCTCATCTTGGGCGGCTGCCCGAGGGGTCTCGGCTTTACAACTTTGCCGAACAGCTACTTGGTCAGGAGCAAATACGTTTGTAAAATTCTACTAAATTGATACCCTGGCTGAGGAGGACCTGGAGTTCTCTCATTTGGTGCTGCAGAGTCATCCGCACTCTCCCGCCCGTTTGGGAGCTTTGGTATAATCCCCATGGTGCTTACGGAGTCCCCAGCATCCACTTAGGACGTTAGAGAAAATAAGAATTTACTTACCGATAATTCTATTTCTCGTAGTCCGTAGTGGATGCTGGGCGCCCATCCCAAGTGCGGATTGTCTGCAATACTGGTACATAGTTATTGTTACCAAAAAATCGGGTTATTGCTGTAGTGAGCCATCTTTTCTAGAGGCTCCTCTGTTATCATGCTGTTAACTGGGTTCAGATCACAAGTTGTACGGTGTGATTGGTGTGGCTGGTATGAGTCTTACCCGGGATTCAAAATCCTTCCTTATTGTGTACGCTCGTCCGGGCACAGTATCCTAACTGAGGCTTGGAGGAGGGTCATAGGGGGAGGGGCCAGTGCACACCAGATAATCCTGAAGCTTTCTTTAGATGTGCCCAGTCTCCTGCGGAGCCGCTATTCCCCATGGTCCTTACGGAGTCCCCAGCATCCACTACGGACTACGAGAAATAGAATTATCGGTAAGTAAATTCTTATTTTTTATAGAAAAAAAAATAAAAATTAGTGTTTGGGACTGGGAAGGGAGTGGGAGGAGGACATGAATGCAATTTTGTTGTCCAGGGCTTCCATTAACTTAATGAAGAAGGGTCTGAATGGGTTAAAAAATGTAAAAAAAAATGCGTGAGGTCCCCCCTCCTAAGTATAACCAGCCTCGGGCTCTTTGAGCCGGTCCTGTTTTTTTAAATACTGGGGAAAAATTGGACAGGGGTTCCCCGTATTTAGACAACCAGCACCGGGCTCTTAGATCGGTCCTGGTTCCAAAAATACGGGGGACAAAAGACGTAGGGGTCCCCCGTATTTTTAAAACCAGCACCGGGATCCACTAGCCAGGGACATAATGCCACAACCGGGGGACACATTTATGTAGGTCCCTGCGGCCGTGGCATTACCCCCCCTACTAGTCACCCCTGGCCGGCGTTCCCTGGAGGAGTGGGGACCCCTTAAATCAAGGGGTCCCCCCCCTCCAGGCACCCATGGGCCCGGGGTGAAGCCCGAGGCTGTCCCCAGCACCCCTGGGCGGTGGGTGCCGGGCTGATAGCCATAAGTGTGTAAAAAAAAAAGAATATTGTTTTTTTGTTGTGGAACTACAAGGCTCAGCAAGCCTCCCCCGCTTGCTGGTACTTGGAGAACCTCAAGTACCAGCATGCGGGAAATAACGGGCCCGCTGGTACCTGTAGTTCTGCAACAAAAAATACCCAAATAAAAACACAACACACACACCGTGAAAGTAAAAATTTACTAAAACACACTTACACACTCACACACACTCTCCTACATCCCACGCCGGTCACGTCCACTTGTCCAGTAGAATTCAATAGGGCCGGTACCTGTAAAAATGAAAATTATACTTACAAACGAAGTAATCCACAGGAGAGAGAGAGAAATAGAGAGAAATTAATGAATATTATACACTCGCTGACGCGGGAGGACGTTAGCGCAGACAGGGAACAGTGCTGCTGCTGGCTGGGATGATGGAGCAGGCTCCCCCAATAGTTGTGAGTCCAGTAGCTGTACCCCCAGTAGCTTTGCCCCCAGTAGCAGTGCCCCAAGTAGTTGTGACCCCAGTTGCTGTGCTCTTTGTAGCTTTGCCCCCAGTCGCTGTGCCCCCAGTTGTTGTGACCCCTGTAGTTGTGACCCCAGTCGCTGTGCTCCTTGTAGCTGTGCCCCCTGTAGCTTTGCCCCCAGTAGTTGTGACCCCAGTCGCTGTGCTCCTTGTAGCTTTGCCCCCAGTAGCAGTGCCCCGAGTAGTTGTGCCCCCTGTAGTTGTGCCCCCAGTAGCAGTGCCCCCAGTCGCTGTGCCCCCTGTAGCTTTGCCCCCAGTAGTTGTGACCCCAGTCGCTGTGCACCCTGTAGCTTTGCCCCTTGTGGCTGTGCCCCCAGTAGTTGTGACCCCTGTAATTGTGCCCCCAGTTGCTGTGCCCCTTGTAGCTGTGCCCCTTGTAGCTGTGCCCCCAGTTGCTGTGCCCCTTGTAGTTGTGCCTCCAGTTGCTGTGCCCCTTGTAGCTGTGCCCCCAGTTGCTGTGCCCCTTGTAGTTGTGCCCAGAGTTGCTGTGCCCCTTGTAGTTGTGCCCCTTGTAGCTGTACCCCCAGTTGTTGTGCCCCTTGTAGTTGTGCCCCCAGTTGCTGTGCCCCTTGTTGTGCCCCCCCAGTTGCTGTGCCTCTTGTAGTTGTGCCCCTTGTAACTGTACCCCCAGTTGTTGTGCCCCTTGTAGCTGTACTCCCAGTTGCTGTGCCCCCAGTTGCTGTGCTCCTTGTTGTGCCCCCCCCCCCCCCAGTTGCTGTGCTCCCTGTAGCTGTGCACCTTGTAGTTGTGCCCCTGTTGCTGTGCCCCCAACACAAACACATAAAAAAAAATACACACACACATACTTACCGCTCCTGCTGCGCTGTCCTCCGTCTCCATCCGCCGGCTCATCTCTACTATGGGAGAGACGTCATGACTCATGACGTCTCTCCCATAGTAGCGCCGCTCAGACACTAGGGGTCAATTATGACCTCTGGTGTCAGTCAGCGGCACTGGCTGCAGCGGGCGCCCACACAGCCCACGGCGCTCGCTGTAGCCGGGAAGGGGGCTCGCTAGTGATTGGACAGCGGATCCAGCACTGGATCCGCTGGGCCAATCACATCAGGGGGACTGACAGGGGCGTGCATTCATCGGGGCTGAATGCACGCCCCTGTCATTGAGGCACCAGTATAGGTTCCGCTTCACCATTCATTTTCAATGGGCTTTCACAGACCATTGCTGTGCCCCGCCCCCTGCCCGCCCCCCGCTGCTCTGACTTTTAGTGTTAGCAGCGGGAGGCACCTCTCCCACTGCCTCCCACCCTCACATGCAGCCATTGTAAGAGGGGAAAAATTATTCCAATAATAAAAGAAGATATTTATCATATACTCTGTTATAAATATCTTCTTTTTATTATTTTAATCATTATGACAGGGGAGGCACTGCCTCCTACCTCCCCTGCCTCCCCTGACTGCACGTCCCTGACTGTACACAGATAAAGCCCTGGTCAGAAGTGACCCCATAGCCCCAGCACTGTGAGCCTGCATTGCTAACCACTGTGCCACACGTTGTATCTAGATGAACCTTCATGTACTATAAGTCCCATCTCCTATATAATAGCCCTGTGACTCTGTGCTTGGCTTTCTAACGCTGGGTGGAGTCACAGCGGTGGGCGGAGTCACAGAGCCCGCCCACCACATGTGCAGCAAGTCTCTGCTCCTCCTTTCTCCCCCCGCCATCAGCCACTCCGACTCCCCGGCCGCAGTGCAGAGCGAACAACAGCTGCTGCCACAGGCATAGACATTAGGAGGGTGGTGCAGGAGAAGGCTTCATAGCCCTCCCTGCCCCGCGTACACAGACCCGCCGCCTCCTCCACGCACATCCAGCTGTCCGCTCTCCTGCTGTGACAGGAGCCGAGTGCTGCAGTGACGTCATCTCCGGCAGCACTCGCCTCCTGTCACACAGCCGGCACACACACTCCAGTCTCCGGGGGCTGCCAGCATCTACAGGCAAGCTGGAAACACCCCCGGAGCGAGAGAGAATATACCCGCGAGGCCACGCCCCTTTTACATTAGGTCACGCCCCTTTTCATCCACCACGCTGCACGAGCAGGGGGGGAATGTGTGTAATAGTAGCACAGACTGTCTCTGAACACTGTACTGTTTACCAGCCTTCAGCAGCCGCCCACAGCCCCAACGGTGAGTCCCTCCGGCCATCCTACCCACTGTATCTATGTGTGGTCACCACTTTGCAAATGTCTCTGCTAATGGTGTCCACCCTCTCCACTACTTCCCCCCGCTCTCTTCATCAGCTTCCTCACTGGGGACCCTCCCTACCGCCCCGCGTCTCTGCGTCCCCTCCGTGCCGCCCCGCGTCACTCTATCCCTTCCCTACCGCCCCGCGTCTCTCTATCCCCTCCCTACCGCCCCGCGTCTCTCTATCCCCTCCCTACCGCCCCGCGTCTCTCTATCCCTTCCCTACCGCCCCGCGTCTCTCTATCCCATCCCTACCGCCCTGCGTCTCTCTATCCCCTCCCTGCCGCCCGCATCTTTCTATCCCCTCCCTGCCGCCCCACATCTCTCTATCACCTCCCTACCGCCCCGCGTCTCTGTATCCCCTCCCTACCGTCCCTCATCTCTGTATCCCCTCCCTACCGCCCCGCGTCTCTCTATCCCCTCCCTACCACCCCGCGTCTCTCTATCCCTCCCTACCGCCCCGCGTCTCTGTATCCCCTCCCTACCGCCCCGCGTCTCTCTATCCCCTCCCTACGGCCCTGCGTCTCTCTATCCCCTCCCTGCCGCCCGCATCTCTCTATCCCCTCCCTGCCGCCCCACATCTCTCTATCACCTCCCTACCGCCCCGCGTCTCTGTATCCCCTCCCTACCGCCCCTCATCTCTGTATCCCCTCCCTACCGCCCCGCGTCTCTCTATCACCTCCCTACCACCCCGCGTCTCTCTATCCCCTCCCTACCGCCCCGCGTCTCTGTATCCCCTCCCTACCGCCCCGCGTCTCTCTATCCCCTCCCTACCGCCCCGCGTCTCTCTATCCCCTCCCTACCGCCACGCGTCTCTCTAACCCCTCCCTACCGCCCCGCGTCTCTCTATCCCCTCCCTACCACCCCGCGTCTCTCTATCCCCTCCCTACCGCCCCGCGTCTCTCTATCCCCTCCCTACCGCCCCGCGTCTCTCTATCCCCTCCCTACCGCCCCGCCTCTCTCTGTCCCCTCCCTACCGCCCCGCGTCTCTCTATCCCCTCCCTACCGCTCCGCGTCTCTCTATCCCCTCCCTACCGCCCCGCGTCTCTCTGTCCCCTCCCTACCGCCCGCGTCTCTCTATCCCCTCCCTACCCCTCCACGTCTCTCTATCCCCTCCCTACCGCCCCGCATCTCTTACCGCCCCGCGTCTCTCTGTGTCCCCTCCCTACCGCCCCACGTCTCTCTGTGTCCCCTCCCTACCGCCCCACGTCTCTGTATCACCTCCTCCCTACGCCTCTGTATCCCCACCCTACCGCCCCGCTTCTCTCTATCCCCTCCCTACCGCCCCACATCTCTGTATCCCCTCCCTACCGCCCACCGTCTCTCTATCTACTCTGTACCGCCCGCGTGTCTGTGTCCCCTCCCTATCGCCCCACGTCTTTGTATCCCCTCCTCCCTACGCCTCTGAATCCCCACCCTACCGCCCCGCTTCTCTCTATCCCCTCCCTACCACCCCACGTCTCTGTATCCCCTCCCTACCACCCCACATCTCTCTATCCCCTCCCTACCGCCTCGCGTCTCTATATCCCCTCCCTACCACCCCGCATCTCTCTGTCCCCTCCCTACTGCCCCGCTTCTCTGTATCCCCTCCCTACCGCCCCGCGTCTCTGTATCCCCTCCCTACCGCCCGCATCTCTCTGTCCCCTCCCTACCGGCCCGCGTCTCTGTATCCCCTCCCTACCGCCCCGCGTCTCTGTATCCCCTCCCTACCGCCCGCGTCTCTCTATCCCCTCCCTACCGGCCTGCGTCTCTCTATCCCCTCCCTACCGCCCCGCGTCTCTGTATCCCCTCCCTACCGCCCCGCGTCTCTGTATCCCCTCCCTACTGCCCCACGTCTCTTTATCCCCTCCCTACCGCCCCGCGTCTCTCTATCCCCTCCTTACCGCCACGCGTCTCTCTAACCCCTCCCTACCGCCCCGCGTCTCTCTATCCCCTCCCTACCACCCCGCGTCTCTCTATCCCCTCCCTACCGCCCCGCGTCTCTCTATCCCCTCCCTACCGCCCCGCGTCTCTCTATCCCCTCCCTACCGCCCCGCCTCTCTCTATCCCCTCCCTACCGCCCCGCGTCTCTCTATCCCCTCCCTACCGCCCCGCATCTCTCTGTCCCCTCCCTACCGCCCGCGTCTCTCTATCCCCTCCCTACCGCCCCACGTCTCTCTGTGTCCCCTCCCTACCGCCCCACGTCTCTGTATCCCCTCCTCCCTACGCCTCTGTATCCCCACCCTACCGCCCCGCTTCTCTCTATCTTCTCCCTACCGCCCCACGTCTCTGTATCCCCTCCCTACCGCCCACCGTCTCTCTATCTACTCTGTACCGCCCCGCGTCTCTGTGTCCCCTCCCTATCGCCCCACGTCTTTGTATCCCCTCCTCCCTACGCCTCTGAATCCCCACCCTACCGCCCCGCTTCTCTCTATCCCCTCCCTACCACCCCACGTCTCTGTATCCCCTCCCTACCACCCCACATCTCTCTATCCCCTCCCTACCGCCCCGCGTCTCTATATCCCCTCCCTACCACCCCGCATCTCTCTGTCCCCTCCCTACCGCCCCGCTTCTCTCTATCCCCTCCCTACCGCCCCGCGTCTCTGTATCCCCTCCCTACCGCCCCGCATCTCTCTGTCCCCTCCCTACCGGCCCGCGTCTCTGTATCCCTTCCCTACCGCCCTGCGTCTCTGTATCCCCTCCCTACCGCCCCGCGTCTCTCTATCCCCTCCCTACCGCCCTGCGTCTCTCTATACCCTCCCTACCGCCCCGCGTCTCTGTATCCCCTCCCTACCGCCCCGCGTCTCTGTATCCCCTCCCTACTGCCCCACGTCTCTTTATCCCCTCCCTACCGCCCCACGTCTCTCTATCCCCTCCCTACCGCCCCGCGTCTCTCTATCCCCTCCCTACTGCCCCGCGTCTCTCTATCCCCTCCCTACCGCCCTGCGTCTCTCTGTCCCCTCCCTACCGCCCCGCGTCTCTCTATCCCCTCCGTACCGCCCCGCGTCTCTCTATCCCCTCCCTACCGCCCCGCGTCTCTCTATCCCCTCCCTACCGCCACGCGTCTCTCTATCCCCTCCCTACCGCCCCGCGTCTCTCTATCCCCTCCCTACCGCCCACTTCTCTCTATCCCCTCCCTACCGCCCGCGTCTCTCTGTCCCCTCCCTACCGCCCCGCGTCTCTCTATCCCCTCCCTACCGCCACGCGTCTCTCTATCCCCTCCCTACTGCCCCGCGTCTCTCTATCCCCTCCCTACCGCCCCACCTCTCTCTGTCCCCTCCCTACCGCCCCGCGTCTCTCTATCCCCTCCCTACCGCCCCGCATCTCTCTGTCCCCTCCCTACCGCCCCACGTCTCTCTATCCCCTCCCTACCCCTCCACGTCTCTCTATCCCCTCCCTACCGCCCCGCATCTCTTACCGCCCTGCGTCTCTGCGTCCCCTCCATACCGCCCCGCGTCTCTCTGTGTCCCCTCCCTACCGCCCCACGTCTCTGTATCCCCTCCTCCCTACTCCTCTGTATCCCCACCCTACCGCCCCGCTTCTCTCTATCCCCTCCCCACCCCTCCACGTCTCTCTATCCCCTCCCTACCGCCCCGCATCTCTTACCGCCCTGCGTCTCTGCGTCCCCTCCATACCGCCCCGCGTCTCTCTGTGTCCCCTCCCTACCGCCCCACGTCTCTGTATCCCCTCCTCCCTACTCCTCTGTATCCCCACCCTACCGCCCCGCGTCTCTCTATCCCCTCCCTACCGCCCCCGCGTCTCTGCATCCCCTCCCTTCCGCCCGCGTCTTTCTACCCCCTGCCTACCACCCGCGTCTCTCTATCCCCTCCCTACCGCCCCGCGTCTCTCTATCCCCTCCCTACCGCCCCGCGTCTCTGCATCCCCTCCCTACCGTCCCGCGTCTCTGTATCCCCTCCCTGCCGCCCCGCGTCTCTGTATCCCCTCCCTACCCCCCTGTGTCCCATACAGGGTCCATACCACCGGCTCCTCGATAACTCCCTGACAAACCCTCACCAGGAGGACAGGAGCCATAACCCCCTGCGGTGCCCCCCGTAGTTACCGGTATATCGGTGATGCTCCGCTCTGCCGCCTCCTCCCTATCCCTCACACAGCAAGCGCAGGGCGCAAGCCCAGCACCGAGCACATGACCGCGCTGCCCATGGCCATTGGCCCTGGGAGCAGCTCCAGCCTGCGCCCCCTCCTCCTACTGCACCTGAGGGGGGCGCGCACATAGTGCATGCAGATGGGACTGGTGCACCTGCTGCCGCGTGGAGACATTGCGTGCGCAACATGTCCGCGTTGCTACACCTGAAGGATGGTACGGTGTAGAGAGAGGACACAGCTGCCCCTGTTCCGCATTTTACCAGCACTCCCCTCTGTGTCTAATGACACCATATACCTCTTCATGCGGGTATGTCTATACCACATATATCCTTATCCGTGTCCTATATATTGTAACACATAACATCACATAGTTATAGGTCCCGCACCCCCCCCCACCTGCATCCACCCCCCCTCCACCCGCAGCATCTACATACTCCCTGCCTCATCCACCCCACCACCCCCTCGCACCCGCTACATTCTGTACATCGTGCCCCGCTGTTCACGCCGTCGCAAGGGGCTACGCCCCCTTCACCATCGGAAGCACTTTCGTCTTGCAATATTTAACCACTAACAAACCTAGGAAGGCAGGTAATACTCCATATAATACAAATATTGAACCCCAGCAACGCGTAGGGCGCGATGAAGCGCCTAGTTGTGATGTATTTACTGAGGTGCTTTATAAATTATAGGGTGTTTATTTATTCATTTTGCATTTTAAAAACACTTGAAACATTAACCTAGAAAGCCTGGGGAAGCATCAATCAGTTACTGTTTGTCTTTATATTAGCAAAACAAAGACAGGGATCTTGTTTTTGTGGAGTCTATTCACGACTGGAATTTCCTACATGTGACTTATTGCGTCTACAGTCGGTATGAACATCGGTGAATTTTCCTTTAGGCAGGTGAGGCAGGTGCCTAGGGGCGGCAGTTGTTTGGGGACAGCACTTAGATGCTTGTGTTAAGACCCATATAGACGGGCTGATGCGGGAGAGATGTGTGCTGAGCGAACCGCTCAGCACACATCTCTCCCGCCGCTCAGCACAGCGCGATCTGTGCTGAGCGTGCGGGGGGAGACGGGGGGCCGCTCACTTCACCCAGCAGCAGCAGCGATATCGCTATCGCTGTTAGGGCTACACAGTACACACGGAGCGATCTTGCTGAAAATCTAAGCAATCAGATTGCTTAGATTATCGCTCCGTGTGTACCCCCCTTAAGTATTGTCAGACTGAAGTGTACCGGTAACTGCTAAATATTTCCACTGTACTGTACCATATGCCATCTTGAATGGAGTGTAAACGGGTAGGACATGCAGATACCGCCCCTGTAAGCTGTCCTACTTAGTAAATATGCATACATACAGTAATTAAAAAGAAAAAATACATATTATTTATGGCTTTTTTTATTGGTCTTTGTAATTGGCTATCATCAAATGAGAGCTTATAACCAATTAATGAAAATAATAAAATTAGACAGGGGGGGGGGGGGGGGGGCTGTTACTAATGTACCTAGGGGTGCCCCTTAAATCTGCCCACGGGAATGAAGACATTCCTGCTATCCATTTTACCATGTGTAAGTTGTAGCCCACTTTTTAAATGGCAAATTTTTACATATTAAGGGGCCTATTTGTCACCATCTGCATCCAGGATGCGGATTACAGGTGATAAAATTGCCCAAACTCACACTGCGATAATTGATTACATCGCAGTGATGTATTAATTATCGCGTGCAGGGACAGAGCTTGCTTGCAGTCGTGACTACCCCCGCGCGCCGCAGACCCCTTCCCCCCAAAAAAGATCAAAATACTCACATACTCACCAGTCCAGGGAACCGGTCCGCGCTGTTCCTGTTGGGCTGCCGGGCGCCGGATCCTGTGCGCTGCGGTGACCCCTGGTGCTGTAAAGTGCACTGCCGCTTTGCAGCGTCACTTTACTGCACCGGGGTCACATTGCAGCACATGGGGAGAGAAAACTGGGCAAAACGGTGCTTTTCGCAGTGCTGCCCTGTGAACTCGCCAGCCTGCGCTGTTATTATCACAGGGCACACTGCGGTATTTTTTCACGTTTTTTTTTTTAGTAAATTTGGCCACATCACATTTCCCATTATAAGTATGGGGGGAATGCGATGCGGGTTACTAAAAAAAAGTGAATTAAAGGGTTTGGAGCAGTTTTTCATGAAAACAGCTCCAAATGCCCTTTAATACATTCAGGTGATACTAAAATAATGTGAAAAAGGGTGTTTTCACACCCTTTTCACATTATTTTAGTAAAAATAATTTTAATAAATAGACCCTAAAACTGTATGAGCATAATACACTATTAGTTTTTTTCTGGAAGCACATTGCCATATAGGGCTATGGCAGCTGTTCTCAAACTGTGTGCCGTGGCGGGACACTTGCAGAGGTGCCTCAGGTTGGTGGTCCAGGACCAATTAAAATTATTTCTGGTCAACGTAATAGGTAAAACCAGTGCTGGTGGCTGCCAGTCATAAAATATGTGGCCAAACAGAAGCCAATCCTGTCCCCTACCGCACAGTGGAATCTAAGGAGGACATATAAACACAATTTACTTAATTAAATATTTCTTCACAATTTCTCAATAAGAAACTTTTGGCCTAGGGGTGCCATGTAAAAAAATCTAATTCTCTAGGGCGCCGTTATTCACAAAAGTTTGAGAACCACTGGGCTATGGTGTAGGATATTTCCTTTACCTTTAAGTTCACTATTGACACTTTTTTTTTTTTTCATGTTTTTCTCAGTGTGTGCACATTTGGGAAGTTAAAGTATTATATTATTACGCTATATTTTGTTTGTCTGCTTATTTTTCATGTATCATCTGTGAGCAAATTGCAACTTGCAATTCATTGATTTTAAAGCATAGGTTGTTGGACTTTACCACATATTGGGGAATTCAATGGTATAACATCAGGAGGGGGCGTGGCCTGAGTCGGGTGGGCGTGGCCTCACGGGGGAACCTGGTAACATCACTCCGGAGGCAGCCTAGCATCATCCGAAGAATGCCCCCTTTGAACAGTAGATGTGCAGTGTCAGCGCCTGGATCGCAGGAGCCGAGTGCTGCAAGCAACTGTCACACTGTAGCACTCGGCTCATGTGAGTGTCCTGTGAGTGTGAGAGCAGAAGGCACCCACCTTCTGACGCCACTGCATATAGGGGGTCATTCCGAGTTGTTCGCTCAGTATTTTTTTCTCGCAACGGAGCGATTAGTCGCTAATGCGCATGCGCAATGTCCGCAGTGCGACTGCGCCAAGTAAATTTGCTATGCAGTTAGGTATTTTACTCACGGCATTACGAGTTTTTTTCTTCGTTCTGGTGATCGTAATGTGATTGACAGGAAATGGGTGTTTCTGGGCGGAAACTGGCCGTTTTATGGGTGTGTGCGAAAAAACGCTACAGTTTCTGGGAAAAACGCGGGAGTGGCTGGAGAAACGGAGGAGTGTCTGGGCGAACGCTGGGTGTGTTTGTGACGTCAAACCAGGAACGACAAGCACTGAACTGATCGCAGATGCCGAGTAAGTGTGGAGCTACTCAGAAACTGCTAAGAAGTGTCTATTCGCAATTCTGCTAATCTTTCGTTCGCAATTTTAATAAGCTAAGATTCACTCCCAGTAGGCGGCGGCTTAGCATGTGCTAAGCTGCTAAAAGCAGCTTGCGAGCGAACAACTCGGAATGACCCCCATAGTTATAGGTTTTCGCCAGTGGCGTGCGGTGAGGTCAGTGGCTGGTGAGGCACTACAGCCATAATGTCATCCGAATCCTGCCGATGACCCCTACCGCCGCCGAGCCAATGCCCACTACTGCCCCTGCGCCGATGCCTGCTGCCACCGCCAATGACTTACAAACTCGCCCACCATCAACTGACCCAGCCCTCCGTCACTAATTTGCATCTCAGTCCGATGCCACCAATGCCCGCTGCCTGCCTGCTCATCATACTTGTGATATATTGTACATTTTTATAGAAAAAAAATAAGAATTTACTCACCGGTAATTCTATTTCTCGTAGTCCGTAGTGGATGCTGGGAACTCCGAAAGGACCATGGGGAATAGCGGGCTCCGAAGGAGGCTGGGCACTCTAGAAAGATTTATGACTACCTGGTGTGCACTGGCTCCTCCCACTATGACCCTCCTCCAAGCCTCAGTTAGGACACTGTGCCCGGACGAGCTGACATAATAAGGAAGGATTTTGAATCCCGGGTAAGACTCATACCAGCCACACCAATCACACCATATAACTCGTGATAGGAACCCCGGTTAACAGTATGATAACAAAAAGAAGCCTCTGAAGAGATGGCTCACAACAAAACCCGATTTTTGTAACAATAACTATGTACAAGTATTGCAGACAATCCGCACTTGGGATGGGCGCCCAGCATCCACTACGGACTACGAGAAATAGAATTACCGGTGAGTAAATTCTTATTTTCTCTGACGTCCTAGTGGATGCTGGGAACTCCGAAAGGACCATGGGGATTATACCAAAGCTCCCAAACGGGCGGGAGAGTGCGGATGACTCTGCAGCACCGAATGAGAGAACTCCAGGTCCTCCTCAGCCAGGGTATCAAATTTGTAGAATTTTGCAAACGTGTTTGCCCCTGACCAAGTAGCCGCTCGGCAAAGTTGTAAAGCCGAGACCCCTCGGGCAGCCGCCCAAGATGAGCCCACCTTCCTTGTGGAATGGGCATTTACAGATTTTGGCTGTGGCAGGCCTGCCACAGAATGTGCAAGCTGAATTGTATTACAAATCCAACGAGCAATAGTCTGCTTAGAAGCAGGAGCACCCAGCTTATTGGGTGCATACAGGATAAACAGCGAGTCAGATTTTCTGACTCTAGCCGTCCTGGAAACATATATTTTCAGGGCCCTGACAACGTCTAACAACTTGGAGTCCTCCAAGTCCCTAGTAGCCGCAGGCACCACAATAGGCTGGTTCAGGTGAAACGCTGACACCACCTTAGGGAGAAACTGGGGACGAGTCCTCAATTCTGCCCTATCCATATGGAAAATCAGATAAGGGCTTTTACATGATAAAGCCGCCAATTCTGACACTCGCCTGGCTGAAGCCAAGGCCAATAACATGACCACTTTCCACGTGAGATATTTCAGATCCACAGTTTTAAGTGGCTCAAACCAATGTGATTTTAAGAAACTCAACACCACGTTGAGATCCCAAGGTGCCACAGGGGGCACAAACGGGGGCTGAATATGCAGCACTCCTTTTACAAATGTCTGAACTTCAGGTACTGAAGCTAGTTCTTTTTGAAAGAAAATCGACAGAGCCGAGATCTGTACCTTAATGGAGCCCAGTTTTAGGCCCATATTCACTCCTGCTTGCAGGAAATGCAGAAATCGACCTAGTTGAAATTCCTCTGTTGGGGCCTTTTCGGCCTCACACCATGCAACATATTTCCGCCATATGCGGTGATAATGATTTGCTGTAACCTCTTTCCTGGCTTTAATAAGCGTAGGAATGACTTCCTCCGGAATGCCCTTTTCCTTCAGGTTCCGGCGTTCAACCGCCATGCCGTCAAACGCAGCCGCGGTAAGTCTTGGAACAGACAGGGCCCCTGCTGTAGCAGGTCTTGTCTGAGCGGCAGAGGCCACGGGTCCTCTGAGATCATCACTTGAAGTTCCGGGTACCACGCTCTTCTTGGCCAATCCGGAACCACGAGAATTGTGTTTACTCCTCGCTTTCTTATTATTCTCAATACCTTTGGTATAAGAGGCAGAGGAGGGAACACATAAACTGACTGGTACACCCACGGTGTCACTAGAGCGTCCACAGCTATCGCCTGAGGGTCTCTTGACCTGGCGCAATACCTCTCTAGTTTTTTGTTTAGGCGGGACGCCATCATGTCCACCTGTGGACGGTCCCACTGATTTACAATCATTTGGAAGACTTCTGGATGAAGTCCCCACTCTCCCGGGTGGAGGTCGTGCCTGCTGAGAAAGTCTGCTTCCCAGTTGTCCACTCCCGGAATGAACACTGCTGACAGTGCTAGTACATGATTTTCCGCCCATCGGAGAATTCTTGTGGCTTCTGCCATTGCCATCCTGCTTCTTGTGCCGCTCTGTCGATTCACATGGGCGACTGCCGTGATGTTGTCTGACTGGATCAGCACCGGCTGGTGTAGGAGCAAGGATTTTGCTTGACTTAGGGCATTGTAAATGGCCCTTAATTCCAGAATATTTATGGGAAGGGAAGTCTCCTGACTTGACCATAGTCCTTGGAAGTTTCTTCCCTGTGTGACTGCCCCCCAGCCTCGCTGGCTGGCATCCGTGGTCACCAGGACCCAGTCCTGTATGCCGAATCTGCGGCCCTCCAGAAGATGAGCACTCTGCAGCCACCACGGTTCTTGGAGACAGGGTTATCAAGCGATGCATCTGAAGATGCGATCCGGACCACTTGTCCAACAGGTCCCACTGAAAGATTCTGGCATGGAACCTGCCGAATGGAATTGCTTCGTAAGAAGCTACCATCTTTCCCAGGACCCACGTGCAGTGATGCACCGATACCTGTTTTGGTTTCAGGAGGTCTCTGACTAGAGAAGACAGCTCCCTGGCTTTCTCTTCCGGGAGAAACACTTTTTTCTGGACTGTGTCCAGAATCATCCCCAAGAACATTAGACGTGTCGTCGGAACCAGCTGTGACTTTGGGATATTCAGAATCCAGCCATGCTGTTGTAGCACTTCCTGAGATAGTGCTACACCCACCAACAACTGTTCCTTGGACCGTGCCTTTATTAGGAGATCGTCCAAGTACGGGATAATTAAAACTCCCTTTTTTCGAAAGAGTATCATCATTTCCGCCATAACCTTGGTAAATACCCTCGGTGCCGTGGAGAGTCCAAACGGCAGCGTCTGGAATTGGTAATGGCAATCCTGTACCACAAATCTGAGGTACTCCTGGTGAGGATGGTAAATGGGGACATGCAGGTAAGCATCCTTGATGTCCAGGGATACCATGTAATCCCCCTCGTCCAGGCTTGCAATAACCGCCCTGAGCGATTCCATCTTGAACTTTAATTTTTTTATGTACGTGTTCAAGGATTTCAAATTTAAAATGGGTCTCACCGAACCGTCCGGTTTCGGCACCACAAATAGAGTGGAATAGTAACCCCGGCCTTGTTGAAGTAGGGGTACCTTGATTATCACCTGCTGGGAATACAGCTTGTGAATTGCCGCTAGCACCGCCTCCCTGTCTGAGGGAGCAATCGGCAAGGCAGATTTTAGGAACCGGTGGGGTGGAGCCGCCTCGAATTCCAGTTTGTACCCCTGAGATACTATTTGAAGGATCCAGGGATCCACCTGTGAGTGAGCCCACTGATCGCTGAAATTCTTGAGGCGGGCCCCCACCGTACCTAGCTCCGCCTGTGGAGCCCCACCGTCATGCGGCGGACTTGGAAGAAGAAGCGGGGGAGGACTTTTGCTCCTGGGAACCTGCTGTTTGTTGCAGCCTTTTTCCCCTACCTCTGCCTCTAGACAGAAAAGACCCTCCTTTTCCACGCTTGTTTTTCTGGGTCCGAAAGGACTGAACCTGATAAAATGACGCCTTCTTAGGCTGTGAGGGGACATGGGGTAAAAATGCTGACTTCCCAGACGTTGCTGTGGAAACTAGGTCGGAGAGACCATCCCCAAATAATTCCTCCCCCTTATAAGGCAAAACTTCCATGTGCCTTTTGGAATCTGCATCACCAGTCCACTGGCGAGTCCATAAGCATCTCCTAGCAGAAATGGACAATGCACTTACTTTAGATGCCAGCCGGCAGATTTCCCTCTGTGCATCTCTCATATATAAGACTGAGTCTTTGATATGGTCAATTGTTAGCAGAATCGTATCTCTGTCTAATGTGTCAATATTTTCTGACAGTTTTCCGACCACGCAGCGGCAGCACTGCACATCCATGCTGACGCAATAGCTGGTCTAAGTATAATGCCTGAGTGTGTATATACAGACTTCAGGATCGCCTCCTGCTTTCTATCAGCAGGCTCCTTAAGGGCGGCCGTATCCTGAGACGGTAGTGCCACCTTTTTAGACAAACGTGTGAGCGCTTTATCCACCCTAGGAGGTGTTTCCCAACGTAACCTATCCTCTGGCGGGAAAGGGAACGCCATTAGTACCTTCTTAGGGATTACCAATTTTTTATCAGGGGAAGCCCACGCTTCTTCACACACTTCATTTAATTCATCTGACGGGGGAAAAACTACGGGTAGTTTTTTCTCCCCAAACATAATACCCTTTTTTGTGGTACCTGGATGTAAATCAGAAATGTTTAACACCTCTTTCATTGCCTCAATCATGCAGTGAATGGCCTTAATGGGCATTAGATTCGACTCATCGTCGTCGACACTGGTGTCAGTATCAGTGTCGACATCTGCGTTTGCCATCTGAGGTAGCGGGCGTTTTAGAGCCCCTGATGACCTTTGAGACACCTGGACAGGCACGAGCTGAGAACTCGGCTGTCCCACAGTTGGCATGTCGTCAAATTTCTTATGTAAGGAGTCTATACGTGCACTCATTTCCTTCCATAAGCCCATCCACTCAGGTGTCTGCCCCCCAGGGGGTGACATCCCTTCTAAAGGCATCTGCTCCGCCTCCACATCATTATCCTCATCAAACATGTCGACACAGCCGTACCGACACACCCCACACACACAGGGAATGCTCTAATAGAGGACAGGACCCACAAAAGCCCCTTGGGGGGACAGAGTGAGAGTATGCCAGCACACACCAGAGCGCTATATAATGCAGGGACTAACTGAGTTATGTCCCCTATAGCTGCTTTTTTCTATATAAATATATACTGCGCCTAAATTTAATGCCCCCCCTCTCTTTTTTACCCTTTTCTGTAGTGTAGTCTGCAGGGGAGAGCCAGGGAGCTTCCTTCCAGCGGAGCTGTGAGGGAGAAAATGGCGCCAGTGTGCTGAAGGAGATAGCTCCGCCCCTTTTCCGCGGCCTATTCTCCCGCTTTTTTGTGGATTCTGGCAGGGGTATTTACCACATATATAGCCTCTGGGGCTATATATTGTGGTATTTTTGCCAGCCAAGGTGTTTTTATTGCTGCTCAGGGCGCCCCCCCCCAGCGCCCTGCACCCTCAGTGACCGGAGTGTGAAGTGTGTATGAGGAGCAATGGCGCACAGCTGCAGTGCTGAGCGCTACCTTGGTGAAGACAGAAGTCTTCATGCCGCCGATTTTCCGGACCTTCTTGCTTCTGGCTCTGTAAGGGGGACGGCGGCGCGGCTCCGGGACCGAACATCAAGGCTGGGCCTGCGGTCGATCCCTCTGGAGCTAATGGTGTCCAGTAGCCTAAGAAGCCCAATCCGGCTGCAAGCAGGCGAGTTCGCTTCTTCTCCCCTTAGTCCCTCGCTGCAGTGAGCCTGTTGCCAGCAGGTCTCACTGAAAAAAAACAACCTAAATCTATACTTTCTGTCTAAGGGCTCAGGAGAGCCCCTAGTGTGCATCCAACCTCGGCCGGGCACAAAATCTAACTGGGGCTTGGAGGAGGGTCATAGTGGGAGGAGCCAGTGCACACCAGGTAGTCATAAATCTTTCTAGAGTGCCCAGCCTCCTTCGGAGCCCGCTATTCCCCATGGTCCTTTCGGAGTTCCCAGCATCCACTAGGACGTCAGAGAAATAATAATAATTAGTGTTTGGAACTGGGAAGGGAGTGGGAGGAGGACATGAATGCAATTTTGTTGTCCAGGGCTTCCATTAGTCAAATTACGCCGCATAGTAGCGCCACTTACACAAATTACGCCAGGCAGAGCTCCCTTTTACACATTACGGCAGGTAAAGTTCCCTTTTACACATTACGGCAGGTATAGCCTCCTATTACACATTACGGCAGGTAGAGTTCCCTTTTACACATTACGGCAGGTATAGCCTCCTATTACACATTACGGCAGGTATAGCCTCCTATTACACATTACGGCAGGTAGAGTTCCCTTTTACACATTACGGCAGGTATAGCCTCCTATTACACATTACGGCAGGTAGAGATCCCTTTTTTCAAATTATGCCAGGTACAGCCCCCTATTACACATTACAGCAGGTAGAGCCAGTGGCGGAACTAGCGAGCGGTGGGCCCAGGTGCGACAAAATGCTTTGGACCCCCTTCCCCATCCCATCCAAGTCCACCCCCTCACCCCTGGAGAGGATATGGTGAGGTAGAACTGCTCAGGGCCAGGGAAATGGACACCTAGCAACAGTGCCGTAACTAGACATTTTAGCGCTGTGTGCAGGAAACGGCCTCAGAGCCCCCCCTTTATGTAAAACAGGAGCATCGTCCACCTTTTTACACGTTACGGCAGACAACGTCCCCCTTTTTACACATTACGGCAGACAGCGTCCACCTTTTTACACATTACGGCGGACAGCGTCCCCTTTTTACACATTACGGCAGACAGCGCCCACCTTTTTACACATTACGGCGGACAGCGTCCCCTTTTTACACATTACGGCAGACAGCGTCCCCTTTTTACACATTACGGCGGACAGCGTCCCCTTTTTACACATTACGGCGGACAGCGTCCCCTTTTTACACATTACGGCAGACAACGTCCACCTTTTTACACATTACGGCAGACAGCGTCCACCTTTTTACACATTACGGCGGACAGCGTCCCCTTTTTACACGTTAGGCAGACAACGTCCACCTTTTTACACATTATGGCAGACAAAGTCCCCCCTTTTTACACGTTAGGCAGACAACGTCCACCTTTTTACACGTTACGGCAGACAACGTCCACCTTTTTACACATTATGGCAGACAGCGTCCCCTTTTTACACATTACGGTAGAAAGCGTCCACCTTTTTACACATTACGGCAGACAGTGTCCTCTTTTAACACATTACGGCGGACAGATTGCCCTTTTTTACACATTACGGCAGACAGCGTCCACCTTTTTACACATTACGGCAGACAACGTCCCCCTTTTTACACATTACGGCAGACAGCGACCCCTTTTTACACATTACGGCAGACAGCGTCCCCTTTTTACACATTACGGCAGACAGCGTCCCCTTTTTACACATTACAGCGGACAGCGTCCCCTTTTTTTACATATTACGGCGGACAGCGTCCCCTTTTTACATATTACGGCGGACAGCGTCCCCTTTTTAGACATTACGGCGGACAGCGTCCCCTTTTTAGACATTACGGCGGACAGCGTCCCCTTTTTAGACATTACGGCAGACTGCGTCCCCTTTTTAAACATTACGGTAGACTGCGTCCCCTTTGTACACATTACGACAGTGTCCCCCTTTTTTACACATTTTAGCAGACAGCCCTCCTTTTTTGTACACATTACGACAGGTAGAGCACTTTACACACACCCCCTTCCCCCCTCTACCCTTAGGGTGTGGTGTAGTGCGGTGTAGTGCAGTGTAGTGTAGGTGCAGTGTAGTGTAGGTGCAGTGTAGTGTAGTGTAGGTGCAGTGCAGTGTAGTGTAGGTGCAGTGTAGGTGCAGTGTAGTGTAGGTGCAGTGTAGTGCAGTGTAGTGTAGGTGCAGTGTAGTGCAGTGTAGGTGCAGTGCAGTGTAGTGTAGGTGCAGTGTAGTGTAGTGTAGGTGTAGTGCAGTGTAGTGTAGGTGCAGTGTAGTGTAGGTGCAGTGTAGTGTAAGTGCAGTGTAGTGCAGTGTAGTGTAGGTGCAGTGTAGGTGTAGTGTAGGTGCAGTGCAGTGTAGGTGCAGTGTAGTGTAGGTGCAGTGCAGTGTAGTGTAGGTGCAGTGCAGTGTAGTGTAGTGTAGGTGCAGTGTAGTGTAGGTGCAGTGTAGTGTAGTGCAGTGTAGTGTAGGTGCAGTGTAGTGTGGTGCAGTGTAGTGTAGGTGCAGTATAGTGCAGTGTAGTGTAGGTGCAGTGTAGTGTAGTGCAGTGTAGTGTAGGTGCAGTGTAGTGTGGTGCAGTGTAGGTGCAGTGTAGTGTAGGTGCAGTATAGTGCAGTGTAGTGTAGGTGCAGTGTAGTGCAGTGTAGTGTAGGTGCAGTGTAGTGTCAGCCACTTACTTGATTTCTGCTTCTGGCTGCAGGCTCCTGACACGGCACTCCCTCGGTCTGTACATTGCACTGCAGGCCAAAGGGAGTGAGTGTGTGTGTGTGGTGGTGGTGGTGGTGGTGGTGGTGGTGGTGGTGGTGGTGGTGGTGGTGGTGGGGGGGGGGGGGGGGGGGGGCAGGAGAGGAGGCAGGCCATTGAGCACAGGGGGGACAGAGCGGGGGGCCGAGACCGAAAACACGGGGGCTAAGGGAGCGGGGGGAGGGGGCGCGGGAGCGCAGCTGAGTTTGCTGGAGTTTTAAGGGAGGGGGGGAGACAACATCCCGCGAGGCCACGCCCCTTCACGATAGGCCACGCCCCTTTTCGGCGCCGTCTTCCAGCAATCAGAAAGTTGGGAGGTATGGTTAAGGGGGTGGGCGAGACAGCGCAGCACACAGCGGCTCCCACTGGTCCTGCAAGAGCGGACCGGGGACGGGAGGAGCGGCTGAAAGAAGTGTGGAGACGCAGCCACTAGGAATGGGGGCATCTGACTCTGCCCATCCGTTCCAGCCCACCCGCTGCTGCTGTCCAATGATTGACAGGGGTGTGCCTTGATGTGAGCTCAAGGCACAGCCCCTGTCAATGAGGTAATTGTGATGGTGCCGCTTTCCATTCAATTTTCAATGGGCTTTTCCAGCCCGTGATTTGGCTCCGCCCCCTCTACAGACACTTTACATTGTCACTGGGAGGCAGCGCTCTCGCTGCCTCCCATAGAGATTTAGCAGCATTGTCAGGTTAAAAATGATTAAAATAATACAAAGTATAATGTGTTATTATCTTTGTATTATTTTAATCATAATGACAGGGGAGGCACTGCCTCCCCTGACTGCACGTCCCTTCCAGCTATTGAACGTATATGGTTTATTCACTTTATTGGGGCAGTCTTAGTGCCAGATTTGTGTACGTCTTTGTTTTGTGTTATTGTATACCTTCAGGCCGCCAGATAATGGCTGCACATTTGGGAATACGTCTATTTTTTTTTTTTTTTTGCATTGCTGTCTTTAGAGGCCACTTTTTGAGATTATTGATACAAATATTGATACTAAAGTTTTGATTCTCCACTTTACCCCCTTTCAAAAAAATGAGTATTGAATTAAATATTAGTGTGTGGGGGGGAAAGGGGGGGGGGGGGCGCGGGGTGTTCTTGTTTTGTTTGTTTTAGGGACTACAACTTTATATTATGACACACTAGAATTATAAAGATGCGCCGGGCTAATAGCTCGTGAGCAAGCCACGTAAAGCTGCCCCTGAGAGAAGCAGCTGCTCTACGCCTACAGCCCTGAGAATTGCTGCTTAACCTAACACAAAAAGGTTGCAAGTAACATGACCAGCGACTCTATGTTATATATCAACTCACATCATGTGTAACCATAGCATGTAGTATTTGTCTTGGTGTGCCATCTACTGGATTAACGTGTAAACTGAAACTTCATGAGTAAAGATAACCTGCCTGATTAGTGACTGATATATAATCAGATTTTCATACGAAATAAATCTTTTATATTTATCTATCTATGTACTTGCTGTTCTACACATTCCTCACAAGGAGTTTCTGATTTTCACGGTTGTACATATAAATGAGTGTTAAAAATGTGATAAATCTATAGAGATGGAAATTTGAGATGTCTTAATGTAAGTTAATATTAATCAGGGCCGGCTCGAGGCATGTTCGACTCGAGCGGCCGCGCACGGCGCCACCCTTAAAGGGCGCCGCGCGCTGGCGCCGCCATGTCGGAGCCTGGAGCCGGCCCTGATCTCCCCTGCTGTCCTCCCGCTGTGTGCGCCGCCGCTGTGTGCGCTATTCGGCGCCGGCGTCTGATGTCAGACACCCGCGCCGCACAGCGCGCACAGACAGCGGCAGACAGCACAGACAGCGGCCGCAGCGGCGCGCACAGCAGCACTCCCCCTCCCTCGGCACAGCAGGTACTGGGGGCATATGTGGCACTGTGGGGGGCATTTATCTGGCACTGTGGGGGGCATTTATCTGGCACTGTGTTGGGCATTTATCTGGCACTGTGGGGGGCATTCATTTATCTGGCACTGTGGGGGGCATTCATTTATCTGTGCACTGTGAGGGGGCATTAATGTATCTGGCACTGTGGGGGCATTTCTGGCACTGTGGGGTCATGTATCTATCTGGGACTGTGGGGGCATATCTGGCACTGGGGGGGGGCATTAATGTATCTGGCACTGTGGGGGACATTTATCTGGCACTGTGGGGGGCATTCATTTATCTGGCACTGTGGGGGGGCATTAATGTATCTGGCACTGTGGGGGGGGCATTTATCTGGCACTGTGGGGGCATTTATCTGTGCACTGTGAGGGGGCATTAATGTATCTGGCACTGTGGGGGCATTCCTGGCACTGTGGGGTCATGTATCTATCTGGGTCTGTGGGGGCATATCTGGCACTGGGGGGAGGGCATTGATGTATCTGGCACTGTGGCGGCATTTATCTGGCACTGTGAGGGAGCATTAATGTATCTGGCACTGTGGGGGCATTTATCTGGCACTGTGAGGGGGCATTAATGTATCTGGCACTGTGGGGTCATTTATCTATCTGGGACTGTGGGGGCATATCTGGCACCGTGGGGGGCATTTATATATCTGGCACAGTGGGGGGCATTTATCTATCTGGCACTGTGGGGGGCATTTATGTATCTGGCACTGTGGGGGGCATTTATGTATCTGGCACTGTGGGGGGCATTTATATATCTGGCACTGTGGGGGGGCATTTATGTATCTGGCACTGTGGGGGGCATTTATGTATCTGGCACTGTGGGGGGCATTTATGTATCTGGCACTGTGGGGGGCATTTATGTATCTGGTACTGTGGGGGGCATTTATATATTTGGCACTGTGGGGGGCATTTATGTATCTGGCACTGTGGGGGGCATTTATGTATCTGGCACTGTTGGGGCAATTATGTTTCTCGCACTGCTGGGGGGGTATGTCATGTGCATTTGGCACTGCTGGGGGGGCATGTCATGTGCATTTGGCACTGCTGGGGGGCATGTCATGTGCATCTGGCACTGCTGGGGGGCATGTTATGTGCATCTGGCACGGCTGGGGGGCATGTCGTGTCTAGCTGGCACGGCTGGGGGGCATATCATGTAGTGTTCCCATGTCTCAGTGCAATACCTGGCGCAAAGTGTCTAACGTGCTCTGCCTGCCGCAAAGTGTCTAACGTGCTCTGCCTGGCACAAAGTGTCTTAACGTGCTCTACCTGTCGCAGTGTGTATAGGAGGTTCTACCTGGTGCAATGTGTATTATCTGCACTACTGTGTGGTGTAATGCGAATTGCCACTATTATGTGGCCGCGCCCCTTCCCCACAAAGCAACGCCCCTAAATTTTTGATGCGCGCCTTCGGCGCGCAAGGTCCATGATTTTTAACGGAGCAACAAGCATTACAGTATGTACATAATTTTGCCCTTCTAACTTAAATATGTGCCCTCCCAAATGCAAAATGTGCCCTCCCCGTGATCAGCACCCCTGCCCTAAAAAAATCCTAGAGTGAACACTATCATGTGTAGCTGGCACTGCTGGGGGGCATATCATGTGTAGCTGGCACTGCAGCAGGGCATGTCCTGTCTATCTGGCACTGCTGGGGGGTATATCATGTCTATCTGGCACTGCCTTGCACTGCTGCGGGGCATGTCATGTCTATCTGCCACTTCACTACTGTAGACATTAGGTGTAGCTGGCACTATACTGGAGACATTGTGTGTAAGGAACACTACTGTAGCTGTTATGTGTAATGCTGCTAATTGTGTGCGTAGAGGGGGTGTAAAAATATATTTATTTATTTATAGTGTGATAATATGAAGTTGAGGCCCCGCCCACTTTTCCAGGAGCGCTACAGTATGGGAGGGGGCGCTTTTACATTTTCTCGCACAGGGTGCTAGTAGGCCTGGAGCCAGCCCTGATATTAATCTATGGTTCTTGGCGTTACCTGAGGAGCCCCCGTAGCAGATATGGTAAAAAGTGACAGGACCATTTTTGTAGTTTACTAAATTCTACCCACTGGAGGTGCAATCCAAATTTTGATCCGATTGTCTGTTTGGGTGTTATCGTTCACGCAACGCAAGCCACACATCGGTAATGATGTCATCCCTTTAGGGGAGGTTTATTAAAGTTCTGATTACGTAGTTTTTGTATTTCCCACCTGAGGAATACCTATGTTACTTTTCATCTTCCTAACATATCGGTATGTAAGAGAATTAGTGATGAGTCAGTCAGTGAGTGAGGGCTTTCGCATTTATATGTATAGATTTATATATGCATACATATATAACTCTTTGTGTTCTGGGTGTGCAAGATATATATATATATATATATATATATATACAGTACATACACATATAGGCCCTCATTCCGAGTTGTTCGCTCGCAAGGCGATTTTAGCAGTATTGCACACGCTAAGCTGCCGCCTACTGGGAGTGAATCTTAGCTTCTTAAAATTGCGAACGAAAGATTCGCAATATTGCGATTACACATCTCGTAGCAGTTTCAGAGTAGCTTCAGACTTACTCGGCATCTGTGATCAGTTCAGTGCTTATCGTTCCTGGTTTGACGTCACAAACACACCCAGCGTTCGTCCAGACACTCCTCCGTTTCTCCAGCCACTCCCGCGTTTTTTCCGGAAACGGTAGCGTTTTTTCCCACACGCCCATAAAACGGCCTGTTTCCGCCCAGTAACACCCATTTCCTGTCAATCACACTACGATCGCCTGAGCGAAGAAAAAGCCGTGAGTAAAAATCCAAACTTCATAGCAAATTTACTTGGCGCAGTCGCAGTGCGGACATTGCGCATGCGCACTAAGCGGAAAAACGCTGCGATGCGAAGAAATTTTCTGAGCGAACGACTCGGAATGACCTCCATAGTCATTTTGGACTTGAGGAGCCTGCACACTGCACACGCTGAGTGTCAAGGGCCTGGTTTTTCTTTCATTGCTCCTCTCACTGATTTCATACATAACTCTTCTTCTTCCTACCTCACTAGGCTATACAGCAGTGAAAACGTGATCCAAATTCATCCAGTAGTTTTTGCATGATGCCTAAACGAACAGGCAGACAAAAATTCTGCAAAAATTGCTATGTACAGACACAATCCTTACAGTTTTATTATATGTATAGATTGAAGTGACTTTTTTTTTTTGTCTGTATAAAAAAAAGACAAAAAAATATTTTTTTTCAAGTGAATTTTGCATGTAAATTTACAAAGCGTAACTTCCACGGCAAGTCTCCATCATGTTAGAAGTCTTAACTTTATTAGAGTTAGAAAAAAGTTTAGAGAAAACCCCCTGCCCCCACAACCTAAGGAAAAATCCCTATTGCGCAATGCATAGAATATGACGCGGCTTACTCTTTACGCCTCTTTTCATTGCACCTTCCCTAGAAATCAATTTTATAGAACAACCCACTTAGACACAACAAAAGTCTTCATATTTACTAAACGGCTCAACAATAAGACACGTTTTCTCGTCACTGGCTTCTGCGGCATTGTTTGTACGGCAGCATCTGCTCTCCCGTGGCGGGAATAATAAGTAGGGGCCATGCTGGAATGTTTAGGGTTAATCAGTTTATGGAGATGAACTTGGCAGATGGTTTCTGCTTTCCTGTTACTGACATCTGTGTCCACTTGCCTTAAAAGAGGTCCACAAAGATCTAAGGGTTGGCTTATCTCCCTTTTTTAGCAAAGTCTCCATCAGCTCATACGTAAACAATTTATATTCCTCCCTGGAATGACTGGACAGCAGACGGGGCTTCTGTGAGCCGCAGAGAAAGGTGGGGAGACCTTTCTCATGAAACACATCTGTATGACCTGCCTGACTGTCATATTTACCCAATAACCAGGCCCTCTGCCTAGCAATGCCCAATGACCTACGGGGAAAGTGAGAGTGAATTCAGAATAGTAACAGACGGGGGCGTAACAAGAACTATGTGGGCCCCATTGCAACATATTGAAGGTTTCCCTGTCCCATTGCTTCTTGAGAGACACCTCTAGGCAGCAGTTATTAATTTTATGCCCCCTAATAGTGCCCTGGCTCATTTTCTGACCCATAGTAGTGCCCTAGTTAATATTATGCCGTATAGTAGTGCCCCAGTTTATTTTATGAACCGTCGTAGTTCCCTAGTTTACCTTATGTCACATAGGGGGTCATTTCGAGTTGTTCGCTCGCTGCCATTTTTTTCTCAGCGCAGCGAACAGGTCACTACTGCGCGTGCGTATGCACCGCAATGCGCAGGCGCGTTGTAGGGTACAAAGCGGATCGCTGCTGGGCGATAGATTTAACGAAGAATCCTTTCGCACAGTGGATCGCAAGGAGATTGACAGGAAGAAGGCGTTTGTGGGTGTCAACTGCCCATTGTTTGTGAGTGGTAGGGAAAACGCAGGCGCGTCCAAGCGTTTGGAGGGCGGGTGTCTGACATCCATTCCGGGACCAAAAAGACTGAAGTGATCGCAGCGGCTGAGTAAGTCCTGGGTTACTCAGAAACTGCAAAAAACTTTTTCGTCCCGCTCGGCTGCACAGGCGTTCGCACACTTGCAAAGCAAAAATACACTCCCCCGTGGGCGGCGACTATCTGATCGCTGCGCTGCAAAATATAGCTATCAAGCGAACAACTCGGAATAAGGGCCATAGTAGGGCTGCCAGTACATATTATGCCACAAAGTATCCCCAATTTACATTATGACATACAGGGCCCCCTATTGTGCCCGCCGGCGGTATTCTAATGTTACTGCCGACGGGCGCGACAACTTAATTTCAGCTCGCTACCCCAGGAGGTAGCGAGCTGAAATGTGTGTAAAGAGATCCGTTTGGGCGCCCAAACCGGTCTCTTTACGATTGCGCCCTTTACTTTAGTCGGGTTGAGGCGCTTGACGCACCTAAAGCAGACTAATGAGCGCAATCAACGCGATAGCGGGGCACATTTGAATATCGCCCCTCTGTCTCCCGTCACTTTAGACGGGAGATAGCGGGTGCGATAGGATTTGAATCCTGCCCACAGTGTTCCCAGTTCATATTATTCCACATTACAGTGCCCCAGTTCACAATATGCCACACTATAGTGCCTCCATTTTTGTTTGTTACTCGTGATTTGCTCATTGTGGGTTGGTCACAGCTCCGGCAGAAGGTGCTACTCGCGACTGTTTGCGGCAGGCTCTGCAAAAAGCAGCGGCACCACCGCGACGCACCCTGGGGCTAATTCAGACCTGATCGCTGGGCTGCTAACTTTGCTGTCCTGCGTTCGGATAGTCACCGCCTCCAGGGGGAGTGTATATCCGCCGTGCAAGTGTGCGATCCCATGTGTACGCCGAGCTGCTAAAATCCACTTTGTGCAGTCTCTGCGCAGCCCTGTACTCACTCCTACAGTGCGATCACATCAGGCTGATCGGGTCCGGAGCCGACGTCACACACCCGCCCTGGGAACGCTTGCGTTTTTCTGGACACTCCCAGAAAACGGTCAGTTGCCACCCACAAATGGCTTCCTCCTGTCATTCACCTTGTAAACGCCTGTGCGAACGGATTTTTCGCACCATCCCGTCGCTGACCGACGATGCCCGTTGTTGTTGTCTGACGCTCGTGCGCATTGCGGTGCATACGCATGCGCAGTTAGTACCTGATGTACAAAAACGCACAGCAGCAATCAGATCTGAATGACCCCCCTTGACGGAGGACACGAGAGTGGTCGGTTCACTTCATACGTGACCAGAGCTCTCTCCATGCGTGATGGTAAAACAGCGGCCTGACGCATGACGCCGTGCAGATACTCGCAGATAACGGCAGTAAATCTGGCTGCAACATACATCTGTTCTACTGTAGTTTTCCTAAAAGTGATGGTCATTAAATGAAAAAGATAAGGAGCGTAGATTGTAAGCTTCACTGGGGCCAGTGCCGTTTCTAGCGGCGGGCGAGCCGTGCAACCGCACGGGGCGCCCGCCGCGGCACTTTGTTACTTCTTATCGCCTCTCCCGAGCGCTCCTGCTCGGGGGGCGGAGTTTCGCGGAATGACGCGTTGCGTCGTGACGTCACGACGCAAACGCGTCATTCCGCGAAGCTCCGCCCCCCGAGCAGGAGCGCTCGGGAGAGGCGATAAGGAGATAAGCATGAAGGAGGAGGCGGCCGGCGCGAGGCACGTGAGGCGGCGGGACCGAAGAGCGGGAAGACGTCAGTATTCTCTCTCTCTCTCTCTCTCCCCCTTCCTTCCCCTCAACTTGAAACCTGCCTGCCGCTGCCGCACTGTGTAAAATGGGGGCACCTGCCTGCGTACTGTGTAAAATGGGGGCACCTGCCTGCGTACTGTGTAATATGGGGGCACATGCCTGCGTACTGTGTAAAATGGGGGCACCTGCCTGCGTACTGTGTAATATGGGGGCACCTACCTGCGTACTGTGTAATATGGGGGCATCTGCCTGCGTACTGTGTAAAATGGGGGCACCTGCCTGCGTACTGTGTAATATGGGGGCATCTGCCTGCGTACTGTGTAAAATGGGGGCACCTGCCTGCGTACTGTGTAAAATGGGGGCACCTGCCTGCGTACTGTGTAATATGGGGGCATCTGCCTGCGTACTGTGTAAAATGGGGGCACCTGCCTGCGTACTGTGTAATATGGGGGCATCTGCCTGCGTACTGTGTAATATGGGGGCACCTGCCTGCGTACTGTGTAATATGGGGGCATCTGCCTGCGTACTGTGTAATATGGGGGCATCTGCCTGCGTACTGTGTAATATGGGGGCACCTGCCTGCGTACTGTGTAATATGGGGGCACCTGCCTGCGTACTGTGTAATATGGGGGCACCTGCCTGCGTACTGTGTAATATGGGGGCACCTGCCTGCGTACTGTGTAATATGGGGGCATCTGCCTGCGTACTGTGTAATATGGGGGCATCTGCCTGCGTACTGTGTAAAATGGGGATATCTGCCTG
This sequence comes from Pseudophryne corroboree, assembly GCF_028390025.1. Lineage (NCBI taxonomy): Eukaryota > Metazoa > Chordata > Amphibia > Anura > Myobatrachidae > Pseudophryne > Pseudophryne corroboree. The sequence continues at coordinate 375,316,135 of NC_086453.1, forward strand.
CCGTGCTGTGTAAAATGGGGATACCTGCCTGCCGCACTGTGTAAAATAGGGATACCTGCCTGCGTACTGTGTAATATGGGGGCACCTGCCTGCGTACTGTGTAATATGGGGGCATCTGCCTGCGTACTGTGTAAAATGGGGATATCTGCCTGCCGCGCTGTGTAAAATGGGGATACCTGCCTGCCGCACTGTGTAAAATGGGGATACCTGCCTGCCGCACTGTGTAAAATAGGGATACCTGCCTGCGTCCTGTGTAATATGGGGGCACCTGCCTGCGTACTGTGTAAAATGGGGATATCTGCCTGCCGTGCTGTGTAAAATGGGGGCACCTGCCTGCCGCACTGTGTAATATGGGGATACCTGCCTTCTGCACTGTGTAAAATGGGGATATCTGCCTGCCGTGCTGTGTAAAATGGGGATATCTGCCTGCCGTGCTGTGTAAAATGGGGATATCTGCCTGCCGTGCTGTGTAAAATGGGGGCACCTACCTGCCGCACTGTGTAAAATGGGGATACCTGCCTGCTGCACTTTGTAAAATGGGGGCACCTGCCTGCGTACTGTGTAAAATGGGGATACCTGCCTACCGTACTGTGTAAAATGGGGACACCTGCCTGCCGCGCTGTGTAAAATGGGGACACCTGCCTGCCGCGCTGTGTAAAATGGGGACACCTGCCTGCCGCGGTGTGTAAAATGGGGACACCTGCCTGCCGCGCTGTGTAATATGGGGACACTTGCCTGCTGTAATGTGTAAAAAGGGGACTTTTTTATTTTTATTTTTTTCCCCCTGTGGTGGGTGTGATGATATCAGATGAGGCCATGCCCACTTTAATGAGACCACGCCCATTTTAATCGGGCCACACACCCTTGGCGCGCGCATGCTTTTTCTTTTTATGGCTATATGGGGGGGGCACACATTTTTTTTTTTAGAGCAATTTGGTGGGGGGGCGCATTTTGAAATCTCGCACTGGGAGCCAAATTGTCTAGAAACGGCCCTGACTGGGGCAGAGACTCTTTGTACAGCGCCGCAGAATCTGCGTGCGCTATATAAATAACAGATAATAAGTAATGCTATTGTCCTCCTTTGCATGGTGTAATTCTCTGCATGTGTTTTTAAGGGGGGACATGTACTAAGCAGTGATAAAAGTGGAGAAGTGAGCTAGTGGAGAAGTTGCCCATGGCAACCAATCAGCTGCTCTGTATACAGTAGCGGATCTTGCCACGGGCAAGCAGGACTTTTGCCCGAGGCGCCGCCTTCCGGAGGGCGCTGGCGCCATCCAGAGGGCGCCGCACCATGGCAAGATCCGCCACTGCTGTGCCCTCCGCTGCCCGCTGTGTCCCCCAGCTGTGCGGCTGTGTCCCCTGTGAAGGGAACTCCTTCGTGGAGAGGACCTTTTGCTGTGCGGTGCGCAATGACGTCATCGCACACCGCTCAGCATTTAAGCGGCGCTACTGCTGTACAGGGGGCGTAAATGACTACGCCCCCTGTATTAAGCCACGCCCCCATTTCCTGCCCGGGGTGCAGAGAGGGCTCGAACCGGCCCTGTCTGTATACTTTAATAGTATGCAATTATAAATGTTACGTCAATTCTGATTGGTTGCCATGGACAACTTCTCCACAGGCTCACTTCTCCACTTTTATCACTGCTTAGTACATATCCCCTTAGTCTCCATTTATCAGTGTTGTATACAGCACCCACTCTGGAAGTTCATCATTTTTATCCTTTTCAAATGAGCCCCAAAGTCTCAGATTCGTTCCAGTAAATCCTCACGGCCTTCAGCTGTGTTTCCCTGTTAACAATATGCAGACTGGACGCAGCAAGGGCTTAACTGCGCTGTCATGTAACCTGTGACCTCTGAGGTAGATCTGTGACCAAACTCTGGTATTTGTTAACCTGATCCCTGTTTCCCAGTCTCCAAAATGAGGATTTATTATGGCAAGTAATGATCACTGGTGTCTGATGAGAACAACTGATGTGGACGGCGGTAACAGACCCTGTGAGCGTGGGTGTGGGGTGGTAAGCATTGCCATTACTTGTGGTTTGCACCCTGTGGCAGACATTACATAAAGAACTGGTGGGTAAGGTCGACAGACACAAAGGTCGACGGTATCAACAGGCATGACAATATTTGCTAAGGTGAGGATTTTTTAGCAGTGGAGATGTTACCTATAGCAACCACTAGCTATTATCTTCTTGAAGCAGCTAGATAAATGTTACATAGAATCTGATTAAGTTGCTATGGGCAACATCGCCACTTCTAAAAACTCATACTTTAGTAAATTGGCCGCTGTGAATGCAGACCTTACACAATGAGCCGCACCCAGGGCAATTTTCACACCAAAAGAGGCTGAAGCCCTGATTGGCTTAGCACTCCTCACTGCAATTAGAGATTCCCTTGTCAGGCCCACATTAAAGGTAAATACATTGGGGGGGGAAACAAACAGACGTTAATGCTACCGTAATTAAAGAGGTATAAGTATGTATATAAATGATATGCTGTTACACCCACTTGCGTGTGGGAGCACTGGAGCAAGTTCGGGCGTTTGGAGGAGCAGCAGTATAACCTTGCACTGGCAATGGGCATATACAGTATGTACACATTGGTCTCCTTATACAATGGGGGATCCATTCAGGATACTGGCGTTCGGCATCCCGGGGTGGGGGTGGGGGGGTTAGGGTTAGGCTGCGGGAAGGAAGGGTTAGGGTTAGGCTGTGGGAAGGGAGGGTTAGAGTTAGGCTGCGGGAAGGGAGGGTTAGAGATAGACTGTGGGAAGGGAGGGTTAGGGTTAAGCTGCGGGAAGGGTGGGTTAGGTTTAGGCTGCGGGAAGGGAGGGTTAGGCTGCGGGAAGAGAGGGTTAGGCTGCGGGAAGGGAGGGTTATTGTTAGGCTGCGGGAAGGGAGGGTTAGGGTTAGGCTGCGGGAAGGTAGGGTTATTGTTAGGCTGCGGGAAGGGAGGGTTAGGTTTAGGCTGTGGGGAGGGTTAGGGTTAGGCTGCGGGAAGGGAGGGTTAGGGTTAGGCTGCGGGAAGGGAGGGTTAGGATGCGAGAAGGGATGGTTAGGCTGCGGGAAGGGAGGGTTAGGGTTAGGATGCGGGAAGGGAGGGTTAGGGTTAGGCTGCGGGAAGGTAGGGTTATTATTAGGCTGCGGGAAGGGAGGATTAAGCTGCGGGAAGGGAGTGTTAGGGTTAGGCTGCGGGAAGGGAGGGTTAGGGTTAGGCTGTGGGAAGGGACGGTTAGGGTTAGGCTGCGGGAAGGGAGGGTTAGGCTGCAGGAAGGGAGGGTTAGGGGGGTAAGGGTGGAGGGTAGACATACTTACCCGACCCCTATCTGGATTCTCTGCTTCGTGATGCCGTGTCGGTCATATGACTGCCGGGATATCGTATGTATTCCTACAATGGATAGTGTATGTAATACAGTATTAATAAATAACTCTATAGCTGATCTATAGTATTGGGTGTAGGGGAAGGTCTAAAAAAGGAACTTTCAGTATCAAACATATACCGATGAGTCCTCCCTCGTTGTTATGTTAATGCAGCCACATTAAACAGCCCTTCTATTCGCCGGTAGTCCTGAGCACGTTTACTAATGCTAAGCGTCTTTTACCCCGAAACTTTGCCTTACTAGAATCGCTATGCGAATAAGACGCACAAGTAGACTGCGCTGATTACAATGAGTGACGTGTGTATATTCTGTGTGCCACTGCGGCAGTGTATCTGCATACGAAATGCTACGCTTTCCTGGAAAACACCGTAACGTAGCATTTCTTATGCAGATACAGCCGCATTCGCACACAGAGTATAGTCATGCAGCATATCATTTTATTCAGCAGAGTCTGCTTGTGCATCTTAGTCACATAGCCATGCTCGGCGCTGGCCGAGTCACACAGGAGCTGGCGTCTCTCATGCACCCTGTGTGCCGTGGCTCATAACATATGGCGCTATGAACCACACCCAAGGAAGCATCAGTATATCTCATATCAATAGCATAAAATGTAAAGGTTGACATGAGTAAAAGGTTAGACATCCACAATAAACATACTGTTGCCTTATAGGTAATTGTCTGCACTTAGTATAATATTAGGGCAATGGATATTGTCTGAATCAAAATATAATTCATTATAAATAGGCGATGTTACCATAGTGGACAGTATACTGGATATATATAGTAAGGAATAGATATGAAATAAGTTTGAATGTATGAGGTAATGTTTAGCTGATTTAAGAAATTAGGTTTGTGTATGTGTTTATATAGATATACTGTATATTTGTGTTTTACAGCAAGATGGTAAAAAATAGTGTAGGGAACAGGTTTATTCTGCTCTAGTCATAAATAAGGCCAGAGAGGTTACAGTAAGATCAAGAGTCATTGTAGAGAAAAGGTATTAGGCCATAAATGATAATAGGTATGTGACAGAGCTCTGTTGGTCATTGGAATTCACAGGTGTGCTTACAGTAGATCAGAATCTACTGGTTTGTCTATTGTCCAGTGAAGGTTAAAAGCTAGGGAGTATAAATTAACTACTATGAAAAGAGATCACATCCATTGATAAAACATTGTGTAACCGACCCCAGGAAAACTTGTCAATACAACAGAACTTTGGATGAAAAGACATTCCAGATTTTACAATACTATACTTGCTTAAGGCAGTGTGGACACCACACTTTTATGACACCATGCCTCCGTGAACAGGACACGACAGCCCAGTTCAATGTTTGTTTTATTACACCTTGGAATCTGACAAACCTATAATTACCTATTCCATTGGAAACTATGAGAATATGATAGTTTGAATTGGTAAAATATGAGATAAAAGGACCAGACTTGTAGTTAGGAGTTAGAAGGAAGAGGGAGAGGGAGAAGAAGAAGGAGAAGGAAGGAAGTCAGTCAGGAGGAGAAGTCATGGAGAACATGCAGAAGGAATGATTCTTGGGATGGCAATCTTTAACTTGCAAGTATAAATATGATAATAATTGAAACTGTTTGTGAAACTTATGTCATGTTGTTTTATGTTATGTAACGAAGGAAACATAGCATAGCTTAATATAATTATAATTAGTATATATATCACTACTGTGTATATCTTATTCTGTACGATTTGATCTGCCTGTAAATAAAGAATCATATAAAAAGAGCGGTAATATTCAAGCTTGAACTCTCTTTAAGGAATCTTAACTTCATAATTTCATAAGTCATATATATATAAGGACTGCATATATTTATCAGCCAATTAATTTGTAAGCCTGACATAATATATTTGCAGATATATATGATAACGCATATTAATTTAAATATATCCATATATTAATAACCATATATGTTATATTGAATATTAATATTCATAAATATGATTCCATAAATCAATATTGGCGACCACGAATTGGACTTGTTATTACTGAATCTGATTATCTGATCTATAATATTTATGAGGAGTAGCAGATGCTATAAGCTGGCTACCAAATCTGCAGAATCACGGTGGGGATGTATCTATGAAAATTTATTACCATTGTGTAATGTCAATTTTGTATTCTGTATAACCTAGGATAAATGTGTTAGTGCAATATACGTTATTTTAACTAACATAATATCTATTAGGAAGCAGCACCAAAGGCTATAAGCCTGCTGGCAAAATACAAGATCACAGTGGAATAGGTTACAAATGAGAATAAAGAATTTAAAGGCCTAGAATAGAAAATGTGCACAGTGGAAAAGAGTATTTCCAAATAAATGTATAAATGTACCAGGTATTAGAGTTTAACCTTAAGACACCGGTCAATCTTAAGGAGAGGATACCTTCAGTACTAAAAACAAAGAATATATAAATTTAGCATTGAAATGTTAAAAATGCAAAAGTTTTCTGTAGCATTTAGAAAAATGCGCAGAACTGCGGCTCTAGAAGCCAAACAGAAATGTAAAGAAGAATCAGGTTCACGTCTTCGTAAGGCGTGCCTGACCATTAATGCAAAAATGCATTCGTTATTTAAGTCCCTTAAACAGAAAAATAAACAGAAAAAGTTTGGGGCAGAAGCGAAAAGCCTGACAGTTTGTAATCAAATTGTCAAGATCTCTGATGAAGAGATAACATCCAGCAAGCAAGCTGAGATAGAAACACCAAACAGGAATAGTGTTGAGGTATGTGAAACTCTGTACACAGAGTCTACAGGAGTCAGAAATGACTTAATCAGTCAAGATCCTAAAATTAAGGAAAGTTACATGTTGCAGGACTGCATCAATGTGCAGCGCATGGAGTCTGCTATGGTCACACAGACCACCAGCAGAACAGCCTCTGTGGTAAAGGAAGAAAGTAGCAATGTGCCGGATGTGTCTATCATCAGACAGCACATTAATGTAAAGGAGGTAGCAGCAATAGGAGATGTCCCCTATACTGTGTCTAGTAAGGGGGAAGATCATTGTAACTCAGATTATGAGTATTCTGCTGAATACACTCTCAGAGTTCCCAATGTAAATGAAGAATTTGTTATGCCCTTAGGCAAAGGTGAATTGTCAGCAGATTTAAACACTGATAGCAGCAGTACAGTGCACACAGGGGTGGGGAAGTTCCCCATGGTGAAAACTCCCATGGCAACCAGAGTTGCAAACCTTGAAATGTATTCACCTGGAAACATGTTTAAAGGGAAAATCCATGAAATTAATTCAGGAATGCATGTTTACAAACAAAGTTCCCAAACTTATGTAACCCCCACAGAGCACTCAGAGACTTCTAGTGATGGTGCAAATGTTTGCATGCTCTCAGAGAGACCACATGCAGAGTGTCATTCTGCAAACCACACACCAATTAACAATGACAAAAAGGATCACCAGGATGAAAATGTTTTTATGCCCTGGTGCCATAACCATTTTATTACAGGTGTGGAAAGACAGAAAGCCCTGGGACCTGCAATACATATTTGGCAAAGTTTAACAAGTTTCTCTCCCCACAAAAGTAGGTTTTTTCAGAAGCTCCAAGATTCTTCCAAACTAAGGAGCCACACCAAGCAGCAAACGCTATGGTTAAAGACAGTCTGGGACCAGGCTGCATCACAAGGGAGTATGGTCACAAGTGAATACGGTAGTATCATTCCTTTACTTGTTAGATCCAATGAAGCCATTGTTTGCTTTGATGTTCAAACAGCCACAGTTTCCAAATTAAACCTGCATCATATCTGCAGCGACAATTGTGCTGTCATTGACACACAATGTGACAGGAAAGATTGGCACAGGCCAGAAACAATTGTTTGTTTGTTATTCAATCGTTAAAAGACACATTTGTAAATTCTGTACCTGATAACATGCAGCAGATAGGACAGAATGCATAGCAAGCTATGTTAAATCACTGTATAAATATCTGTGATAGTCATTGTATGTATTTTTGTTTGATTCATAGTAATCCTGGCAACCTGTATACAGAATGGTGCAAGACTCCAAAAAGACTCCAATTTACAAGGGAAAAGGTCTTCATTAACCCTTTCATCGCTGCTATCCAGCAAAATCTACATAGCATCCCTAAAGACTGATATATGGACAAATCCTCAAGGAGTTTTCCAGTTTCACAAGAAAGGGGAAGGTTTTCATTAACCCTTTCATCACAAGTAATCATTACTTGTCTTTCAAACTACATGTACACTCCCACAACAGTGTACAGCACATCTCATCACTGTGATTATACAGAACTGTCTCATCCCTTCATATACCTTAATCACATATATGTAAACATTTGTCTGAGATATATTTTATATCATTGCATATATACCTTGTAAATATTTTATGTTTTTTTTATATATTACACAATAGATACTACCTATGCTTCCTTCGTAAAAGCTTCAAAAGTAATTAAATATCTAATACAGGATGGTATACCACGTTATAACAAATTGGGCCGAGATTATTAAGTGGGATGAATAATTCTCTTAATAAAGACTGTCACAAGTCTAAGATAATTATTTGTAGCATAACAGGGTCACTGTATATGCACATGGCTGCATATAAAATAATATTGGATGGAATTAGATATATTTAAAGCCATTCCTAAATGATATTTAATATCTGTTTGAAGCAAAATTATATTCATTTATTGTATTGATAGGATGTTACTATATACACATCAAAAGCATTTTAAATAATTATTAGTCAAAATATAGGTAGGATAGAAAACGCCTTTATATGGGTTAAACTGGTATAAGTTTATGTAAGATTGAGATGTATAAATAGGTACAAGGTAGAATAAGGAGATTTAAGACTGCATGGTAATTTATTCAGTGAGGAAATACAGAACAGAGTAGGTGTACTACTCACAGCCATTTGTGGTACTATTGCCCGAAGACAATTAAGACCTACTATTAACAAGCAAGGAAAGAAAGAAAGAAAGAAAAAAAAAAAAGACTGTTTCATATATGCCTGTTCTATTCAAAATCACAACCTGTTTGTGCAAAAGCAATATGGACACTGGTCACAACTGCGGCATTGGATAAACGCAAAGGAAACAGAACTGCTAAAGACTGTATAAAGACTATTACTATTACTGAGGGTCGTCACAAGTACTGAATGTTCAAGACACAGCACTCGACGTACACAGCCCTCTGCCTCAAACAGCGAAATGGCAAGCAAAGGAGCAGCTGCTACGAAGAATTCTACTTCTAGTAATGGTGCAAATGTTGCAAACGCAAGGCCATAATGCAAACGCAAGGCATCTCCAATTGCAAGCAAACCACGCAGATGACAGTCTTATCCCAGTAAATTGCTACATACAAGAACAGCAAAAATGTCCAAACGTACTGATCCAGATACAGAAAAAAGGTCTACAATTGGGCTATGGTATTCCAAATGTCTGTAGAAATTAGTTTTCCTCATGAATACTGAATAAAAACCTCAGTTTTGTCTGCTTTAGTTAAAAAGTAGAATAAGGTTAGGTAAGCTAAGAATTTTTAGAGATTTTTAAAATCATAATGGTTATTATTATTACACTTATGGTATATATTATGGTTACAACGAAAGTTATGTTTGAAGGAATATTTTGAAATGTATTTGGAAGCAATTACGCTAGTTTAATGTGTGGCCAATCAAAAGAATTTCTCATGGCCACAAGGGGGCGACTGTTGCCTTATAGGTAATTGTCTGCACTTAGTATAATATTAGGGCAATGGATATTGTCTGAATCAAAATATAATTCATTATAAATAGGCGATGTTACCATAGTGGACAGTATACTGGATATATATAGTAAGGAATAGATATGAAATAAGTTTGAATGTATGAGGTAATGTTTAGCTGATTTAAGAAATTAGGTTTGTGTATGTGTTTATATAGATATACTGTATATTTGTGTTTTACAGCAAGATGGTAAAAAATAGTGTAGGGAACAGGTTTATTCTGCTCTAGTCATAAATAAGGCCAGAGAGGTTACAGTAAGATCAAGAGTCATTGTAGAGAAAAGGTATTAGGCCATAAATGATAATAGGTATGTGACAGAGCTCTGTTGGTCATTGGAATTCACAGGTGTGCTTACAGTAGATCAGAATCTACTGGTTTGTCTATTGTCCAGTGAAGGTTAAAAGCTAGGGAGTATAAATTAACTACTATGAAAAGAGATCACATCCATTGATAAAACATTGTGTAACCGACCCCAGGAAAACTTGTCAATACAACAGAACTTTGGATGAAAAGACATTCCAGATTTTACAATACTATACTTGCTTAAGGCAGTGTGGACACCACACTTTTATGACACCATGCCTCCGTGAACAGGACACGACAGCCCAGTTCAATGTTTGTTTTATTACACCTTGGAATCTGACAAACCTATAATTACCTATTCCATTGGAAACTATGAGAATATGATAGTTTGAATTGGTAAAATATGAGATAAAAGGACCAGACTTGTAGTTAGGAGTTAGAAGGAAGAGGGAGAGGGAGAAGAAGAAGGAGAAGGAAGGAAGTCAGTCAGGAGGAGAAGTCATGGAGAACATGCAGAAGGAATGATTCTTGGGATGGCAATCTTTAACTTGCAAGTATAAATATGATAATAATTGAAACTGTTTGTGAAACTTATGTCATGTTGTTTTATGTTATGTAACGAAGGAAACATAGCATAGCTTAATATAATTATAATTAGTATATATATCACTACTGTGTATATCTTATTCTGTACGATTTGATCTGCCTGTAAATAAAGAATCATATAAAAAGAGCGGTAATATTCAAGCTTGAACTCTCTTTAAGGAATCTTAACTTCATAATTTCATAAGTCATATATATATAAGGACTGCATATATTTATCAGCCAATTAATTTGTAAGCCTGACATAATATATTTGCAGATATATATGATAACGCATATTAATTTAAATATATCCATATATTAATAACCATATATGTTATATTGAATATTAATATTCATAAATATGATTCCATAAATCAATAATACATACATACATACATACATATATACATATACATACATACATACATACATACATAATATAAACAGTAGGAGACAGAACTGAGCTTTCTAAGCACACACTCTCCCACTCCATAGTATGACGCCTGTCTCTTCTTGCTGGCAGCTGCTCTCTGGTCTGGTGCACTAATTGACTGCTCAGATCCACACACACAGCAGAATTAATCGCCACTGGCTGCATCTCTAGTACAATTATATTACATACAGTACTACTGCTATTGTGATCAAGATTTTAACAAATGGCTTGGGGATAGAGAGGGTTTCAGGCAACTGTAAGCCCTCCCTGTGTTTGCCTATGAATATGACTGTCTACACTGTAAGGGGTTAAGGGCTCTATACATAAAAGGAAAAAAGCCCTTTTCCTCTACAAATAATTGTTAATATCTAGAAGAAGAAAAAAGTAGAACTCATGGAGAGCTTTGCTGTTTTGCTTTGCGCTGAGTGAAAGCGCTGGCACGGTACCTTGTAACGCAGCCCCGGCTCCCCGGGCACTCTTCCTGTGTATGGGCCAGGAATATTTATTTGACTGGCATAGACTGTATGACCGCAACACATGAATGTTTATACCAATAAAGTCAGCAGATAACTTTATAGCACTTTATATCAGTGTAAGTGATATATATCTATCCCCCCCTCCCCCACTGGGATACCTTCTATTACCCAACGTTAGACCGGCACAGATCCTCCGAAAACCACACTGGTGTGAATACAACAGGAGGTTTGGATACCTGAAACTCAGAATGAATCTGCCACCTTTAAGCCTACCCATGTGTAATGAGACGTGGTTTGAGCTGATGGGGGAACAGGGACATTACTACTTCCAGGTTCCAAAACACAACACTTTGCAAGATTGCAAGCGTTTTGCTGACAACTGTAGACTATTGGTGATTTTGGGTGATCAATGAGAGTCTTATTTAAGGCAATGGAGGGACCTCTACCATTAATCTGTATGTTTAAGAAAGTAAGCATGGGGAGGGGTCCCCTGTAGTGGTTACCTTCAAGGGACAAGGACACATTACGCTGGGAATCCACTATCTCTAGACACAATTTCCGCCGCCTGCTTGTGAGCGAGGGATCCGTGCTTTGTTTTCCAGCTGTTTTCCCTCCTGTTGTCTTTTTTTAATGTCCTCCTTAGGCAGCTGGTTTCCTTGATATAACAAAATAGACCTATCTGGTGAACCTTTACTTAGTTCCTTCAGCCTTGCTACAAGGTTAACAAAATGTGTCCCTGGCCAGTCCCCCCCCAACCAATCAATCTGCAGCCAGTTGGTGCAGATGAGAAATATGTTATTAATTATAAACCGTCCGTAAACCGTCTTCTTCCATAGGTGGGACTGATCCGAGGCAGGTCACCCTCTAATAAGTGTGGCCCGCTAGTGCCACCACCCCTATTCCCCAGCTACAGGGACCTGCCCATCGCTCTGTGTAAGACTATTGTATGAAATAGCAGCAGTGTCTGTTCCTGTGTGTTTGTGGGTTTATTTGTGTGTACGCACCTGTGCAGTAAGGGTGTCTGTTTATATATATGTGCGAACCTGTGTATACATAAGCCTGGAAGGATGATTCATTGTGTTTGTGCAAGTGTCTGTCCATCTGTGTATACTACCCTGGATTCACGTCACTTAGCATCGCAAGTGACATAAAACAATCGCTTTGTCACTGCCTTACCCTGTGCGTGCAGTGGTGCCCTCTATTTGAATGTTGTACTGCACTGCAACTGCCACCGGAAAAAATACATATTTATCTCTCTCTCTTTTTTTTTTTTTTCAGATACTTATGTTTATTAAATATCCCCCTTATTAATTACATATTGTTTTCACATTACTACTGATGGATCTTAGCACCTCTATGCCCGGTTACTGTGATACTGTAGCTTACTGTTACCATTCCCAGTGTAATTTTGTTACATATGCTCTAGGTAAATTGAATATTATCAATTCTGTTAGGTACCTACAGTATAACCTATACTAACTACTAACTAACTAACCAACCAACCAACCAACCAACCAACCAGTAGGCAGTGCAGGCTGTGGTTTGTGGTAGTGAATCCATCGACCATCTATGATTCAAAATCATGGATGGTCTATGGGGGTCAATACGAGTTGATCGCTCGCTGCAGATTTTCGCAGCGCAGCTATCAGGTAAAAAAACCGCAAAACTGCGCATGCGCACGCGGCGCAATGCACACGCACTTCGTACGGGTACAAAGAGCATCGTTGCTGTGCAATGGATCTAGTGAAGAATCCATTCGCACAGCCGAACGCAAGGAGACTGACAGAAAGAGGGCGTTTATGGGTGTCAACTGACCGTTTTCTGGGAGTGTTTGGGAAAACGCAGGCGTGTCCGAGCATTTGCAGGGCGGGTGTCTGATGTCAATTCCGGCACCAAAAAGACTGAAGGGATCGCAGCGGCTGAGTAAGTCCAGAGCTACTCAGAAACTGCACAAAATGATTTTGCTGAGTTCAGCTGCACAGGCGTTCGCCCTCTTGCAAAGTGAAAAAACATTCCCCCGTGGGCGGCGACTATGCGTTTGCACGGCTGCTAAAAGTAGCTAGCGAGCGATCAACTCGGAATGACCCCCTATGGCCGATGTTGAATGCTTTTGCCATCGATGGTGGAAAACCAGATGGTTTCCTGCCATCGATGGTAAAGAACAATCATATAGTTTTTATTTTCTCTACAATGTGTCTGGACACGGTGCATAGCTCTACCCCTGACACCGGTGCAAGCCCTGCCCACTAGTTGCTGATTGGCCCGCAGCCCACTCCATAGTAAAGCAGGGATGACCATCGGTAGGTGAAACCATCGCTGGTTCCCTAACAGCTGGTTTTATACCATCAATGTTATATATCAATGGTACCGTCAATAGACCATCCCTAGTTTGTGGGCTGAAGCAATATTGATGAGTGTACTAGTGACATCAGAAGGTTATTTCTCGCCCTGAGGATGTAAACTGTGATGTCACTATGTGTATACATGCATGAATGACTGTGATGTCACTATGTGTATACATGCATGAATGACTGTGATGTCACTATGTGTATACATGCATGAATGACTGTGATGTCACTATGTGTATACATGCATGAATGACTGTGATGTCACTATGTGTATACATGCATGAATGACTGTGATGTCACTATATACATGCATGAATGACTGTGATGTCACTATGTGTATACATGCATGAATGACTGTGATGTCACTATGGGGTATATTTACTATAATTCGTATTTTCCCGACTGAGGTCAAAGTTCAATCACGAATGACATCGAAAGTGTAAAGTTGCAACTTTTTGAATTTATTACGACTAATTTACTAAGCTGTCGTATTCTGCATTTTCGTATTTGCCGATGTCGATGTCATTCGTTTTTCCCCCCAGTGTTTTACGTGAATGACTTGTAAAACACTGCCGACTTTAACACAATGAATCTCGGCCGGATCTGAGAGATCCGTGCTGGGCTTCATTGTGCACCTTTATTAAAATAGAAATCATTGTTAAAATCTAAAAAAAAAATGCATGGGGTCCCCCCTCCTAAGCCAAACCAGCCTCGGGCTCTTTGAGCCGGTCCTGGTTGAAAAAATATGGGGGGAAAAATGTCAGGGGTTCCCCCATATTTAAACAACCAGCACCGGGCTCTGCGCCTGGTCCTGGTTCCAAAAATACGGGGGACAAAAAGCGTAGGGGTCCCCCGTATTTCTGAAACCAGCACCGGGCTCCACTAGCCAGATACATAATGCCACAGCCGGGGGACACTTTTATCTAGGTCCCTGCGGCCCTAGTCACCCCTGGCCGGGGTACCCTGGAGGAGTGGGGACCCCTTCAATCAAGGGGTCCCCCCCCTCCAGCCACCCAAGGGCCAGGGGTGAAGCCCGAGGCTGTCCCCCCCATCCAAGGGCTGCGGATGGGAGGCTGATAGCCTTTTTGTCAAATATTGAATATTGTTTTTAGTAGCAGTACTACAAGTCCCAGCAAGCCTCCCCCGCAAGCTGGTACTTGGAGAACCACAAGTACCAGCATGCGGTGGAAAACCGGGCCCGCTGGTACCTGTAGTACTACTACTAAAAAAATACCCCAATAAAAACAGAAGACACACACCTTGAAAGTAAAAGTTTAATACATACATCCACACCTCCATATACACATACTTACCTATGTTCACACGAGGGTCGGTCCTCTTCTCCATGTAGAATCCATGGTGTACCTGTTGGAAAAATTATACTCACATAATCCAGTGTAGATGGCTCCTCTTTTTATCAATTTGTAATCCTGGTACTTTGCAAAATAACAAAACGGACACCCGACCTCGCACTGAAAGGGGCCCCATGTTTTCACATGGGACCCCTTTCCCCGAATGCCAGGAACCCCCCCTGACTTCTGTCTAAGAGGGTTCCATCAGCCAATCAGGGAACGCCACGTTGTGGCATCCTCCTGATTGGCTGTGTGCTCCTGTAGTGTATGACAGGCAGCACACGGCAGTGTTACAATGTAGCGCCTATGCGCTCCATTGTAACCAATGGTGGTACTTTGTGGTCAGCGGTTGACCGAAAGTAACCTCACCGCTAACCACAAAGTTCCCACCATTGGTTACAATGGAGCGCATAGGCGCTACATTGTAACACTGCCGTGTGCTGCCTGTCATACACTACAGGAGCACACAGCCAATCAGGAGGATGTCACAACGTGGCGTTCCCTGATTGGCTGATGGAACCCTCTTAGACAGAAGTCAGGGGGGGTTCCTGGCATTCGGGGAAAGGGGTCCCATGTGAAAACATGGGGCCCCTTTCAGTGCGAGGTCAGGGTGTCCGTTTTGTTATTTTGCAAAGTACCAGGATTACAAATTGAGAAAAAGAGCAGCCATCTACACTGGATTATGTGAGTATAATTTTTCCAACAGGTACACCATGAATTCTACATGGAGAAGAGGACCGACCCTCGTGTGAACATAGGTAAGTATGTGTATATGGAGGTGTGGATGTATGTATTAAACTTTTACTTTCAAGGTGTGTGTCTTCTGTTTTTATTGGGGTATTTTTTTAGTAGTAGTACTACAGGTACCAGCGGGCCCGGTTTTCCACCACATGCTGGTACTTGTGGTTCTCCAAGTACCAGCTTGCGGGGGAGGCTTGCTGGGACTTGTAGTACTGCTACTAAAAACAATATTCAATATTTGACAAAAAGGCTATCAGCCTCCCTGCTGCAGCCCTTGGATGGGGGGGACAGCCTCGGGCTTCACCCCTGGCCCTTGGGTGGCTGGAGGGGGGGGACCCCTTGATTGAAGGGGTCCCCACTCCTCCAGGGTACCCCGGCCAGGGGTGACTAGTTGGTTATGTAATGCCAGGGCCGCAGGGACCTATATAAAAGTGTCCCCCGGCTGTGGCATTATGTATCTGGTTAGTGGAGCCCGGTGCTGGTTTCAGAAATACGGGGGACCCCTACGCTTTTTGTCCCCCGTATTTTTGGAACCAGGACCAGGCGCAGAGCCCGGTGCTGGTTGTTTAAATATGGGGGAACCCCTGTCACTTTTTTCCCCATATTTTTTCAACCAGGGCCGGCTCAAAGAGCCCGAGGCTGGTTTGGCTTAGGAGGGGGGACCCCACGCAATTTTTTTTAACAAAAATAACAATTTCCCACCCCTTCCCACTGAAAAACATGCACGGATCTCATGGATCCGTGCATGCCTATCCGAACACGGTAAAAAAAAGCAGGTCTGTTTTTTTTAGTACTTTTTCACGATTTGTATTTTAGCACGGCAGTGTTTGGCTATTTTCGGCAGTGTTTGTGATTTGCACTTTTTAGTAAATGACAGATTTCTACCAAATTGCAGGCGTATTTGACCGATGGTGTATTGATTCGTAATTTTAACCTAGGACTTCCAAAAAAATACGAATACCCTCATCACTGCCGTGATTTGAGTTTAGTAAATTCCCGAGATGACACTTTGAAGAAAAAAACATCATCTCGGTCAAAATCGGGACCTTAGTAAATATACCCCTATGTGTATACATGCATGAATGACTGTGATGTCACTATGTGTATACATGCATGAATGACTGTGATGTCACTAGGGCCCTCATTCCGAGTTGATCGGTCGCAAGGCGAATTTAGCAGAGTTACACACGCTAAGCCGCCGCCTACTGGGAGTGAATCTTAGCTTCTTAAAATTGCGACCGATGTATTCGCAATATTGCGATTACTAACTACTTAGCAGTTTCAGAGTAGCTTCAGACTTACTCTGCCTGTGCGATCAGTTCAGTGCTTGTCGTTCCTGGTTGACGTCAGAAACACACCCAGCGTTCGCCCAGGCACTCCCACCGTTTCTCCGGCCACTCCTGCGTTTTTTCCGGAAACGGTAGCGTTTTCAGCCACACGCCCCTGAAACGCCGTGTTTCCGCCCAGTAACACCCATTTCCTGTCAATCACATTACGATCGCCGGAGCGATGAAAAAGCCGTGAGTATAATTACTTTCTACATAGCAAAGTTACTTGGCGCAGTCGCAGTGCGAACATTGCGCATGCGTACTAAGCGGATTTTCATTGCGATGCGATGAAAAATACCGAGCGAACAACTTGGAATGAGGGCCTATGTGTATACATGCATGAATGACTGTGATGTCACTATGTGTATACATGCATGAATGACTGTGATGTCACTATGTGTATACATGCATGAATGACTGTGATGTCACTATGTGTATACATGCATGAATGACTGTGATGTCACTATGTGTATACATGCATGAATGACTGTGATGTCACTATGTGTATACATGCATGAATGACTGTGATGTCACTATGTGTATACATGCATGAATGACTGTGATGTCACTATGTGTATACATGCATGAATGACTGTGATGTCACTATGTGTATACATGCATGAATGACTGTGATGTCACTATGTGTATACATGCATGAATGACTGTGAGGGAGATATATCAAATCTTAGAGAGAGATACAATGGTGAAGTTTGTAACTGTCACCGTACAGGCTCCGCTAGAAAAATGATAGCAGTGATTGGTTGCTATGGGCAACTTCTCAATTTTATCTCTCTCCAAGATTTGATACATTTCCCCCTGTTTGAGGTACGGTGATATGATGATGGAGACACTGTTTGATAAGAGTGGTGAGATTAGGTCAATTTCACCCTGGGGGTCATTCCGACCTGATCGACGATCACTTACACTGATATGCGCGCGCGGGGGGGGGGGGGGGGACGCCCAGCACAGGGCTAGTCCGCCCCGCATGTCAGCCCCCCCCCCCTCTTCCCTGGCACAAGTACAAAAGCGCGATGCTTATGTACTTGAAGAGTAACTCCCGGCCAGCACAACTCCTGCGGCTGCCCTGGGTCGCAGCGGCTGCATGTGAAGTCACACAGCCGCTGCGGCCCGCCCCCCGCACTGTACGGCCACGCCTGCGTTGGCCGGACCGTGCCCACAAAACGGCGGTTAAACGCTGCCGTGCCACCCCCTCCCGCCCAGCGACCGCCTCTGCCTGTCAATCAGGCAGAGGCGATCGCTAGGCAACGACAGCCGTCGGCGCATGCGCAGTTCTGACCTGATCACTGCGCGGCGAAGAACTGCAGCGAGCGATCAGGTCAGAATGACCCCCGATATCTGTTCTCTTAATGCACTCCCCATGTAAAAGGATTATAAAGCGTTTCTTTGGTCTTATAACTGGATCCTAACTGCGTCTGATCAGGCTTCCAAGTGACTCCCCCTCCCTGTAAATCTGCCTCGTTCTTGGGATACATACCGACAGATGTCATTCCAGCTCGTTAAGGCAGACGAAATATTTCTGTTTGTAATGTATTAAAAGTTGTCTTGCCCTGTTCCCGTCGGCTTTCCTTTTCTTGCCGCCCCATAAGCAGCTCGTTTCCCTGCAGCGCTGCATCTGCCTCCCATTAGGTCCGGGCCTAGGACTGACGGCAAGTATTTCACAGCTAATACATCTAACAGAGTTGGCTTCTTTTGTGCAAATGTAGGCTTAAAATAACTGGTTTATTTATTCCGCACATGTTGTGTCTTCCAGTCAACACTTGCACTTCACATTCATGGCGTCTGCAGTTTCTTTACCACAAGAAGCAGAACAAAGCGGAAGACAAAACAGCCGCATTGGCACTCTGCCTTCCCTCCCCCACTTCCCACAACATGCCGCTGCTGCTGCTGAACTGTCCCGATTCACGCACCTCAGAGGGGGCAGAACGTGCATGGGAGTGGGCGTATCTATGTCAGAAGTGGGTGTGGCTGGGTGGGAAGTGGGCGTGTTTGGGTGGATTGAGAGTGCGGTTTATTTTGTCTAAAGTTTGCGTTTATAAATATCGGTCAGTGTATGTACTGTCATTTTCTGACTGAAAAATATACACCTTGCTGTGCATATGTTCTAATGCAATAATCTGCTTTCTACGACGTCTCATGACTTTGCGCACTCATAGCGGCACCCCCAGTTCTGGCACATAAATTAGTCTGCACATCAAATGACATCAGCTAAATGGTAATCACAAGATGTGCAATCTGTTGTTTCCAAAGGTTACTGAAAATAAGATCTGAACTCATAGTAATAACATAGTAACTAAGGTTGATAAAAGACAATTGTCCATCGAGTTCAACCTATTTGTGGTCTCCTGTGCAGTCTTATTATAGGACTAGTTATTTTTATGTTAGGACTAGTTATAGTAACTATAATGCGTGCCTACGCACCATAACCCTGAATATCTTTATCCAATAGGAATTTATCTAACCCATTCTTAAAGGTGTTGACTGAGTCCGCAGTTACTACTCTCTCAGGCAGGGAATTCCAAACACGTATTGTCCTTACTGTGAAAAAACCTTTTCGCCTCAATGTGCGGAAACTCCTCTCCTCTAACCTAAGCGAGTGACCACGTGTCCTCTGTGCTGATCTAATAGAAAACAAGTCCCTCCCAAGCTCTGTGTATTGACCCCTTATATATTTGTAGATGTTGATCATGTCCCCTCTTAGTCTCCTCTTTTCCAATGTAAACATGCCTAGCCTTGCAAGTCTTTCCTCGTATTCCAGCGTCTCCATGCCCTAGATTAGTTTGGTCGCCCGCCTCTGAACCTTTTCTAGCTCCAGGATATCCTTTTTGTAATATGGTGCCCAAAATTGCACACAGTATTCAAGATGAGGCCTCACTAGTGATTTATATAATGGGAGTATAACACTCTCGTCCCTAGCATCAATTCCCCATTTTATGCATGCTAATATCTTATTAGCCTTCTTTGCTGCACACCTACTTTGGGTACTGCCGCTTAATTTGTTATTTATGTGAACCCCTGAGTCTTTTTCCAGTACAGAATCCCCTAATATTAGCCCATTTAGTATGTATCTCCCTTTACATTCCCGCCCGTCCTCTTTGCTCCACAAACGCACGCTGCCTCTCCTGCCTACTGATTACCTCCTCTCACTCCTACCTACAACTTCTCACATGCTGCTCCCTGTATTTGGAATTCTCTCCCTCTCTCCCTCAGTCTCTTCACCTCTCTACAGAACTTCAAACGGGCTCTCAAGACCCACTTCTTCACCAAACCCAGCCCTCTCTCATCCTCTATTTTATTCACTGTCTACCCTAATTGTGTCACCCCTGTCTGTCTGCTCCTCCCCATTAGAATGTAATCTCTAACGAGCAGGGCCCTCTCCCCTCATGTGCTTTTCCTTCTCTTACTAAGGGCGGTATCCTATTAGCCGTAGTGAATACTAGAATAGAAGTTTAATAGTACCTTTGAAGTGTATTATAAAACTTGTGCTGGCGCCCCCAGACTCCCATTGGCTAGTTACACAGGAGTTTGGGGGTCTCATTGCCTGCTATGGGTAGATTTGCCATTTGTCCACTTCTCCACTCTTTAGTAGGTTTGATACATCTCCCCCTATGGATCCCAGTGTGCCTAGCTAGCGGATTGCTGATATTAGTAGTTCCACAGTAGCTGGTGTACCGCCTGGTGTTAATCAGCAATTCAAAAGTTCTGCTACTTTATTAACTTACCCAACCTAATGCTACCTGAGGGTTTGCAGCTTCCAGTACACAGGTTTCCTGTAGGTAAATTGCAGTTGCAAACACATTATTGAGAAGTGTCCTCCGCCTGCAGTAAGGAAATCATGTATCCCCAGATAACCGCTCTTTCCAGCTCTGCCCCTGATGAAGTCATTGCTAAACTTGTGTCTGCTCATAATATTTGGAGATATTAATTCCCAACATTCTAAATTAATTTCTGTGGACATTTTGCTGCTGGGCTGGAATATGGACACACGTTAGGTCTTGGAGGACCTTGGCACACTGCAATCTCCATCATGGCAGATATCCAGTTGGTTCATTTATTTTGTTTTTTTCAAGGCCTTAAAACTTAATTGACTAGCTAGATCTTAAAATGAAGCTTGGTATACATAGATTTCAAAAGAACGGGTTGACGATTGTATACATGTGTATGCAGTGCCGATGCAGAAGCGTTAGCTTCCAAGACTCCTGCACCGGTCGGGACTGGGGGGTTGCATCTCATGTGCTGCACCTCCCGATCCCCATACGGGAGGCGCTTACCCTGGCACGCTGCCTCACAGTGATCACAGGGGGTCACGGCTTGACACACATCGCCTTGTTGAGTAGGAGCTTTGAACTCGATCAGCCAGGGATCGAAAGAGTGTGTACCCACCTCAAGGCAGATGAAGACAAATACTCTGACCACCCTAACTTCTAAAGATCTTGTGTTTTCTCCTCTCAAACACCACCGGGTCCTCTGATAATTTGACTGAGAACATGAAAATAAGAGGGCAGCGGAAGGCTATACAAAGATGCCAAATGTGTGTTATCTTTGTGGCCTTGACGCAACCCAAATTTTTACTTTTTTGCCACAACCACAAAGATAAATTTAGATAGAAAAAAAACAAAACAGTTGAATTGTACTGAAACACTGCGGGGAGAACTCAAAACATGTGCTGCATGCAGGAGGACCTAAGGATTATTCAGAGTTACAGATGTTCTGCAAACATAATTTATGTGATTTCTGGTTGGTTGTACACCATACTGACAGACAGTTAGCAAGCTTCTGTGATACTACTATATATCTGGAAACACCAAAAATACACGTTTAATATTCCCAATTCCCCAACCCGGCCATCAGGGGATCAGGAATAGTGTCAATCCAGCGGCTATCCGTTGCTAATGTATGGGAGCTATAAGGGAATGGTTGGAAGCTGTATGGAGGGCTCCGTGGTGTAGGGGATATTACTGTGAAAGTATAATGCATTGCTGAGTAATTGTGATAATGCTGCAAATATATATATGTAACAGGGGGGTAATTCTGAGTTGATCGCAGCAGGAATTTTGTTAGCAGTTGGGCAAAACCATTTGCACTGCAGGGGAGGCAGATATAACATGTGCAGAGAGAGTTAGATTTGGGTGGGTTATTCTGTTTCTGTGCAGGGTAAATACTGGCTGCTTTATTTTTACACTGCAATTTAGATTGCAGATTGAACACACCACACCCAAATCTAACTCTCTCTGCACATGTTAAATCTGCCCCCCCCCTGCAGTGCACATGGTTTTGCCCAACTACTAACAAAGGGGGTAATTCCAAGTTGATCGCAGCAGGAAATTTTTTAGCAGTTGGGTAAAACCATGTGCACTGCAGGGGGGGCAGATTTAACATGTGCAGAGAGAGTTAGATTTGGGTGGGGTGTGTTCAATCTGCAATCTAATTTGCAGTGTAAAAATAAAGCAGCCAGTATTTAACCTGCACAGAAACAAAATAACCCACCCAAATCTAACTCTCTCTGCACATGTTATATCTGCCTCCCCTGCAGTGCACATGGTTTTGCCCAACTGCTAAAAAAATTCCTGCTGCGCTCAACTTGGAATTACCCCCAAAGTTCCTGCTGCGATCAACTCTGAATTACCCCCCATATTACTATTGCTGTAAGGACTGTGCAGGTAGAGTAAGGAGATTGTTATTCAAGCTTAGCTCCCATAGTTTGAATTTAATTTGCTATTCTGTAATCTTATCGCTGTCCAGTAAAAATGAATTAGTTCCATTGTTGGTGAATTATCTTTATCCAAATAGAATTTGTGCCTCCTAATAACAAAGATTGATGCGTTAAACATTGGTACATCTGCATTCTATAGCCATATCCAGTTGTTATTCCACGTTAGATTTTTTAGTATATCAATGATTTAAGTCAAGTGCTACAAAGAAGCAGACAAATCGATTACTTAATTCTTATAGCTGCGTACATTTGCAGTTTATACAGGAAATGATGACGGGTATTCAAAAAGGGTTTAACTCATTGTTATGTATATTATAGGTAGAAAGTAAAAATTGGGAGGTCTTGGAAACTACATTGTTCCAAAAAAAGGAATAACTTCAACCAACATTATTACTGAGTGCGGTTTCGAAAGTCTGAGAAGGACCTGAACTGAGAATCTTGTAAATTGTTTAATCTGATATAAGCCTACAGCAAGGCCAGAATAAGTCTGAGCCGACTGCAGGAAATGTTTGGAAGCTGCGTGTTTTCTGCCAACATAGGCGTTACTGAATATTGACCGATAGGGTAATCAAACCGTTCAAGACTCATTTACAACTAGACACTGGGGAAATGGGGAAAATGCATAAAGAAATACATGCTCTAAATGGATTTTGGTGGGTTTTTTTTTACATTTAATCACGTGTGTTTTGCCAATACAATCTATTGTGCTGAAAGGAAACGTAACGCATAAAAAACTGGTTGTGTCGCGTTCTAAAGTTTTAGATTACAGTGTTGTATTTTCTGTGCCCCCTTTTGTCCGTCCTCCCCTGGGCACTGGATTATTGAGCTACTCTCTCTTTTTCATTCACTTGTCTATATATTCCACTGATACAGTATTTTCTTCCCCCTGTACTGTCTGTTGGAACCTTTTTATACCTTGAATTATTTGAATATCGGTGTGATCTGTCCCTATACAGTGCTAAGGACACTTGGTGGCACTTGATAGATAAACCAATACTTCTACTGCAATCATATGGGATGGACAGATTTTCTGTAAAGAAATGAATATATATGTGTGTGTGTGTGTGTGTGTGTGTGTGTGTGTGTGTGTGTGTGTGTGTGTGTGTGTGTGTATATATATATATATAATATATATATTGTAACAGGAGTCTTGCTAGAATGTGCTCTGCTACAAAAATTCCACCAGCGACTGACTCCAGGCTTGTGCAAAAACAACAAATACCTTTTATTCAGGTAGCTCAAATACAAAGATACACATAATACAAAGATCACTGTCTTCAGTATAAACTACCAGGGAGGTTAGGCCCTGCCTCACTCCCTCTTACTTAATAAGGAACCCTTCAGGTCCCGGCATCCTGACACTAGTGGCCCAGCCCTTCGGATCCCACTGTCCATAGCAGGCCTATCACCTGGACACTAACTGCCGTCAGGAGCCCTGACTCATGGGAGAGACTCTGCTTTAAACCCAGCAGCCAGGTGCTGGCTAATGAAGCAGCTTCTTGGGCTAAGAAGCCTATAAGACCTGGTCTGGGCCAAATGGATAGGAACCTGGCCCATCCACACTTCCCATCCACCCCCAGGACCCTGCGTGTAGCTTACAGGCGGCAAAGTACCTCTCCTGCCACAATATATATATATATATATATATATATATAATGTGATGTTAGTCCGGCACTCCACTTACTTGCATGATAAATGCCCCGATGCCTTCAGTGTAAAGAAGGTACAGTCAGGAAGAATGCTGCGGCACTCAGGGACTCCGGCGCTGCGGCCGGGGAGTCGGAGTTACTGATGGGGGGGGGAAGATGGACAGGCAGCAGGACTTATCACGCTGCACATGTGACGGGCTCTGTGACTCCGCCCACCACTGTGACTCCGCCCAGCGTTATGGCCAGGCACAGAGTCACAGATTTGGCCTAATATATAGTATATATATATATATATATATATATATATATATATTCATATAACAAAAGGGTCCTGTACTCGCATCAGTTATTCAAGGGTGGGTGCTATCCCAACAGAACAAAGTCCGCTGAATATATCGAAGTCCACATACGTGGCGGGCGCACTCTCACTAGTACAACGCTTCTTCAATGATAATTTTCTTTATTGTAGCCTCAGACAATCGACGTTTCGATCCTTCCACAGGATCTTTTTCAAGAAAGGCAATACGATATCATTTGTTCTCAGTTTATACAATCATTAGAAAATGCCTATAAAGATACAAAATGAGAAAAAACTCAGCCTCCCAGGCCCCATATGCGATGGCAGAAAATCTCTATAGACTGGGAATCAATGCCCCATTCATATAGTGACTATATTATTTTAAAAAAGAATGTGCTTAGTGTCAGATAGTATTTTAAAGTATTACACACCGCCGACACAGGTGCCACTCATCACCCAGAATAGAAGGAAGAAAAAAAGAAGAAAAAGAAAAAGACACCCTATTCCTTTAAATGCATAATGTGCCTAATTTTACCAATGCACCCTCAGGTGTGGGGGGTATATACCATGAGAAAGGTCTAAGCCTCATCACTTACTCATGAGCTCAGCAACAGCCGTGTGAATATCCAGCAGGCTATCAACAACATACATGATCCCATAGCAACTGGGAACAACAAGAAACTGTTAGACCTCCCATTAGTGTTCTATTATCATAAATAAACATTAGCTCTCTGGACAGGTTTTTACCTATTGAGATCACAAACCCAGTATGCCGTATCCTGGGGTCTCAGTAGTTCCTATGTACCAATTAGTCCAGCCTGTTCAGAATGATATATATCAATGCAATGCTCACTATATACAGCAAGTGATAAGGCACAAATGGCTCAGAAAAAAGGGTGCTTACCAGGAGTCACTATCAGCCATGTGTTCCCAGGAGACATGCTGTGGACTTCCATGACCCGGATGTTTATATACTCCCAAACCGGAAGTGGATCCGCAGGGACTGAAAAGACGCCTCCCACAAAAGGGCACTTTTCAGGTGTAATAATGGATGTAATTCAATATACACTGGCTCCCATGTCAGGCCGTTCATATGCAACTTGTACTAGCTCGCATGGTGCTACAGACGCTGGAACTGGGATGTGAAACTTATTCGCCGCGTCTTGCGTTCCAACTCCCGGAAGTGGTGCGTTCCACATACCGGAAGTGAACGCGCGTCATATCACAGACTGACGCTGCGGCTGCAGTGGCTCACATATTCACTGATCAACGGAGGGAGAGAAGTAAAGGCTGATCTATGTCACCTGAATTCTCTGTATTAACCCCACATATTCTGTTCTAACCTCCAAATCAGACAAAATTGGCATTTCCCAGATGTGTCTCAGCAGTCAGGGCTTAAAGCCTGCTGATTAGATGTTCAAAGGGTGACATACGTGTCTCTAATGTGTAACGGCTGGGTGTATATGCACTGTGTAAATCTTAAATGCTTTTATTTATATTTTAATTTTTATTAATATTTAAATGATTCAATTTCTAGCCATCAGGGACCTGAGTGGATGGGCTAATACATAGAAACACACACAAAAAACATCAAAGACATAAAACACAAACTGATTCATAATCAACTCGTGAAAAAGTTTTTAACAATACATATATACATATATATACATGAGTATAAATAAAAATAAAAAATAAAAAATAAAAAATGATAATAACGACCTACAGACTAAGGTGTCTATATAGATAAAGATGAATACATAAAGACCTGCATGCAGGAAGATCACAGCATGGATTCACAAAAACATCTCCTGATCACACAAAAAAAGGGTAAGTATTCCGGCAACCCTCTATAAGAATACCCCATAGGGGTTGCATTCGTTGAGTCCTCGCGGGGATACCGTGTCCAGGTGGTTAATCCAAAAACACTCCCTTTGTTTCAACCTCCTAGTTCTATCTCCACCAGTGGTCATCGGGGGTACCCAGTCTATAATTTTGCATTTGAGACTAGCCACCTGGTGGCGAGCTTCAATGAAATGACGGGCCACCGGTTTGTCAGATTTGCCACTACTCAATGCGATGTGTATAGATGAGCGATGGTTCGCCATTCTATCCCTGAAGTTACGACTGGTTAACCCAACGTAAAATAGTCCACATGGACATTTTAAGATATAGATGACAAAATCTAATCTACAGTGTAGATGATATTTGAGTTTAATGGTGGAGCCAGTGTGGGGGTGAGTGAATGTTGGTCCCACCATCATAGAGCGACACGTTGTGCAGCTCCCACAGGAGAAACAACCTGGTTTTTGTTGTAACAACTGGGCAGTAGACATAGGTGCATTGGGATACAATACAGGTCTCATAAGCATTTGCTTGAGATTAGGGCCTCGACGGTAAGCCAACATAGGTGGATCCATGCGTGTGAAAGGTAATGTTAAATCAGTATTCACAATTGGCCAATGTTTCTTGAGTACCTTTTTGAGGTGCCCAGAATGATTATCATAACGGGTCGCGAAGACTAAACGATTGTCCAGTCTATCCTTATTCCTGGGGTGTGTCCCTGCAAAGATGTTTCGTGCCCTAGACATACAGTGGGAAAGTGTTTTATGGGTATACCCACGTTCCAGGAAACGTGCTTTAACCTCTTTGAGTTGGGTTTCAGTATTGGTTTTATCAGAATTGATTCTGAGTACTCTCAAAAATTGGGACACTGGTAAATTCTCCTTTAATGCAGGGGGATGGTGGCTGGTTGAATGAAGTGTCAAATTTCTGTCAGTTGGCTTTCTGTAAACTGAAGTTGTGAAAGTATCCCCAATCTTACTAATGTGGACATCTAGGAAGTTGATTTCAGAGCTCGAGATACTCGAGGTGAATTTTATAGGATGATCCAACATATTCAAATTGTTCACCATGGTATGGAAAGCTGACTCGGTATCTAGCCAAAGTAAAAAGATATCGTCGATAAATCGACGGTAAAAAAGAATTTGATGACCATATTGTGGAAAGATGAGAGTGGTTTCGTAGTCGGTCATGTACAGATTGGCATATGACGGGGCCAGGTTGGACCCCATCGCCGTGCCTGCTAGTTGTATAAAGTACTTATCCTTATACATAAAATGATTGAACCTTAGAACTAATTCAGTTAACTCTATGATACATTCTGTGGGGACTGTGCATGTAGCATGAGTTACCAATGCGGTTCGCACTGTTTCAAGTCCCCCATCGTGTGGAATGACAGTATATAAAGAATTTACGTCCATAGTGGCTAAAAGGCATGGTATGGATTTACAGTCGATACTTTTTAATTGCAGTAGAAAATCACCTGTGTCCCTTATATAACTCCTACTGCCAACAACAATTGGTTGTAGAATGCTGTCAACATATTTGGCTAAGGGCTGCAACAAGGAGCCTTCAGCTGCTATGATTGGGCGTCCAGGCGGTTGCACCAAGGTTTTATGAACCTTCGGGAGAGTGTATAGAATTGGACACCGGGGATGTTCAACCGTTAGATATGAAAATAAATCATCATCAAACCATCCATTGTTTTTACCTCTCCTAAGACACTCATCTATGGTACGTTTGATGCCTGGCACAGGGTTGGACTCAACTTCCTTATAAGTCTCTCGATCCGATAGCTGGCGTGTGATCTCCCGATCATAGTCTTGCCAGTCTTGAACCACCACCGCCCCGCCCTTATCAGCAGGGCGAATAACGATGTTTGGATCTGCTCTCAATTTGGTTAATGATTTTCTTTCTGACTGGGATAAATTATCAAAATGTCGAGGTGGAGAGAAATTGTTAGTGTCTCTTTGAACCACCCTCAAAAATGTTTTTAGACTTGCATTCTGAGTTTGTGGATCAAATGTGGAACTCTTTTTGAAAGGCTTTTTGATTTATCCCAGTCAGAAAGAAAATCATTAACCAAATTGAGAGCAGATCCAAACATCGTTATTCGCCCTGCTGATAAGGGCGGGGCGGTGGTGGTTCAAGACTGGCAAGACTATGATCGGGAGATCACACGCCAGCTATCGGATCGAGAGACTTATAAGGAAGTTGAGTCCAACCCTGTGCCAGGCATCAAACGTACCATAGATGAGTGTCTTAGGAGAGGTAAAAACAATGGATGGTTTGATGATGATTTATTTTCATATCTAACGGTTGAACATCCCCGGTGTCCAATTCTATACACTCTCCCGAAGGTTCATAAAACCTTGGTGCAACCGCCTGGACGCCCAATCATAGCAGCTGAAGGCTCCTTGTTGCAGCCCTTAGCCAAATATGTTGACAGCATTCTACAACCAATTGTTGTTGGCAGTAGGAGTTATATAAGGGACACAGGTGATTTTCTACTGCAATTAAAAAGTATCGACTGTAAATCCATACCATGCCTTTTAGCCACTATGGACGTAAATTCTTTATATACTGTCATTCCACACGATGGGGGACTTGAAACAGTGCGAACCGCATTGGTAACTCATGCTACATGCACAGTCCCCACAGAATGTATCATAGAGTTAACTGAATTAGTTCTAAGGTTCAATCATTTTATGTATAAGGATAAGTACTTTATACAACTAGCAGGCACGGCGATGGGGTCCAACCTGGCCCCGTCATATGCCAATCTGTACATGACCGACTACGAAACCACTCTCATCTTTCCACAATATGGTCATCAAATTCTTTTTTACCGTCGATTTATCGACGATATCTTTTTACTTTGGCTAGATACCGAGTCAGCTTTCCATACCATGGTGAACAATTTGAATATGTTGGATCATCCTATAAAATTCACCTCGAGTATCTCGAGCTCTGAAATCAACTTCCTAGATGTCCACATTAGTAAGATTGGGGATACTTTCACAACTTCAGTTTACAGAAAGCCAACTGACAGAAATTTGACACTTCATTCAACCAGCCACCATCCCCCTGCATTAAAGGAGAATTTACCAGTGTCCCAATTTTTGAGAGTACTCAGAATCAATTCTGATAAAACCAATACTGAAACCCAACTCAAAGAGGTTAAAGCACGTTTCCTGGAACGTGGGTATACCCATAAAACACTTTCCCACTGTATGTCTAGGGCACGAAACATCTTTGCAGGGACACACCCCAGGAATAAGGATAGACTGGACAATCGTTTAGTCTTCGCGACCCGTTATGATAATCATTCTGGGCACCTCAAAAAGGTACTCAAGAAACATTGGCCAATTGTGAATACTGATTTAACATTACCTTTCACACGCATGGATCCACCTATGTTGGCTTACCGTCGAGGCCCTAATCTCAAGCAAATGCTTATGAGACCTGTATTGTATCCCAATGCACCTATGTCTACTGCCCAGTTGTTACAACAAAAACCAGGTTGTTTCTCCTGTGGGAGCTGCACAACGTGTCGCTCTATGATGGTGGGACCAACATTCACTCACCCCCACACTGGCTCCACCATTAAACTCAAATATCATCTACACTGTAGATTAGATTTTGTCATCTATATCTTAAAATGTCCATGTGGACTATTTTACGTTGGGTTAACCAGTCGTAACTTCAGGGATAGAATGGCGAACCATCGCTCATCTATACACATCGCATTGAGTAGTGGCAAATCTGACAAACCGGTGGCCCGTCATTTCATTGAAGCTCGCCACCAGGTGGCTAGTCTCAAATGCAAAATTATAGACTGGGTACCCCCGATGACCACTGGTGGAGATAGAACTAGGAGGTTGAAACAAAGGGAGTGTTTTTGGATTAACCACCTGGACACGGTATCCCCGCGAGGACTCAACGAATGCAACCCCTATGGGGTATTCTTATAGAGGGTTGCCGGAATACTTACCCTTTTTTTGTGTGATCAGGAGATGTTTTTGTGAATCCATGCTGTGATCTTCCTGCATGCAGGTCTTTATGTATTCATCTTTATCTATATAGACACCTTAGTCTGTAGGTCGTTATTATCATTTTTTATTTTTTATTTTTTATTTTTATTTATACTCATGTATATATATGTATATATGTATTGTTAAAAACTTTTTCACGAGTTGATTATGAATCAGTTTGTGTTTTATGTCTTTGATGTTTTTTGTGTGTGTTTCTATGTATTAGCCCATCCACTCAGGTCCCTGATGGCTAGAAATTGAATCATTTAAATATTAATAAAAATTAAAATATAAATAAAAGCATTTAAGATTTACACAGTGCATATACACCCAGCCGTTACACATTAGAGACACGTATGTCACCCTTTGAACATCTAATCAGCAGGCTTTAAGCCCTGACTGCTGAGACACATCTGGGAAATGCCAATTTTGTCTGATTTGGAGGTTAGAACAGAATATGTGGGGTTAATACAGAGAATTCAGGTGACATAGATCAGCCTTTACTTCTCTCCCTCCGTTGATCAGTGAATATGTGAGCCACTGCAGCCGCAGCGTCAGTCTGTGATATGACGCGCGTTCACTTCCGGTATGTGGAACGCACCACTTCCGGGAGTTGGAACGCAAGACGCGGCGAATAAGTTTCACATCCCAGTTCCAGCGTCTGTAGCACCATGCGAGCTAGTACAAGTTGCATATGAACGGCCTGACATGGGAGCCAGTGTATATTGAATTACATCCATTATTACACCTGAAAAGTGCCCTTTTGTGGGAGGCGTCTTTTCAGTCCCTGCGGATCCACTTCCGGTTTGGGAGTATATAAACATCCGGGTCATGGAAGTCCACAGCATGTCTCCTGGGAACACATGGCTGATAGTGACTCCTGGTAAGCACCCTTTTTTCTGAGCCATTTGTGCCTTATCACTTGCTGTATATAGTGAGCATTGCATTGATATATATCATTCTGAACAGGCTGGACTAATTGGTACATAGGAACTACTGAGACCCCAGGATACGGCATACTGGGTTTGTGATCTCAATAGGTAAAAACCTGTCCAGAGAGCTAATGTTTATTTATGATAATAGAACACTAATGGGAGGTCTAACAGTTTCTTGTTGTTCCCAGTTGCTATGGGATCATGTATGTTGTTGATAGCCTGCTGGATATTCACACGGCTGTTGCTGAGCTCATGAGTAAGTGATGAGGCTTAGACCTTTCTCATGGTATATACCCCCCACACCTGAGGGTGCATTGGTAAAATTAGGCACATTATGCATTTAAAGGAATAGGGTGTCTTTTTCTTTTTCTTCTTTTTTTCTTCCTTCTATTCTGGGTGATGAGTGGCACCTGTGTCGGCGGTGTGTAATACTTTAAAATACTATCTGACACTAAGCACATTCTTTTTTAAAATAATATAGTCACTATATGAATGGGGCATTGATTCCCAGTCTATAGAGATTTTCTGCCATCGCATATGGGGCCTGGGAGGCTGAGTTTTTTCTCATTTTGTATCTTTATAGGCATTTTCTAATGATTGTATAAACTGAGAACAAATGATATCGTATTGCCTTTCTTGAAAAAGATCCTGTGGAAGGATCGAAACGTCGATTGTCTGAGGCTACAATAAAGAAAATTATCATTGAAGAAGCGTTGTACTAGTGAGAGTGCGCCCGCCACGTATGTGGACTTCGATATATATATATTCAGGAAGAATGCTGCGACACTCAGGGACTTGTGGTAGAAAAATGTATTTTTAAAAAATTGTCAAATCACATAGTTATAGGTCCCGCACCCCCCCTCCAGCCGCAGCATCTACATACTCCCTGCCTCATCAGCGGTCCCCCCTACATTCTGTACATCGTGCCCTGCAGGCGCTGTTCACGCTGTCGCAAGAGGCTACGCCCCCTTCACCATCGAAAGCCCTTTCGTCGTGCAATGTTTAACCACTAACAAACCTAGGAATGCAGGTAATACTCCATATAATACAAATATTGAACCCCAGCAACACGTGCAGGGGTTAAGGCGGTGTTGCCCCTTTCGACGGTGTGAAGAGCGCCTGTAGGGCGCAATGAAGTGCCTAGTATATATATATATGTATATATGTATAGATACAGAGGCTTAGGAAGAGCTAGACATACAGTAAACACAGTTTGCATCTTTTCCTCCAGCCAATGGTGCTCAAGCCCAGGTACTTCTCAGGGGGCATGGCCTAATCACAGGAGGCGTGGTCATGCACCCTTAGAAAAAGATACTGGGAAAAAAAATGGTATTTTTAGTAGAGATGAGCGCCGGAAATTTTTCGGGTTTTGTGTTTTGGTTTTGGGTTCGGTTCCGCGGCCGTGTTTTGGGTTCGACCGCGTTTTGGCAAAACCTCACCGAATTTTTTTTGTCGGATTCGGGTGTGTTTTGGATTCGGGTGTTTTTTTCAAAAAACCCTAAAAAACAGCTTAAATCATAGAATTTGGGGGTAATTTTGATCCCAAAGTATTATTAACCTCAAAAAACATAATTTACACTCATTTTCAGCCTATTCTGAACACATCACACCTCACAATATTATTTTTAGTCCTAAAATTTGCACCGAGGTCGCTGTGTGAGTAAGATAAGCGACCCTAGTGGCCGACACAAACACCGGGCCCATCTAGGAGTGGCACTGCAGTGTCACGCAGGATGTCCCTTCCAAAAAACCCTCCCCAAACAGCACATGACGCAAAGAAAAAAAGAGGCGCAATGAGGTAGCTGTGTGAGTAAGATTAGCGACCCTAGTGGCCGACACAAACACCGGGCCCATCTAGGAGTGGCACTGCAGTGTCACGCAGGATGTCCCTTCCAAAAAACCCTCCCCAAACAGCACATGACGCAAAGAAAAAAAGAGGCGCAATGAGGTAGCTGACTGTGTGAGAAAGATAAGCGACCCTAGTGGCCGACACAAACACCGGGCCCATCTAGGAGTGGCACTGCAGTGTCACGCAGGATGTCCCTTCCAAAAAACCCTCCCCAAACAGCACATGACGCAAAGAAAAAAAGAGGCGCAATGAGGTAGCTGACTGTGTGAGAAAGATAAGCGACCCTAGTGGCCGACACAAACACCGGGCCCATCTAGGAGTGGCACTGCAGTGTCACGCAGGATGTCCCTTCCAAAAAACCCTCCCCAAACAGCACATGACGCAAAGAAAAAAAGAGGCGCAATGAGGTAGCTGACTGTGTGAGAAAGATAAGCGACCCTAGTGGCCGACACAAACACCGGGCCCATCTAGGAGTGGCACTGCAGTGTCACGCAGGATGTCCCTTCCAAAAAACCCTCCCCAAACAGCACATGACGCAAAGAAAAAAAGAGGCGCAATGAGGTAGCTGTGTGAGAAAGATAAGCGACCCTAGTGGCCGACACAAACACCGGGCCCATCTAGGAGTGGCACTGCAGTGTCACGCAGGATGTCCCTTCCAAAAAACCCTCCCCAAACAGCACATGACGCAAAGAAAAAAAGAGGCGCAATGAGGTAGCTGTGTGAGTAAGATTAGCGACCCTAGTGGCCGACACAAACACCGGGCCCATCTAGGAGTGGCACTGCAGTGTCACGCAGGATGTCCCTTCCAAAAAACCCTCCCCAAACAGCACATGACGCAAAGAAAAAAAGAGGCGCAATGAGGTAGCTGACTGTGTGAGAAAGATAAGCGACCCTAGTGGCCGACACAAACACCGGGCCCATCTAGGAGTGGCACTGCAGTGTCACGCAGGATGTCCCTTCCAAAAAACCCTCCCCAAACAGCACATGACGCAAAGAAAAAAAGAGGCGCAATGAGGTAGCTGACTGTGTGAGAAAGATAAGCGACCCTAGTGGCCGACACAAACACCGGGCCCATCTAGGAGTGGCACTGCAGTGTCACGCAGGATGTCCCTTCCAAAAAACCCTCCCCAAACAGCACATGACGCAAAGAAAAAAAGAGGCGCAATGAGGTAGCTGACTGTGTGAGAAAGATAAGCGACCCTAGTGGCCGACACAAACACCGGGCCCATCTAGGAGTGGCACTGCAGTGTCACGCAGGATGGCCCTTCCAAAAAACCCTCCCCAAACAGCACATGACGCAAAGAAAAAAAGAGGCGCAATGAGGTAGCTGTGTGAGAAAGATAAGCGACCCTAGTGGCCGACACAAACACCGGGCCCATCTAGGAGTGGCACTGCAGTGTCACGCAGGATGTCCCTTCCAAAAAACCCTCCCCAAACAGCACATGACGCAAAGAAAAAAAGAGGCGCAATGAGGTAGCTGTGTGAGTAAGATTAGCGACCCTAGTGGCCGACACAAACACCGGGCCCATCTAGGAGTGGCACTGCAGTGTCACGCAGGATGGCCCTTCCAAAAAACCCTCCCCAAACAGCACATGACGCAAAGAAAAAAAGAGGCGCAATGAGGTAGCTGACTGTGTGAGTAAGATTAGCGACCCTAGTGGCCGACACAAACACCGGGCACATCTAGGAGTGGCACTGCAGTGTCACGCAGGATGTCCCTTCCAAAAAACCCTCCCCAAACAGCACATGACGCAAAGAAAAAAAGAGGCGCAATGAGGTAGCTGTGTGAGTAAGATTAGCGACCCTAGTGGCCGACACAAACACCGGGCCCATCTAGGAGTGGCACTGCAGTGTCACGCAGGATGTCCCTTCCAAAAAACCCTCCCCAATCAGCACATGATGCAAAGAAAAAGAAAAGAAAAAAGAGGTGCAAGATGGAATTATCCTTGGGCCCTCCCACCCACCCTTATGTTGTATAAACAAAACAGGACATGCACACTTTAACCAACCCATCATTTCAGTGACAGGGTCTGCCACACGACTGTGACTGATATGACGGGTTGGTTTGGACCCCCCCCAAAAAAGAAGCAATTAATCTCTCCTTGCACAAACTGGCTCTACAGAGGCAAGATGTCCACCTCATCTTCACCCTCCGATATATCACCGTGTACATCCCCCTCCTCACAGATTATCAATTCGTCCCCACTGGAATCCACCATCTCAGCTCCCTGTGTACTTTGTGGAGGCAATTGCTGCTGGTCAATGTCTCCGCGGAGGAATTGATTATAATTCATTTTAATGAACATCATCTTCTCCACATTTTCTGGATGTAACCTCGTACGCCGATTGCTGACAAGGTGAGCGGCGGCACTAAACACTCTTTCGGAGTACACACTTGTGGGAGGGCAACTTAGGTAGAATAAAGCCAGTTTGTGCAAGGGCCTCCAAATTGCCTCTTTTTCCTGCCAGTATAAGTACGGACTGTGTGACGTGCCTACTTGGATGCGGTCACTCATATAATCCTCCACCATTCTATCAATGTTGAGAGAATCATATGCAGTGACAGTAGACGACATGTCCGTAATCGTTGTCAGGTCCTTCAGTCCGGACCAGATGTCAGCATCAGCAGTCGCTCCAGACTGCCCTGCATCACCGCCAGCGGGTGGGCTCGGAATTCTGAGCCTTTTCCTCGCACCCCCAGTTGCGGGAGAATGTGAAGGAGGAGATGTTGACAGGTCGCGTTCCGCTTGACTTGACAATTTTGTCACCAGCAGGTCTTTCAACCCCAGCAGACCTGTGTCTGCCGGAAAGAGAGATCCAAGGTAGGCTTTAAATCTAGGATCGAGCACGGTGGCCAAAATGTAGTGCTCTGATTTCAACAGATTGACCACCCGTGAATCCTTGTTAAGCGAATTAAGGGCTGCATCCACAAGTCCCACATGCCTAGCGGAATCGCTCCGTGTTAGCTCCTTCTTCAATGCCTCCAGCTTCTTCTGCAAAAGCCTGATGAGGGGAATGACCTGACTCAGGCTGGCAGTGTCTGAACTGACTTCACGTGTGGCAAGTTCAAAGGGCATCAGAACCTTGCACAACGTTGAAATCATTCTCCACTGCACTTGAGACAGGTGCATTCCATCTCCTATATCGTGCTCAATTGTATAGGCTTGAATGGCCTTTTGCTGCTCCTCCAACCTCTGAAGCATATAGAGGGTTGAATTCCACCTCGTTACCACTTCTTGCTTCAGATGATGGCAGGGCAGGTTCAGTAGTTTTTGGTGGTGCTCCAGTCTTCTGTACGTGGTGCCTGTACGCCGAAAGTGTCCCGCAATTTTTCTGGCCACCGACAGCATCTCTTGCACGCCCCTGTCGTTTTAAAAAAAATTCTGCACCACCAAATTCAAGGTATGTGCAAAACATGGGACGTGCTGGAATTTGCCCATATTTAATGCACACACAATATTGCTGGCGTTGTCCGATGCCACAAATCCACAGGAGAGTCCAATTGGGGTAAGCCATTCCGCGATGATCTTCCTCAGTTGCCGTAAGAGGTTTTCAGCTGTGTGCGTATTCTGGAAAGCGGTGATACAAAGCGTAGCCTGCCTAGGAAAGAGTTGGCGTTTGCGAGATGCTGCTACTGGTGCCGCCGCTGCTGTTCTTGCGGCGGGAGTCCATACATCTACCCAGTGGGCTGTCACAGTCATATAGTCCTGACCCTGCCCTGCTCCACTTGTCCACATGTCCGTGGTTAAGTGGACATTGGGTACAACTGCATTTTTTAGGAGACTGGTGAGTCTTTTTCTGACGTCCGTGTACATTCTCGGTATCGCCTGCCTAGAGAAGTGGAACCTAGATGGTATTTGGTAACGGGGGCACACTGCCTCAATAAATTGTCTAGTTCCCTGTGAACTAACGGCGGATACCGGACGCACGTCTAACACCAACATAGTTGTCAAGGACTCAGTTATCCGCTTTGCAGTAGGATGACTGCTGTGATATTTCATCTTCCTCGCAAAGGACTGTTGAACAGTCAATTGCTTACTGGAAGTAGTACAAGTGGGCTTACGACTTCCCCTCTGGGATGACCATCGACTCCCAGCGGCAACAACAGCAGCGCCAGCAGCAGTAGGCGTTACACGCAAGGATGCATCGGAGGAATCCCAGGCAGGAGAGGACTCGTCAGACTTGCCAGTGACATGGCCTGCAGGACTATTGGCATTCCTGGGGAAGGAGGAAATTGACACTGAGGGAGTTGGTGGGGTGGTTTGCGTGAGCTTGGTTACAAGAGGAAGGGATTTACTGGTCAGTGGACTGCTTCCGCTGTCACCCAAAGTTTTTGAACTTGTCACTGACTTATTATGAATGCGCTGCAGGTGACGTATAAGGGAGGATGTTCCGAGGTGGTTAACGTCCTTACCCCTACTTATTACAGCTTGACAAAGGGAACACACGGCTTGACACCTGTTGTCCGCATTTCTGGTGAAATACCTCCACACCGAAGAGCTGATTTTTTTGGTATTTTCACCTGGCATGTCAACGGCCATATTCCTCCCACGGACAACAGGTGTCTCCCCGGGTGCCTGACTTAAACAAACCACCTCACCATCAGAATCCTCCTGGTCAATTTCCTCCCCAGCGCCAGCAACACCCATATCCTCCTCATCCTGGTGTACTTCAACACTGACATCTTCAATCTGACTATCAGGAACTGGACTGCGGGTGCTCCTTCCAGCACTTGCAGGGGGCGTGCAAATGGTGGAAGGCGCATGCTCTTCACGTCCAGTGTTGGGAAGGTCAGGCATCGCAACCGACACAATTGGACTCTCCTTGTGGATTTGGGATTTCAAAGAACGCACAGTTCTTTGCGGTGCTTTTGCCAGCTTGAGTCTTTTCAGTTTTCTAGCGAGAGGCTGAGTGCTTCCATCCTCATGTGAAGCTGAACCACTAGCCATGAACATAGGCCAGGGCCTCAGCCGTTCCTTGCCACTCCGTGTGGTAAATGGCATATTGGCAAGTTTACGCTTCTCCTCCGACAATTTTATTTTAGGTTTTGGAGTCCTTTTTTTTCTGATATTTGGTGTTTTGGATTTGACATGCTCTGTACTATGACATTGGGCATCGGCCTTGGCAGACGACGTTGCTGGCATTTCATCGTCTCGGCCATGACTAGTGGCAGCAGCTTCAGCACGAGGTGGAAGTGGATCTTGATCTTTCCCTAATTTTGGAACCTCAACTTTTTTGTTCTCCATATTTTATAGGCAGAACTAAAAGGCACCTCAGGTAAACAATGGAGATGGATGGATTGGATACTAGTATACAATTATGGACGGACTGCCACGGTTAGGTGGTATAAAAAAACCACGGTTAGGTGGTATATATTATAATAATAATACAATTATGGATGGACGGACTGCCTGCCGACTGCCGACACAGAGGTAGCCACAGCCGTGAACTACCGCACTGTACACTGGTTGATAAAGAGATAGTAGTATACTCGTAACAACTAGTATGACACTATGACGACGGTATAAAGAATGAAAAAAAAACCACGGTTAGGTGGTATATATTATAATAATAATACAATTATGGATGGACGGACTGCCTGCCGACTGCCGACACAGAGGTAGCCACAGCCGTGAACTACCGCACTGTACACTGGTTGATAAAGAGATAGTAGTATACTCGTAACAACTAGTATGACACTATGACGACGGTATAAAGAAAGAAAAAAAAATACCATGGTTAGGTGGTATATATTATAATAATAATACAATTATGGATGGACGGACTGCCTGCCGACTGCCGACACAGAGGTAGCCACAGCCGTGAACTACCGCACTGTACACTGGTTGATAAAGAGATAGTAGTATACTCGTAACAACTAGTATGACACTATGACGACGGTATAAAGAATGAAAAAAAAACCACGGTTAGGTGGTATATATTATAATAATAATACAATTATGGATGGACGGACTGCCTGCCGACTGCCGACACAGAGGTAGCCACAGCCGTGAACTACCGCACTGTACACTGGTTGATAAAGAGATAGTAGTATACTCGTAACAACTAGTATGACACTATGACGACGGTATAAAGAATGAAAAAAAAACCACGGTTAGGTGGTATATATTATAATAATAATACAATTATGGATGGACGGACGGACTGCCGACTGCCGACACAGAGGTAGCCACAGCCGTGAACTACCGCACTGTACACTGGTTGATAAAGAGATAGTAGTATACTCGTAACAACTAGTATGACACTATGACGACGGTATAAAGAATGAAAAAAAAACCACGGTTAGGTGGTATATATTATAATAATAATACAATTATGGATGGACGGACTGCCTGCCGACTGCCGACACAGAGGTAGCCACAGCCGTGAACTACCGCACTGTACACTGGTTGATAAAGAGATAGTAGTATACTCGTAACAACTAGTATGACACTATGACGACGGTATAAAGAAAGAAAAAAAAATACCACAGTTAGGTGGTATATATTATAATAATAATACACTTATGGATGGACGGACTACCTGCCGACTGCCGACACAGAGGTAGCCACAGCCGTGAACTACCGCACTGTACACTGGTTGATAAAGAGATAGTAGTATACTCGTAACAACTAGTATGACACTATGACGACGGTATAAAGAATGAAAAAAAAACCACGGTTAGGTGGTATATATTATAATAATAATACAATTATGGATGGACGGACTGCCTGCCGACTGCCGACACAGAGGTAGCCACAGCCGTGAACTACCGCACTGTACACTGGTTGATAAAGAGATAGTAGTATACTCGTAACAACTAGTATGACACTATGACGACGGTATAAAGAATGAAAAAAAAACCACGGTTAGGTGGTATATATTATAATAATAATACAATTATGGATGGACGGACTGCCTGCCGACTGCCGACACAGAGGTAGCCACAGCCGTGAACTACCGCACTGTACACTGGTTGATAAAGAGATAGTAGTATACTCGTAACAACTAGTATGACACTATGACGACGGTATAAAGAATGAAAAAAAAACCACGGTTAGGTGGTATATATTATAATAATAATACAATTATGGATGGACGGACTGCCTGCCGACTGCCGACACAGAGGTAGCCACAGCCGTGAACTACCGCACTGTACACTGGTTGATAAAGAGATAGTAGTATACTCGTAACAACTAGTATGACACTATGACGGTATAAAGAATGAAAAAAAAACCACGGTTAGGTGGTATATATTATAATAATAATACAATTATGGATGGACGGACTGCCTGCCGACTGCCGACACAGAGGTAGCCACAGCCGTGAACTACCGCACTGTACACTGGTTGATAAAGAGATAGTAGTATACTCGTAACAACTAGTATGACACTATGACGACGGTATAAAGAAAGAAAAAAAAATACCACGGTTAGGTGGTATATATTGTAATACAATTATGGATGGACGGACTGCCTGCCGAGTTCCGACTGCCGACACAGAGGTAGCCACAGCCGTGAACTACCGCACTGTACTGTGTCTGCTGCTAATATAGACTGGTTGATAAAGAGATAGTATACAATACATACAACAATATACTACTATACTGGTGGTCAGGCACTGGTCACCACTAGTCACACTGGCAGTGGCACTCCTGCAGCAAAAGTGTGCACTGTTTAATTTTAAATTAATATAATATTATGTACTCCTGGGGGCTCCTGCTATAACAACCTGCAGTGCTCCCCAGTCTCCCCCACAATTATTATAAGCTTTGCCTTTTATACATTGATGTGCAGCACACTGGGCTGAGCTGAGTGCACACAGACTGAGTCACACTGTGTGACTGGCTGCTGCTGTGTATCGTTTTTTTTCAGGCAGAGAACGGATATAGCAGAGAACGGATATATTATATTAAAATAAATAAAAGTTAACTAACAACAACTGCACTGGTCACTGTGGTAAACTCTGTCTGACTCTGCACAATCTCTCTCTCTCTTCTAATCTAATTTCTAATGGAGAGGACGCCAGCCACGTCCTCTCCCTATCAATCTCAATGCACGTGTGAAAATGGCGGCGACGCGCGGCTCCTTATATAGAATCCGAGTCTCGCGAGAATCCGACAGCGTCATGATGACGTTCGGGCGCGCTCGGGTTAACCGAGCAAGGCGGGAGGATCCGAGTCTGCTCGGACCCGTGAAAAAAACATGAAGTTCGTGCGGGTTCGGTTTCAGAGAAACCGAACCCGCTCATCTCTAATTTTTAGTGCAACCATTGCCGCACTGCTGCCTAGCACACAGCAGCTTGTGCTCGGCTGAGGATAAGTGCTGCAACTGCTGCTGCCGTGTAAGGGGGAGGGGTCCCCGGGTCCCCACTGGGCCCCTCCTTCAGACCTGGGCCCGGGTAGTTTGTGCCGTCTCCCCCCCTCTCTCGACACCACTGCTCAAGCCAGCTGAGATGCCCTGTGCAAAGTGGATTGGGGTGGCGGTTGGAGGTGGTGTCTGAGTACAGCCCAAGTACACTATGGGTATGTTTGCTCAAAATGTATTTCATAATGACTACAGGGAAAGACGCAGATGCCCCTATTTTGATGCTGATCACTTACAAGTGCTCAACCACTGGTGCAATGTACAAATTGCTGACGATTTCGACAGTGGCAGAGGCTTCTTATTGGTGGAATGCCTATGAATCTATGAATACCTCCCATTTATGCTAACAGAGGAAGAGCTCTGGGGTGAGATAAAGGAGAAGAGAAGAGAAGTAATGGCATCTTCACTGCATGGTGAGTGACCTCTGTGACACACAAGTCCTGAATAAGGCTATTTTAATACTTTCATTCCCTAACACTTAATTAGAGAAATACACATTTAAAAAGACAGATATGTGATCAGGGCCTCTTTCATTCACAAAACAGAAGGTTGTTCATCTTTGCGTATGATATTTGTGCATCATGTATTACGGGGGTTAAAAGTCTTCCAGGCACAGAACAGCCAAAAGACGTAGCAATATGTATTCTTCCAACCTGGCATCCTCCATCTTTACTGCCACTTGGTTCAGTTGGCTGGAATTCAAGGAAACTCCAGATGAAGCATCTCACTTTGCATTCCCTTCCTCCAATGTACCTCAGTAAACACGGTGGCAGCTCTACTCCCTGTTCCCTTCCTCCCTGCTCTTCCTTCCTTTTCGAACTTTCTTTACTCTGGGGGGTATATTTACTAAGGTGCAGGTTTATAGAAGTGGAGGTGTTGCCTATAGCAACCAATCAGAATCTAGCTATTATCTTCCAGAAGCTGTTAGATAAATAAGTAAAATCTGATTGGTTCCTTAACATAAAGAGGCAAAAGGTCTGTGGGGGAGACACGCCAGGTTTGTTAAATATACATACACAGACTATTATATCCAAATTAAGCCACACAGGTTCTCCTTGAATTTGCAGCATCAGGTTTTCTTAACTCCTTCGCCTTGGAATGGAAGAGTTTGAGGCTGTTTGCGGCGCCCTGGGGCCGATCCAGCAGGCGTCAGGTTAAGGAATCTTGAGATGTGGATCAATGTGTGTGGCCCTTCTTCAGTGAATTGTAAATAGTCCCAAGGCTCGGCACTGTAGGAGATGCGGAGTTCCGGCCAAAAGTTTTCTGACAGCAGTTAGCTAATTTATTTAATTTCCCTTCTTTTTTTCTTTTATACCATTGCATGTTCGTTTCTTCGCAATGTTCCAGCATGAAATTGTCTCTGGTTCTTATTCTTACAGTATGACACACACATCACACCTCGCTTATGTGCCTCACTACACAATTAGTGTTTTAATTATTACACTAACAAGATGAACGTATGACAGTATGGATTACCAGGACCTCTTATAACCATGCCCCCCCACTGGCAGCATGCACAGTAGCTAAGTGCTGAACAAGGGAGGAAAGCTAGCCCCCTCCTGAGGCCGTGCCCCCACTACCCAGGCCCGACAGATGTCTCAGCAGCCATCCAATCATCTGAATTGCCACTGCAGCACAGATTATTTCAGGAGACGAGTGAACTGATCTTGCAGGAGGCTTTAGGAACCTTGGGCAGAATGGAAAGACTTGGGAGATCGCTGGAAGTGCGAAATGCCGGCCGATGTCGGACGTTTTTTAAAGGGGCAATCACTTACCTGTACAAGGCATGGCTGTCTTTGTAAGTGACTGCCCCCTTAAAAAACAAAACATCAGAGATCAGCCGGCACCTCGCACCTCCGGCGATCACGGACGCCATTACATCACGTCGCTTGTTTATGTAGGCCAAAAGGGATGCTGCATTGCACGGTGGGAGCCCTGACCCCTGTAAAACCAACCAAGTAAACAGAAGCCAAACAAATATAAAAATATAGGAAAACCCTAGCGTTTAGCTACATTATATTTGAGAGTGTATCTAACCAAAGGTGAAAGTTAGGTGGCCACTTGTACTTACAAAATTAACTCATTTTGTCAATTATGTCTATTTATTTTAAAATGAAAAAAAGCTCACAAAGGTGTGTGAACTTATATTTCACACCTGTGCTTTTATCACAACATAAAATGTCCCATTTATCCAAATGCAAAACACGTACTGGAGAGGGATGTAATAGGAAAATTGTGTTTTTGTGTGTAGTAAGCACCAAACACATGGCAGAATAACAGGCCAAGAACTAGAGGTCCTGCGTCCCCAGGTTATACCACTAAAGGGAAAATAAAGTAAAACAACAACTTCTATTCAACATCATTACATGACCCCTAG
Organism: Pseudophryne corroboree; assembly: GCF_028390025.1. Taxonomy (NCBI): domain Eukaryota; kingdom Metazoa; phylum Chordata; class Amphibia; order Anura; family Myobatrachidae; genus Pseudophryne; species Pseudophryne corroboree. The sequence goes on from NC_086453.1 coordinate 375,359,921, forward strand.
GGATTGGGGTCCAACAAGCCTGTGCTCCCCCCCTCCCCCAATAGCACTGGGCCCATCCTACTACCCCCTGGGATGTGGGTACAGGGTAATACGATAGGGGTATCCCTGATAATAAGTACACCATGTTTATGCCTTAAAAAAAAAAAAAAATATCGATACATAAAATATGTCGTCCCCCCCCCAAATAAAATAATATAATTGTCACCACCTTTAAAAAAAGAAAATGAAAAGTACAGACTGTTAAACATATACCCCTTTCACATCGCAAACCCGTCTCCAACTCGGGTAAGAGACGTTCACATCGCAATACTGACCTGGGTTATTATTCCCAGGTAATTGCAGTGTTGGTGCCTTTTTGCTCAACCTGGGTCACCCACGTTAAAACCAGTGTGACGTCATTTTTAAAGGACTTGATTGGTTCCCAGTTTTCCCAGTCAACTTCTGTGCCCATGTTCAACTTTAATGTGTGTTTACACTTTGGGGTATATAGAGTCGGATCCGACAACCCCTATTCAAAGAGTGGCCTAATCCGGCTGTTGGTCCCAAAGAAGTGCTGAACTGGTCCTAATGAGTGCAGAGCTGTGCAGACACGTGTGCTCGCAGTACTGTAAACAAACCTCAGCTGACTACAAACAGCCAATCAGCGCTATTGCTTCAGAGCCGGGTCGAATATCCCGGGACTGTACCTTTCAAGAGCAAACTAACCCAGGTCCGACACGTGTACAACCCTTCTTTTAACCCGGGAACAAATACCGGGTTGGACGACCTGGGATATTCAACCTGGGGCATTCACACCGCACCTCTACCCGGGTCGACTCAGCAGCAACCTGGGAAAAGCCGGGTTATTTTGGCGATGTGAAAGGGGTATAAATAATATAAATGTGGCGCCTTCCAATGATATCTAAATAACATTGCCTCTTGATAATCGTATTTTAATTATTGTCATCTTTTTACTGAAATAAATAAATAAATTGGCGCCATAAATAGTTATGTCCTATCCTAATGCTGGGTGTGGTTCATTAGGTCGACATAAGTTAGGTCGACATACATTGGGTCGACCACGTTTGGTTGACATGCATTAGGTCGACATGATCATTAGGCCGACATGTGCTAGGTCGACATGGAAAAAGGTAGATATTAGTTTTTCACAATTTTATTCATCACTATGCGGCTATGGTGTTGGGTCAGTGGCGTAACCAGAAATTTTTCTCCCCCAAGCCAAAAAATTCTCTGGCGCCCCCCCCCTCATAATTGGCACTAGCAAAGTGAAGAATTTGCGTGTGCCAAAAAAGGTGTGTGGCTTCATTAAAATGGGTGTGGCTTCGCTGAAAGTGCCGTGGCGTTGCAGGAAAAGACTACCTTATACCCCAGTTTTGCAACCTGCACGCCGAGACATTGGCGACCACAGGAAAAAAAAAATCCTGATTTATGCCCCTTACATTATTTGTCATTATTCCTCCTTATAGTAATGCCCCTTACACATTATGCCAGACACTGCAATGGCCCTTAGACATTATGCCACACACAGTCATGCCTGTGACACATTATGACACACACCGCAATGCCCGGTATACATTATACCACATACCACAATGTCCGTGATACATTATGCCACACACCGCAATGCCCATTACACATTAAGCCCTACAGTAAGGCTTCTAATTACTTTTAAATTACCTGCTCGTTGCCAGGGTTTCATGCTCTTGGTTCCACAGTACCAGGGGTTTTCATGCTCAGGGTGTCATGCTCGTTGCCAGGGGTTTCATGCGCTGGGTGTTATGCTCGTTGCTAGTGGTTTCATGCGCTGGGTGTTATACTTGTTGCCAGGGGGTAATGCTTGTTGCAGGGATTTCATGCACTGGGTGTCATGGGGAGTAATGCAGCCCAAACCGCTCCCCGCTGTTTAGTGTGCCGCGGGCACTGCTGCCCGATCCCCCCGTCGCTACTGCTGCCGCCGCCGTGCCAGGGTGGCAGGGTGCCGCCGGCCGCGGCCAGCGCTATGCGCTCCCACGGGTCCTGGCATCTCCTAGACGCTAAAGGTCAAGTATGACCTCTAGCATGTCTCCTCCATGGCGGCGGTCATTTTGGAGGAGACATTTAGCAGATTGACATGTGGACGACCAGTCCACATGTCAATCTGCTCTGAATCAGTGGCGGCACCCCCGCAGCCCTGCGCCTACAAGCCTCCGCAGTGGAACGGGGGCAGTAGTTACGCCACTGTGTTGGGCCTATTTTTATGTGGAGGCCTGGAGCTGTAGCTCCATCTGCCCCATTGTTAATCTGGCCCTCCCTGTACTTTCTTGCCTGTCTTGATCTGATATAGTCCAGCGGGAAGTTAAAAAAAATAAAAAATAAAAACAGGTCTCCTGACTGCAACTTGAATTTGCCGCAAGTCTCTAACATTCCAGACTACTGTAGGTCTCGGTACCCAGCCAAGGCAGCCACCACCATACATGTCTGCTTGGGGTATTTCAGCCTTAGCCTGATAACATATAAAGAAGAACACAAAGAACTAAGGAAGATATAAAAAAAAAAAAGTTATATTAATGGCATCTCCTATATATTAGCCCTGTGACTCTGTGCCTGCATTTCTAACGCTGGGCGGAGTCACAGACCTGGGCGGACTTAGCAGCTCCTGGCCTGTCCCAGTGTCAGCACAGCACACACCACTAGCAGAAGGGACCAGCAGCCAGACACACCATTCCCTGCCACAAGCCAGCAGTGCACTGACGCCCCAGACTGCCAGGTAAGCATTGAGACCCAGACACCCTCACCCCACACCACCCCTCCCCTGCAAACACCCACCTTACCCACCACGGCGGGACACACAGCCGCAACCGAGCCCGCCGCTAGCCCCCCCCCCTACCATCTGTAAGAGTGCTGCCGCGCCGCGGCCACACATTCATGTCTAACACCCAGCCCTCACACACCGGCCGCACACACCGCTCCCCACTACCGCTGCACACAGACTCGCGGAGGCGGACAACACCCGACAACCAGCCTACCACAGCAGCTCACTCCACCCTTCACCAGCCCCGTCACCCGCAGCTGTCTTCCAGCGGATAACAGGAGCGCACAGAGCGCTCACCCCCTCTCCACTACCGCTGCACGCCCTGTTTCACGGAGGAGGCCCACAACAGACCGCAAGCCTCCCTCACTACCACGCCAGCTCAGCCTCCGTGAGCCCCGTCACCCGCATCTGTCTGCCTGCGGCCGCCAGCCCTTTCGCCACTCCACCATCAACCAGCACAATCCTTCAAACACCCCCCTCCCCATCCACCCCCCCCCATCATCATCAGCCACACAAGAATATATGTGGACTATATAGGAGCCAGCAGCAGCGCTCCCCCCCCCCCCCCCCTTCCACACCTTGGGAGGAAGGCTGATATTGGTGGAGGGGGGGGGGGGGGGGAGATAACTTGATGGCTGCTATTGTACTGGAAGGGGGGGAAGTGGACTGATAAAGGGGGGAAGATGACTGATATTGGGGGAGCGGGATGGCTTATATTATGGGGGGGGGGATGCCCATCTATTATGGTGTGCCTCTTGCCAGGGTGGGGGTGCCGCAGGATACTGCTGCCATGGGAGACACATTTTTTCTATACCTGCCGCTGGGGACTACGGTGCCAACAGCCCAGTCTCCCCCACCCAGGCAGCTGCGGGTGACGGTAATGTGGACGTCCACAGTGTCCCGACATTCTGATGATGGGGCCTCCCGGTACAGTGTGGAACGGAGTACCCTCTATTATACACTTTGTACAGGGGTAGTGGGGAGCCCTGGAACCTTAACTGTGGACCCCATCATTACATCACTGCAAACCAAAACATGGTGGTGGTGGTGGGGGGTGGGGGGGTTCACACCACTCCGTTACCCCTGTCTGTCACGGCATGGTGGGGAAGCTGCCTGTACTACGCAAATACCATACATCACTACCCAACACTGTTAACTTACCCACACACACAACCACTTACCCCTCTACAATTACACGGCAACACCTACAGTACCTTCCAGACCCTCCACAATCCTGCACACCACCGCACTTCACCTACTACACACCCACCTCCCTCTCTATACTGCCCATGCATTCTGTCAACCCATTAACACAACAATCTGCCCACAATGGACCCGTCCAACACACAACCAAGAACATGCGAATTCATGTGTCCCCCCCCTACACCCCCACCCACTCACACTTCCACACACACACCACAATACACTACACAAACCTCACAAAACATACAACACACAACCATGCCACCTTACAACAAACTCATCCTACAGCACACACATACAACTCCTACAACTATCACACCTCCTATAACCTAACCCAGCCCTCACCCCTACACCAATTTATACACTGACCACACCACAACCTCCCTCCAAACTCACAGACCTGAGGCCCCCAAACTCACCACATTTTATACACCAAACACAATCCATGTACCCCTTGCACAACAAACTACAGTCCACACATTGTTCCTTCACCCCCCACCACAATCCACCATGCAATACATAGAACACCTACCAAATACACACTATGACCCTCAACAATGATTATTACTACCCTACAACACTACCCCTCTACCCTACAAATACACACATGCACTACAGACGGATTTCTACGCACACTCCACACATTCTACTTCACACACCCTACCACCAGTCAACAACATCCACTACTTTCCACACCCTACACACACCCAATCACAACACCCCCTCACCAACAACTCATTACTACTAAGACCCTACTGCTGTTCAACCTACTTTATAATTCCTACCACTACCCTCATCCCTCACCCCTACAACAATACATACAGAGCCAGACACTCACCCCCACTCTATTCCACAGCCAACATACATCACAACCCTATTCTTTTTATTGACCCCACACACACACACCAACTCGCCACTACAGCATAACACTCCAACACCCCCATTCCCTTACACAGCCGACACAACCATGCACAACACCACACTACTTCCAATACACACCCACCTCCCTCTCTATACACCCCATGAATTATGACAAACCATCACCCCACCTATTAGACCACAACATTTCAACTATCACTACCACCCGCCCACATGCCAATTGCTGCTCCCCACCACAAACTCCCATCCACACACCACACAACAGAATATATTACACACAACACTCTACAGAAAACCCACACCTATGCCACCTTACAACAACAACAACAACTGTCACAAACACACACATACAACTCCAACACCTCATAACCCCTCACCCCTACACCAACTCATACACTCCCCACACCACATCCACCCTCCAAACTCACTGTACTAACCATTGCATGCCATTTGTCCGTGCAATATTTAACCACTCACACAATTATGATTGGATGTAATACTCCATATAATAACAATATTGCACGCCACAAGGGTGTGCAAGGGTTAAGGGGGCGTAGCCCCTTACAACGGTGTGAAGAGCGCCCGTAGGGCGCGATGAATCACCTAGTAAATAATATTGTGCCTGATTCAGATGTGGTTGGATGAGCTATGGAAGCATCAGTGATAGCACTAATATGGTAACATGGCAGGGGGCGTGTCATATAAGCAGACGCCTCCTGCCTACATCAGTGATAGCACTAATATGGTAACATGGCAGGGGGCGTGTCATATAAGCAGACGCCTCCTGCCTACATCAGTGATAGCACTAATATGGTAACATGGCAGGGGGCGTGTCATATAAGCAGACGCCTCCTGCCTACATCAGTGATAGCACTAATATGGTAACATGGCAGGGGGCGTGTCATATAAGCAGACGCCTCCTGCCTACATCAGTGATAGCACTAATATGGTAACATGGCAGGAGGCGTGTCATATAAGCAGACGCCTCCTGCCTACATCAGTGATAGCACTAATATGGTAACATGGCAGGGGGCGTGTCATATAAGCAGACGCCTCCTGCTTACATCAGTGATAGCACTAATATGGTAACATGGCAGGGGGCGTGTCATATAAGCAGACGCCTCCTGCTTACATCAGTCATCCGTGTTGCATGACCCATGGGCTTGCAAAAGTCGGCCGCCGCAGACATGACAAAGAGGTCGGTAAAAATCCGTCCTCTGAAGGAGATCCTGCCCCCCATACCCCCCCCCCCTGCCGTCTCCAACTTCGGTGACACGACTCCGTTTGGGGAAACCCATAAACGGCATCAGACTGTCAGTGCTACAACGCAGACCAGTTCTGGACATGTGCAGCGCAGATCCATGTTGGTACTTTGTGGCATGCGCTACACTAGCATTGGGACTTGTAATACATTTGTCTTGGCACAAAAAATCTGCATAGCCGACGTAGCTTTCTAGAAATAGAAGTGATTGCAATGTAAAAAATGGATAGATACTGTACATATAATAAATACACACACATGATGACAAAATAATAAAGAAAAAAATGAAGAGACGTGTGTAGGGTTAAAAACAAAAATCACTATCAAAAGATGTTCAAAAAACACAAGTCCCACTGAGTGATGTATGAAAACTACAGAACACTCAGACTTGATGGCTACGATCAGTTACTCAGACATGCGGGGTGTGTGTGTGTGGGGGGGGGGACAACAACGCAGCACAGGGCTAGTCTGCAGAGCCTGCCCTAATCAATATGATGCCCTAGGCAAGATTTTGGCTGGTGCCCAGTAACACCGCCGATAGTTCAGCCTCTGACCCTGCACTCCTTCCCAGCACCATTACCCCTCACCCATAGCAGTCCTCCTCATTTTGGTGCTCCTACCCCCTATATTTTAAATAGGAACAGTGTGCACATTTGGCGCACAGCCCAAAAAGGGGCTGTGCACCAAATTACTGGGAAGGGGCATGGCCACACAATAGTACCCCCAATTCAAAGTATGCCACAATTAGTGCAACTTCATTCACATTTTATCATGTGATAGTGTCCCTTATTCACATTACATCACACAGTAGTATCACTTTACCTTATATACGTTACTCTTCAAAGTAGTGCCCCTTATTCACATTACATCACACTGAATTGCTCCTTATTCACATTACACAACACCATATTGCTCTTTATTCACATTAGACTACTAGGTAGTGCCCATTCTGTACGTTGCTCCTCACAGTAGTGCCCCTTATTCACATTACATCACACTGAATTGCTCCTTATTCACATTACAAAACACCATATCGCTCTTTATTCACATTAGACCACTCAGTAGTGCCCTTTCTATACATTACTCCTCACAGTAAAGCACCTTATACACATAATGCCACACATTAGTAATGCATATATATATATATACACAGAATACCACACAGTAATGCCCCTTACACATATTACACATATTATAAATTTCCTTATTAACATAATGCGCCTTACATATTATGCCAACCTTTATTAATTCCCTTATACACATAATGTCCCTTACACATATGCCGCACATTATTGATGCCCCTATACACATAATGACACATATAGGGGTACATTTACTAAGGCAGGAGATTTTTAGAACTGGTGATGTTGCCCATAGCAACCAATCAGATTATATCTATTATCTGCTAGAAGGAGCTAGATAAATGGTAAGTAGAATCTGATTGGTTGCCATGGGCAACATCACCAGTTCTAAAAATCTCCCACCTTAGTAAATTTACCCCATAATGTCCCTTTCACATATGTTACACATTATTAGTGCCCTTATATGCATGACACACATAATGCCCCTTACACATATGCCGAACACTATTGCACAACCAACCCACCTGTACACAGCGCTCACATGGCTGCTACCACTGTGACCTCTGCCTCTGCTTGGATACAGATGTGTCCTCATACATCTTTCCTCAATACGCCATGCAGCAGCAGATGACTGGCATGAGTGAGCTGGCAGCTCTGCTAACGTCGGGCGACTTTTTTGATGAAAAAATGTGTCTTATTTGCATTACTACGTGGCTAGGATGCACAAGCAGCTTCTGCTGATTATGATATGCGGCATGCCTATATTCTGTGTGCGACTGTGGCTGTATCTGCATACAGAATGCTACATTACAGTGATTTCCAGGAATACACTGTAGCATAGCATTTCATATGCAGATACACAGTAGCAGTCACACACAGAATATAGGCATGCCGCATATCATTTTAATCAGCAGAAGCTGCTTGTGCCCCGGGTCTGCTAGTCCGCCCCAGCTGCGATGCTTTTGTACTTGGCGAGTAGCTTTCTACCTGCGCAGTTCCTGCGCGCTGGCAGGGAGCTACTCGTCGCTGTCCGGGTCGCAGCAGCTGCGTGTGACGTCACGCATCTGCCACGGACCGCCCCCCCTGCATTGCCCAAACCGCGCCCCTAAAACAGCGTCCAAACCCCGCCAGCCCGCCCCCTCCTGCCCAATCAATCAGGTAGAGACGTTCGCAGGGCTGAGACGGCCGTCGGCTGTCTGGCATGTGCCGGCGCATGCGCGGTTCAGACCTGATCGGCTGCTGTGCGAAAACGAATTAGGCCCGCAGTCCCTTATGAGGAGATGTAGTTGCAACTAGAGATGTGCACAGAGTGTTGGGTTTTTTGTTTTGGTTCCAATTTCGTACTTGTGTTTTGGTTTTGGTTTTGCAAAACTACCCTCCAAGTGTTTTAGTTCATATTTGGATATCAGTTCAGTTTAAAATTGATTAAAAATGCGATAATCATTCATAAAAAATCTGTAGACAGGTAAAATCATGTAATTTTTGCAATTTAAAATCCAAAATTCGGATTTAAAATCCGAATTCCAAACACGTGAAGATACGAACTGGGATATGGGCCCTCATTCCGAGTTGTTCGCTCGCTAGCTGCTTTTAGCAGCATTGCACACGCTAGGCCGCCGCCCTCTGGGAGTGTATCTTAGCTTAGCAGAAGTGCGAACGAAAGATTAGCTGAACTGCTACTAAATAATTCCCTGTAGTATCTGAGTAGCTCCAGACCTACTCCTACACTGCGATCACCTCAGTCCGTTTAGTTCCTGGTTTGACGTCACAAACACGCCATGCGTTCGGGCCAGCCACTCCCCTGTTTCTCCAGACACTCCCGCGTTGTTCCCTGACACGCCTGCGTTTTTTGCAAACACCGGGAAAACGCTGAGTTGACGCCCAGAAACGCCCCTTTCCTGTCAATCATTTACCGAACACCAGTGCGACTGAAAAGCGCCGCAGAAGCCACAGCAAAACAGCTACATTTTTAGTTAAATAACTAAGCGCATGCGCCCTGCGTGCCTTGCGCATGCGCAATTTGCAACTAATCGCAGCATAGCGAAAATCGGCAACGAGCGAACAACTCTGAATGACCCCCATGGTTCGGATTGGATCTCCTGCGTTTGATTTGGACACACAAAATTCATGTGGATTTGGATTACTGGAGAACCGAAGTTCACATTTCTACTCGGAACTTGTGGAAAATGGCATGACTTTAGATGTATTCATGTTAGGGGTGTATTCAATAAGTGTCGGATCCATTCTGACATGCATTTGTCGGAATGGATCCGACTCGGGGTCCTGTCCTGCTGCGGGCAGTGGGGGGAGCTGGACGGCGTTGGTGGGAACTGGACAGCAGCGAGCAGAGCTGGACGGCGGTGGGCGGAGCTGCCAGCGGCAGCCGGTGGAGGTTACGTCTGCGGTGGGGACATCACCTCTAATCCCCGATCCGCGTAGCCCGCTGCACCGCTCCCCGTCTCCTCACCTCAATCCGACTAGTTTTCAAGTCAGATTGAGTTTGTCAGAAAGGGGGCCAAAACCTGTTGGATTTGGCCCCATTTCCGACAGAAGCACGCGGATCACATTTTGAATAGGTCGGAACCCCTTCCGGCCTCCCGTGGGCCCCCTCCCCACATCACCTGTGTAGCGGGCACTTTGGTATATGTGAACTGGGGATTATTTGAACTGGGGGCCCTACAGTGTGTTCAATACATTTGCCGTACTTTTATTAATTACAGTTTTTACTTCTTTAATGAGCTGCCGGCACATAATTTTGACAATTTTTTTTGGTAGGGGCCTCCAAAAGTTTGTTACCCCGGAGCCACCACAACCTTAATCTGGCCCTGGGTTTGGACCGCAACTGACAACAAACTCCAGCGGGTAACGTGTAAGTATAAATAAAGGATGGTAGTGTCAAAGTCTCCCCCTCATGGGTAACACTCAGCGTCGACGCATTTCGTGCCTGATATGATACATTTTGAAGATGGAGTGAGAGAAAAATAACTGAATGCTCCATGCAATATAACATACAAAATAAAATAAAATTACAATGGCTAAAATACACCGTACATGAAGCAGTAATTTTTGGAGAACACATGACATAATCCATAATCACATGCCAATCTGATAGCATTTGTATATAGAGACCATCTAGGCCTCAGAGTAGGACAGCAGAACGGCGTTTTTTGTTGCATAAAAAGATGATAATAATAGCAGATATGTCCAAACTGAAGACTGCACCTAACGTTCTTGATTAGAGGATCAGTACATGATGTGAATCTATATCAGAAGCAAACATATAACTACAGGTGTCTGGGGGCAGGCACTTCACAGCATTCATCCCTGCCCCCATCCCGTACAGCCACAAATTACTCACTGTAGAGACGGAGGCAAAGTATTTTTTTGTCTCAGAAGGCAGCACTTATCAATCAGTGGTGTTTCCGGTTACTCAGAAACCCCCCCTGTGTGCGCCACTGTATATAAGGCTCGTGTCTTCTTTGTGATCCCTACCAGTCTGGAACTAAACTATATAGTTTAATGCTCTGTTAAATTTTTTAAACAACAGTAGATGCGACAGTTCCACCTACATAATATGCTAACCCCCCCCCCCTTAGATCTTTTCCCCTCTTAACCATCAATGATGTGACCTGGTTACGCCAGAGATGACATGCATTGTACTGTAATGGGTAATGAGGAAAATTGGGACATATTTTCACCCTGATACAACCCCAGCAAATGAGGTCAGTCCCTTTGATTCGTGTACGGATTTAATAAAAACAAAACAAAAAAAGAAAAAATATTCAGTCAAATTCAATTTCCTAATTATTTTTCTAAGCTTAATGAGCAGGGTCCTGTCAGAAGTCATTAGGGAAGAAGAGGAGTTAACGACACAGGGGTGACTAGCTTGTCACTAAGGCTTTTCATTACCGGCTTGAAGCTGACCTTCATTATGGGATTCACGGCCCAGTCACCCCTCTCTGCATTAGCACACACAAGAAATGTAGATTATTACGGACAATTGCCTTAACAAGATTAACGGAGAGTATGGCTGGTGTACAGTTCTTGGTGTACATTTATAAAACCTCTCCTTATAGACTGTAAATGTAAAAAGAACAACAACGCATGAAGTTCCTATCAATTTAAATGGTGTGGAAACCCACACTGGCGTTGTGTTATTTATGGCAATTGGCCGATGATCATGTGATCAGCAGAAATCACTCCACGGTTCACCCCCTTCAGCGAGTTGTGCTACACTGTTGCAGATCTCCTTGGCCAACGGTGATGCAATTGGTGATATGGCGTCCTTTAAAGTCGCAGTTAGGTCTAACCTTAACCACTACTATCTGTCTGCTGTGTAATCCCAGCCAATGTCGCTATGTTTCATTTATAGCCCCACCCACGAGGAACACAAACAGGAGAATAAGGATGTGCAGAAGCGGTGAAACTACTGCCGTTTGCCGTCTGTACGACGCATATGGGAAATTGGGGTGTGACCATCTGCTCTCGCCCTGGTCTTAATATCGGCATGTGTGATGGCCAGTTCTATTCAGAACCAAATGCCCAAAGTGGACTCCCAAGAACATGGGTTGGGTCCAGCGCATTGAGTAGATATCATGCAGCTGTCTACATGTTGGATGTCTAAGAAACCTTTAGCAGAGAGCCTCCAACTGTCCTCTCCTGGTCAGGCCACCGCCTGAGAAACCTCAGTCATGTTATTGGTGGTCGGTATTGGTGCACCAGATTTCCATCTTTATTCAACATTACAGGAAACAGCAATTACTTTTCGGTCATAAATGTTCTTTTGATTATTATGAAGGCATGAGGCTGTTACCAGCCAAAAACACCCCCTAGTTTCCATACTTTATTACTGATTTATCAGTGAAGCCACTTCCCCTGATGTGCCTTACGTTGCTGCAGGACAATGGATCTCTCCTATCCTCATTTTCCCTGTAGCACCGTAAAGGAGCAAGTAGCAGGCAAATGACAAAATGCAACCCAGGGTGCTACTTATCACAGGTCAGAAAGCCATATTTATGGGAACATGTACAGTACGTCCTAAACTAATCTGGACTTGTGTATTTGAATATTTTATTACATTGCACCTAATAATGTGTTTAATAATGTGGGGCAAAGAATAAAGCCCATTTGAGGAGAGAAGATTGTGCTCCCCCACAGTCTAGGAAACCTCCAGTCTTAGATGATCCCTCAACACCCCCTTACCAAATTTCTATCAGAATGCAAAATAAAGTCCCATTTTTGTATGTGGGTGCGCTGCTCTTGTGTATAATTCGCACCTAGCATGAAATGCCCCCGATTTGTCCATCTCCTCCCTCCGAGTATAATGCAGCCTCAGTTACTCCCCCATATATGTCACCACCATGCCTTGTAGTGCTGACCTTAACGACTGGATCCATTTCCACAAAAGCAGATGTTAGAAAATGGCACAATGCTGCAGGCAGGGGCATAAGTAGACATGTTTGGGCCCCTGGGTACCACCCAAGGGTGAGTAAAACAAGGCAAAAGCCGATGGCCACTAATAATGTATGCAGATCAGGAACAGTAAGTGTTTGGGAATTGAAGACAACGGAGGACACCAAGTAACAGCTAAGATTAGAAAGAGGAAGATGGTGTTATATAAGGGGGAAAGACTGGCGACAGTATGTAGAGGAACCAAGCAGAAAACTGGGATTAATTTGCTAAGTACAAACAGATGCATCACTTGAGGGACTAAAATAAGTTTCTAGCCTATGGCAAAGTCTATCTGGAAATAGATGTCTTGTTGTGAAGGACTCCCCGGATGAATGGTCTGAGATGTGTCACTATTGCTTGCCAATTCCAGCACTCAATATATATTATTAGATTTGCTGAAAATCTGTAAAAGTAAAAAATATTATTTTATTGCATTATACTGTAGTTGTACAGATTTTACGCTTGTAACAGACCTGGAGCCTTGTGAAAGTCTCCCAACTGCCCCAATTAAGGAGGAACAGACCCAGATGTCAGGTGACTGTCCCAACTTCCTAAGAGTCCGTACGTTTGTCCCAACTGCCAGGAGATTTGCATTTTGGTGCTCGCCCATCTGCAACTTAATGCTGCAAAATCCTTCCCTAGTGTACATCTCTGTGACCTGAATGTGCAAAGACTGAGACGCCTACTGTCACCGCCTGTAGACGCAACATTACTGTCTGGTTTCCCTATTGTAGGTGCGTTTCTCCTACTGAGATGACCTCCTACGTGTGCAGATCTCTATACGCTACCGCTTTCAGCAACACACCTGCGGCATGCCTGTGACACTCCATTTGTTTAGCCACCACCTCCTCGTTGCTGCCCCAGTCCCCGCCCATGAACCCCCAATATATTTCAGAGACCGTGTGTCCAAATCTGTACAGCGACTCTTTATGAACGCCATCGAGACGCATGCGCAAAGCGACTCAGACACACGCGCATACGAAAATCATTGCTAAACTGCCTCCAACATCGTCACTATGTCCCATTTAGAATGAGGCCCTAGTGTTGTAGAGGCACTATGCATTAGAAATGGCCATCGACCATCAATAATTAGCAACCATTGATGGTTTCCTCCTAATAAGTAGCTTCACCATCGAGGTGGATGGACTGATGGTAATATCTCATCACTTTCTTATATATGACAAATGGTAGTTTGTTCCAGTATGAGAGAGACTAACGCTTTCTGTGGGAGTCATGTTAAAGACAGGGTTAATTCCTCACATATCCCCGCACACACAGCACAGCTGCACAGGTGCACCACATGGGTGTGACTAATTAGATGGTGAGTGCTTGAGGGGAGGTATAAGTAGATTGTGCTGGTGGTGGAGCGACCGACGCTGGACTAGCTGGCCGGCCACTAGCTAGGTGATCAGTGTACAGCTAGAAGCAGGGTCGCTGGGCAATGTGAATATTATATGGATGTGATTGCTGGAACCACACCTAATCTTTTATTTAAAGATTCCCATGTACAATATGGCCGAACATAGTTGCAACAGAAAATAGTAAGAAGGCCCATGCACATTGTGGACCCAAGAGTCCCATAGCTTTTGAGTATTGCGCATGCGCGTCTGCAGTCTCTGCTCCTTTGTGCATGTGCAGACTCGAACCATCGATGGTTTCCTACTGATTGTTAAAGGACATTGTCCATCGATGGTTAAGACATTGATGTCCCCATGTGACACGCCCCGACGTAATGCATAAACACACACTCACCAAAACTGAAATGTTGGAAGCTGTGAAACACAATATATGTACAGTTGGTCCAGATTATACTTATTTAAGATGGAGCTGGCAAAACCCCTTTAAGACATGACTGCTCCTCTGGCCTGCACAGTAACAACAGGTAAGGTCATGGAAAATCATCTGCGATTACTTCATATAGAAAATATTTGCGGTTGGACAATCTGGTCTTCAAAGGAAGACATTCATTTATCAGTTCTGCCCGGAGAACATCCCTGAGTTCATCTTGTTCCATGGTGAAAACGTGAGTTTCCTCTGTTCCAGCGGGTTCCGGCTATAAGCCATCTCCCAGCAAAGTGGGACACAGTGAAAAGAGTTAAAATGAAAACGTACTATACTGTAGGTTGAATTCCTTTTACTTATTACAACCAGATTAATTTGTTCCCAATAAGTTTTCCTGCCAGATATACAACGTCTGGGGAGTCAGATGCCTGTATATCTAGGCGGATTCCAAGCAGACCTTTAATTAAAATTTAGTTTTAGGGAGGGGAAATTTGCCGGGGAGGGCTGACGCGGAAAATGCCTTTGAGAACCAATTACTGCATCCCCTTTTTGGCATTTTTAATTGAATATTTGTATTTGAAAACAGAAGCAGGAGCCGGAGAGCTGATTAAGAGATCCGCGAAACAATAGTTTGCAACGTGCTTTTCACTGAGGATTAGGGTCCTTAATTGTCCCAGAGATCAGAGATTGTGCTCTCATATAATTGGATGGAGAGTCTGTTACTTCTGTCCCTGGTTCACTGCTCGGAAATGGGCACTGGACCTGCCCTCGTGTTGCCAACTTTCCGAGGGAAAATATTCCGTATTCCTAGGGGCTGTTTCTATGCCTGCAAAATAATATAACATACGCACACAGCTCGGCGGAGAGAGCGGGCCCTTGTATGTGACAGGCAGAGCAGCTATATTGCCGGCTTCACAAAGCTAGGATAGAAAGTTCTCCAGATATGCACATTTTGTCCATGTAATAATAAAAGGTAATACGTTTCTGTCTCAGTTTGTATTGTATAATATAATTATTCCAGAAAGCAAGTTGTGGGAGTCTCCCAATTTTTTGAATAGTCCCCTGCACCCCTGAAAGAGTGACCAGATCTCCAGCAATCCCACCTGCTCCCTGGTGAGGCGGGCTCAGAGTGACAAAATTGAGGGACGTGCCACGAGGCCACGTCTTTCTACCCGAGACCATATCACCCACCCAAGGTCATACCCCTTTCTCAGGCGCATGCATCTGTGGCGTGAGGGTCACAATTTCCGCTGTTCCCGGCGCACAGTATACCGGCGCCGGAATCCTGACAGCCGGCATACCAACACTTATTCTCCCTTATGGGGGTCCACGACCCCCCTGGAGGGAGAATAAAATAGCGTGGAGCGCGTAGCGCGCCACCGTGCCCGCAGCATGGCGGGCGCAGCGAGCCCGCAAGGGGCTCATTTGCGCTCGCCACACTATCGGTAAGCCAGCGGTCGGGCTCCCGGCGCCGGTATGCTGGTCGCCAGGGGAGCCCGACCGCCGGCATACCATACTACACCCGTACTTAAGGGCCCCATACACTAGGGAGATGTATCTCAGCAATGACTTGCATGCAATTTTCCTGCAATCTGTCCGGGAGCTTCCCGGGAGCCCTGCGATTGCGATTTCATACTTGAGTGTATTTTAACATGTGATTTATCTCATGCAATCTAATGTTATTAAACCTATTTCCATGCAATTGAGATAAATCTAATGGTGCCCATACACTTGTGAGATAATCGGTGCTAACCTTCGATTTCGACCGCATCTGTGAGAGAAATCGAAGTATTTATTGCACATTTTAGGTACCTTTCGATGCGATGCGCGGGCACGCCGGTCAAATCTCACGTCTCAAGATAGTATGTGCTGCACTTAATATTTATCAAATCGCAGTGCAATCGCAAGTGTTTTTAAAAACACATGCCATATATCGCACTGCGATGTGCGATGGGCACCCGCCGAGAACGGACGGAGGCCGCTCCCACTCGGCGGTGACGTGCCCATCGCGTGATTACCATGCGATCTATCGCATGATCCCATGGTAATCACTTTGGCAGCTCAGGTGCGATTTCATCACACCTGAACTTCCGGTGCGATGCCCCGCGATGTCGCGTCGCGGGGCATTGCACAAGTGTATGGGCACCTTAGCATGCAGCACGTGTGATCTGCGATTGCAATGGGAGATATACTTTTCATGCAATCCGTCTTAGCAATTCAGCTCAATTGTATGAAAACAGGCAATATCGCACTAGTGTATGGGGCCCTTAAGCCTTGGAGAGAGATAAAATGGAGAGAGATAAAGTACCAGCCCATCAGCTCCTAACTGCCATGTTACAGGCTATGCGGTATATTCAATTGGTGTCGAATCCCTCGTTTTGTAGGACACTTTTCGACAAAAAACCTGTTGGATCCGTTTCGACTTTTGACTTTTCGGGGGTCATTCCGAGTTGTTCGCTCGGTAAAAATCTTCGCGTCGCAGCGATTTTCCGCTTAATGCGCATGCGCAATGTCCGCACTGCGACTGCGCCAAGTAAATTTGCTATGCACTTTGGAATTTTACTCACGGCATTTTCATCGTTCTGGCGATCGTAATGTGATTGACAGGAAATGGGTGTTACTGGGCGGAAACAGGCCGTTTTATGGGCGTGTGGGAAAAAACGCTACCGTTTCCGGAAAAAACGCAGGAGTGGCTGGAGAAACGGGGGAGTGTCTGGGCGAACGCTGGGTGTGTTTGTGACGTCAAACCAGGAACGACAAGCAGTGAAATGATCGCAGATGCCGAGTAAGTCTGAAGCTACTCAGAAACTGCTACGAGGTGTGTAATCGCAATATTGCGAATACATCGTTCGCAATTTTAAGATGCTAAGATTCACTCCCAGTAGGTGGCGGCTTAGCATGAGCAAATCTGCTAAAATTCACTTGCGAGTGAACAACTCGGAATGACCCCCTTCGTCTGTAATGTTAAAAACCCGGCTTTTCGACAAAAGTATATTCAATTGAAGACTGTCAAATCGGTATCAGCGACAAGTTTTTCTGTCGTGAGCTGACAAGAAATTTTAAATACTTTAATTTTTTTTGAAGTTTTTTGATTTCTACTAGCATATCTACTTATATTTTAAGTAATTATATAATTGGTTTTCTCTAACGTCCTAGTGGATGCTGGGGACTCCGTCAGGACCATGGGGAATAGCGGGCTCCGCAGGAGACAGGGCACATCTAAAAAAGCTTTTAGGTCACATGGTGTGTACTGGCTCCTCCCCCTATGACCCTCCTCCAAGCCTCAGTTAGGTTTTTGTGCCCGTCCGAGAGGGTGCAATCTAGGTGGCTCTCTTAAAGAGCTGTTTAGAAAAGTTTTTTTTTAGGTTTCATTCAGTGATTCCTGCTGGCAACAGGATCACTGCAACGAGGGACTTAGGGGAGAGATCTCCAACTCACCTGCGTGCAGGATGGATTGGGATCTTAGGCTACTGGACACTGAGCTCCAGAGGGAGTCGGAACACAGGTCAGCCTGGGGTTCGTCCCGGAGCCGCGCCGCCGATCCCCCTTACAGACGCTGAAGAAGACGGCAGAACGGAGGTCCGGAAACAGGCGGCAGAAGACTT
This sequence comes from Pseudophryne corroboree, assembly GCF_028390025.1. Taxonomy (NCBI): domain Eukaryota; kingdom Metazoa; phylum Chordata; class Amphibia; order Anura; family Myobatrachidae; genus Pseudophryne; species Pseudophryne corroboree. The sequence goes on from NC_086453.1 coordinate 375,377,975, forward strand.
CACAGTCTTCATGAAGGTAGCGCACAGCACTGCAGCTGTGCGCCATTGTTGTCACACGGCTCACTGACCTAGTCACGGAGGGTGCAGGGCGCTGCTGGGGGCGCCCTGGGCAGCAATATAAGTACCTTATTGGCAAAATAAATACATCACATATAGCCATTAAGGCTATATGTATGTATTTTAACCCAGGCCAGTTCTTAAAAACCGGGAGAAAAAACCCGCCGAAAAAGGGGCGGAGCTTATTCTCCTCAGCACACAGCGCCATTTTCCCTCACAGAAAGGCTGAGGGGAAGGCTCCCAGGCTCTCCCCTGCACTGCACTACAGAAACAGGGTTAAAACAGAGAGGGGGGGCACTGATTTGGCGATATAAATATATATTAAATGCTATAAGGGAGGAACACTTTTATAAAGGTTGTCCCTGTATAATTATAGCATTTTGGTGTGTGCTGGCAAACTCTCCCTCTGTCTCCCCAAAGGGCTAGTGGGTCCTGTCCTCTATCAGAGCATTCCCTGTGTGTGTGCTGTATGTCGGTACGTGTGTGTCGACATGTATGAGGAAAATGTTGGTGAGGAGGCGGAGCAAATTGCCTGTAATGGTGATGTCACTCTCTAGGGAGTCGACACCGGAATGGATGGCTTACTTGTGGAAGTACGTGATCATGTCAACACGCTGCGAGCCGGTTGACGACATGAGACGACCGGCAAACAAATTAGTACCTGTCCAGGCGTCTCAGACACCGCCAGGGGCTGGTAAAAACGCCCATTTACCTCAGGGACACTGACTCCAGTGTCGACGGTGAAGAAACAAACGTATTTTCCTTTAGGGCCACACGTTACATGTTAAGGGCATGAAGGAGGTGTTACATATTTCTGATACTACAAGTACCACAAATAAGGGTATTTTGTAGGGTGTGAATAAACTACTTGTAGTTTTGCCTGAATCAGATAAATTAAATGAAGTGTGTGATGATACGTGGGGTTCCTCCGATAGAAAGTTATGGGCGGTATACCCTTTCCCGCCAGAAGTAAGGGCGAGTTGGGAAACACACCTTAGGGTGGATAAGGCGCTCACACGCTTATAAAAACAAGTGGCGTTACCGTCTCCAGATACGGCCGCCCTCAAGGAGCCAGCTGATAGGAAGCTGAAAAATAGCCTAAGAAGTATATACACACATACTGGTGTTATACTACGACCAGCGATCACCTCAGCCTGGATGTGCAGCGCTGGGGGGGCTTGGTCGGATTTCCTGACTGAAAATTTTGATACCCTTGACAGGGACAAGATTTTATTGTCTATAGAGCATTTTAAGGATGCATTTCTATATATGCGTGATGCGCAGAGGGATATTTGCATTCTGGCATCAAGAGTAAATGTGATGTCCATATCTGCCAGACGAAGACACGACAGTGGTCAGGTGAGGCAGATTCCAGACGGCACATGGAAGTATTGCCGTATAAAGGGGCGGTCCATCGGACCTGGTGGCCATGGCGACAGCTGAAAAATCCACCTTTTGTTCCCCGAGTCACATCTCAGCAGAAAAGGACACAGTCTTTTCAGTCTCAGTCCTTTCGTCCCCATACGGGCAGGCGGGCAAAGGCAAGTCATATCTGCCCAGGGGTAGAGGAAAGGGAAGAAGACTGCAGCAAGCAGCCCATTCCCAGGAACAGAAGCCCTTCACAGCTTCTGCCAAGTCCGCAGCATGACGCTGGGGCAGTACAAGTGGACTCAGGTGCGGTAGGGGGTCATCTCAAGAGTTTCAGCACGCAGTGGGCTCACTCGCAAGGGGACTCCTGGATCCTACATGTAGTATCCCAGGTGTACATTGGAAATTCGAGACGTCTCCTCCTCACAAGTTCCGGAAGTCTGTTTTACCAACGTCTACCTCCGACAGGGAGGCAGTATTGGAAACAATTCACAGGCTGTATTCCCAGCAGGTGATAATCAAAGTACCCCTCCTACAACAAGGGAGGGGGTATTATTCCACACTATATTGTGGTACTGAAGCCAAACGGCTCGGTGAGATCTGGAATATTTGAACACTTACATACAAGCGTTCAAATCAAGATGGAGTCACTCAGAGCAGTGATAGCGAACCAGGAAGAAGGGGACGAGATGGTGTCACTGGATATCAGGGACATTTACCTACATGTCCAAATTTGCCCTTCTCACCAAGGGTACTTCAGGTTCGTGGTACAGAACTGTCACTATCAGTTCAGACGCTGCCGTTTGGATTGTCCACGGCGCCCCGGGTCTTTACCAAGGTAATGGCCGAAATGATGATTCTTCTTAAAAGAAACTTGGACGCTTTCCTGATAAGGGCAAGGTCCAGAGAACAGTTGGAGGTCGGAGTAGCACTATCTTTAATAGTTCTACGACAGCACGAGTGGATTCTAAATATTCCAAAATCGTAGCTTTTCCGAGGACACGTCTACTGTTCCTAGGGATGATTCTGGACACAGTCCAGAAAAAGGTGTTTCTCCCAGAGGAGAAAGCCAGGGAGTTATCCGAGCTAATCGGGATCCTCCTAAAGCCAGTAAAAGTGTCAGTGCATCATTGCACAAGAGTCCTGGTAAAAATGGTGGCTTATTACGAAGCAATTCCATTCGGCAGATTTCACGCAAGAACTCTTCAGTGGGATCTGCTGGACAAATGGTCCGGATCGCATCTTCAGATGCATCAGCGGATAACCCTATATCCAAGGACAAGGGTGTCTCTCCTGTGGTGATTACAGAGTGCTCATCTTCTAGAGGGCCACAGATTCAGCATTCAGGATTGGATGCTGGTAACCACGGAGGCCAGCCTGAGAGGCTGGGGAGCAGTCACACAGGGAAAAAATTTCCAGGAAAGTGTGATCAAGTCTGGAGAATTCTCTCCACATAGAGGGAGCTAAGAGCGAAATTATAAGGCTCTAAACTTAGCAAGACCTCTGCTTCAAGGTCAGCCGGTATTGATCCAGTGGGATATCATCACGGCAGTCGCCCACGTAAACAGAAAGGGCGACACAAGAAGCTGGAGGGCAGTGAAAACACTGCAAGGATTTTTCGCTAGGCGGAAAATCATGTGATAGCACTGTCAGCAGTGTTCTCTCCGGGAGTGGACGACTGGGAAGCAGACTTCCTCAGCAGGCATGACCTCCACCTGGGAGAGTGGGAACTTCATAGGGAAGTTTTTCCGCATGATTGTGAGCCATTGGCAAAGACCAAAGGTGGAAATGATGACGTCCCGCCCGAACAAAAAACGGGACAGGTATTGCGCCAGGTCATGAGACCTTCAGGCGATAGCTGTGGATGTCCTGGTAACATCGTGGGTGTAACAGTCGGTGTATGTGTTCCCTCCTCTGCTTCTCATAACCAAGGTATTGAGAATTATAAGACATAGAGGAGTATGAACTATACTCGTGACTCCGGATTGGCCAAGAGGGACTTGGTACCCGGAACTTCAAGAGATGCTCACAGAGGACTAAGGGCCTGGGGAGCTAAGAAGGGACTTGCTTCAGCAGGTACCATGTCTATTCCAAGACTTACCGCGGCTGCGTTTGACGGCATGGCGGTTGAATGCCGGATCCTGAAGGAAAAAGGCATTCCATAAGAGGTCATACCTACCCTGGTCAAAGCCAGGAAGGAGGTGATCGCACAACGTCATCACCACATGTGGTGAAAATATGTTGCGTGGGTGAGGCCAGGAAGGCCCCACGAAGAAAATTCAACTAGGTCGATTTCTACACTTCCTGAAAACAGGAGTGTTTTGAGCCTAAAATTGGGGTTCTTTAAGGTTTTAAGTTTCGGCCCTGTAGAATTTCTTCCGAAAAGAATTGACTTCAGTTCCTGAAGTCCAGATTGTCAAGGGAGTATTGCATATACACCCCTTTTTGTGCCTCTAGTGGCACCGTGGGATCTCAACATAGTGTTGGGATTCCTTAAAATCATATTGGTTTGAACCGCTCAAATCTGTGGATTTGAAATATATCACATGGAAAGAGAACATGCTGTTGACCAATATCTCACATGGACAGTGACCATGCTGTTGGTCCTGGCCTCGGCCAGGCGTTGTCAGAATGGGCGGCTTTGTCTTGCAAAAGCCCATATTTAATTTTCCATTCGGACAGGGCAGAACTGGGGCTCGTCTCCAGTTTTCTTCCTAAGGGGGTGTCAGGTTTTTCACCTGAAACAACCTATTATGGTGCCTGCGGCTTCTAGGGACTTGGAGGACTCCAAGTTACTAGACGTTGTCAGGACCCTAAAAATATATATATATATATATATATATATAGTTTAGGACGGCTGGAGTCAGAAAGTCTGACTTGCTGTTTATATTGTATGGCACCCAACAAGATGGGTGCTCCTGCGTCTGAACAGACGATTGCACGTTGGATCTGTAGCACAATCCAACTTGCACATTCTGTGGCAGGCGTGCCACAGCCTAAATCTGTAAAGGCCCACTCCACTAGGAAAGTGGGCGCATCTTGGGCGGCTGTCCAAGGGGTCTCGGCATTACAACTTTGCCGAGCAGCTACGTGGTCAGGGGAGAACACGTTTGTAAAATTTTACAAATTTGAGACTCTGGCTAAGGAGGACCTGGAGTTCTCTCATTCGGTGCTGCAGAGTCATCCGCACTCTCCCGCCCGTTTGGGAGCTTTGGTATAATCCCCATGGTCCTGACGGAGTCCCCAGCATCCACTAGGACGTTAGAGAAAATAAGAATTTACTTACCGATAATTCTATTTCTCGTAGTCCGTAGTGGATGCTGGGCGCCCATCCCAAGTGCGGTTTGTCTGCAATGCTTGTACATAGTTATTGTTACAAAAATCGGGTTATTCTTGTTGTGAGCCATCTTTTCAGAGGCTACTTCGTTTTGTTATCATACTGTTAACTGGGTTCAGATCACAAGTGTAACGGTGTGATTGGTGTGGCTGGTATGAGTCTTACCCGGGATTCAAGATCCTTCCTTATTGTGTACGCTCGTCCGGGCACAGTACCTAACTGAGGCTTGGAGGAGGGTCATAGGGGGAGGAGCCAGTACACACCATGTGACCTAAAAGCTTTTTTAGATGTGCCCTGTCTCCTGCGGAGCCCGCTATTCCCCATGGTCCTGACGGAGTCCCCAGCATCCACTACGGACTACGAGAAATAGAATTATCGGTAAGTAAATTCTTATTTTTGTATTTATGAGGCACATTATTATATTCTGATTTTTTTCCCCGAATATTTTTTTCTTTACTGGGCTGAGGAATGTACCCATGAGTCAACATTTTTACCCAGGTTACACTTCACCACAGCCACTCCTATGCTTGAGACTTCAGGGAGAAGAGCAGCCATTACACAGTCAGCTGTCTTGTGGAATCGTTTTTTTTAGGGCAATCTGCGTTTTTTAACATATATATATATATATATATATATATAAAACATATTTTTTAATACTGACTACAATAATGGAGCCTTTTTCTGACCAGATTGGGATGTTCATGAAGTCGAATCCCAGCCGCCCACAATCCGCGTATGGGTCACTTTCCGACCGGAGGCGTGTCGAATCCATTTCAAATTGAATATGTCGAATTCAGAGCCCGGGAAGGAGGGTATCGACAGTCAAATGCTGTCGAAACGGAAAACTGTCGAATTCCCTAAGGAATTCGACACCAATTGAATATACCCCTATAAGTTTGAAAAATGACAGGAGATAATTGGTTGGTAGTTTATCACTCTCCACTTTATCACTCAGCAAGGTTTAGTACATCTGCCCCAAGGGTTAATTCTCCTAACAACATATAGTAGAGTAAGTACACCGTGCTCATCATAACCTTGCATATGAACATATACAGTGTTATGTGACTATCATGGCACATTGCACATGATGTAGTGAACAGAAAGACTTTGCAGTACTCTGTGACATCCTCAATCTCCTTCTCCTCTTTGGCCACCATACGATATGCAGAGAGCTGGGATCCTGCGGAAGCCATATTTGTTTTCCCTCCAAAGGTGCATGAAAAAGAGCTAATGGAAGCCGTATTGTTTTCTCTCCAGAGGTGCATGAAAAAGAGCTAATGGAAGCCATATTGTTTTCTCTCCAGAGGTGCATGAAAAAGAGCTAATGGAAGCCATATTGTTTTCCCTCCAGAGGTGCATGAAAAACAGCTAATGGAAGCCATATTATTTTCCCTCCAGAGGAGCATGAAAAAGAGCGAATAATCTGTAGGAGGGTCAGTTTTACTCACTGACCTATAGATAATATGTAAAAATCTGCAGACGTACATTCATACATTTACAAGGTACAGACCGTCTGCTGTGCTGTGCCAATCCATAGTCAGACCTTCTCCTCACCCAGATTTCTGTATGGACCCACAGGGTCACCATGAATATTTTCCGGCCATGGCATGTGCTATGTGGGGGTGATGGCCACGTTGTCAATCTCTGGCCCAACTCATAAATGCTTGTGGCCCTAATGGAGGCATGGCTGCATATTGGGGGCCAGTACCCACACTCTCCTGCCCCTGGAGGAACTTGGGTTTACAGATGACAAGATGGCAGACTTTGTGAAGGAATAAGTTTGCACAGGCGTTGAGGCGCACTGGTCTGTTTTGTCCTGAGGCACATTGGCGAACTGAGATTTAATGTTTTACAATGACAATATTGAAATGATTGGGGAAGGTGATTATTTTGGGGCATCTATGTTGTGCGGAGAACTGTATAGCCGTTTCCTCTATGGGAATAATGTGAGCACTATATATGGAGAAAATCTGAAATGCTTTTTTATTTATTATTGTTTATATAGAAGCTGGACCAGCACAGTGCACCGTTCTACACACGTCTAGTTTCTGTGCACCCTGCGGACCACTCAGACAAACTGGTGCACCCCAAAGCTTTCATGGCCTACATTGGGTTTCTACTGTACAGATGTATATTAACAAAGGCCTGCCCTCATTTATCTTATTGGCTATCCTAAACATGTGACAACTGGATAGCCAATGAGATGCCATTTTTAGATCCGAACATAACCAAGCAAATCCAAACCGCTCTTCTCTAGTTGATATATATAGTAACTGCTTTGGTGCTCACTTACAGCTGGATGTAAATCAATATTGTAATGGAATATTAGTATTCAGCGCCATTTTGCCCCAAACACCCTCTCCCTGTGCTGATAGACCACTGGTTTCCCCCTGCCTTTTGTTTTTCTATATTATCCCACTTAGTTGTATAGTGTTCACTCTACGTCCACCAATCATCAGAGAGGGCACATCTGTGTGCGTCCAAAAAGGGGTGTGGTCTCTAGATGGGGTGTGGCCTCATGGCCACATCAATCTGCGCTCCCAAGCTCTCTATACACTGTGAAAAGATGCCCTGCCCTGCGCATGGCATGTATTCAGCTGGTAGTGAAAGTGTTTATCCACAACTCCCCTACCCCCGTCCCACAGTGTCCTGCAGACAGGGGTCAGGAAGAGCCGCAGGACCGCCAGGGTTAGCATGTGATCAGCGTGGCGCCAGGGTGTTTCCATAAGGGCAGGGTGTATTTTTTGTACTATATAATCAGGCAGCACCCCACTAAAACATTCTAGCGGAACCGCTAATTGCATATTTTTTACCAGTGCTACTCAATTTTATTGCTCTTCTCTTTCTTTGTGTTGAGCTTTTCTTTATTGTTTGTGTTTTTATGTTATCAATAAAAATACTCAGTTTATGTTAAAAAACTCTCCCACAATGCACTCTTTATCGCCACAGATATTAATAGTCAAACGCTACTATATCCCAGAATCGCAAGTGAAATAATTAGCTCCACCTGTGAATCTTTCAAAATGTGTTAGTGAGTAATGAGCACCTGCTAGGTGACCGGGAAAACATGAACTGTTGGGGGCTCTTGGGGACTGAGTTTGGGAACCGCTGGTCTATAAGTGAAACAACTGCAGATGGATCATGGGGCCTAATTCAGACCTGATCGCTCGCTAGCTACTTTTTGCATTGCTGCAAGCAGATAGTTGCCGCCCATAAGGGAGTGTATTTTTGCTTTGCAAGTGTGCGATCGCATGTGCAGCCGAGCGGTACAAAAAAGTTTTGTGCAGTTTCTGAGTTGCCCAGAACTTACTTCAGCCTGTCCAGGGCCGGAATTGACGTCAGACACCCGCCCTGCACACGCTTGGACACGCCTGCGTTTTTACAACCACTCCCAGAAAACGGTCAGTTGCCACCCACAAATGCCCTCTTCCTGTCACTCTCCTTGCGATCGGCTGTGCGAATGGACTCTTCGTAAAACCCATGGCACAGCAACAATCCGCTTTGTACCCATGCGACGTGTTTGCGCATTGCGGTGCATACGCAGTTGTGACCTGATCGCAGCGCAGCGAAAAAAACCTAGCGTGCGATCAGCTCTGAATGACCCCCATTGAACGGAATGGGATCCGGTCTGAAGATCGACAGTATCTAGGTCGACAATGTTTAGGTTGACTACTATAGGTCGACAGTCACTAGGTCGACATGGATGGAAGGTCGACAGGGTTTCTAGGTCGACATGTGCTAGGTCGACAGGTCTAAAGGTCGACATGAGTTTTTCAAATTTTTTAATTTTTTCATACTTAACGATCCACGTGGACTACGATTGGAACGGTAAAGTGTGCCGAGCGAAGCGGTAGCGGAGCGAAGGCACCATGCCCGAAGCATGGCGAGCCATACGAGGGGACGCGGTGCACTAATTTGGGATCCCGGTCACTCTACGAAGAAAACGACACCAAAAAAATAAAAAATCCTCATGTCGACCTTTAGACCTGTCGACCTAGCACATGTCGACCTAGAAACCCTGTCGACCTTCCATCCACGTCGACCTAGTGACTGTCGACCTATAGTGGTCGACCTAAACATTGTCGACCTAGATACTGTCGATTTGATGAACCACACCCGAACGGAATATGACGTCTGTTTCGCACGGCTTTTTGCTAAATGCAGCAATGCTTTGGTTTGCCTGCCCACATTTCAGGCTGTATCAGTTGTACACACAGGGCAACAAAATTATTATGTACACTTGCCCACAAAGGAGGGTGGCTCGTGGCTGATACCTACATCATTGCTTAGGTTAAAAGAATACATACATCAAGTTCAACCTTTCATAATGAAAATCCTATTACAACAGAGTCCAATTTGCCTGAGAAGGGGAAAAGTTCTGTAGTGACGTCATACTGGCAATGGGACAATTCCCTGGATCAGCGTTCTGTAATGCACTATTAATGATGGCTCTTTATAGTCTACTTGGCTAAGAAAATGGCCAGTCCTTTCTTAAATGTTTCTACAGATATGGCCAACGCCAGCTCTTACCGTAAAGAACCATTTCAGCAGCTGGAGATATAGGGGGTCATTCCGAGTTGATCGCTAGCTGCCATTGTTCGCAGCGTAGCAATCAGGCAAAAAAATCTGCATTTCTGCGCATGCGTATGCACCGCAATGCACACGCGCGTCGTACGGGTACAAAGCGATTTGTGCTTTTGCTATGGTTCTAACGAGGATTCCTTTCGCACGGCTGAACGCAGGAAGATTGACATGAAGTGGGCGTTTCTGGGTGTCAACTGACCGTTTTCAGGGAGTGTTTGGGAAAACGCAGGCGTGTCTGAAGAAAAAAAAAGCAGGCGTGGCTGGGCGTTCGCGGGGCGGGTGTGCGACGTCAAAAGCCGTCCCTCCATCGTTAGAATCAACGCACACGATAAGTAACTACAGGGCTGGTCTTGTTTTGCACAAAATGTTTTTGCAGGCGCTCTGATGCACAAGCGTTCGCACTCCTGCAAAGCTAAAATACACTCCCTGGTGGGTGGCGACAATGCGTTTGCACGGCTGCTAAAACTAGCCAGCGAATGATCAACTCGGAATGAAGGCCATAGGGCATGATTTAGTGCTGAAGTCCATTTGAGTGGCATAAAAATGCAAATTAGGAAGTGTGCACGAGCCATTGCCCTGGTGCAAGAGGCGATGATGATGTCAGATGCGTATTTAGTATTTACACATTTTTACATTTAATCCATTTGTAAATCCTTCCAGACGCAAGGGGTGACTTTGGGCCTGATTTTGAGCAGAACGTAGAGACACTGTTTGCGCATAATTAAAGTTGCAGCTGTGTTTTCAGTAACATGCATATTATTTATCTGTCACAGCTCAGCATTGCTCAAGGGTTAAAACCCGATGCTTACCATCTTGGGCGCTGTGGTCTCTCCCGCTCCATATATTCTGGGAAGTCTGCCGGCTTAAGTCCTCTTATACAGCAATCAACGCTGATTCCAGCCTGGTCCCAAGCATTACCGGTTCCAGCCCGGTCTCAAGCACTAGCGGTTCCAGCTCAGTTTCAGGAAATATTGGTTCTAGCCCAGACTCAAGAAAGAATCCGGTTCCAGCCCAGCCCCTAACACAAGTGGTGCCAGTCCAGTGAGTAGACACACAGTCCTAGTCCGGCATTCAGTTCAGGCTCCGCTGATCCCAGACCAATGTCCAGCTTCTCCAGTTCCAGTCTAGAGATCAGCTCAAGGATTACTGGTTTCCGGTCCAGAGTCTAGATTTTTTTGGCACTATAGTAATTCCTTATCCTGCTCCAGTGCCTGACTCTCTAATCCTGCCCCTAGTACCTACGTTTCCAGATTACGGACTCTCTAAACACCAGCTCTAGTTTGGTATCCAGCACTGAAGACTATAGGCGAGGTTCTAGAACCACAGACTCGTCACTCCAAACCTGTAATCGAGTATTCTGACCTTACCTCGCATCAAGGCTTGTTGGGTCTAGCTGGTTTCCACTATTTACCTGCCAGCCTAATTCTATAGTCTATTTACAGCAGTTCCTCCAGTACGTCTGCTGCCCTCTTTCAAGTCCTAGTCCTCACGCAGGAACTTTATAAAGCCACCAAGATTCCTTCACTCAGCCTCTCCAACCCTAGACTCCAGTCCAGGAACACAAACATTATTATTTATTATTAGCATTAACTTAAATAGCGCCAATATATGCCATTGTGCTCTACAATTGGGAACAAAATAGAAATAAAACAAGACTGTGCAAGAGTGGTCAGAGGGCCCTGCTCGCAGAGAGAAATAGGAAACGTGATGCTTAATAGTGAATTTGCTTCATATTGCATATTGATCCATATTTAGCATGGACGACAACTGGTTTGTGGGGTATATGTTCTAGTGATATACTGTAGAAGGTTGGCCTGTGGTGAGAGGATTGTCGGAGTATGGAAAGAGAACACATGTAAATTTTGTGTGAACTTTATTGCAGAGAGGTAATTAGTAGTATAGTTTATAGAGGTCATGTGGGTGCTTCTGGGATGTGTAAAGCTGCCTAGAGAGGATGAGTTTTCAGGGAACACTTGCGGGTTTGGATGGTAGAAGAAAGTCTTGTTGCGCGAGGGAGGGCGTTCCACAGAGCAGGTGTAGCCCGAAAACAGTCCTGTAACCATGACTGGGAGCAGGTGATGAGTGTGGGCGAGAGACGCAGATCTAGTGCAGAGCGGAGACGAGAGAAGAGATGCATGTTGGTGTAGTCTCGTTCATGACCTTGTATGTAGTAGTAACTATTTTATATTGAATTCAGTAAAGGACAGGGAACCAGAGTGGAGCAGCAGAAGATGAGCGTTTTGAGAGCAAGATCAGCTCAGCCGCTGCATTCACAATAGGTCGTAGTGCATACTTACCTACCGTCCCAGAAGTTTCGGGAGACTTGTGATTTTTCGGTTAGTTCGCCGCACCCCCCGGAGGAGTGGGTGTTCCTCCCCCTTCTTAAGGAAGTGGGCAGGATAGGGAGTTAATGCCAGGAATCGCAGGTCAGTATTTAGCCCTGCCCCTTCCGCGGCCACCCGTGATTTTCTGGAATTACCATCATGGGGGTAGGACCTAATGATGGGAAAGCGCCCAATACACACACCGCAAGTCCCCAAGACTCATCTTTGCATCATGCAAGTTCACTTACAGTACCTGCAACTTTTAATTAGAACTAGGTGCTTCATCGCGCCCTACGGGCGCTCTTCACACCGTCGCAAGGGGCTACGCCCCCTTAACCCTTGCATGCCTTTCTGGGGTTCAATATTTGTATTATATGGAGTATTACCTGCATTCCTTTGTTAGTGGTTAAATATTGCACAATGAAATGGCGTGCGATGGTGAAGGAGGCGCAGCCCCTTGCGACGGCGTGAACAGCACCTGCAGGGCACAATGTACAGAATGTAGCGGGTGCGGGGGTGACTGCGGATGGGGGAGGGTGTCTGTAGATGCAGCGGGTGGAGGGGGGTGGAAGTGGGGGGGGGCCCGGATGGGGAAGGGTCGGGAAGTGCTGCGGGTGGGGGAGGGGCAGAGGAGTGGGGGCTGCAGATGGGGGAGGGGTCCGGAGGCACTGCAGGTGGGGGAGGGGCAGGGGTGCCACGGGTGGGAGCGGGGCAGGTGTGGGGATGTTGCGGATGGGTGAAGGGTTCCGGAGGTGCTGTGGGATGGGAAGGGGCGGGGGGTGGGGTAGGGGTCCGCAGGCGCCGTGGGTAGGGGAGGGGCAGGTACGGGTGGTGCGGCGGATGGGGAAGGAGGTCCGGAGGTGCTGCAGGTGGTGGAGGGGCAGGTGCGGGGGTGCCATGGGTGGGGGAGGGGTGGGTGAGGGGGGGGACCGCAGATGGAGGAGGGTGTCTGCAGATGCTGCGGGTGGAGGGGGGCAGGTGTGGGGGGAGACATATATGGGGGGTGGATGGTGGAGGGGTTCTGGAGGTGCTGTGGGTGGTGAAGGGGCGGAGGAGTGGGAGCCGCGGGTGGTGTAGGGGGTCTGGAGGCACAGTGTGTGGGGGAGGGGTGGAGTGCTGCATGTGGTGGAGGGGAAGGTGCGGAGGTGTGGTGCATTGGGGAGGGGTCTGGAGGCGCTGCGGGTACTGTACCTGCCAAAAAGGTAGTTGGAGGGTATGCAGTGACAGGACCAGGACAGGGGTGACAGGGTCAGAACAGGGGTAACGGGGCCAGGACAGGGGTGACAGGGTCGGAACAGGGGTGACGGGGCCAGGACAGGGGTGATGGGGCCAGGACAAGGGCGACGGGGCCAGGACAGAAATGACAGGGACAGGATAGGGGTGACAGGGCAAGCACAGGGGCGACAGGTCCAGTATAGGGGTAACAGGGCCAGCATAAGGGTGACAGGGCCAGGATAAGGGTGAAAGGGCCAGGATAAGGGTGACAGGGCAAGGCCAGGGGTGACAGGGACATGACAGAACACAGGGCATGGGAGAGATTGGTAATAGGGACAAAACAGTGGTGACAGACAGATGTGTCTTACTGGAGTCACTGCTGCTGGCTGCTGCTGTTCCACTCCAACCTGTTGGGATCTGCTGCTGGTGGAGACTTGGCATGGCTGACTCTCTTAGGCTGGAGTCCTGCTTCCTCTGCCCGTCCACATCCCTTGCCCCCTCCTCAGTCACACACCGCAGACCTCGCGCAGCTGCCGGGCACTGTGGTAAGGGGAGACTGGGAGTGGCTGGTTAGCCCCCAGGAGACGCTGCGGCTGGAGGGAGGAGGGGGTCATAGCATGCACGCGGCGCGGACCTCGCGGCTGCCGGGCACTGTGGAAAGGGGATACTGGGAGTGACTGGTTAGCTCCCAGGAAACGTTGCGGCTGGAGGGAGAAGTGGGTCGGAGCCTGCAAGCAGCTCGGACTTCTGCAGCGCTGCCCGCCGGCTAAAGTGTGTGAAGAAGCTGGGCGCACCTCACTGTGGGTGGCAGCGCTGCAGCTAGCAGTGGGGTTGCCGGGGCTGGAGATAACAGAGGCAGTACGGAACCTGTACAGCGGCAGGTGCCGCACAAAACTGCAGCTAAGAAGCGTGGAGTGTGCCAGAAAGTGACGCTCCTCCGCGCCAGAGAGCCCCTGCTGAGTATGCTGATGTGGGGGTCAAGCACACACTGAGCCGGTGCCCGTCTGTCTGTACGGCATACCCCCTCACACACCCCCATACCTCCCAACTGTCCCGATTTTCGCGGGACAGTCCCATTTTTTGGGGTCTGTCCTAGAGATGAGCGGGTTCGGTTCCTCTGAATCCGAACCCGCCCGAACTTCAGGTTTTTTTACACGGGTCCGAGCAGGCTCGGATCTTCCCGCCTTGCTCGGCTAACCCGAGCGCGCCCGAACGTCATCATCACGCTGTCGGATTCTCGCGAGGCTCGGATTCTATCGCGAGACTCGGATTCTATATAAGGAGCCGCGCGTCGCCGCCATTTTCACACGTGCATTGAGAGTCATAGGGAGAGGACGTGGCTGGCGTCCTCTCCGTTTAGAGAAGAGAGAGACACAGTATTTTCGGGGAGCATTATTAGGAGGAGTACTACTGTATACTACTATACTACTTGCTGAAGTGATATTATAGATTAGATAGTGTGACTGTAAGTGTATTATCTGACTTGTGGGGGAGACACTGACAGTGGGGAGCAGTTAGAGTCTGAGAGCAGGACTCAGGAGTACATATAACGTACAGTGCACACTTTTGCTGCCAGAGTCAGTGCCACACTGCCATTGTTGTGACCACACTGACCACCAGTATAATAATATATTTTGTGATTGTCTGCTTAGGCCTCGGAGTACTAGTTGCAAGTTGCAACGTGACCTGAAGTGACCACCAGTTTAATAATCAATCACCACCAGTTTAATATATATATATATATATATATATAATTGTATATTATATATATATATATATATATATATATATATATATAATATTGTATACCACCTACCCGTGTTTTTTTTTTTTTTTCATTCTTCTTTATACATACTACTATAGTAGCTTACTGTAGCAGTCTGCGGTGCTGTGCTGACCTGACAGTGTCCAGCAGGTCCGTCATCAGTCATTACATAATAAATATATATAGTACCTGTCCGGCTGCAGTACTAGTGATATTATATTGATTTCATCTCATTATCAATAATTTATCATCCAGTCTAGACTCTATATTAGCAGCAGACACAGTACGTTAGTCCACGGCTGTAGCTACCTCTGTGTCGGCACTCGGCAGTCCATCCATAATTGTATACCACCTACCCGTGGTTTTTTTTTTTTCTTTCTTCTTTGTACATACTACTATAGTATAGTAGCTTACTGTAGCAGTCTGCGGTGCTGCTGAGCTGACAGTGTCCAGCAGGTCCGTCATCAGTCATCATTACCTAATAAATATATTATCTACCTGTCCGGCTGCAGTACTAGTGATATTATATATACATACATATATATATTGATTTCATCTCATTATCAATCATCCAGTCTATATTAGCAGCAGACACAGTACGTTAGTCCACGGCTGTAGCTACCTCTGTGTCGGCACTCGGCAGTCCATCCATAATTGTATACCACCTACCCGTGGTTTTTTTTTTTCTTTCTTCTTTGTACATACTACTATAGTATAGTAGCTTACTGTAGCAGTCTGCGGTGCTGCTGAGCTGACAGTGTCCAGCAGGTCCGTCATCAGTCATCATTACCTAATAAATATATTATCTACCTGTCCGGCTGCAGTACTAGTGATATTATATATACATACATATATATATATTGATTTCATCTCATTATCATCCAGTCTATATTAGCAGCAGACACAGTACGGTAGTCCACGGCTGTAGCTACCTCTGTGTCGGCACTCGGCAGTCCATCCATAATTGTATACCACCTACCCGTGGTTTTTTTTTTCTTCTTTGTACATACTACTATAGTATAGTAGCTTACTGTAGCAGTCTGCGGTGCTGCTGAGCTGACAGTGTCCAGCAGGTCCGTCATCAGTCATCATTACCTAATAAATATATTATCTACCTGTCCGGCTGCAGTACTAGTGATATTATATATACATACATATATATATATTGATTTCATCTCATTATCATCCAGTCTATATTAGCAGCAGACACAGTACGGTAATCCACGGCTGTAGCTACCTCTGTGTCGGCACTCGGCAGTCCATCCATAATTGTATACCACCTACCCGTGGTTTTTTTTTTTCTTTCTTCTTTGTACATACTACTATAGTATAGTAGCTTACTGTAGCAGTCTGCGGTGCTGCTGAGCTGACAGTGTCCAGCAGGTCCGTCATCAGTCATCATTACCTAATAAATATATTATCTACCTGTCCGGCTGCAGTACTAGTGATATTATATATACATACATATATATATATTGATTTCATCTCATTATCATCCAGTCTATATTAGCAGCAGACACAGTACGGTAGTCCACGGCTGTAGCTACCTCTGTGTCGGCACTCGGCAGTCCATCCATAAGTATACTAGTATCCATCCATCTCCATTGTTTACCTGAGGTGCCTTTTAGTTGTGCCTATTAAAATATGGAGAACAAAAATGTTGAGGTTCCAAAATTAGGGAAAGATCAAGATCCACCTTCACCTCGTGCTGAAGCTGCTGCCACTAGTCATGGCCGAGACGATGAAATGCCAGCAACGTCGTCTGCCAAGGCCGATGCCCAATGTCATAGTACAGAGCATGTCAAATCCAAAACACCAAATATCAGTAAAAAAAGGACTCCAAAACCTAAAATAAAATTGTCGGAGGAGAAGCGTAAACTTGCCAATATGCCATTTACCACACGGAGTGGCAAGGAACAGCTGAGGCCCTGGCCTATGTTCATGGCTAGTGGTTCAGCTTCACATGAGGATGGAAGCACTCAGCCTCTCGCTAGAAAACTGAAAAGACTCAAGCTGGCAAAAGCACCGCAAAGAACTGTGCGTTCTTCGAAATCCCAAATCCACAAGGAGAGTCCAATTGTGTCGGTTGCGATGCCTGACCTTCCCAACACTGGACGTGAAGAGCATGCGCCTTCCACCATTTGCACGCCCCCTGCAAG
Source organism: Pseudophryne corroboree (assembly GCF_028390025.1). Lineage (NCBI taxonomy): Eukaryota > Metazoa > Chordata > Amphibia > Anura > Myobatrachidae > Pseudophryne > Pseudophryne corroboree. The sequence continues at coordinate 375,394,784 of NC_086453.1, forward strand.
TGCTGGAAGGAGCACCCGCAGTCCAGTTCCTGATAGTCAGATTGAAGATGTCAGTGTTGAAGTACACCAGGATGAGGAGGATATGGGTGTTGCTGGCGCTGGGGAGGAAATTGACCAGGAGGATTCTGATGGTGAGGTGGTTTGTTTAAGTCAGGCACCCGGGGAGACACCTGTTGTCCGTGGGAGGAATATGGCCGTTGACATGCCTGGTGAAAATACCAAAAAAATCAGCTCTTCAGTGTGGAGGTATTTCAACAGAAAAGCGGACAACAGGTGTCAAGCCGTGTGTTGCCTTTGTCAAGCTGTAATAAGTAGGGGTAAGGACGTTAACCACCTCGGAACATTCTCCCTTATACGTCACCTGCAGCACATTCATAATAAGTCAGTGACAAGTTCAAAAACTTTGGGTGACAGCGGAAGCAGTCCACTGACCAGTAAATCCCTTCCTCTTGTAACCAAGCTCACGCAAACCACCCCACCAACTCCCTCAGTGTCAATTTCCTCCTTCCCCAGGAATGCCAATAGTCCTGCAGGCCATGTCACTGGCAATTCTGACGATTCCTCTCCTGCCTGGGATTCCTCCGATGCATCCTTGCGTGTAACGCCTACTGCTGCTGGCGCTGCTGTTGTTGCTGCTGGGAGTCGATGGTCATCCCAGAGGGGAAGTCGGAAGACCACTTGTACTACTTCCAGTAAGCAATTGACTGTCCAACAGTCCTTTGCGAGGAAGATGAAATATCACAGCAGTCATCCTGCTGCAATGCGGATAACTGAGGCCTTGACAACTATGTTGGTGTTAGACGTGCGTCCGGTATCCGCCGTTAGTTCACAGGGAACTACACAATTTCTTGAGGTAGTGTGCCCCCGTTACCAAATACCATCTAGGTTCCACTTCTCTAGGCAGGCGATACCGAAAATGTACACAGACCTCAGAAAAAGACTCACCAGTGTCCTAAAAAATGCAGCTGTACCCAATGTCCACTTAACCACGGACATGTGGACAAGTGGAGCAGGGCAGGGTCAGGACTATATGACTGTGACAGCCCACTGGGTAGATGTATGGACTCCCGCCGCAAGAACAGCAGCGGCGGCACCAGTAGCAGCATCTCGCAAACGCCAACTCTTTCCTAGGCAGGCTACGCTTTGTATCACCGCTTTCCAGAATACGCACACAGCTGAAAACCTCTTACGGCAACTGAGGAAGATCATCGCGGAATGGCTTACCCCAATTGGACTCTCCTGTGGATTTGTGGCATCGGACAACGCCAGCAATATTGTGTGTGCATTAAATATGGGCAAATTCCAGCACGTCCCATGTTTTGCACATACCTTGAATTTGGTGGTGCAGAATTTAAAAAAAAACGACAGGGGCGTGCAAGAGATGCTGTCGGTGGCCAGAAGAATTGCGGGACACTTTCGGCGTACAGGCACCACGTACAGAAGACTGGGGCACCACCAAAAACTACTGAACCTGCCCTGCCATCATCTGAAGCAAGAAGTGGTAACGAGGTGGAATTCAACCCTCTATATGCTTCAGAGGTTGGAGGAGCAGCAAAAGGCCATTCAAGCCTATACAATTGAGCACGATATAGGAGGTGGAATGCACCTGTCTCAAGCGCAGTGGAGAATGATTTCAACGTTGTGCAAGGTTCTGATGCCCTTTGAACTTGCCACACGTGAAGTCAGTTCAGACATTGCCAGCCTGAGTCAGGTCATTCCCCTCATCAGGCTTTTGCAGAAGAAGCTGGAGACATTGAAGGAGGAGCTAACACGGAGCGATTCCGCTAGGCATGTGGGACTTGTGGATGGAGCCCTTAATTCGCTTAACAAGGATTCACGGGTGGTCAATCTGTTGAAATCAGAGCACTACATTTTGGCCACCGTGCTCGATCCTAGATTTAAAGCCTACCTTGGATCTCTCTTTCCGGCAGACACAAGTCTGCTGGGGTTGAAAGACCTGCTGGTGAGAAAATTGTCAAGTCAAGCGGAACGCGACCTGTCAACATCTCCTCCTTCACATTCTCCCGCAACTGGGAGTGCGAGGAAAAGGCTCAGAATTCCGAGCCCACCCGCTGGCGGTGATGCAGGGCAGTCTGGAGCGACTGCTGATGCTGACATCTGGTCCGGACTGAAGGACCTGACAACGATTACGGACATGTCGTCTACTGTCACTGCATATGATTCTCTCCCCATTGAAAGAATGGTGGAGGATTATATGAGTGACCGCATCCAAGTAGGCACGTCACACAGTCCGTACTTATACTGGCAGGAAAAAGAGGCAATTTGGAGGCCCTTGCACAAACTGGCTTTATTCTACCTAAGTTGCCCTCCCACAAGTGTGTACTCCAAAAGAGTGTTTAGTGCCGCCGCTCACCTTGTCAGCAATCGGCGTACGAGGTTACATCCAGAAAATGTGGAGAAGATGATGTTCATTAAAATGAATTATAATCAATTCCTCCGTGGAGACATTGACCAGCAGCAATTGCCTCCACAAAGTACACAGGGAGCTGAGATGGTGGATTCCAGTGGGGACGAATTGATAATCTGTGAGGAGGGGGATGTACACGGTGATATATCGGAGGATGATGATGAGGTGGACATCTTGCCTCTGTAGAGCCAGTTTGTGCAAGGAGAGATTAATTGCTTCTTTTTTGGTGGGGGTCCAAACCAACCCGTCATTTCAGTCACAGTCGTGTGGCAGACCCTGTCACTGAAATGATGGGTTGGTTAAAGTGTGCATGTCCTGTTTATACAACATAAGGGTGGGTGGGAGGGCCCAAGGACAATTCCATCTTGCACCTCTTTTTTCTTTAATTTTTCTTTGCGTCATGTGCTGTTTGTGGAATGTTTTTTGGAAGGGCCATCCTGCGTGACACTGCAGTGCCACTCCTAGATGGGCCCGGTGTTTGTGTCGGCCACTAGGGTCGCTTATCTTACTCACACAGCTACCTCATTGCGCCTCTTTTTTTCTTTGCGTCATGTGCTGTTTGGGGAGGGTTTTTTGGAAGGGCCATCCTGCGTGACACTGCAGTGCCACTCCTAGATGGGCCCGGTGTTTTTTGTCGGCCACTAGGGTCGCTTATCTTACTCACACAGCTACCTCATTGCGCCTCTTTTTTTCTTTGCGTCATGTGCTGTTTGGGGAGGGTTTTTTGGAAGGGCCATCCTGCGTGACACTGCAGTGCCACTCCTAGATGGGCACGGTGTTTGTGTCGGCCACTAGGGTCGCTTATCTTACACAGCTACCTCATTGCGCCTCTTTTTTTCTTTGCGTCATGTGCTGTTTGGGGAGGGTTTTTTGGAAGGGCCATCCTGCGTGACACTGCAGTGCCACTCCTAGATGGGCCCGGTGTTTGTGTCGGCCACTAGGGTCGCTTATCTTACTCACACAGCTACCTCATTGCGCCTCTTTTTTTCTTTGCATCATGTGCTGTTTGGGGAGGGTTTTTTGGAAGGGCCATCCTGCGTGACACTGCAGTGCCACTCCTAGATGGGCCCGGTGTTTGTGTCGGCCACTAGGGTCGCTTATCTTACTCACACAGCTACCTCATTGCGCCTCTTTTTTTCTTTGCGTCATGTGCTGTTTGGGGAGGGTTTTTTGGAAGGGCCATCCTGCGTGACACAGCAGTGCCATTCCTAGATGGGCACGGTGTTTGTGTCGGCCACTAGGGTCGCTTATCTTACTCACACAGCTACCTCATTGCGCCTCTTTTTTTCTTTGCGTCATGTGCTGTTTGGGGAGGGTTTTTTGGAAGGGCCATCCTGCGTGACACTGCAGTGCCACTCCTAGATGGGCACGGTGTTTGTGTCGGCCACTAGGGTCGCTTATCTTACTCACACAGCTACCTCATTGCGCCTCTTTTTTTCTTTGCGTCATGTGCTGTTTGGGGAGGGTTTTTTGGAAGGGCCATCCTGCGTGACACTGCAGTGCCACTCCTAGATGGGCCCGGTGTTTGTGTCGGCCACTAGGGTCGCTTATCTTACTCACACAGCTACCTCATTGCGCCTCTTTTTTTCTTTGCGTCATGTGCTGTTTGGGGAGGGTTTTTTGGAAGGGCCATCCTGCGTGACACTGCAGTGCCACTCCTAGATGGGCACGGTGTTTGTGTCGGCCACTAGGGTCGCTTATCTTACTCACACAGCTACCTCATTGCGCCTCTTTTTTTCTTTGCGTCATGTGCTGTTTGGGGAGGGTTTTTTGGAAGGGCCATCCTGCGTGACACTGCAGTGCCACTCCTAGATGGGCCCGGTGTTTGTGTCGGCCACTAGGGTCGCTTATCTTACTCACACAGCTACCTCATTGCGCCTCTTTTTTTCTTTGCGTCATGTGCTGTTTGGGGAGGGTTTTTTGGAAGGGCCATCCTGCGTGACACTGCAGTGCCACTCCTAGATGGGCCCGGTGTTTGTGTCGGCCACTAGGGTCGCTTATCTTACTCACACAGCTACCTCATTGCGCCTTTTTTTCTTTGCGTCATGTGCTGTTTGGGGAGGGTTTTTTGGAAGGGCCATCCTGCGTGACACTGCAGTGCCACTCCTAGATGGGCCCGGTGTTTGTGTCGGCCACTAGGGTCGCTTATCTTACTCACACAGCTACCTCATTGCGCCTCTTTTTTTCTTTGCGTCATGTGCTGTTTGGGGAGTGTTTTTTGGAAGGGCCATCCTGCGTGACACTGCAGTGCCACTCCTAGATGGGCACGGTGTTTGTGTCGGCCACTAGGGTCGCTTAGCTTAGTCATCCAGCGACCTAGGTGCAAATTTTAGGACTAAAAATAATATTGTGAGGTGTGAGGTATTCAGAATAGACTGAAAATGAGTGGAATTATGTTTTTTGAGGTTAATAATACTTTGGGATCAAAATGACCCCCAAATTCTATGATTTAAGCTGTTTTTTAGTGTTTTTAAAAAAAAAACACCCGAATCCGACAAAAAAAATTCGGTGAGGTTTTGCCAAAACGCGGTCGAACCCAAAACACGGCCGCGGAACCGAACCCAAAACACAAAACCCGAAAAATTTCAAGTGCACATCTCTAGTCTGTCCCGCTGTCCCACCCTCGGGTCGCAGTGTTCCGCGGTGGGGGGGGGGGGGGGGGGGGCAGTTGGAAAGCTCCTGTACACGCTGTTCTGCTTAGCAGAGCAGCGGTGAATAGTGGAGACAGAGGGAGAGGGGGCATCAGGGGGTACGGATTAAGGGGGGTTCCAGCAGCAGAGCCGGATTAAGGGGGGGGGGGCAGGGGGTACGTACCGTTGGCCCCACAGTTATAGGGGCCCCCCAGCTCGAGTAGCTCTGTCCCAGCTCAGAAGCTCCCCCGTCCTGCCAGCAACAGCGGCAGCATTGTGCTACAGTCAGCACACACTGCTGCGTATTGGCAGGTCTGTGGTGTTGCAGGGAGGCTGCCTGTGCGGGTGTGTAGGGGGAGCGACCACCCCCTCTGGATTTAGCCCAAGCTGAGGGGCCAAAATTCCATAAAAAAAAATAATCCCGGAATTTGCATGAGGGGGCGTGGCCTCACGTCCCGCGATTAGGCCACGCCCCCAACCCACAGCAGGCACAGCAATGAGATAGGGCTCCCCTGTCACAAGTGCCCTGGGCCCCCCGGACTCATAATTAGCCCCTGGGGGCATGCCAGCAGCTCACAGAGCGCTGGGCATGCCCCCTCTCTGACAAAAACGGGGGCCCTCCCGTGAAGCCACGCCCCCTTTTCGACGCATGTGTGTCCCTCCTTCTACCTGAAGAAAGCTCCTGAAGAAAGCTGGGAGGTATGCACCCCTGCCTGTGCCATGCCCATACTATCTGCTTCTGCTCCTAGTCTCCTATAGATCTGGCCAGATCTGTGACTCATTTGACTAACTCCGCCCAGTGTTGTGACTCCGCCCAGCGTTAGCAAATGAGTCACAAAGTCACAGATCTGGGCTATTATATAGGAGATTGTTGCAATTGGCCATTAATATATGTATACACACGACCTTTAACTATCATTAAGTCTTCTCTATAGCTGAAAGTCGGTCGGCTTATTTGGCAAGCTAGAACAGGTCAGGTGACAGCGTCGCTGCCTGACATTCCGATTGGATGACACCGGACAGATAGAGTTTCATACTACAGTCCGCCGCAATTGCGGAAATGACATTCACCAATGCTTTGTGACAGTTGTGTACTTGTGTGCAACCTGTAATATTTCTGGATAGTATAATAATTGGGCGCAGAATGTTATGGATACAAGAGTATTAGATCACTGTAATATGGGAAACATATTCATACTAATAGGACCACTGCCATATTGTTTTAATGAAACCATTGTCGTATTACCTCTGTTTACATTCCACAATTTCTAGTAATAAAAATGACCATTCAATAGGACGTCGGGGCACAAGGTAGAGCAATACGTATACTAATGTGAACTGAAAGCAGAAAATGACACAATTAACCTGTGTGTGTTTCTTGTACGCACTTCTCAAGCCGAGTTGTAGCCGGATGCCTGACATTGCACAAGCTGAAATTGAAACCATGTGATATCTTTGGAGTTGTCTTATAAAATCCCTTCCAAAAGTTTAAATTACATTTTCTGCATGGGAATATGTGCATTATGTCACCATCCCGGCCAGGAATTGGCGCTGTGCCTCCGCTGAAACAATTTCATTCTCCGGGGGATCAGTCAGATGATTTAAGTGAGGGGAGAGGCAGCGCTGCGTGGATGCAGTTATTCAGGCCTATTGTGCAGCAGCTGCTGTCTCTGACAATGATTATTTGGGGGACCCTGTGGGCAATTTTGGAAAAGTTTTTGTTTACATGTATTTTATCAATAACATCCGTATCTGTGAGACTTTAATTTTATAATGCATATACCTATGTTATATACCTAACCCGTGGCTCACATATGTGTAAGGGAACTGTGAGTCTGAGAAATCCGCGATCAGGGATATCGCCAGCCTTTTATGTAAGTGGAACACTGATGATTCTGTGGGTCACTTGTGTTCCGCATGGTGCGTATTGTATTCTGTATTTTCTATGCTGCTTTTCTGTATTTCTCTATTGTGGATCACATCCCCGTGTGTTACGTATCCCGCCTGTTGTGCACTATGTAGGGCGCCCCAGATGGCTTCCTCACCTGGTACTTTTGGGGCTCATGCTGAGTTTAAATCGCAAGATGCACCCAGCCTGGCAAGTGTGATGTATGTGCCTGCGCAATGGTAAATGTGCCGGGGATACGGCTGGAGATGTGGCTGCACAGTGCTAGTTGTGACTGAATGTAGTGAATGATAAAATGCAGTACACAATTCATACACAATATAGTACATGTCAGGGCAGTGCTGTGCCTGTCCGTCCCGGCCTGCGCCGACTGCTGTGCATGTCCATCCCGGCCTGCGCCGACTGTTGTGCCTGTCCGTCCCTGCCTGCGCCGACTGCTGTGACTGTTCTTCCCTGCCTGCGCCGACTGTTGTGCCTGATCGTCCCGGCCTACGCTGACTGCTATGCCTGTCCGACCCAGCCTGCGCTGACTGCTATGCCTGTCCTTCCCGCCCAGCGCTGACTGCAGTGCCTGATCGTCCCAGCCTGCGCTGACTGCTGTGCCTGTCCGTCCCGGCCTGCGCTGACTGCTGTGCCTGTCCGTCCCGGCCTGCGCTGACTGCTGTGCCTGTCCGTCCCGGCCTGCGCTGACTGCTATGCCTGTCCTTCCCGCCCAGCGCTGACTGCAGTGCCTGATCGTCGCTGACTGCTGTGCCTGTCCGTCCCGGCCTGCGCTGACTGCTGTGCCTGTCCGTCCCGGCCTGCGCTGACTGCTGTGCCTGTCCGTCCCGGCCTGCGCTGACTGCTATGCCTGTCCGACCCAGCCTGCGCTGACTGCTATGCCTGTCCTTCCCGCCCAGCGCTGACTGCAGTGCCTGATCGTCCCAGCCTGCGCTGACTGCTGTGCCTGTCCGTCCCGGCCTGCGCTGACTGCTGTGCCTGTCCGTCCCGGCCTGCGCTGACTGCTGTGCCTGTCCGTCCCGGCCTGCGCTGACTGCTATGCCTGTCCGACCCAGCCTGCGCTGACTGCTATGCCTGTCCTTCCCGCCCAGCGCTGACTGCAGTGCCTGATCGTCCCGGCCTGCGCTGACTGCTGTGCCTGTCCGTCCCGGCCTGCGCTGACTGCTGTGCCTGTCCGTCCCGGCCTGCGCTGACTGCTGTGCCTGTCCGTCCCGGCCTGCGCTGACTGCTGTGCCTGTCCTTCCCGCCCAGCGCTGACTGCTGTGCCTGTCCGTCCCAGCCTGCGCTGACTGCTGTGCCTGTCCATCCCGGCCTGCGCTGACTGCTATGCCTGTCCTTCCCGCCCAGCGCTGACTGCAGTGCCTGATCGTCCCAGCCTGCGCTGACTGCTGTGCCTGTCCGTCCCGGCCTGCGCTGACTGCTGTGCCTGTCCGTCCCGGCCTGCGCTGACTGCTGTGCCTGTCCGTCACGGCCTGCGCTGACTGCTGTGCCTGTCAGTCGCGGCCTGCGCTGACTGCTGTGCCTGTCCGTCCTGGCCTGCGCTGGCTACTGTGCCTGTCCGTCCATGCCTGCGCTGACTGCTGTGCCTGTCCGTCCCGGCCTGCGCTGACTGCTGTGCCTGTCCGTCCCGGCCTGCGCTGACTGCTATGCCTGTCCGACCCAGCCTGCGCTGACTGCTATGCCTGTCCTTCCCGCCCAGCGCTGACTGCAGTGCCTGATCGTCCCAGCCTGCGCTGACTGCTGTGCCTGTCCGTCCCGGCCTGCGCTGACTGCTGTGCCTGTCCGTCCCGGCCTGCGCTGACTGCTGTGCCTGTCCGTCCCGGCCTGCGCTGACTGCTGTGCCTGTCCGTCACGGCCTGCGCTGACTGCTGTGCCTGTCAGTCGCGGCCTGCGCTGACTGCTGTGCCTGTCCGTCCTGGCCTGCGCTGGCTACTGTGCCTGTCCGTCCATGCCTGCGCTGACTGCTGTGCCTGTCCGTCCCGGCCTGCGCTGACTGCTGTGCCTGTCCGCCCCAGCCTGCGCTTACTACTGTGCCTGTCCGTCCCGGCCTGCACTGACTGCTGTGCCTGTCCATCCTGGCCTGTACTGACTGCTATGCCTGTCCGTCCCGGCCTGCACTGACTGCTGTGCCTGTCCGTCACGCCCTGACTGCTGTGCCTGTCCGTCCCGGCCTGCACTGACTGCTGTGCCTGTCCGTCCCGGCCTGCACTGACTGCTGTGCCTGTCCATCCTGGCCTGTACTGACTGCTATGCCTGTCCGTCCCGGCCTGCACTGACTGCTGTGCCTGTCCGTCACGCCCTGACTGCTGTGCCTGTCCATCCCGGCCTGCACTGACTGCTGTGCCTGTCAGTCACGCCCTGACTGCTGTGCCTGTCCGTCCCGGCCTGCACTGACTGCCATCTCCAAATTCCAACTGCATAGAGCTGTCTGATAAGAGGGTCTATGCATGGGCGGGGATTGTGGCTTCAGAGGGGGCAGTGATGTGGCCAGATGGGGGAAATTGTTTGCCCGGGGCAGGGTGGGGGCTGCGGAGGGGTGGTTTTCCTGGGGGTACCCCCTTAGTTTTATGGCTTGGAGGGTTGGTTGCCTGGGTGTGTGTGTGTGTGTGGGGGGGGTAAACTGCTCATTAATGTGGCCGTGGGTTTGTTGTTTGCGTGGGAGGTAGCTGTGTGGCTGCGGAGGGCATGTGTGCCTGGGAGTAACCCCTCAGTTGTTTGGCCACAGGGGTTGGTTTGCCTGGGGACGTGGGGAGAAGCTGCTCAGTAATGGGGCTCCAGGGGGCGGGCAGTTATGTATTTTTTTTATTATTATTTTTATTTTTTGGGGGGGGGGGTTATTTTTATTTTTTTGTTATTTTTATTTAATTTTTTTTTTTTTTTTTGGGGGGGGGGGGGAGTGGTCTGGCTCCTACACTCTCATCCTGGCTCCCAGATTTTAGAGAAATGTATCAGGGCCTGCCTTAGGGGAGTATTTATGAAACTAAAAATTGCGTTCAACTCTCTGAAATCCTCCGAGTTCCGGCAATATGGAATATCAGAGCGACTACGGAAAGAGGTCGCAGCGGCAGTCACTGGGGTTTTTTATGGGGACAATGAGGTGATAGTAGCTGAAATGGCCATTATTGTACCCTTCCAGCCATTACATCAGGGAGCATTGCGCAACCGCCAGCATGGGGACAGTGGAGGCCGGCCATCAGATATGTACGTGTGTTTTATTATCATGTTAGATGATTGTCACACAGCGGGGTGTGATATAAATCCAGCAGTCTTATGCCACCTGATACGTATTCCAGTGTCATATGTCTATTTACCCTGTACTTGTCCTATATTGTCATCAACTGTTTGATTATTTATGTACTCTGTAATTGGGCGCTGCGGAACCCTTGTGGCGCCATATAAATAAAGGATAATAATAATAATAATAATAATAATATTATAGTGATGTCTCCACTCTTGATACATTCGTCTGTTGGCTTTTTAGCGAAGGTTTTCCAATAGTGGTTCCGGATCCAGTAGATTACACAGAGATCGTACAGTTCTGGTTGGGTTACAGGTCTCTAGGGATCATTCAGACCTGATCGTTCGCTAGGGTTTTTGCAGCGCTGCGATCAGGTCAGAACTGCGCATGCGTATGCACCGCAATGCGCAGGCGCATCGCACGGGTACAAAGCGGATCGTTGCTGTGCGATGGCTTTTACGAATAATCCATTCGCACAGCCGATCGCAAGGTGATTGACAGGAAGAAGGCGTTTGTGGGTGGCAACTGACCGTTTTCTGGGAGTGGTTGGAAAAGCGCAGGCGTTTGCAGGGCGGGTGTCTGACGTCAATTCCGGTCCCGGACAGGCTGAAGTGATCGCAGCAGCTGAGTAAGTTTTGGGCTGCGCAGAAACTGCACAAAGTTTTTTTGTACCGCTCGGCTGCACATGCGATCGCACACTTGCAATGGGCGGCGACTATCTGATCGCTGCAGTGCTAAAAATCCCTAGCGAGCGATCAGGTCTGAATTAGGCCCTTTGTTACTTAGGTATCGGATTGAAATAAAAATAAATGTCATGGAGTAAAGTAAATACGGATGGAGAGGCTAGCTATAGCTGTATCCCAGACGAGAAGAGGTTAATGATGCCGATGATTGATGATACCTGACAGGAATGGTTCTGATGGACTATACCCCAGCCTGATAATAGGATTAAGCTGTCTGCCCTGTCAGCTCAGGGAGTCATTACATGGGGAAATTTGGGGGAAAGATGTAGTGTAGTGGGGGCGCCGGAAGAAAGAAGCCTCAGATGAGACGTGTTGACTTCAAGGATTTTTGTTCATCATTATTTCAATCAACGTCAGGAGCATGAGAACTATAATCGCCTGGACGTGTCCACAGACCCCATGACCCCTTCCCAATACACCCTACTGTCATCTGACACAACGGTGACATAACCCAACGACCTGAGCGGAACTAAAGTCTTATACTCGGCAAAGGCTGGTGTCCGGGACATAATATACATTATAGAGCGGGGGCCGCCGCAAACCATCGGATTGCTGCTAGAAAGGCAGAAATCTCAGATCGGACGCAGCACCTTCCCCAGAACAAGCATTTATCACACACAGGGTTATTCCAGTCCCCGTAACAGCCATGACTTGTGTCACCATGGGGGCGGAGAGAGGGCCCCAAACGTTCTGAACTTCCGATTCAGATGAAAGTAACTCGATGTCTGCGGGGTACATAAATGCAGGCCTTTCTCCTCTCAGCAAAACCACACCACAGAGTATTAGTGTTAGTAAATGACTAATGTCAGTCACTTCTCCATGAAATCCTCACTACAAGCAGAATCACAGCGGTAAATTGGCGCAAGCGCATTGCGTTTGCAGCACACACACAGCCTACCGGTAATCGCTCCGTTGTGTGAACATAGGCCCTCATTCCGAGTTGTTCGCTCGCTAGCTGCTTTTAGCAGCTTTGCACACGCTAAGCCGCCGCCTACTGGGAGTGAATCTTAGCATAGTAAAATTGCGAACGAAAGATTAGCAGAATTGCGAATAGACACTTCTTAGCAGTTTCTGAGTAGCTCCACACTTACTCGGCATCTGCGATCAGTTCAGTCAGTTTCGTTCCTGGTTTGACGTCACAAACACACCCAGCGTTCGCCCAGACACTCCCCCGTTTCTCCAGCCACTCCCGCGTTTTTCCCAGAAACGGTAGCGTTTTTTCACACACTCCCATAAAACGGCCAGTTTCCGCCCAGAAACACCCACTTCCTGTCAATCACACTACGATCACCAGAACGAAGAAAAAACCTCGTAATGCCGTGAGTAAAATACCTAACTGCATAGCAAATTTACTTGGCGCAGTCGCAGTGCGGACATTGCGCATGCGCATTAGCGACTAATCACTCCGTTGCGAGAAAAAAATAACGAGCGAACAACTCGGAATGACCCCCATTGGCCGTTGCGTGCAAACATGAATTGGGCCCTGTATCCCATGGCACTATGGAAATCTGTACCACACGGCAGAATACAGGAGCGCAGGACAGCACAGCTCGGCTGTATATATCGGTATCACATGACAGTATACAGGAGCGCAGGACAGCGCAGCTCGGCAGTATATATCGGTATCACATGACAGTATACAGGAGCGCAGGACAGCACAGCGCGGCTGTATGTATCAGTATCACATGACAGTATACAGGGCGCAGGATAGCACAGCTCGGCTGTATATATCGGTATCACATGACAGTATACAGGGCGCAGTACAGCACAGCAAGGCTGTATATATCAGTATCACATGACAGTATACAGGGCACAGGACAGCACAGCAAGGCTGTATATATCAGTATCACATGACAGTATACAGGGCACAGGACAGCACAGCAAGGCTGTATAAATTGGTATCACATGACAGTATACATAAGCGCAGGACAGCGCAGCTCTGCTGTATATATTGGTATCACATGACAGTATACAGGGCGCAGGATAGCACAGCTAGGCTGTATATATCGGTATCACATGACAGTATACAGGAGTGCAGGACAGTGCAGCTCGGCTGTATATATCGGTATCACATGACAGTATACAGGGCGCAGGACAGCGCAGTAAGGCTGTATATATCAGTATCACATGACAGTGTACAGGGCACAGGACAGCACAGCAAGGCTGTATATATCAGTATCACATGACAGTATACAGGGCGCAGGACAGCACAGCGAGGCTGTATATATCAGTATCACATGACAGTATACAGGGCGCAGGACAGCGCAGCTCGGCTGTATATATCAGTATCACATGACAGTATACAGGGCACAGGACAGCACAGCAAGGCTGTATATATCAGTATCACATGACAGTGTACAGGAGCGCAGGACAGCGCAGCTCGGCTGTATATATCAGTATCACATGACAGTATACAGGGCGCAGGACAGCACAGCTCGTCTGTATATATCGGTATCACATGACAGTGTACAGGAGCGCAGGACAGTGCAACTCGGCTGTATATATCAGTATCACATGACAGTATACAGGGCGCAGGACAGCACAGCTCGTCTGTATATATCGGTATCACATGACAGTGTACAGGAGCGCAGGACAGTGCAACTCGGCTGTATAGATCGGTATCACATGACAGTGTACAGGAACGCAGGACAGCACAGCTCGGCTGTATATATCGGTATCACATGACAGTGTACAGGAACGCAGGACAGCACAGCTCGGCTGTATATATCGGTATCACATGACAGTGTACAGGGGCTCAGTACAGCGCAGCTCGGCTGTTTATATCGGTATCACATGACAGTGTACAGGAGCGCAGGACAGCGCAGCTCGGCTGTATATATCAGTATCACATGACAGTATACAGGGCGCAGGACAGCGCAATTCGGCTGTATATATCGGTATCACATGACAGTATACAGGGCGCAGGACAGAACAGCAAGGCTGTATATATCAGTATCACATGACAGTATACAGGGCGCAGGATAGCACAGCTCGGCTGTATATATCGGTCTCACATGACAGTATACAGGAGAGCAAGACAGTGCAACTCGGCTGTATATATCGGTATCACATGACAGTATACAGCAGCGCAGGACAGCACAGCTCGGCTGTATATATCGGTATCACATGACAGTATACAGGGTGCAAGACAGCACAGGAAGACTGTATATATCGGTATCACATGACAGTATACAGCAGCACAGGACAGCATAGCTCGGCTGTATATATCGGTATCACATGACAGTATACAGGAGTGCAGGACAGCGCAACTCGGCTGTATATATTGGTATCACATGACAGTGTACAGGGCGCAGAACAGCACAGCAAGGCTGTATATATCAGTATCACATGACCGTATACAGGGCGCAGTACAGCACAGGAAGGCTGTATATATCGGTATCACATGACAGTATACAGGAGCGCAGGACAGCACAGCTCGGCTGTATGTATCGGTATCACATGACAGTATACAGGAGTGCAGGACAGTGCAGCTTGGCTGATGTAACCCATATGAATATTGTGCTGGAGAGAAGAAAAAGAAGTTAAATGTTATTGTCGTGATAACCCTGTCTGAACTGTGAATAAACTGCTTGCTTGTGTGATGAGATGGCCTGGCGTGACAATGCTTTTAAAAACACTGATGGATCTGGCGCTGCCCGGGTATCACAACTTGGCGTCACGAACAGGATCGGTACCGAAGATTTATTTCACAATTTGGGGAAAACTTTATTGGGAGGGGCCCATGAAAGCCACCTACCTCTTCTGACCCAGTGAACTGGGGAAGAAAGGGTCGGCACGGGCAGGTTCTAAGTGTTTGGCACAATTGCCAGAAGATGTTGGAACATTCATGATCATCTGTAACCCAGGACTGTAATTCACATGAAAAAGGCAGCAGTATATGTGATTGTTATATTGTGTGTTTGCATGCCATGTTTTTCTGCTCATGTGATTGTTATATTTTGTGTATGCATGCCATATTTTTCTGCTCATGTGATTGTTATATTGTGTGTTTGCATGCCATGTTTTTCTGCTCATGTGATTTTTATATTGTGTGTGATGTATATGGTAATTATCCTTGTTTATTGTGTGTTATGTTTTGACCTTGCTATGGAGTATAAGAGACTGTTCCTTGCTAGACTTTTTGCAAGCTCATAGGTATATTGCATGGGGACACGCAAGATTTTAGCAGGGGTGTATGTGGCATACTGGAATGTTAGGAGACAACAGATTTTGGAAAGTTCCAAAAGCCTTTTGATTCTTATCAGTGAGTGGGGGAGTTTTATGGCCCCAATACCAGTTCTGGCAGACCTTGCCACATGTAGGGGTTTAGGACAGGAAGTGCAGGGGAATTTTAGCAAAAGGAACAAAGCACAGGACAGTTCAGTGTGAGCTGAGGATGGAGGGCACAGGCTAAGTGTCCAGGAGAAATGCAGTCTGGGGACTGTGGAACAAGCATGGTACTCCACAGTCCCTGGCATTATAGAACAGCATTTAGGTGCTGCTAGGAAGAGCAAGAGATATCCAGATTTGCAGTGTGAGAGCCACAGTATGCAGAGTACAGTGGAAGGAACCAGGAACAAAGGCATCTTCAGGGATACCCAAGAAGCAGGACGGGAGGTGTGAGTCTGCGGGAGATGACGAGCTGGGTGAGTGGTGGGAACCACGTTTGGCGGAAGGCCCCCAGTAACGTGTCCATGAGAGATCCCGTTTAGATAGAGCCCCTAGCGAATGGGGGAGAGCACACTGAAATAAATCTCAGTTTGCGGAAGCCGCACTACTGATTCCCAGAGACTGCGCTGGTATGTACTGTACTGTAATGCTGCCACATCACTGTAAATGCTGTTATTGCCAGTGAAGCAAATGAAAGGAGATGTAACCTGATGTAACCCATATGAATATTGTGCTAGAGAGAAGAAAAAGAAGTTAAATGTTATTGTCGTGATAACCCTGTCTGAACTGTGAATAAACTGCTTGCTTATGTGATGAAACGGCCTGGTGACAATGCTTTTAAAAACACTGATGGATCTGGCGCTGCCCGGGTATCACATATCGGTATCACATGACAGTATACAGGGCGCAGGATAGCACAGCTCGTCTATATATATCGGTATCACATGACAGTGTACAGGAATGCAGGACAGAATAGCAAGGCTGCATATATGGGTATCACATGACAGTATACAGGGCACAGGACAGCACAGCAAGGCTGTATATATCAGTATCACATGACAGTATACAGGGCACAGGACAGCACAGCAAGGCTGTATATATCAGTATCACATGACAGTATACAGGGCACAGGACAGCACAGCAAGGCTGTATATATCAGTATCACATGACAGTATACAGGGCGCAGACAGCACAGCTCGGCTGTATATATCGGTATCACATGACAGTATACAGGAGCGCAGGACAGTGCAACTCGGCTGTATATATCGGTATCACATGACAGTGTACAGGGGCGCAGTACAGCGCAGCTCGGCTGTATATATCGGTATCACATGACAGTATACAGGGCACAGGACAGCACAGCTCGGCTGTATATATGGGTATCACATGACAGTATACAGGGCGCAGTACAGCACAGCAAGGCTGTATATATCAGTATCACATGACAGTATACAGGGCACAGGACAGCACAGCAAGGCTGTATATATCAGTATCACATGACAGTATACAGGAGCGCAGAACAGTACAACTCGGCTGTATATATCGGTATCACATGACAGTATGCAGGGCGCAGGACAGCACAGTAAGGCTGTATATATCAGTATCACATGACAGTATACAGGGCGCAGGACAGCACAGCAAGGCTGCATATATCAGTATCACATAATAATGTCAATTTTTACCTTTAAACATGAAGCTATATACTAATACCGTGGTGCCGTTATGGCCGCTAGACCACATGCACGTGCTACGCACTTTGTACGCTATTTGCGTACAGAGTCCTGCACGTGGTACGCACTTGGCGTACACACGCTGCGCTGAGTGTACGGATTACACACAGCGGGCGCACACACAGTGGATAACCTTTAAACCTTGCTAATAAAACACAGTGAGAATATACTTATACTCTGAACCTTAATAACCAAGTACTGTAATGATGTAACGATTAGAAACCTTAACAAGGTGTATGCTGTTTGAGCAATTGAGACGCTAAGAAAAAGTCCTTTGCAGTAAACAGTGAAAACACAAGACCTGGTTTGGATTTAAAAACCACAGCAGCTCTAACACCGCCGTGGATGGTTTAGAGAAAAAGGGAAACACAATACAAGTTATACACTACAAACTAACAGGGAAATCTAAACAGAATAACTGAGAATATACATGAACAATCGCAAACAAGAGCGAACAGAATGAGAACACAATGAGAACGAATGGCGAACAGAATGGATAACAAAATGGCTACAGAGAAATATACATACGTGGGGATGATTCGCATGCGCGACCTGGATCCAGTCCTCAGCATTCAGGGAGAAAGCCTTTCAGAGAGAGTGAGTCTGGCCAGGCAATGGTGGTCTTTATATACACAACATACATTCACAATACAATGGTCCCTATAATCTCATTGTTCATTGGACACAGGAATGTGTCTCCACATTATAGCAAAGGTCATAGGTGGATTTGAACAGGTGGGCTGTGTCTTTCTCCAACTGCTCTGGTGGGAGGTATCCTCAGGATTCCCGCCGCATGTGTAATTTACAGCAAATACAGTTAATGTTTATAAACTACTTTTGTACATAACTATACGCAGGAGCGAGCGATCCTTTCCTAACCAACACCAAAATGTTACCCTTAAAATATCCTACAGCTGGATACTAGACACCACCTTTCAACCTTTGTCTGACCCTTCCTATCATGTAAAGAGGAATCTCTCTGTCCAGGAACAGTTTAAACTAAACATACTTGCTGACATTGTCTAGGGGAATATTTACTACAAAACACACTATTTGGGTTAACTATGCTACGATCGAGTCACACGCTAGATGCTTACAAACTCTATCGTAAATGCGCATACCACGCGCGTGATCGCCGGAGCGATCTTACGCAAATTGCGGATATGTGCACGCACGGCAGAGTGTGTGCACGCGCAGCGGGCATGTGCATGAGGGGTTAGTACAAGGCATATGCATCAGGATATTTTTTGACTTTGACAGTCCACCCTTTGGCAGTCAACAATAACTGCCACTATCTAAACAATTTAAGCAGAAAAATATAAAATACCGTGAAATACCTATATATGATTGGGTGTAGGGAGGAGAGGAGAAGGTGGGAAATGTATGACCTAGTGGGATAGTAAAAGCATGTATGTATGAAATTCATGTCTGAGGGTATGATGTATCATCGTGCCGTACAAGCTTCGAGGTATTGCGAAGTATACATTGAATCCTTCTTATCCCGTATTAAGGGTCTGTAAGTGGGCTAACAAACTCTACCGAGCTCTTTTCGGCTTTTAGTTCTAACAAATGGGGTGCACATTAGTTGATGATACACGAAGGGGGAAAATATGTGAGTGCTAATATATGTACCTATATTACCTGTCGACTATGTGTGTCACTACCTGAAGATCGTAGAGATGAAGATAAGAAACATGCGTTTATAAATGCATTTATATGATAATGTATGTATTTGTCCATGGATGTCTGTTGAAGTCTTGTTGATGTCTTGTCCGGATTGCTGTATCTTTGCTGTAAGTGGCAAGCAAAGTTTTTCAAGGGTCCATAGAAAGTTAAAGTCTCTAAAAGTTCATCAAATGTCTGTGGAAAAGTTAATCAATGGTCTGTATAAAAGGTCATCAAAATCTTCTTCCGGGTGGATGTCTTTTTACTTTGGAGGAAAACAAAGGAGAAACGGGTGAAAGAAACGGACCGTGGAATCACATTTTATCACAGCATTGTCTCTATTGATGGGTCATAAATTAAACCAGTTGTTGTAACAATGCCCTCGCTCCTCAAACTCATCAATTTGGTACTGCGCTTGCAATGCATTAAAATCCGAACACATCTAAATATCAAACCAATCATTATGACAACTCCTAGGATACACAAGAGAAATTTCCCTAC
Organism: Pseudophryne corroboree; assembly: GCF_028390025.1. Taxonomy (NCBI): domain Eukaryota; kingdom Metazoa; phylum Chordata; class Amphibia; order Anura; family Myobatrachidae; genus Pseudophryne; species Pseudophryne corroboree. Next base: position 375,413,795 of record NC_086453.1, read on the forward strand.
ATTAACGATATCATTTTGAGCCCATTCTCCTAAACCTGAGAACCAATTGCGTGGGTTCAACCATGAAACCCAGCCGGTCAGTTCATTACTCACAGCAGTAAGGGTAAGGTTGTGTCTCCTTCGGAACTCCCACTTCAATTGCAAGATATCGTCCATCTTTTGATCTATGACCTCGGTTGGGTCATCAGTGCTGTTTGTGATATATGTACAGCACTTCACGCCATACTGAGTTGCTAGGGTGACACAATACCCGCCTGTCACCGCTGTGATGTAATTGAGAACCATCCTGTGCTGGATCAGTTCCGTTTTGTAAGCTTGCAATTCTCTCCCAGTATACCTGAAGGTGTCATCATACATCTCGGTGATATTGTCTATCAGGTTCGCTAGCACAGTTATATACCTAAAATTTATAACTCCTCTGGCGGTACGGGTGATATCTAGCGCGAGTAGGAATTGAATCCCGGTGGATTCGTGGATCAAATCAGAGGCTGCATGCTCTGTCCTATCTATAAAGTGTCTCTTAACGATGTGTTCGTAATGGGTGTGAGTGTAAGGAGCTTGAGCATTGCGGTGAACGTCTTTCATTTTATCATGGGTAATGGTCATTACTTCTGGCAACACTCTTCCAATGTAACACAATCCCTCTGAGTTTGGGGCAAGCCACTTATACGCCTTCTTCCCACATATGAAATATGCATCATCGGGGAGGACATATGGGACAGAGTATGACATCACCATATTACAAACCTTCCAGGTGAAAAATCCTATCCCTAACTCTCTCATTTGTATAGTACACGTATCAGGCTGTATGATATGCGCACAGTATCCTGGTGATACTTCTCCAACTCGCATGGTCCTACTTCCTAGAGAGTACTATACTGAAAATATCTCCCACCGTTGGCTATTTGGCGTATAAGCTCTGAGTCTATGGGCATTCTATCGGCTCTGTGTGAGAATGTCATGGTTTGGTTGTTCCATGTCACTTCCCAATTTCCCGGCTTTCGGGGATTGGAAATGTTAAAACATATTAAGGACCTATCCACATGATATTGGTGGAGCTTCAAACTAGGAGGCTTAGAAATATTAAATTTCTTGTCCACCGGTCTCCCACCCCTTAATTCAAGTACCTCATCTATCGTTAAAGCGTATGGCACTAGTCCTGACTTTCTATAACCTTGAGGTACTTGTGAGCACACCAAGCATTCCGTTTGGTTTAAAACCTTACCCACTAATGAGTGATAGTCACTCAATGGATGACGGTCCATGTTTATATTAAGGCTGGACTGACATCTCTGGATACACCCGTCCTCAACTATGTTTTCACAATTCTTACAGATACAATTCTCTTCAGCTAACAATCCTTCGCAATGTCTCTTAGTGTCATGACTACCAGATCGTTTTCTGATACTCGCCTTTGCTCGGTGATTGTGTTGCCCTTGGAATTCTACGAATCCATTCTTGTCATCGGAACCCATTCCAGATCCTCTCTCGACCTCTCTGGTACTCTCACCGAAACAGACTGTTCTGGTCAACAACAGGGTCAACAGGAAAACACGGAATGCAGTCGCTTGGGGCAAGTCCATCTTGCAGGAGGAGAAAGAAAAAGTTGTAATGGGGGGAAAAAATAATTAGAAGGGAAAGAAAATTGGTACGATAACCGTCTCTAGTCTTTTTGTTCTTCTTGCTCAGATGACGTCTCAACAGTGCTGTTTCTCAGTTTTCCCAAAACGAACACTCCAGTGATACTATATTCTTTCCGTTTCAGCGACCTTTCTGTAAGGAGCATAAATCTTGCATTACCATTTGTTTAACTGTTGTGTGACATACCGTCCGTAAAACATGAAAGAACAAAAAGAGAGAGAATAATAAAAAAAGAGAAAAAAAAACTGTCAAATTTCCGTTCACCATCAGGCTGTCACACCATGTCCATCGTTATCTCTGCACAGTCTCCCCCACCAGTATTTCCACTCTCCACCCTTTGCTGATAGATAAAAGTCTGCCTTGTCCTGCTAGGCTGCGGATATGAGGAGGACCAGACGAGCCCTCAATTGATAATGTCAATTTTTACCTTTAAACATGAAGCTATATACTAATACCGTGGAGCCGTTATGGCCGCTAGACCACGTGCACGTGCTACGCACTTTGTACGCTATTTGAGAAGAGACCTTAACAATGTGTATGCTGTTTGAGCAATTGAGACGCTAAGAAAATCCCTTTGCAGTAAACAGTGAAAACACAAGACCTGGTTTGGATTTAAAATCCACAGCAGCTCTAACACCGCCGTGGATGGTTTAGAGAAAAAGGGAAACACAATACAAGTTATACACTACAAACTAACAGGGAAATCTAAACAGAATAACTGAGAATATACATGAACAATAGCGAACAATCGCAAACAAGAGCGAACAGAATGAGAACACAATGAGAACGAATGGCGAACAGAATGGATAACAAAATGGCTACAGAGAAATATACATACGTGGGGATGATTCGCATGCGCGACCTGGATCCAGTCCTCAGCATTCAGGGAGAAAGCCTTTCAGAGAGAGTGAGGCTGGCCAGGCAATGGTGGTCTTTATATAGCACAGCATACATTCACAATACAATGGTCCCTATAATCTCATTGTTCATTGGACACAGGAATGTGTCTCCACATTATAGCAAAGGTCATAGGTGGATTTGAACAGGTGGGCTGTGTCTTTCCCCAACTGCTCTGGTGGGAGGTATCCTCAGGATTCCCGCCGCATGTGTAATTTACAGCAAATACAGTTAATGTTAATAAACTACTTTTGTACATAACTATACGCAGGAGCGAGCGATCCTTTCCTAACCAACACCAAAATGTTACCCTTAAAATATCCTACAGCTGGATACTAGACACCACATTTCATCCTTTGTCTGACCCTTCCTATCATGTAAAGAGGAATCTATCTGTCCAGGAACAGTTTAAACTAAACATACTTGCTGACATTGTCTAGGGGAATATTTACTACAAAACACACTATTTGGGTTAACTATGCTACGATCGAGTCGCACGCTAGACGCTTACAAACTCTATCGTAAATGCGCATACCACGCGCGTGATCGCCGGAGCGATCTTACGTAAATTGCGGATATGTGCACGCACGGCAGAGTGTGTGCACGCGCAGCGGGCATGTGCATGAGGGGTTAGTACAAGGCATATGCATCAGGATATTTTTCGACTTTGACACACATGACAGTATACAGGGCGCAGGACAGCACAGCAAGGCTGCATATATCAGTGTCACATGACAGTATACAGGGCGCAGGACAGCACAGCTCGGCTGTATATATCGGTATCACATGACAGTATACAGGGCGCAGGACAGCACAGCTCGGCTGTATATATCGGTATCACATAACAGTATACAGGGCGCAGGACAGCACAGCTCGGCTGTATATATCGGTATCACATGACAGTGTACAGGAGCGCAGGACAGAACAGCAAGGCTGTATATATCAGGATCACATGACAGTATACAGGGCGCAGGAGAGCACAGCTCGGCTGTATATATCGGTATCACATGACAGTATACAAGAGAGCAAGACAGTGCAACTCGGCTGTATATATCGGTATCACATGACAGTATACAGGAGCGCAAGACAGTGCAACTCGGCTGTATATATCGGTATCACATGACAGTATACAGGGCGCAGGACAGCACAGCAAGGCTGCATATATCAGTATCACATGACAGTATACAGGGCGCAGGACAGCACAGCAAGGCTGTATATATCAGTGTCACATGACAGTATACAGGGCGCAGGACAGCACAGCTCGGCTGTATATATCGGTATCACATGACAGTATACAGGGTGCAGGACAGCACAGCTCGGCTGTATATATCGGTATCACATGATAGTGTACAGGAGCGCAGGACAGAACAGCAAGGCTGTATATATCAGTATCACATGACAGTATACAGGGCGCAGGATAGCACAGCTCGGCTGTATATATCGGTATCACATGACAGTATACAGGAGAGCAAGACAGTGCAGCTCGGCTGTATATATCGGTATCACATGACAGTATACAGGAGCGCAGGACAGCGCAGCTCGGCTGTATATATCGGTATCACATGACAGTATACAGGAGAGCAAGACAGTGCAGCTCGGCTGTATATATCGGTATCACATGACAGTATACAGGAGCGCAGGACAGCGCAGCTCGGCTGTATATATCGGTATCACATGACAGTATACAGGAGTGCAGGACAGTGCAACTCGGCTGTATATATCGGTATCACATGACAGTGTACAGGAGCGCAGAACAGTGCAACTCAGCTGCAGATATCGGTATCACATGACAGTATACAAGGCGCAGGACAGCACAGCTCAGCTGTATATATCGGTATCACATGACAGTATACAGGGCGCAGGACAGCGCAGCTCGGCTGTATATATCAGTATCACATGACAGTATACAGGGCACAGGATAGCACAGCTCGGCTGTATATATCAGTATCACATGACAGTGTACAGGAGCGCAGGACAGCGTAGCTCGGCTGTATATATCAGTATCACATGACAGTGTACAGGGCGCAGGACAGCACAGCTCGGCTGTATATATCAGTATCACATGACAGTGTACAGGAGCGCAGAACAGTGCAACTCAGCTGTAGATATCGGTATCACATGACAGTATACAGGGCGCAAGACAGCGCAGCTCGGCTGTATATATCAGTATCACATGACAGTGTACAGGGCGCAAGACAGCACAGCTCAGCTGTATATATCGGTATCACATAACAGTATACAGGAGCGCAGGACAGCACAGCAAGGCTGTATATATCAGTATCACATGACAGTATACAGGGCGCAGGACAGCACAGCAAGGCTCTATATATCAGTATCACATGACAGTATACAGGGCGCAGGACAGCACAGCAAGGCTGTATATATCAGTATCACATGACAGAATACAGGAGCGCAGGACAGCACAGCAAGGCTGCATATATCAGTATCACATGACAGTATACAGGGCGCAGGACAGCACAGCAAGGCTCTATATATCAGTATCACATGACAGTATACAGGGCGCAGGATAGCACAGCTCAGCTGTATATATTGGTATCACATGACAGTGTACAGGGCGCAGGATAGCACAGCTAGGCTGTATATATCGGTATCACATGACAGTATACAGGACGCAGGACAGCACAGCAAGGCTCTATATATCAGTATCACATGACAGTATACAGGGCGCAGGATAGCACAGCTCGGCTGTATATATTGGTATCACATGACAGTGTACAGGGCGCAGGACAGCACAGCTCGGCTGTATATATCGGTATCACATGACAGTATACAGGGCGCAGGACAGCACAGCAAGGCTGTATATATCGGTATCACATGACAGTGTACAGGAGAGCAGGACAGCACAGCGAGGCTGTATATATCAGTATCACATGACAGTATACAGGGCGCAGGATAGCACAGCTCGGCTGTATATATCAGTATCACATGACAGTATATATGGCGCAGGACAGCACAGCAAGACTCTATATATCAGTATCACATGACAGTATACAGGGCGCAGGATAGCACAGCTCGGCTGTATATATCGGTATCACATGACAGTATACAGGGCACAGGATAGCACAGCTCGGCTGTATATATCAGTATCACATGACAGTATACAGGGTGCAGGACAGCACAGCTCGGCTGTATATATCAGTATCACATGACAGTATACAGGGTGCAGGACAGCACAGCTCAGCTGTATATATCAGTATCACATGACAGTGTACAGGGCGCAGGATAGCACAGCTCGGCTGTATATATCAGCATCACATGACAGTATACAGGGCGCAGGATAGCACAGCTCGACTGTATATATCGGTATCACATGACAGTGTACAGGGCGCAGGATAGCACAGCTCGGCTGTATATATCGGTATCACATGACAGTATACAGGGCGCAGGATAGCACAGCTCGGCTGTATATATCGGTATCACATGACAGTATACAGGGCACAGGACAGCACAGCTCGGCTGTATATATCAGTATCACATGACAGTATACAGGGCACAGGATAGCACAGCTCGGCTGTATATATCAGTATCACATGACAGTATACAGGGCGCAGGATACCACAGCTCGGCTGTATATATCAGTATCACATGACAGTATACAGGGCGCAGGATACCACAGCTCGGCTGTATATATCAGTATCACATGACAGTATACAGGGCGCAGGATACCACAGCTCGGCTGTATATATCGGTATCACATGACAGTATACAGGAGCGCAGGACAGCGCAGCAAGGCTGTATATATCAGTATCACATGACAGTGTACAGGGCGCAGGATAGCACAGCTCGGCTGTATATATCAGTATCACATGACAGTATACAGGAGTGCAGGACAGCGCAGCAAGGCTGTATATATCAGTATCACATGACAGTATACAGGGCACAGGATAGCACAGCTCGGCTGTATATATCGGTATCACATGACAGTGTACAGGAGAGCAGGATAGCACAGCTCGGCTGTATATATCAGTATCACATGACAGTATACAGGAGTGCAGGACAGCACAGCAAGGCTGTATATATCAGTATCACATGACAGTATACAGGGCGCAGGATAGCACAGCTCGGCTGTATATATTGGTATCACATGACAGTATACAGGGCGCAGGATAGCACAGCTCGGCTGTATATATTGGTATCACATGACAGTGTACAGGGCGCAGGATAGCACAGCTCGGCTGTATATATCAGTATCACATGACAGTATACAGGGCGCAGGATAGCACAGCTCGGCTGTATATATCAGTATCACATGACAGTGTACAGGGCGCAGGATAGCACAGCTCGGCTGTATATATCGGTATCACATGACAGTGTACAGGAGAGCAGAATAGCACAGCTCGGCTGTATATATCGGTATCACATGACAGTATACAGGGCGCAGGATAGCACAGCTTGGCTGTATATATCGGTATCACATGACAGTATACAGGGCGCAGGATAGCACAGCTCGGCTGTATATATTGGTATCACATGACAGTGTACAGGGCGCAGGATAGCGCAGCTCGGCTGTATATATCGGTATCACATGACAGTATACATGAGCGCAGGACAGCACAGCTCGGCTGTATATATTGGTATCACATGACAGTATACAGGGCGCAGGATAGCACAGCTCGGCTGTATATATCGGTATCACATGACAGTGTACAGGGCGCAGGATAGCACAGCTCGGCTGTATATATCAGTATCACATGACAGTATACAGGGCGCAGGATAGCACAGCTCGGCTGTATATATCAGTATCACATGACAGTATACATGAGCGCAGGACAGCACAGCTCGGCTGTATATATTGGTATCACATGACAGTATACTGGGCGCAGGATAGCACAGCTCGGCTGTATATATTGGTATCACATGACAGTATACAGGGCACAGGATAGCACAGCTCGGCTGTATATATTGGTATCACATGACAGTATACAGGGCGCAGGATAGCACAGCTCGGCTGTATATATTGGTATCACATGACAGTGTACAGGGCGCAGGATAGCACAGCTCGGCTGTATATATCAGTATCACATGACAGTATACAGGGCACAGGATAGCACAGCTCGGCTGTATATATCGGTATCACATGACAATATACAGGGCGCAGGATAGCACAGCTCGGCTGTATATATCGGTATCACATGACGGTATACAGGGCGCAGGATAGCACAGCTCGGCTGTATATATCGGTATCACATGACAGTATACAGGGCACAGGACAGCACAGCTCGGCTGTATATATCGGTATCACATGACAGTGTACAGGAGCGCAGGACAGAACAGCAAGGCTGTATATATCGGTATCACATGACAGTATACAGGGCGCAGGATAGCACAGCTCGGCTGTATATATCGGTATCACATGACAGTGTACAGGGCGCAGGATAGCACAGCTCGGCAGTATATATCAGTGTCACATGACAGTGTACAGGGCACAGGATAGCACAGCTCGGCTGTATATATCAGTATCACATGACAGTATACAGGGCGCAGGATAGCACAGCTCGGCTGTATATATCAGTATCACATGACAGTATACAGGGCGCAGGATAGCACAGCTCGGCTGTATATATCAGTATCACATGACAGTATACAGGGCGCAGGATAGCACAGCTCGGCTGTATATATCAGTATCACATGACAGTATACATGAGCGCAGGATAGCACAGCTCGGCTGTATATATCAGTATCACATGACAGTATACAGGGCGCAGGATAGCACAGCTCAGCTGTATATATCAGTATCACATGACAGTATACAGGGCGCAGGACAGCACAGCTCGGCTGTATATATCAGTATCACATGACAGTATACAGGAGCGCAGGATAGCACAGCTCGGCTGTATATATCAGTATCACATGACAGTATACAGGGCGCAGGATAGCACAGCTCGGCTGTATATATCAGTATCACATGACAGTATACAGGGCGCAGGATAGCACAGCTCGGGTGTATATATCGGTATCACATGACAGTATACAGGGCGCAGGATAGCACAGCTCGGCTGTATATATCAGTATCACATGACAGTATACAGGGCGCAGGACAGCACAGCTCGGCTGTATATATCGGTATCACATGACAGTATACAGGAGCGCAGGATAGCACAGCTCGGCTGTATATATCAGTATCACATGACAGTATACAGGGCGCAGGATAGCACAGCTCGGCTGTATATATCAGTATCACATGACAGTGTACAGGGCGCAGGATAGCGCAGCTCGGCTGTATATATCAGTATCACATGACAGTGTACAGGGCGCAGGATAGCACAGCTCGGCTGTATATATCAGTATCACATGACAGTATACAGGGCGCAGGATAGCACAGCTCGGCTGTATATATCAGTATCACATGACAGTATACAGGAGCGCAGGACAGCACAGCTCGGCTGTATATATCGGTATCACATGACAGTGTACAGGGCGCAGGATAGCACAGCTCGGCTGTATATATTGGTATCACATGACAGTATACAGGGCGCAGGACAGCACAGCTCGGCTGTATATATCGGTATCACATGACAGTGTACAGGGCGCAGGATAGCACAGCTCGGCTGTATATATTGGTATCACATGACAGAATACAGGAGCGCAGGATAGCACAGCTCGGCTGTATATATCAGTATCACATGACAGTATACAGGGCACAGGATAGCACAGCTCGGCTGTATATATCAGTATCACATGACAGTGTACAGGGCACAGGATAGCACAGCTCGGCTGTATATATCAGTATCACATGACAGAATACAGGAGCACAAGGTGGAGGAGATGGGTGATCCGGAGAAACCTTGGTGGAATGGCCTGAGAGAAAGGAGGATTGGGAGAACTTTGGGTTGGGGAACACTATGCAGGAATGGAGGGCGTGTGACACATGGTAGAAATGCATACCTGCCGACTTTTGAAAAAGCATTTCAGGGAGATGTGAAAGTCACACCTATCTGCGCGGGCGCGTACTGCTACATTTGAGACGTGTGTCATGAAAATGACTTACATCCTAATGTAAATGATCCCCAACGTTAGTAAGATCTACTTGTGGAAGAAAAGACAGATATTTTGCAGGATTTGTTTGTGTATTGTGTTTTACAAGAGCTTCCATATGCTGTAAGTGGCCACAGGAATTATTGTGCCTTATTATAACCAATGCAGGGAAATGGCACTAATGATCCCATTTGAATGTATCTCTGATTTCTTTTTCCCCCAAGAATGTAACAGCTGCATAATGGGGATAAGGTGCAATCAGGGAGATTGCTGGTATAATCAGGGAGTGAGGGAGATTGCTGCTATTTCAGGGAGTCTCCTGCAGAATGAGGGAGGGTAGGCAAGTATGTTAAGAAATGTCACTTGGAGGTGGCCTTTCTTCTAAGTAACTTGGATCATTCAGTGGCTTAAGAACATGAACTTGGGAGCAGTGTCAGATTGGGCATGAAGAGCCCATCGGGAAATGCAGTGGTAGGGGCCCATGCTTAGGATTGTGCATACTTACCGACTTTTTGGCTGCTCTCTCCGGGAGAGAGCAGCCAGGTCGGCTCGGCAGGGGGGCGGGCTGCGATGTGCGTGCAGAGGGGGGCAGGCCGTAGGCGTGGTGGAGGCGTGGTGGAGGCGGACCGGGGGCGTGACCAAGGAGATTGTGTTGTGCAAGCCCCGCCCCTCACTGTGTAATGCCGCTATTACCGGCATTATACAGCAGGGGGCGTGGCTATGATGACGAGATTCTTGTTGTTCATCACCTGCCCGGACCGCCCACTTTACTCGCTAAGTGGGCGGCCGGGCAGGGGGGGGACCCCTGTAATCGGGAGACTTGCCTGCTCTTCCGGGGGGGCGGGAGCGCCACCCGATTTTCTGGAGCCTCCCGGCCATTCCGGGAGAGTAGGCAAGTCTGGGGGTGTGACCAGTCTCCAGATGGGGTGGAGCTAGTCAACGCAGGCAGTGGAGCCCACTGAGGGTTTCCCCTTACCCCTGTGGGCCAGTCTAACCCTGCTTGGGAGATACAGATTGAGATGTGGGTCGGGTGACATTGGGTGTAAGATCAGCTAAGGGGTAACTAACTTGGGATGATCGGGCATTTTAAATGTGTCTGGTATTGAGGAACATTCTCCATAGTCCCTAACCCTCCCCTCCCGTAGTCTGAGTTTAACCCTCCGCTGTCGCAGCCTAACCCTAAAAGTCCGGTCCCTGCAGATGCCGACACGTTCAATGTTGACATCATAACTGTCCACATTATAGTTTGACATTATGACTACATCCCCATTGGATAGTTCTGACCTATTGTGGATTCCGTCTCTTGTCCAATACATACCGCAGTGACTTAGGTGTCTATTCATCAAGTAGTGATAACTAGCAGTGTTTTCCCGGAAGAAGGGATTATCACCGGCTCTGCCTATTTAACATGAGGGAAAAACCGCCGTCCACATAGCCAAAGCATGACATATAATCTTTATGGGTACTTACTGTACCTTGTCTTCGCCATCCACAATCTTCATGATGAAGCATCGCACGTGTACGGCCGGCTGTCACACACATGATCAATACGGATAACATGTAAAACGTTACCGGGCATGCTCAGCCTTGACGCAGGCACAGCGTGGAGATGAGGATAAATGTTTACATATGAAAGGGCTCATGATGTGACCCCTCGCTTTTCACACCCACAATGGGTGTGAAATCTCTCTCCATACTAATAATGCACTAAAACAGCCATATAACTGTGACGCTCAGTCTCCTTCCCCTATCTTTCTTTGCTTTATCCCAACCCTGACATTAATTATAAATACCTGTATTCCCAGTATACAAACATTCCTCATCTGCACTGAACTTCATCTACCCCTATCTCCTGAGACCCTCTTATCAGCCCCCTAATCGTTCTGCGTTCCGGGCCCACATCACCCAGTTCCTGTACGCTCGTCATATATCATTGTCTGTGGCTCGCCCATAGCCGATATCACAAAATAATCACGTTTCCCATTAACGACCCTGTGCAATGAAGTTTAGCGTCGTCTCAGACTGAAGGATCTATTCTTACAGAAGCACTGTGGAATGACTTAAGAGAAATGTCTCTTGGCTGCGGAGACTTGGGTGGCCCTTTGATAGGGGTCTTACGTTGCCCGCAGAAATATTTACAGTGTAAAACTAGCTGTGTTCCCTTTCTCCCGTCAGCGTCGCTGGCACCAGAGATGTTTTGTGAGTGTCTGAAGAGCACCCCTGCTTCCCAAATTCCCAACACGTATGTAGGAACGATGAGACGTACAGATAATGGTATGCAAACAGTGGCAGCCTTATGTATAGAAAGCTCCCGGATTAATGGCCCTGCGCCGACACTTGCAAAGTTTTATTCAGGGTTTTAGGCAAGCTTATAAAAATATTTGAGTCCGTTAATAGTATCTTACAGTATGTAGGGCAGTTACAATGAGCCGAATATAGATATACAAGGGGACATGCTTAAGTTGAGATGACAGATGTGCATTATACCTACCGACTGTTTGGCTTAAATGCAACTAATATTTAGATTATATGGGGTAAGGTGCGTCTCTCGTATAGCTGCGGAATCATACATGCACCTTCCAGACACACTGTATTTATTATAACTCCTGTGAGTTCTTGTATTTATTCTGTGTATTGCAGGTGATCACTCATTCCGTGTACATGGAGAATGCTATTAATGTTTTGTTAAACATAGCTTCCTACATTCTGTGTTTATAAAGCTGGTCCCACGTAGCTACTAATATGTCACCGACTGTCTCCGGCTTTTTATTATTGGACAGATTATTTCATGTAAAGATGACCGAGGGTCCGCTTCACTTCTTGGACATAGATAAATCATGCGTCGCGCACATATTCTGGTAAGCAGGTGCCGGTGTTGTCACACAATGGTGTGGATCTGAATTGCGCGTATCTCTGCTCATGGACGCAAATGGCGATAAAGGGGGTCATTCCGAGTTGTTCGCTCGCAAGCTGCTTTTAGCAGCTTGCACACGCTAAGCCGCCGCCTACTGGAAGTGAATCTTAGCTTATCAAAATTGCGAACGAAAGATTAGCAAAATTGCGAATAGACACTTCTTAGCAGTTTCTGAGTAGCTCCAGACTTACTCGGCATCTGCGATCAGTTCAGTCAGTTTCGTTCCTGGTTTGACGTCACAAACACACCCAGTGTTCGGCCGGACACTCCCCCGTTTCTCCAGCCACTCCCGCGTTTTTCCCAGAAACGGTAGCGTTTTTTCGCATACTCCCATAAAACGGCCAGTTTCCGCCCAGAAACACCCACTTCCTGTCAATCACACTCCGATCAGCAGAACGAAGAAAAAACCTCGTAATGCCGTGAGTAAAATACCTAACTGCATAGCAAATTTACTTGGCGCAATCGCACTGCGGACATTGCGCATGCGCATTAGCGACTAATCGCTCCGTTGCGAGAAAAAAATAACGAGCGAACAACTCGGAATGACCACCATAGTGCATACACCGCATACACCCGAGGGTTAGAATAGGGGACAGTGTGGGAGGGGGGTTTAGAAATACTTACCCCCCTCCGATGTCGGAATCTTTACTGTTGGGATGTCGCAATCGATCATGTGACCACCAGCATCCTGACCACCGGTATTTCATATGTATTCCCTTCTTACAATGGCATCTCGCGCTCGGTTCCGGCTACCCTGATGCTTATTTCAGTGTCATGTCCGCTGATGCATAAATGTTTATATACCCTGTACTTGTCCTACGTTTGTTTATGTACTTAGGGGGTAATTCAGACCTGATCGCTGGGCAGTGATTTTTGCAGTCCTGCGATCGCATAGTCGCCGCCCATAGGGGGGGTGTATTTTAGCTGTGCAAGTGTGTGATCGCATGTGTACCAGAGCTGTACAAACAGATCTTGTGCAGTCTCTGCGCAGCCCAGAACTTACTCAGCCGCTGCGATCACTTCAGCCTGTCCGGGACCGGAACTTACATAACCCCACAAAATCACCTGCCTCTACACTCCTTAACCTCACCTCTCCTATTGGTCTCTCCCAGTGGACCTCCGCCCCCTCCCATGTGAATGGGAGCTCACTGGATCTGGTCTTCACTCACCGCTGTGATATTTCTGATTTCTCTGACGTCCTAGTGGATGCTGGGAACTCCGTAAGGACCATGGGGAATAGACGGGCTCCGCAGGAGACTGGGCACTCTAAAAGAAAGATTAGGTACTATCTGGTGTGCACTGGCTCCTCCCTCTATGCCCCTCCTCCAGACCTCAGTTAGATTTCTGTGCCCGGCCGAGCTGGATGCACACTAGGGGCTCTCCTGAGCTCCTAGAAAGAAAGTATATGTTAGGTTTTTTATTTTACAGTGAGACCTGCTGGCAACAGGCTCACTGCAACGAGGGACTAAGGGGAGAAGAAGCGAACCTACCTGCTTGCAGCTAGCTTGGGCTTCTTAGGCTACTGGACACCATTAGCTCCAGAAGGATCGACCGCAGGACCCGTCCTTGGTGTTCATTCCCGGAGCCGCGCCGCCGTCCCCCTTACAGAGCCAGAAGCATGAAGATGGTCCGGAAAATCGGCGGCAGAAGACTTCAGTCTTCACCAAGGTAGCGCACAGCACTGCAGCTGTGCGCCATTGCTCCTCATACACACTTCACACTCCGGTCACTGAGGGTGCAGGGCGCTGGGGGGGGGGCGCCCTGAGCAGCAATAAAAACACCTTGGCTGGCAAAATAATCACAATATATAGCCCCAGAGGCTATATATGTGATAATTACCCCTGCCAGAATCCATAAAAAAGCGGGAGAAAAGTCTGCGAAAAAGGGGCGGAGCTATCTCCCTCGGC